>NC_140585.1:772736433-773336433 GCF_964204655.1 Triturus cristatus
TTAGACCTCTGTGCTGTTTACCACCGCTAACCAGTGCTACCGTACTCACTCCTTAAAACATGGAAACAATGGCTTGGCCCCAATTTACATATTTAAATTACTTATAAGTCCATAGTAAAGGGGTACTACTTGTACCCAGGTCCTGTAAATTAAATGCTACTATTGGGCCTGCAGCACTTGCTGTGGCACCCACCTAAGTATGCCTTTAAATATGCCTCAGTCCTACTATTGCAGCCTGTGTGTGAATTTTAATTTACATTTCAACCTGCCAAAAAAAACTGTTTGCCAGACATAATCCTCACCCCTACTGTAGGCCCTAAACAGCTCACCGTGCATGGTGCAATGCATTTGAAAAGAAGAAGGTGTACGTTTAGGTTTTACATGTACTGATAATGAAAAACACCTAAATCTGTTTTTCACTATCGCAAGGTCTGCCTCTCCCAAAGGATAACATTGGAGCTACCATATTATATTTAGGAAGGATAACTTCCAAATGGGAACAGGGAAACAGTTCATGTTTGAAATTGTAGTGAAAAATCCTCTTTTGTGCTAAAGTCAGATTTTGAATTACAATTTTGGAGTCCACACAGCACAGAACTGCAATATATCATGTGGCCTCCCCCTTTCATCATTAAGTGTACATCTGACTCCAATCAGGCAACACATGCCCCTAAAATGATCCTCACAATTAGCGCTATTACTGCACCAAGTGCCCAGATTATTTTGTTTTTTAAGTGACAGCTCCAAGGCACTATGGGGAAGGGATTATTGTGAATTCAGCATGGAGAGGGGGCATATAATTTAATAAAAAGGCTGTGGCACACAGGAAAGTTCAAACCCATTGCTGTTCTTGTGTGTGGGTGTGTTTATGTGTGTGTGTGTGTGTAGGGGTCAGTTAATGTATGATAGAGGCAGCTGAGTGAGTGCATGTCTGAGTGCATGTGTGTCTCCACTGGGACCAGCATGTTTATGTATGTGGGAAAGGGAAAACATGTACTTGTCTGTCACCCTCCACATGGCATTGTCTCCCATGAGTGACCCTTGCATCTTAAGTCAGCTGGGTGCCAGCATGTTTGTGTATGTGGATAAGGGAGAGGGTGTGAGTGTGTATATCACCCTCCACATGCCAGTATCTCTTGCCATTGGCCCTGGCATCTTTAGCCAGCTCGGTACGAGCATGTTATGTATGTGGGTAAGGGAGTGTGTGGGTGTCTGTCAACCTCCACATGGCAGTGTCTCCCACCAGTGACCCTTACATCTTGTGCCAGCTCAGTGCCAGTATATTTATTTATGTGGGTAAGAGAGAGTGGGTGATAGTGTCTGTCAGCCCCCACAGGGCAGTATCCCTACCAGTGACCACAGCATGTTGAGCCAGCTCGATACCAGCATGTTTGTGTATGTGGGTAAACAATAGTAAGTGATTGACTCTGTCACCCTCCACATGCCCGTACCTCTCAACAGTGACTCTGGCATCTTGAGTCAGCTGGGTACCAGCATTTCTGTGTATGTGGGTAAGGGAGAGTGTGTGGGTGTGTCTGTCACCCTCCACATGGCAGTATCTCCTGCCAGTGGCCCTGGCATCCTGAGCCAGCTCAGTCTAAGCCTGTTTATGTATGCGGGTAAGGGAGAGTGTGTAAATGTCTGTCACTCCCACTTGCCAGTATCACCCACCAGTGACCCTGCCATCTTGAGCCAGCTCAGTGCCAGTATATTTATTTATATGGGAAAGAGAGGCTGTGTGATTTTGTCAGTCACCCCCACATGCCAGTATCTCCTGCCAGATGCCCTGGCACCTTGAGCCAACTCCATTTAACCCCTTCAGTGCCACGCCCTTTCCCCCTCCTGTGCCGGGCGTTGCACTAGTGGGTGGGGTTCATGATGAGATAGTCTCGTCATGGGCACAGCTCAACCGTGCTCCATGACGAGACTATCTCGTCATGGGCACTGAAGAGGTTAAATAATATAAGACTAGCTGACAGTCTGTCTGAATATTTTGCATTCTGGGACTTGTAGTCCTTTTTTATAATGTTAAAAAACAGATTACAGGCACAGAAAGCATATGAAAAACAAGTATAGGTCTCGCATTTACAGAAGTTTGAGCTATTGGCATTGTAAATGAAAATGCCTTTTATTTATGTTTTAAAAACCAAAACATAACTAAAAGGCATTGTCATTTACAATGCCAATAGCTCAAACTTGCGTAAATGCGAGACCTATTGCATTGTAAATGATTGTTCTTTGTTGCAGTGACAGCATCTTCTTGATATGCTTCTGGATACCGAGGAGTAGTTCTTTTTTCTTCCACGATGTGAGGGGGGGTTTGGTGACTTGCTATTAACCTGGGCATTAATCTTCATCTTAAAAGAGTTTTTTTGCAGTTTGTATTTTTCACCCCTAAAAAGGACCCTCTTAAGGAGACACGTGGCACCTTTCATGTGCACTATTAAGTGCAGGTTGGCACAATGACTGCTAGGAGGAGTCGCTCTTTCCTCCACCGCTCGATAAGGAAACTTAGCATACCTTCTCAGTGTCCACTCCTTGACAGACAATTGATTCGTTTCAAGGTTTATTATAGCACAAATGTCAGCCTTTGGGGCATCAGGATCAGATACAGGGCCGGACTGGGAACCAAAACCGGCCCTGGCAAAGTGCTCGGCCGCCCCCCGTGGGGTTGGGGGTGTGACCGAGCTATTTGCCAGGGCCGATTGTGGTTGATTTTGTTACAGGGGCCAATATTGCACCTATGCTGCAGAAATGGCCCTGTAACAAAAATGGCCCTCCAGGGCCCCAAACCGGCTCCCACCATGGCGGCCCACCTGGGAAATGCCCAGTGACCCCTACGGCCAGTCTGGCCCTGTTCAGACATAAGAGACAAACATCAAGCGATGTACATACAAGAAAATTAATATAGTGCAAGTGTTTCCTCCTCAGCAAGGATGATGAAAAATCCTTAATTAATAAGGTAACTCACAGAATGAATGGCGGAGGGAGTAAGGTAGAAAAGGAAAGTATGTGTGTTCTATTTCGGGGCAATAAAAAACATCCTGAGGGAAAATAGGGGCAAAATAGTACTTGCTAAAACCAATAGATCCACAATTGAATAACTATTTAATCCCTCAATGGTAGCTAGTAGCTACATAACTTGCATCTCCTTAGCACGTCAGGAAGGTTACTCACCCTTCAGCCTAGAATAACATAAGCAATCGTTAGTCTAGAATCTTCTCTGCAAATTCTTCTCCGCATACATTAATCTGCAAACTGTGGCATTCCTGTGCAGTTTCCCTCTCACACCATTGAAAGCTGTGTCCTTAAGGCTTCCCAAAATGTGTTTGGTGTCGCTTTTGGATGTTTAGAAACAATAATTTTTGACAATATTCTAAAAGATCTCTGATCCTTCTATTTTTGATATATGTTATGTCTTTATAGTATTTCGGGCTTTAAGGATAATCTGTGCCTTTCACAGTAATAAATGCCCTATGAACTGGTCTTAAGTAAGTTAAATTGTTTGGTCTAATTGTTCTTCAGTCTGGCTAGTGATTTAGTCACTTCAGACAATTCTTGCTTAAGGTAGATGTTTCGTTTGATTGACTTTGGACCTTCAGTCTCTAGTCTTTGTAAGATAGGCTATTTGTGAAACATCTCCTTCCATCTCCTTTGCTTAATAAGAAAATACATGGGGATTCTATATAAGCTTGTTTGCAGACTCTTTTTAACCTCTATAATGGCATCAAATTGTTGAGCTGGTGTTTAGAGTTTCAATAGTTACTGCCCACTCCCTTGCCTGTAATTCTCGATCAAGTTTCTGTATAGACCAACCAGCATATCTTGAACCTTTGTTCCTGATTGTGGTTCAATCTATGGGCCTTATTATGAGTTTGGTGGTCCAGTAGCAGACGATTCAATGCACCATCTGCTGTGGGACTGCCAAACCCGTGGTTGGATCGCCCGCCAGATCAGGCTCATTAAACAGCCTACCAGTCAGACTGCCACTTTCACAGCATCGCTTGCACTTCCCTGCACAGTGTGGCATACATGAGACACCGTGCAGGAACGGGGGGTGCAGATTTACATGGGGGCAATAGATGTGCCCCCCCGTGTGCACTCCCAGGCACAGAGGCACAAGGGGAGTGTCCCCCCCTTTGTTGCTTCACCACCACCCTCCTCATGGTGCTGCAGCCCCACCAGCATATTTTGGCCTTGAATCACTGCCAGAATGCTGCAGGATCCTTGATCTGCGGCGGCAGCAGCTGTTCAGTGGTGGTTCAACTGCCACACTTACAATGCTATAGGAGGTCCCGCAGTGTGGCAGTGGTCGAACCGCCACCATGACTGCGGCGGTCCCATGGACTACCAAAGTCGTAATAAGGCCCAAGACAGACTGGCTTGGAGTGAGCTGCTGCAGGATCACAGAATACTTTCAGTTCTACAGATTTATTATAATGTTTTATCTCTTTGGGCATTTGCTTTAGATCTGTAATCACATTATAAATCAAGTGACATATTTCCAACATCCCTCTTCTGTGTGCTTGGATATTTTCTTCTTACCCACTGAACAGTCTCCATTTTTGTGTTTGTATCATTCTTTTACATTTTTCAAAATTACTTTCTTCGATATGTATATCTCAGTGCAATTGTGCCCCCCTGGCTGTGGTGTATACACATATATTAAGGTGCTGTAATTTTATTTTTCAATAGATTTTTAAAATCTTTCTTTATGCAGAGTGCCTCAGCTCCCATTGTTTCTCCGGGAGATTATCACCCACTCCCTGCTCGTCTATTGCTCCTCTGTACTCCCCCACCCACACAATCCTTCTTCCACTTTTGCTTATTTGTATGTTATTTTAGTAGGGACTGGTATCTGTTGTTGTTGTAGTACTTTATTCGACATATAAAAAATATCATAAAAGTTCTGTACAGCATATATTTAAAACAGTTAAGAAAGACATACTACAACAAATGGTTTCAATCCATATATGATTAAAAAGATTAAAAAAGATAAAACTGCTTGTATATACACATATCATAATCAGATATCCCCTATAATTAGTAATGTAAACAATAATGGGCTGCAAGAATCAAGAATGAGGGTGATTTACTTGTGAATGGTGCGCCTTAAGTAACCTGCGTCTTAACCTCCAAGCCCAACCCAGGTATTTAGCGGTCCCACAGGTTACACTTGGAACAGATGTATCATAGGTCAGAATGCGCAGTGCCTCTTTGGCAGACCTTATACCCAGATTTTTACAGACAGGTTTTAGCCACCTTAGCCTAGGTTGTCTGTAGGCCTGACAGGCAAACATGAAGTGGCCAATAGACTCTGTAGGCGAGGCACAGCCTGGGCAACCTTTTAAGGATGTAATTGCCTTGCTCCAACTAGTTTGGAAATCATGTAGTGGAAGTGTGCCATATCGCAACTTAAGATATAATGATCTGTCTTCAGGTAATTCAATGAAATCCAGAAAAGGCTCCAAGCTAGGAGCCGGTTTCGCATCCAGGAAGTTCACACTAAGCACACCCTCCTGTTTTGTTAGGGTTTCAGCCATGACCCAATCCCAATAAGTTTTTTTTATCATTAGTTTGGGGGGAGGAGCCTGGCTCACCCAGGCTTCTTCCAAGCCAATTTCTTGCAGTTGTTTTTTCAAGTTCATTACCCAGGGGATCTTATGATCAGCTCCCAAATTTAGTAACTCGTCCAGGGCGGAAGCATAATGGTGGAGTTCAGGGGATCTTCTAATCCTTGCCCAGTACAGTATCGGGCGCAACCTGGCCACGTTGCTGATGGTTTGTCTACCAAGGTCGCTGCGAAGTGGAGCTAGCGGGGTGGACATGGGAAGCGAGACTAAGTCTCTAAAAAACGTATTCTCGGATTTGAGTAACTCTGTCGAGTTTTCAAATCCCCACAGTTCCACCCCATAGAGGGCTGCTGACAGTGCCTTCCCTTCGTAAACCTTAACGGCCGCCGCTATTGGCCTACTAAGTGAGAGCCTCTGATGTTTCAATATTGCCCCTGCAGTTCTTTTATGGGCAAGGAGCATTTTTGAAAGATGGGGAGCCCATTTAAGCTTGTTGTTGACCCTCACTCCGAGGTAATCAAAAGCGTCCACTAGCTCGAGTGTTGTGCCATTAAGTTTGATGTTATTCCTGAAGTTTTTTGAGGGAGATAGTGCCATCAGCTTAGTTTTTGATGTGTTTATTTTGAGCCCCCTAGTGTCACAAAACTGGGAGAAGCGGGACAGCAGTGTTTGTAAGCCCATAGGGCTTTTCAAAATCAAGAGGGTGTCGTCGGCGAAGAGCAGGGTAGATATTTTTTCCCCGCACAGGGTTGGGGCGTCGACCCTGTTGCCTCGCAAATAGTCTGCCACACCATTTATATAGAGAGAGAACAGGGTCGGGGCCATAACACAGCCCTAGCGCACTCCTTTCTCAACAGAAATCCTCTCTGTAAGCTATCCCTGATGTACCCACCTGATTTTGGCAAAATTGCCTACATGGAGGCGTTTGAGGAGGCCCAGGGTTAGGGGAGGGATACCCAGATCATGCAGTACCTGCCACAGCTGTAATCGTGGCACCAGGTCAAAGGCTGTTTTTAAATCAATGAATGCCAAATAGAGGCTGCCTTTTTCGATGGCCACAGATTTCCAGTAAATGATACAAAATCTAAAAACCTGGTCAATATTACCTACTCCCTCCCTAAAACCTGCTTGCAGATGGCTCAAAATACCCTCCTCATCTGTCCAGGCCTTGACCCTGGTTAAGAGGACTCTGCCAACTACTTTTTGAATTACATCGATTAAACTAATCGGTCTGTAGTTGGCAGGGTCCCCTCTATCCCCTTTCTTGTAAATGGCCACCACCTCCGCCCCCTTCCAGGAGTCCGGAATTGGACAGCCTTGGGCTAGATGTTTAAGAATCCGGAGGATGAATTCTGCCCAAAGATCTTTTTCGTGGAGTAATAGGTCACCTGGGAGACCATCAGGGCCAGCTGCTTTCCCCGGGGCAATCATATTTATTGCGGACCGGACCTCATCTAGGCTAAAATCGGCCTCCAACTCCAGAAGTTCTGAGTACTCCAGTTCCGACAACTGCTCCTCGTGATCCACTCTTTCCCTAGATGAATAAAGGTTTGTAAAGTGTGAGTGCCATTGGGAGCCTGTTATATGGTTCGGGATTAGATCAGCCCCGCTCCTGGTGTTGACATTTATAAGTTTCCAGAAAAGGGACGAATCTTTTAGCAGGGCTGCAGCCTTTAGGTCCTGCCAGTGGGACTCGTCCCACAATCGCTTTGCCTTCCTTATGGTAATATAGTACATTTTCCGGGCCTTAGTAATAGTTGGCTGGTCCTTGGATTTGATAGCTCGGAATAGGGTCTGTCTCATAACCATACAATCTTGTGAAAACCAAGGGTTTCCTGTTTTTGGGGGGTGCCGCTTGTGGTCACCCTTTACCTGCGTCTCGAAGAAGTTCCCAATCCTTTTTACCGTCCTTTGATAGACTTCTATAAACTCATTGGGGGGGAGGGTGTTCGAGGGGCAGCCCGTGGGCAAATCCATAGCTACAATACCATCTACAATTAGGCTTCTGATTTTACACAGGTCCAACTCTCGCTTTGCCACCCTAGGCCACTTGAGGCGCCTATTGCAGTTTGAGGGGGCAACGTCTCTTGCCCCGGGCCTTTGTTCAATTAGGGGCTCGATGGAAGTAGTGACCAAGCCCCGTCTGAGTTGCATGAACAGGGGATTATGGTCACTCTCGGGCCTATCAACCACAACCATATCAATTAGGTCCGGCCAGAGCTCTGTGCTCAGCAAGATATAGTCGATACGTGAGGGGACACCAGTTCTCGTGAATGTGGGAGCACCCGAGCCATCTGAATGGGTTCGCCCGTTTGTAGCCCTCAAGTTGAACTCCAAAGTGAGAGCATTAATTTGTACTGCTCTCTTAGACCATTTCTTTAACGGTGGAAGCGTTAGTTGGGGTATGCCCTGTTTGGAGTCAATATCGCCAGTGCCCAGGCTGTCATCGCTGCTCAGGGGCTCAAAGGTACAGTTTAGGTCCCCAGCAGCTATGACACCCGCCTTAGGGGAGATTACAGAAAGTTCAGACTCAAGAACTGAAACAGTCGGGCTAGTTTTTCCGCCAGAAGTGCCCCTAGCATAGATGTTAAATATTTCTAGGGGAAGTTGATGGGTTGACCCCTTAATAGAAATGTGCAGGAGGTCATAAGATGAAATTGGGTGCCACTTAGCTGTCCAGTTCAAGCTAATATTGACCCAAATTAAGAGACCCCCAGATGGTCGACCTCGTGTAGACCTAACAGCTGGAATGAAAAAGGTAGTAAACCCTGATCTGTGCAGGGGGAGCAGACCCCAGGTTTCCTGAAAGAGGATAACATCGATCTTGTCGATAAAATCACTCCAAACAGGATCTGTGAGGTTCCTCCTTAGCCCTGCAATGTTCCAAGATAGTAACTTGATAGCGGCCGAGGGGGATGGCAGCAGGGGGGTCCCTAAATCTACCAGCGTACTGACTTGACAGCCCTCATCTGTTTCCAGCCTATCAGCTACTTCACCCAAGTCAATTATAAGCGGGTAAAGAGCTGAGATGGTATTGGGGGGTGGGCCCGCTGCAGAGTGAAGAGTAAGTGGATATAAGGGAGATCCTGTGTTTGCATTGAGTAGTCAGTCAACTTGCCTTAAGCCAGAATCCTCTCCCTCTCTCAGGTGGTTCCAAACAGGAAGCTTGCGGATCTGGATTGAAGAGTGTGCAGGTGGTGAGGTCCTAAACTCAAGCAAAAGTAGGTTTTCAGCTAAATCAGGGTCCCTAAAAACAATCTCTATACAATCAGTGTCAGCATCCACCCGTGAGAGCCTCCTTACCCTTATAATGTCCTCTCTGATGACAGATCTGCATCCTCTTACATATCTTAGCCAGTGTATGACTTTATTTTGTAAAGATTCACTGTTTTCAAAAGCATAACGTGATGACAATTTTGGAGCATGGGTCATGAAAACAGGAAAGCTGTTATGCGCAGGATGGGGGGTAGCCGAATGAGCTGAAGTGTAAAGTAAAGGGTTGTCACTACCAGATGAAAAAGAATTATAGGTACATCTAGGGGAAGAGATTACAGTGGGTGCGCTTGGTGATTCATGGCATCTCCGCATGTCTAGATGTAGCTCGACATGACTGGTATCTACTACGTGCCACTAGTCTGCTTGCTTTGTTTTTCAAATCATTTGGACATCAATTTGCTATTTTTACCATTCTAAAATGACCATCGGATATGTTACAATCATAAAAGAAAAAAGATGCCAAAATGGCCTACAGTGCATCATGACGACTCATGATGCATGCACACACAGGAACATATGATGGCCATCTTGTAATTAAACCATTCCAAAATGGCCACCTTTTGCCCGTATATAATGCACCTGTGGTCATTTTGACGTTTTGTTATTTTACTGTTGCAACATGACTGACACCCATACTGTAAAATAACTCCCATTCCCTGTCAAAGGTGAAATGTATTAGCTTTGCCAATGCTCATAACTATTGTCATTGCACTGTTACGCTTTGATTAGCCAGCTGGCAGTTACCTGCCACACTCAATCAATCAATCACACTGTTGGTAGGCACTTCTCCACACTTCTGCCCCACAAATCTGCTTAACAAATCTTTATGCTTCTTGATTTGATGACTGAAAGTAGGACAAGCACATCAGTAGCAAAGCAGTAGTTGACACAGCCAGGTCATCTTTGATTGCATCACTTGTAGCACCTGCTATGGGGATTGGATACGCTTCCATAAATGCCCAAGGCTCCCTAAGGGCAGACAATAGTTTACATCCAATGCTAGTGCTGTCCTGGAAGGGTAGGCCACCCCTTCTGCAGCCACGGTAAATTGTTATATTTGTGTAGGACAGTCTGCCATTAGTACGGTACCTCCTAGGAATGCTGAGCATTTGACAGACGTTCTAAGGTGTTGTCTAGACGCTGTTACCCATCATTACCCCTCCCCCTTCCTGCCTCAATAAAAGTCTCAGGGGCAGATTTACAAGAAATTGACGCATCTCTAAAGATGCGTCACTTTCCCTGTGCCACCCTAAGAAACCCTTGCGCCACCATGGATGCTCCGTTGTTACAATACGGCGCACCATGTCGCAAGGATTGACAGATGCGTCAGAAATTCTGATGCATCTGTTGGGGCAAAAGTCACGCATTGCTGGAGTCGTGTCGCAAGCACGACACAAATCCAGCAATGCATTTTGAGGCCTATTCCCACTACACTGCGTCACTCATTACGCTTGCTTCAAGCAGGCGTAAGGTTTTGACGCAGTGGCATCCTAGAAGTGACTCAGTGAAATCTTGTAGATTACACTGCGTCGCTCTTACAAGGCTTCCCTACCTGGGAATGCCCACCCTGCATACATTATACCTGACGCAGGTATAATGTGACGCAGGGCTTAACAACGTGACGCATCTCCCTAGATGCATTACATTGTAAATTGGCTGCATTTTTTACGCCGCTACTGCATCACAAAAGTGGCACAACGTTGGCGCAAACGTGTTGCAAGGGGCTTGTAAATCTGCCTCCTCAGCTTGGTAACAAAAGGCATTGATAATGAATTTAGGTAGGGTAGCAACTTGTGACACCAGTTCTGTGTCTGTGCGTCTACGGTTTGATTGGCATGACGTGTTGCAGATGTGGTGTCAATCTGAATGCTTATTAACAAAAGACGTTTTTTTTGCCATGCATTTATCACATAATTGAAGGATTCCGTTGATCTATGTGTTTCATTTACTTTTGTCACTTTGTAGCACATTCATTTTGCACCTGATATTTTGAATAAACTTTTCTGTCGTAGCCTCAAGGCTAATCGGTGATTCAATGAATACGTCGTCATGTCAACGTTTTAGTTGGAAACACAGACTCCTGACTCAGACCCCGTTTGATGTCTGATGTCTAAATTGGCCCTTTCATACTGGAGGAGGCTTTGCAAGGACAGACGTCCTGACATTCTCCCAATGTTTCATTTGACGTGTTTGATGATCCGCCAGATGGGCTTCGCTGGGGAATCAGGTCTCGTAAAGATGTTTTGTTGTAGGTGTGCCTGATAATGAGGACGGAGCTGCCGAGGACCACTAATGACAGTCATTGCGGCTGTCAGCGCTTTTTCACGTTTCACATGAGGACACAAGGCCTAATCAGATTAAGCCTGACTCGCGCTGTGTTATCACCATCCGCATTTGATGGAAGGACAGCCATGTCTTACCACAGTGACAGCCAAGCACTGCGCGCCTCTGGTAGAAATTATAAAGTGTTCTTCCCGTATATATAGTTTATAATATTCCTTTTCTTTGATCTATAGTTTAAAGCTTAGGGGCAAGTGAAGCAAATGAATGATTGACTAAACAGTAAACAGTAAACACACATTAAAGCTTGCTGTGCTGTGTAGTAGCGGCTGCTCTTCTTAACAGGTGGTGGGCGGGTGGGGGGGAGGGTTTAAATAACAAAGAAACTGAAAAAAAATGCACTTACATGAGGCTGCTGTCTCGGGGTTCTTCTGCTCTGGGCAGACTCTGACTCCCCAGAGGCCAGTGCACACTGCCAGACTCCTAGACGTCAATCACGGCATTACTCTTATACTGGTAATACAGCATGGCCGGGCCATGATTGGCATGAGTAGGCTTGTTTGACCCTTGTTCAGGTCCTAGGAGCCAGTGCCTATACTCCACTCGGCTGTACAACACAGCTCGAGTGGAGAGAGATCAAAGTGCGCATGACGGTTTGGCCGGCCTTAGACAGCCGGCCAAACCGTCATGCACACTTACAGTGTGCACTACTCCTACCCCTGCTCTTGTCATGACCCTTCCTCGTCCGACTCCAGACTTGGCTTACTGGCTTAAGCTCGTAAACAAAAATAAAATGATAATAAAATGGTTTTCTTATAATTGTTTTCCCTCCCTCAGCTGGCTCTCAGCAGGTGCAGCAACGCTCCTCTGTCATACCAAAGGTGCAGCCGCTGGTGATGTATCACGCCCATACCTCAATCAGACCCCCCAGGATATTGCGGCATGGATTAGCAAATTTAGCGGCACAAATATGGAAATTTAGCGGCACAAATATGGAAATTTAGCGGCTTTTTTGCGGCACTTAATTTTACTCATAATCATTCATTTTCAGTCTGAAATCAATGGAAACTGTTTCAGCAGAATATTCCACTTTGCAATAGGCATGTTTAAAGTGTCTGCAGCTCTACGAAAGCACAGCTCCAGTCCTAAGCTCGCGGGAGGGAGCTGGATTTCTCCCGGAGATGTTCTAGTGCCCATGTAGGCACCCCTGCCAGGACACCGCTGCCTCCCGGATCTGTGAGGCAGGAAACCTCTTCCTCAGGCACCCTAGGGTGCATGATCCTAGTGGCTGATCCCAATAAGTGTACATTATCAGGTGCAATCTTCCCGGGATAGAGGGTTTACAGACAGGTAAGCATACTTCCACGAGTTATCTCTCTACATTCCTCCCTCGCACCCTCCCAGTTCGGCGTTAAAGAAGAGAAATCAGTCAATAAAGATGACATAGCATACAGATGATGCTAGTCCAACTATGCTCAGCAGGCGAGCACTAGGCCCCGAAAGGGGACCGCTCCCCCTCCCCACTCCAAATCAACTTCACCCTCATTTGAAGCCCTATACTGAAGATCAGTAGACGTGGGCTCCTTTCCCATGTCTAATGGAACTGTCCAACAAATTGAGAGAAAGTTTTTAAGATGGATTTAATGATAATCAACCTGCTAGCGCTGCGAAGAATCTTTAAAAGAATGGAAGAGTACTAGCACTTCTCTTTAGAAAACAGATATTCTGAGATAGTGAGTACATGTAGTTTTATATTTCTGTTTCAGTCACTGGATGAAACACATGACCCTGACCAGTGTTAAAAAGGCAGGTACTGTGGGTGCCAAGTTCCAGCACTTCTTACATTTGAAAGGGAGAGATTTACAGGGGCGGCTCCTCAATTAGGGCGGAGGAGCGCTGCCCCACTGCTTTCTCACAGTGCGAGAAGCAGAAAATAAAATGGTATTTTAAAAACCATTTTATTTTCTGCTTCTCGCGCTGTGAGAAAGCAGACAGGGGTATGCCTGGTTGGGGGCGGGTTTGAGCATATGCCTGGTTAGGGGCGGGCGGGTCGGGGAGGAGTGGCATGCCCTGGG
Organism: Triturus cristatus; assembly: GCF_964204655.1. Classification (NCBI taxonomy): domain Eukaryota; kingdom Metazoa; phylum Chordata; class Amphibia; order Caudata; family Salamandridae; genus Triturus; species Triturus cristatus. The sequence continues at coordinate 772,749,638 of NC_140585.1, forward strand.
GCCAACCAAAGCAGTCATGCACACTCTTCATTTTCTCTAAATTTTCTCTATGTAGGGTGCGTGCAGCCTACATAGAGAAAATGGCCTCCCTACAGACGCCCGGCTGGGCGCTGCCCGTGACTCCGCACTAATCACAACGCTGCCATTGCAGCGTTGTGATTAGCTACAGGAGGGGAGGGAGCATGTTTATTCCGGACAGCCCCGGGAGCAGTGGTGGCGCAGGACCGGTATCAGGTAAGTTTTAGTTATATTCTACCCCATACCCCCGTACCACCCGCCCAACATCCCTTGCCCCCCCCGCGAGAATTGCGATCGGCCACTGACCGGACATGTTTTCCTGTTCTGGGGGACTGCAAATATTGCCACTAATTAGCAGGAGCTGAAACCGCGCTAGAGGGATGTGTTGCTGTTATACCTCTCACCTCAGGGTAATTGTCAGAAATGTCTGGAAGCCAATCTCTGGCGCTATTTCATAAAACAACGTAACATTTTCTAGATATTGCAGATGGCTGCTGATTAATTTATTATGACCCCACTCATTTCCGGAATGTTCTAAGAACATTATCGATCTTGTGACTAAATGATGACATTCTTGACTCTGGTGCTGTAGTCATTACAATTTTAATTGCCGATTTCTTTTTTTTTTAATCAGTTATTCAAATCCGAGTGAAGGGTAGATGAGTAAAAGGCAGAACTTTGCATCCTTTTAACACCATTTGAAGTTTTGAGGGACACGTAAATAACACATTTTGCATTTTTTGCAAGCATACACTGGGTGGTCTGCTTAGAGTTAAGACAAGGCAGAGATAATCAACACAGCAAGCGTAGAGATCAGACTGGAACACTGACGGAAGGCTTTGCTTCCTAGATATCTGTGTTGTTCCGCAAGGGAAATACAAAGGACTGCCAGGCCATTGCCTTGGTGAAATATGAGACTGAAGCAGCTGCAAACTGGCGTGGGATCAGTGAACGAAGATTTTAAAGGAATGTTCATAAAGCCACATGATGGCACGCACATGTGATATAAAATGACACAGCACCACCTTCATCAAAATTGATATGCATGGCACATAGAAAATACAATGAAATAGCTTCATCGATGTATGCACATGCATGGCGCACATGACAACGGCGTGGCACGTGTTATAAAATTGCATGGAACATCCTTCACGATGGCATATCACATAGACTTGGCGTAGGTGACATAGCATTGTATCAAACAACCTTCAATCAGGATAAGGGGAAGCCTGATAAATATTGGCGTGGCATGGCCCATGGGTGACGTAAAATTGTATGGCACAACCTTCAGCTACATAAAGAAATTAATGACAGACGTGATAAACAATGAGGTGACTCAGGTGATATAACCATGTGCATACTTTCGGCTAGATATATATATGCATATCGCACACAATAAACAGAGATGTGGCACGGCGCGCACAGCCTTCATCAAAGTATATAAATACATATCACACACAATAACAGTGACGTTACACAGCGTGTACAACCTTCGTCAAGTTATATACACGCACATCACGCAGGATAAACAGTGACGTGGCACGGGTGCTATAAAATGGCGTGGACAAACATTCACTAAGACATGGAACAGCATGGCTCAGTTCCACTCACTGCTGCTGCCTCGAAGCTACGGGACCGGGCAGTGCCAAGGCCTATTCCAGCCACGGTGACTTAGAACCTTGCAGCACTTTTAATAGAATAATACTGGTACTTCTAAGATGCAGCAAGTACTCTGAGACAGTGAAAACCAGCACTTTTATATTTTCAGTTTCAGCACTTGGTACAGTGGGTGAAAATCTGCCCCATTCCTAGAGCTCTAAAATTACGACCACAGCTAGCTTTACACCGAGTTATGCAGAGGAAGCAGTGATCTTATGGCTGCACGGCGACACCTAGTGACGCGTGTGCCGCGTGCAACCAATAATAAGCCTTAATTATTTCCTTTCTTCAGGGAGACCCTTTTTAGCGGCCAAATCGGCAAATATCGCGGCCATCGCACTAATCTGCCGATTTCGCGATTTTTTCATGAATCGCGAAATCGCGAAATGCTGGAGGGTCTGCTCAATGCGACTACTACAATACACACTTATTTATTAATATTTATTTGAGAGGCTTGTAGAGCGCGCAGCTACCCAACAGGGTCTCCCGGCGCTAGAGGCAGACAGTAGCAAGAGGCACAGCAACACTACCAGGTGGCAGACTCAGTCAGGGCAGTTAAAGAGCATGGTTTTTAAGTTCTTACGAAAGATAAGGAGTGATTCACAGTTCTTAAGAGCTACCGGAAGAGAGTTCTAGAGTTTTGATCCTAAAACGGAAAAAGAGCGGCCCTTAATACGAGCTCTGTCAAATCTAGCAGTGGTAAACAGTGCGAGATTGGTTGATCTCAGCAATCGGGCAGGGACATACGGGGACACCGGATCTTGGCTATTGGAAGGGGCGAGACCGTGTCTAGCTCGAAATATGCAGCATAAGGCCTTAAATGTAATTTGTTTGTCAACCTTCAGCCAGTGCAATTTATGGAGCAAGGGAGAGGGCGAAGCATGTCTCGGCAAACGGAAAAGAAGGCGGGCGACTGCTTTCTGGATAATCTGCAAGCGATGAATCAAGGCTTTGTCAGCTTGCCAGATACAGTACATTTCCATAGTCCAATCTGGAAGTTACCAAGGCCTGCATCACTGTTCTCTGGGAGCTGCGGTTTCAGGGGGAGATTCTTATCAATGGTAAAACCGAGATTCTTAACCTTATCATCTGGCGCAGGTAGAGGCCCAATAAGGCGGGCCAGTGGTTAACTCCCCAAAGTTCGAGATTATTACCCAAGATCAGGACTTCGGTTTTATTGCCATTGAGTTTAAGGGCTTTTCTGTTCATACAGAGGGCGAAGTTGAGCAGGCCTTGCCTGAGGGGGAGGGATCTTTATTTTGAGCATCACACAGTGAGAAAATAATCTGAGAGTCATTGTGTATGAAAATACTGTGATGCCAGATTCTTCAATCACTTCCATCAAAGGGTGAAGGTAAATGTTAAAAAGCAGAGGGCTCAGTATAGATCCCTGAGGAATTCCTGAAGTCAGTGTCAAGGTTGTAGACGTGTTGTTTGCTGATAAGACCTGAAACGTTTGAGTTTCCAGAAAACAAGATAGCCATCTCCAAGCAGTGCCAGCAATACCTGAAGCCTCCAATCTATCTAGAAGAATGGAGTGCGAGACCGCTTGGAAAGCTGCACTTAAATCCAGGAGGAGAAGGGCGGCTGTCCCACCAGAGTTGAGTTCTTGCTTCAGGAGTTCTGTGACTTTAAGAAGGGCAGATTTGGTGCTCTGGCCAGACCTAAACCCAAACTGGGATGGGTGCAGCAGGTTGTGGGCAGCAACAAAGGAAGAGAGGTGGATGCTAACATGTTTTCCTAAAATTTTGGAGAAAACCGAAAGAAATGCCTCAAATGTGACCAACACTGAGGGTCAAGGTCATTCTTCTTGAGCAGAGGGCCTACCAAAGCATGCTTTCAGTTCTGAGGTACCACACCTGGAATCAAGGAGGAATTAAGAAGATGCACACAGACATAGCACTATGCACATTATTGCAAAATTCTGAGCATACACCCAAACACATCGACTACTCAATTATAGGATACTAAGGGGCCCAACACCTCTGTATACAATCAGCTACTTAGCTGCAGGTACATTTGCCCGGGCAAGGACATCCGTTCCAACCCAGGAAATACAGAAGCAATTTGGTACAGCACTCTGGTCTCCACAACCAAAATTTCACAACTTGTAAAACTGACTTCTGTCTGCAATGGAAACATTTGGAAAGTTATAACCTATACTTCCAGAAGGCACTGTGATTATATACTAATGACCAATTACTCACTGGTATTCTTCATTACCCCCGGGTCTCTCATGTCCTCATCCCATTCATTACTAATGAGAATACCCAAGCCAGAAACCCAGCATTCATAAAGAACAAAAATACAAAGGGATACACCACACAGCAGCATCCAAAGATGATGCATCAACAGAGGTCAAAGCACAATGCAAGAGCACAGAGTCCTCAAACCCCAAACCAAGAAAGGGACGCAGCACCCAAGCCATGCAGGTGAAGAAAACGCCAACCACAGGAAGGAAAGGAGGCTCAAACAGCCACCCAGCAAAGGGCCAAAAAGGAAGGCATTCCAGAAAGCTACTACACCCTAAACAAAATGTCCAGATTCCCTTATGGAGGGGGAGACCCAGATCGAAAGTAAGGCAGCTGAACCTGAGTGAGATCCACCGACCAACATACACTGGCGAAGCCCTCTTCCCCGTGAGGAAGCCTCAAAAGAAACCACAAAGAGCCAGGTCATCCTAAGGAAGACTCGGTAACCAAATGAAAAAAGGAAGGACAACCCCTTGTCCAACAAGAATACCAGAACTGCCCAAACAAACCCTGAAGCAGCCACCAAAGCAGGGTGAATCAGACCCGAGGACAAAGGCAACGCTGAAGCCCCAATGGGAGAAGGAAAAGGCCAAATACATGTTAATGGTAGAAAACAAGGAGACCAAAGTTATCAGAAAACTCAAATCATCAAGCCTGCAGGGCGAAGCGACGGCCATTAAAAAACATAAAGACAAATTAACAAAAGAAATTGCCCCCCCAGCACCACCAACACAAAGGGTGGCAAACAGAGCCTCCAACATCAGAGGCCAGTCCCATGAAAGAAACAGAGGCAAGAGGTAAGCAGGGGAAGCCCCACAACAACCCTGCCTCCCAGTCGGTCACCATAGTCTAGAACCCATAAGAGGATCAAACTGCCACAAAAGCAGACATCTGGGCCTGCAAAGAAGACAATGCTAACAGACAAACCATTCCACAAAACAGCAAGACAGCCATCTGGGTACATACCTGGGGAAATATGGAAGTACCCCCACAAATGCTGAAACAACCACAATACCCCCCCAGAGGACAGGAGAGGGGACCACGCACAAGATGAAAAGAGGGCCATTGCTAAGTGCTGAGAAAGCCTCATTCACCACAACCCCATCCCTCAACCTCGAAACTGTGAGACGAACTTCGAACAGCAGAGGAGAGGTGTAGGACGCTGGCTCTCTATATAATGTACTAAAATGAAGTACACTGTGCAGAGTCCAGTGGATCCCTAATAGGTGTGCTGAGGAAAAAGAAGATAATTCTAATGTTCATTTTGGGGTAGCGTGGGCGAGCAGTTAGACTTATGAGAGAGTAGTGCTAAGCATTCATTGTCACACACAGAGTCAATAAATGAGACACACACTAAAGAATAAATCTGAGACCAATTAGAAAAAATTAAAATGTATCTTTATATATATATTTTTAGAAACCAAGAACTTAGTTCAACAGTTAATAAATGCTTTGTATGTCGACTTGTAACCAAACGGAGTTCAAAGCACAAAGTCTTACAGGTTTTTAAGCAACTGCGGTCAATACCGTCAGGCAGAAACCATCAAGGTCAAAGGGAAGAAAAGCAAAGGATTAGGCCAACACATTTACTGTTATGGGCGATGGAAGCAACACTCCGCCATGGAGATGTGGAGGGACAACGGTCACCCAGAGTTCAGGGGAAGTTCTGCTCCAGGGGAGTCAAAATTTTGGAAGTCCGAGGGCTCAGGTACAGCTGACAGGTGTGGGTTACCTGCATCGGATATGGTGAGAAAACCTCCAATCAGGGCTAGAGTAGTGCCTGTTCCCACATGAAGTATTCACTAGAGAGTGTAGACACCCTAAAGGTAAGTATTGGCTACTACCTGTCTCCCTTTGTAATGCCCGTACATTCAGTATTTAGGTGGCTCTCTGAGACCTTGACTTCAGATTCCACAGACCTAAAGAATATAAAGGAAGGAGACGTGCAGCTGATCTTTGAACTGAGCCCTGCCGTACAAGAAACCAGCAAAAAACCCTGCCAACTTCATAAGGACTCAAAAACTGTGATCTGCCATCCCTACCTGAGACCTGTGCAGTCTGCATGAACCCCGGAGCCCTGTCAGCCTTCGCCAATTACCTGGAACCTCCCCTTGGACTAGTGCTGCTAGTCCCCGACACACCGCCAGTAAAAGACCGCCACGAGGTGAAGACCGGCACAGACTGTGTCGAAGCATTTCACCTCATCACCCACAAATTGCAGCAGTAGAGGGCACAGCCTTGGGGAGGAGGCCATAGGGTGACACAGTCAGTACTGCAGCACCAGAGGACCCTCTTCAGTACCCATGCCCTAGGTACCAGTGGTACCATTTACTAGGGGCCTATAGGGGTGGCTAAAGTTGTGCCAATCATGGTACAGTTTTGGGGAAAGAGATCTGCCACTGGAAACCTGGTCATCAGGGACCCAGTGCACTTGCAGTTCGAAATATCATCATGTATCTGGCCAAAAGTGGGGCTAACAATGCAAAAAGAGGCACTTTCCTACATGAGGAAAACCAAGTCATTCAGGGAACCCAGATTACCATTAGTAAGAGACCCAGAGACCAAGAACAATGGGGCCAGCCCCCCAGCAGGCAACCCAGGAACTCGGAAAGAAGAACAGTTACCAGGCCCAGAATGCCAAATGCTAAAACCCCCTTGGACAAAACAAAAATATGAACAAACCCTCCAGAAAGCATTTCAGTGAATCACAACCACTAGCCTACCGAACCTCAGATGCAACCTACTGAACCCCACACTGAACTCAGTCAAAATGCAGCCCTGAGGGCTGAACATCCCCACCAGACCCGAACCAAGTGGACCGGGAGGAAAACACAGACCAAAGCAAGAGTGGGAGCAAGGTGATCAACTGACAAAACAGGAACCCCTGGGAGACCATACAACATAATGAACCAAGGATGACCTCCCTGCTGGGTAACCTGGAACCTGACGCCAAAGAGCAGGCCCCAGAGAAAAGACCCCTCAAGCGGCCAAAGGGGATGACCATTTCACATGGACAACCACCAACAATGACCATCCCCAGCACACCCCAGACAAACCAGCCTTCAGGAAAAAACTATGCTATCCTGTCAAATGCTCGATCGACTCGAAAAAAACAACCTCTAGATGAGCTGACCTCACCTCCAGGAGAGCACAAACCAAAGGCCATGCCCTGAAACAGCAAGAGGCTGCACCAAACGCCTAAGGACACCAGCACCCCAATAGTACAATGTCCAGACAACAATAATGATGTGAAGGCCTCCAAGAAAGACACCATCATTCTGGTATATACCCAGGACAAAGAAAGAAACACTGATCACCACAAGAAAGCAACCCGCCCGCCGAAAACTGACCTAGAACCCGAGGTCCATATGCAATCACCCTGGCAGGCATATCACCAGGAACTCAGACGACCCCAGCCATAATCCGGGATAGGTGTGGAAGGAACCCACCCCAAAGGGATGGTACCACGACCAATGGAAACCCACCAGACGAGGACGCATGGAGGCCAAAATATCCAACCTGCTCACAAGCCCAAAACCAGGGAAACAGGTGCTTCAAATACATAACCCCCAGTCATGGAGGGCCATTCAAAGGAATATACAGAGGGTTCTGGCCTATAGAAACTCTGTCAGGAAGGCGGTTTGTAATATGGGGAGGTGTAGAGAGTGTATCCCTACCTACTCAATGACCCCCTTCTGGTTTTCTCAAAACACATTCTGAGAGATTCCCAGTTCATCGCCTCACAGCCATAGCACAAGGAGTAAGTAGACCACCCCCAGAGAAGTGCTTGCTAAATTCAAACAGTAACAAGAATTTCAAAATAAAGGACACAGTGCAATAGAATTCTCAAACCAATTTAGGGAAATAAAGAAAACCTTATAGAATTAAAAAAAACGCTAAGAACATTTAAAAGAAATGAAGTGGGAACTTGAGATATGCATTTTTTATTTCCCAAATAAATATTTATTATTTTCTTTTTATCCATCCAAACGGAGTTACACTTTTTACATCATCGGCCACATAATATACCAGCTCTCCAGCATATTACATTTGCGATTTAAAACATGAAAACCCCTCTCCCGTGAACACTCAAACAGTGTACCTGGTATGGGGAAAGGCCATTAACTGTTCATGTTAAAGCCTGCAATTACGTCTTTTTGGTGCAGGCCAATATGCATGGCGCAGCGATCGTAATATTTATGGGCAGTCTAATGCAACGTCCCTACTCTGCAAGCAGGCCATCAAGGGTTGCCAATGCTGTTCAAACTTGTAGCCGTTTCGAGGAGTGACCACGTTAGAGCATGCGTTTTTAAGTTTTAGAGCACAAAAATCAAGAAAAAGTAAAGCCCCAATCAAAAACAATAGTTTATGGTTGACTGGGACCTAGGCACAATTTCAGGGCCCCAAGAGGACATGTACCTTTCCTGCACAGGATTGGTGCACTGGTTTTCAGTGCCGCTATAAGCTCTGAGTGGGACAGACCTGTTTATTTTCCTTGGTAAGGCTCAACTCCTTGTCCCATTCCTCCAGAGGTGGAAAAAATGAACACGTTCCAGTGCTGGAAATGTCTCCATTGTCAGTGCTACAACCCCTAGCTCTTCAGGGCTGGCTTCTTGGTGCCAAGGAACAGATGTGTCAAATGCGTTATATATATTTTGTGTCTATTGAAAAACGAGTTAGTACATAAGGGTCCAACACTCTCTACAGCCACATTTCCTTCAGAGGTCCTCTGTGCTCACTTGGGCCCTCTTCGAGTCAGATGTTCTTTAGATTATTGTGGGCCTCAGGCAGGCAAATAGGAGGCCAACCACTTGACCCTTGAAACACAGTTGCTGCCCTTGTGTGCCAGACGATGCTGGAGTCCTTGAGTCTTTGGGTCCTATAGTGAGTTCTATTTTTCCAACAATAATTAGGAGTCAGGAGAGTTCTTCCAGCAGGGCCTTCTTCTTTACCTGGAGTCTACCCACCTTCAGCAATGTTCTAGGGCGGTGGCAGTAGGGATGCCAGATTTATCCTGTGCACCAGCCAAAGATTGGAGAAATTCTACCTCCTAGTCCTAACTATTTTCACACAGCCTTCCATCTCTTTTAGCAGCATGTCATATTTGCTTTACTGCACAGTTACAGAGGAGCCCCTGATCCAAGGTGCCAGAACACAGTTCTACTAGCCAAGCCCATCTTCATCTTCTTAGCGACTCAGCTATATAGAAGAGCGCTCCTCACAACTGACAGGGCTCAAACTGGTTCTCTTCACTACTGCGACTGAAGTCGGGCTGTCTGGGTAGGCCCCGAGTATGAAGAGTAGAAGCCCTCCTTGGCATCTTCAATTTAAAAGACTTTGTGCTAAAGATGACCCTTTGCTCTGTGCACTGTTCCTTCTCACTCCTAGATAGATTACGTATGCCTTAGTGGCCAGCAGTCAACACCCATTTGTCCTTTCTAGCCTCAGAGGCATGCCATTGTCGTTATTTCTTCCAGCCAACGATATGAATTCCAGCCCTGGAAGTGTGATTAGTAGCCAAACTGTTTTTAAGCCAGCTCTGGCAGCAAAAGGCACATTTTTATTAGGCTACCTTTAAACATTATTCCACCATTAAATCAGATTTGGAAAATTAAGTTGGAAATATCTTTGAAAGTACTTCTCTAGCATTTCTCTGGGCGTAGATATGGATTTTAATTCTATCTAGGTCTGTTCAGGGAAAAGTTTAACAAGCCTACACGGCTTTTGGGCTTTAGTTCACTGTGAGAGCACACTATCCCGAATATGTGAAGGATGTATACGTTTTCCCTAAATGGCAAATACACTTGTTTCTGCCATGCACATTTTTAACTGAATCGGCATTAAAGCTGTATCCCAGTCAGGGCATAGTGTTGCTCCTGGCAAACATATACATTTGTCAGATATAGGAGAGGTGTAAATACACACTACAGACTACATAAGCCATGCAACTTCAACACTATAGGTGCATTTTCTGCACCATAAATAAAGGTCTTACAAGACAGTTAAATAGACCAATAGGATTGAAGCAATTGTACCACTACAATTTTAGGGCCAGAGCACACACACTGTGACACTGATTAGCAGTATCACAGGGTGCAGAGTCATAATACTAGCAGAAATAGTGTATATAAATGTGAGGCAAATCTAAGGTGACCATGCAGTACAGTTCAATCAATCATCAACCAATCTGGATTTAATGCACGGCTGGTTCACCAGTGAGGGTCTCGAGGCACTGTGAGTTTGTAGGAAATCATAACTTAAATGCAGCAAAAATTAGATAGGATGTACTGTGGATGGAAGGGCTTTAGGGTTATCAACAATCACAAACTAGTATCTTATAAAACCGCCTTCCCATCACCAGACCCCTGGAACATAATTAGGCTTAGGAGAGACAAGAAGAGGATGTTTTCTGTTGCCTTCCTGGAACTGCTTTACCCTGTAGCCATAGAGTAAAAGTGTTCTCACTTTTCAGCTGACCTCCTGTAAGCCTCATTTACAGAAAAGGATGGAAAACTGCTCTCATCTTGCCCTGAGCAGAAGAAACAGAGGATAAGGTTAGACTGGGCTGGGCTTGGCTGGACTAGGCTATGCGGAGGCGCTTCATATGTATCGTCTTTAGTCCCACTGCTAAACATTGGCTTTGACTGCAGAATCCTCCTCTTATAGTCTGCGATCTATTAGAGTGCCCAGGTAGATGACATATTGCATGTTTAAGAAATTGGCACTCTCTCTGGTAACAAGAAGTGGCATTAGAGAAGTCTGCCCCTCCACTTAGAGCTGTGTCTGTAGTTCCTTAAAAGAGTTTCAGAAAGATTTGTGGTATTTGAGTACAGACGCCTAAAAGGTAACCAACTGTGTCCCACCACATAGAGACTTCATTGGCAGACAGTGTCCTGGTACATTTTTCTTGTCCTTATTCTTGTGCATAAGTAGGGTTCGGCAGCTTCTTGTGGTAATGCACTTCAACTAACATTGTCTTTTAAAGTACCATTATTCCTATGGGCTTTTTCTTACTCACAATTATTTTTTATAACAACGTATTTCCAATTCCCTTAATTTGATTTTGACCATTTTATTTTATATTTCATTATTATTGTTGTCTCTTTTAACTAAATCCGTCTAGGAAATGTATTTATTGACATTTTGACGTTAACACTGTTAAAATATTTAATACTGAACCCAGTCAGTCAGTCAAATACACTTTATTCGATTTATAACAATCATAAAAGGCATAAAAACATTAATATATATATGTGATATAATACATTTGATACAAGGAGAAATATCCTGTCATAAAAATGTAAAACAATGAAAACTTCATTGGATCATAAATTGGGTTACATTATTAAAAAAAAAACTTTTTTTTTATTTATTTTTTATCCTTGATGCCGCTACTAGAAATTGGCAACACAAAATGTAATGCGGACACTACTTAGAGATTGAAGAAAAGCTAAAGCTGGCCTCACATGCGTGAAGCCCGCCTCCTTCAGTATTGGCAATAAATATTTCTTTCTGATGTCCAAAAAATGCCCGCAAAACATAGTAAAATGCATGGTATCTTGGACTGAGAATTGGTCACAAGTACAAGGTGTTGCTAAATCAGGTTTGGCCCAGGTTGGATAGTTCCCCAAATAAAAATGAATCAAATTAAATCTGAATTTTACCAATAAAAACCTATGAAATGGCTTAGTAACAATTACAAGGTATTGTGCAAGTGAGTTAGAGCCTAATAACATATAATGGGATCTCACAGTCGGTTTCTGCAGTTCCCTTTCCTCCCAGGATAATCTGGTCCTTTCCATGAATAATTTTTTAACCAGACTCACATCCACCTTCTTAATGCCAGATGGTTCTAAGAAGAGGTCCGGGCGTCCCAATTGTGCAAAGGACTTACTCAGGTAATCTAACCACGGTACCTTTTTAAAGTGGTCCAGGGACATTACATCAGCTAAAATAGCATGATTGAGGGTTAGTTCCTTATTGAGCCAGGTCTTTAGCCAAAATGTTAACGGCACCAGGTTTAACCTGTCCGTGACATAATCAAGACCCACCTCCACATGAATTGAGAAAGTCGGGGTCGATTGGGGCACGGACAACAGATTTCGCAAAAACCTGTTTTCCGCCCTCTGGATGGGCTCCATATGTGCATAGCCCCACAGGGCAGAACCGTACATCGCGATTGTGATGCATTTTGCATTATAAACCTTTAAAAGGGCTTTCATTGGCCTAGCTCCCAGTCTTTTAGTAAACCCCATGAGTGCCCCAGTTGATCTGGCCACTAATAAACTTTTTGCCCAAATCTGTGGTCCCCATGTACCCCTCTCATCGAAGAGCACCCCCAGGTACGGGAAAACTTCCACTCTAGAGACAACATCACCTTTACATTTAAATATTGTTTTCATTTTGGCCTTGTTCCTATGGAGTCCAACAACCATAGTGTGAGATTTTTTAGCATTCACCTTGAGGTCTAGCCTGTCCATGAATGCCCCAAAGGCATCCAATAAATGCTGCAGGCCCCTTCCCGTACGAGCTATGAGGACAGTGTCGTCCGCATATAGGAGGGCAGGTACCTTTGCTTCTCCTATACGTGGAACGTCAGCAACCACCTCCTCCAAATATTGGCCGAGGCCATTTATATAGATGGTAAAGAGGAGTGGGGCTAAAATGCAACCTTGACGAACACCCCGCATCGATTTGAAGCGGGTGGTACACCTGCCCTCGTTTGTGACCCTTATTTGGGAAAACAATTCTTGATGGAGAGATGCCATGAATTTAATCAGTGCCCCATCTATTCCCAGCTCCAAAAGGATAGTCCACAGTTTTGCCCTCTTCACCAAATCGAAAGCCGAGGAGAGGTCCATAAACTGAACCCTTTTGCTGCATGGTTGTTTGTGCACCTCTTTGTAATCTATATTCTGCGACTCCTGAGGTTTTTGGATATTATGCTCATGTTGATTGTAAATAGGCATGAGTGCCTATGGGTTGTTAACATGGTGCAGTGTATTCGAAAATTTTCAAAAGCAATTAATTTGACACAGGGTACCTGTGTTTGGTCATAGATATCATCCCAGGACTATGCTGAGGCCTAAAATCATATATTTTAAACATCTAAACATGTAGGATTTACCCGTCTTTAAAGAAGCAATTCCTCCTTATACGTAAACATTTTCTTTAAGACTGAAAGAATCTTGACCAGTGCAGAGAAAAATATATTAGAAAAAGGTTTATCCTTCGTGCCAACAAGGAATAGGGACTTTGTCCAAATGAAGTTAGAAGTAATTGAATTCTGCCGAAAAATCCGTTTAAAAACTTTTTTTGCTGTAAACCCATTACCTAGTAGTATGGAGGCGACCGGACTAAAGAAAAAATCTTTATTCTGCCCACCATCAACTAAAATCTCGAAAGAGGTGGTGACTTTTGAAATAACCGTGTTGTCAGCAATTGTGGAGATGGAGAAAAAGAAAAAAAGATATGTCAAACAAAACATATCAAAGTCACAAAAGGATGCCCTTCTAAATGTGAAGAATGATCCAACCATAATAATAAAACAGGGAGATAAAGGAATGCTACAGAAAAATAGCAAACGATCCAACATGGAAACTACAAGGGGAACCTTTCAACATCTTAAAAGAAGGCTATGAACAAGGCTTCTTGGGGGAAAAGAATATGACTATTTACAGAATAAACATCCCAGGACCCCAATATTTTATGTACTACCAAAGGTGCATAAAAATGAAACTTGTCTGCCAGGAACACCAATAGTTTCGGGGTGTGAGTCCTTAATGGAACCCCTTTCAAAATTTGTGGACCATTTTTTAAAACCCTTTATGGAAGAAGTACAATCTTTTCTCCAAGATACCACGGTCTTTATTAACAAACTGGATTCTATGAAATTTGTTGAGAATGAAAATCTCCTATTAACACTGGACGTGGTGTCTTTATACACCCAAATACCACATGACGAAGGGATAGCAGTGTTGACCTCTTTCGTGGACAGTAGAACAAAACCAGTCAGAATACCGACTGAATGTATAGTGGAACTGGCAAGTTTTGCTTTGAAAAAGAACAATTTTAACTTCAATGGAAAATGTTATTTCAAATAAAAGGAGTAGCTATGGGGTGTCCATTCACCCCAGAGCTGGCAGTACTCTATATGTCGAGATATGAGGATACATTAATCTACAACAACAACCCCTTTGTGCAGTTCATTAGGAGCTGGGTTCGATTTATAGATGACATTTTTATAGTATGGATGGGAGACGAGGAACAGCTTCTCTCTTTTCATGGCTGGTTAAACAGCAGGACAGCTGATATAAAATTCAGCATGAACCATTCCAACCAAAAAAAATCAATTTTTGCATGTGGAAGTGTATGCAGCAGACGGTGGCCTGGTTACGATCTTAATCAAGAAAAAAACAGATAGGAATAAAGCACTACACTTCACCAGCAACCACCCAAGTAGTCTTAAAGAAAATTTGCCGTACGGTCAATTTTTACGTATAAGGCGGAATTGCTTCTTTAAAGACGAGTACATCCTACATGCCAATAACCTGATGGAAAGGTTATTAGATCGAGGATACCCCAAGAAACTCCTAAAGAAAGCATTGAAAAAAGCATGGTGGACCCCACTTGAGGTACTACTCGAAAGAAAAGAAAACACACCAATGGAAAGAATAGTGTGTGTGTCAACCTTTTGTTCTAATTCTAATTGGTTGAAGAAGGTGATGCATCAAAATTGGCACCTGGTAAAAAAATCTAGATCAGTCTTTGACCTCAGCTCCACTTTTTGCTTTTAAAAAAGATAGAAGTATTGCCAATCAAGTAGTCAGAGCTGCGTTACCAAACCTAAGGGCGAGTACACTCTGAGACTTCATAGGCCTGCCCCCAGTGACGGGCCATCATAAATGTGGTACATGCATTTGTTGTGAATCTACACTTGAGTGAAATCTGTTCTCTCATAATTAAATTCATTGGAAACATGAGACTTTTTTTAACTGCAAGTTCTAAAATGTGGTCTATGGGGTACTCTGCCCCTGTATGAAATTGTATATAGGCAAAACAAACCAGGAAGTCCGGTACAAAATTTCCCAACATAAATCAAGAATCCGGAAAAATGTCCAAACTGCACCATTAGTGAACCACTGGAGGTTGAACGCTCATACGGAGAAGGAATTGAGATGGACAGTAATATCAAAGGTAGAGCAAGACTGTAAAGGTGGTGATTTGGATCTCAAACTAATACAACAAGAAGCAATGCTGCTTGTGAAATTCAATACAGCAGTTGATGGATTGAACGAACTCTCAGAGATATATAAACTGTGAGGCATCAGCCGCAAATAGTGCATATATTATGTTTGCATTTATTAAAGTTCCAGAGACATAAAAAGCCGTTTCGATTGAGTCACTTCCACTCCCCCTGGAATTCAACATTTATTTTTCCATATAATAAGGGTCTAGTGTGCCAGGCAAGCAGGCACATGATGCAAGCATGGTTAACAACATAAGATTGTGGCAAAATCGGTTGATTAGAAGGCTCAATTGAGCCTAGCCTAGACTATAATTCCCATAGTTCAGCGGGATTATGCGTAACTGACTATTTCCGCTTCCGTAAGCAGTGTCTGATGTCTGTATGGTTAACAAAAGACTGTGGCAAAACCGAAGCTCGCGCTCCCCTTTAAATAATTTCTGCTTTCGTCAGTAGTATCCAGGACCGGCACATGATGCCAGTATGGTCAACAATAAAAGACTGTGGCAATATCGGTTTACCAGAAGGCTACATTGAGCCTAGACTACAACTCGCAAAATTCAGTGGGATTATGCGTTACCGAAGCTTGCGCTGCCCTTTAAATCCTTTCCACTTTCATCAGCAGTCACCGGTAAGCTCCCTGGTGGCCCGGGAAGACTGACAGTGCGCCGGTTCAGGCTCGTTACAGAAGGTGGGAATCCTTCACAATTTGAGTTTTTGTTGAAGAGAGAGGCTCCAGTTTCAGTTTATTAGAAACATGGGAGTCATTTCAAGAATATTTTAAGAATATGCAAAGATGAGGCGAGCAAGATGTAGTTACGCGCTTTCAACCAGAGCTTGTTCTTAACGCTCGAAGCGCAGCATTTGGTAAAATCGGCATTTTTACTCATTCAGTTTAGGAAAACGTGAAGCAAGTTGCATCAAAAATTAAAGCCGAAGGAAGAACCCGCGGCCAAAAGTATCTGAAAACAGGTTCGGGATGCATTTTCACCCGGTCTAAGCCTTTAGATTGGAGTGAAATATTGTGTGAAACTAACGGACAATCTTTGTTGCTTATGCTCTGCTTGGGGCATTCAGGATTCACGCCTGGAAATGCAAGACATTTGATCTACCGGCTCTCACCAGTCTGCCAATTAAAATGTAAGAAATCCTTTGAATAACAGAAACTAGACTGATGACATCAGGGAATGTTGACTCATGACTGAGGTGGTATGATTGCTTTTACAGGAGTTTACAATTGACTGGGATTTTGAGAATACAGCAGGGATCGGCTGATCTCGCAACATAGAATAACGTAAGGGAATATCCTTGAGAGGAGGTAATCTGAGACAGGGGTGTATATGTGGAATATGGTCAATAACTAAGACACAGATTTTTTGTGTTTCCAGTTTTTGGGTCCTGAAGAGAACCCCGTATGTGAAGGGGTTTGAAACGCATCAACCTTTTTGTGTGGCCAATCAAGTATATAAATTGATGTAAAAAAACCTGAAAGTGCTATATTTTGAGAATTGTTGTATGTTTGGCCATTGGGTACATTGGATTTGTCTTTTGTAATTGTATCCATTTGTAATATTGAGAGATGGGCACGGGTGTGCTGGTAGGTGAGGGGAGTGTGATGAATGTATGATTGGATTGAAGAGATTGACAGAGAGGGGTGTTTTTGAGGGTCTGTAAAAAAGAAGTCTGTATGGGTGAAAGGATGTTAAAATGAGAGTTTGTGTGTAAAGGGAGCTTGGTTGTTTTCAAAACTTTTAAATTGAATGTACTTGATTAAATCTAACGGAAAAGAGGTTTATGGTGGCATTGCTTCATTTCAATGCACCGATTGTAAGGCAGGAATTGTGCATCAGCATTGGCATTTTGTTGTTATTTGTTGGAATAGGGCTCAGCCGTGCTGATTTAGAGCCAAAACCCTCCTTTATTTTTTGGTTCTTAATATGTCAGCAAACTACAAACATTACACATCTCTTCGAGAGCGTATAATGCCTGTAAAGGAATCCTTAAAAATGTACACGTACCAGTGGTTTCAACTAGCTTTCAGCCAGTAAGCAAGGTCTTACAAACTGGAAAAAGGTCACCTGCTGTGGACATGGGTACAGCACGAATTGTGCTCTAACACAGAAAAGTGGCAATTGCTAAAGTGAAAACATCTTTAGTTGAAGTCATGAGATGCACCATCTTAACAAATGCCTTTGCGGTACGATTCACAAGTGCATGATGAACAGCTTGCTCTCATGCCTATCATATGCTAGTGTCCAAATATCATGTGCCATGAAATGTCCTCTCAAATATACTCAAATGTACATGAGTATAAACATGTGCATAGTCATTATCACTACTTATATGTGCCAGTGAAAAACTGGGTTTTAAGGAATGAGCCATTCTCAAGTAAAGCCACAATTCTTATCAGAGTGAACCGCAATCAGCCATTAAATTAACCTGTGCTTAACCCTCTGATAGCTTGGTACAAAAGTAGCCAAGCTTAACTCAGAGGCAATGTGTAAAGTATTTATGCAGCACCCAAACAGCGATAAGGTAAAAACACAACACAAGAAAACCCCACAACAATTTAGAAAAATAGAGTACAACTTAATACATTTTTTGACACCAATTAAAAAAAATCCAATCCATAGAATGAGAGATATGCGGTTTCAAAGTTTTAAGGTAAGCATAGCACCTAAAAGCACAAAGTGCCAACTGTGCTGTCTGATTGTGCCAGACTGGGACAAAGTCACAAATTCAGGTGAACAGTGACCGAGTGTGGGCAAGATAAAGGGGCCAGGTTTGTCCCGCTGAGAAATGTACTTTATGTTCTTGATGCGGAGTGTTGCATAGTGCTGCATTGAAGCTGTGGGGGCTGCAATGCAAGGTCCTGCATCGAACTGCATCATGCTGCGTTGGTTCCGATAAGGAGCTGCAAGGTCTGTGAGGTGGGGTCCTGTATTGAGTTGTGTCAGTTCCAATGAGACTACAGTTCAGGGGCTGTGAGATTCTGCAATGCAAGGTCCTGCGTAGGACTGCTTCAAGTTTGAGTAAATTTGAGGAAACCCACAATTGGGCCAGGAGAAGTACATTCTGATGCCAGCTAAGGGTCCAGGACCTGGGGGGGGGGGACACCTCTTGTAGATCAAGACTCAATCCAGCAGATGCAAGCAGTAGGGCTTAGGCTGGTCCGATTGATTCTGGCCAGCTGTGCAGATGCCGGGCAGGTCTCTGGAGCTTGTTATGTCCCTTAATTTCAGAACAGAAGGACAGTCTGCTAGCCCTTTGAGTCACTCTGGTGGTTCAGGGATTAAAGAGCATGTCCAGTCTTCCTTCCTCAGGAAATAGGGCAGTCCTTCTTGCAGCAGGGCTGTCTTTCCGGAAGCAGGGCAGCAGACCAGTCATTCTTCTGAGTCTTCCACAGGCCCAGAAATGATCTGAAGAGTTGGTCTGAGGATCCAATATTTATACCTGGTGCTAGCTTTGAAGTAGAAAAAAACTTCTAGGCTTCCTCCCACATCTAGTTCTGGAACTTCCTGACTCTAGTGTGAAGTTCTTTGTGAGTAGACTGAGGCAGTGTCTTTGAAGTGCAGGTTTGACAGGCACAGCTCTGCCTGTTCCATTAAGTCAGGATGTCTCATCCTGCCAACACCCTGTTGTGTGGTTGTCTGAGAAAAATACACAAAGGCCAACTGCCAATTACATTTAGTCATGTGACCCAGGAACAGGCTGCAGACACCAAATGGTTAGGACAACAAAATGCCAACTTTCTAAAAGAGGAATTTACAGAGTTGTGACTTAAAAGTTGCCTTCAAGATTAAAGTGGGTTTGAAATTATAATTCAGTTGAGAGTTAATATGACATTTCTACCTGTTCCCAATCAAAGGTTATCGCTTATTAATTGCAATAAAGGAACCCAATATTATTCTACGGGAGCGGTAGGCCCCACTGCAGTAAAGCATGAATTTGTAAGTTTTTCAATACCAAGACAGTTAAAGCTTAAAAGTAAACGTTCAAATTTTAAACAAAGTGCACCCTGCCCAATATGCTGTTTAAGGCTTAATGTAGGAGTAACTAATATGTATTAAAGAGGAAGGTTTAGGCCTGGCAAAGGTTTTATTTTGCCAGATCGAAATGGCAGTTTAAAAGTGCATATAGGCTACAATGGCAGACCTGAGACATGTTTTAAAAGGCTACTCAAGTGGGTGGCACAGTACGTGCTGCAGGCCCAATAGTAGCATTTTATTTGCAGGCCCTGAGTACACGAAATACTCTTTTACTAGGGGCTTATAAGTAAATTAGGTGTGCCAATTGGGGGTAAGCTAATTTGACCATGTTTAGAGGGGAGGACACAAGCACTTTAGCACTGATTAGTAGTGCACAGAGTTATTTAAAGTCAACAAAAACAAATTCAGCAAAACAGGTGAGGAGAAGGCAAAATGTCTGCAGAGATGGCCATGTCCAACAGTACTCTTCTGTACATGCCGTGTTAGTTACTCTGAAAATCTCTTCTTAATACTATGATTTACAGTCCCTCTGCATGCTATGGGGGCACATCAGGACATACAGCACAATATACCAAGCATTTAGACTACTGAAGGCAAATTACATTGCTGCCTTGATTGGCTGATCAAGAAAATAATCATAAATCTATGTTTGAGAGTCTCAAAAAGAAAGTGCTGTTGTATTATTACCAGGAAACAAATCTCAAAGGCTGTCTTCCCAGAAAGTTTTCATTTTGCAAATTAGGACTGCTAGCTATCCAAATACCTGCTTATGTTGGAATGGAAACCAGAGGTCCATGCATATATGGCCTAAAGCAACCAACCTCGTATATGTTTGTTGTCTAATAATAGAAGATCCATATGCATTTATTAGTGATTTGGTTGCCTTTTTATTTATTTGGCAGTTTGGTGCAGAGAGGCAATTCACCTTGGGGGCGTGTTGTGTACATTTATATCAATGAATGAATAAATGAATGAAATGAATGAAAAAACAAATACGTCAATACATTTAAAAATAAATTAATAAATAAAGCCCATTTCCAGTGTCTACACTACTCTGGAGAAGAGCTGATGTGTAATCCATTCCATATAAGGCATTTATAATGGTACTGATTGCATGCTACACACCATTTCAGTACCCTGATGTGCTAAAGCTTAAGAAAGAGCAGGAAGAAAAGGACATCCAAACCACAAGTGACAATCCAGGTGCCTTGCGAGCCCTTTTGCATCACCTAATTCTTGCTTTTTTGCATGAAGCTCAAATAATGATTGGGGACATTTGCACCACAATTGATCATCTCCTTGGCGGGGCTAGAGGAATGGGAGTTGGATGAGGATAGTATGATGGGTAGTGGCCGGCTGCCACAGTGAACCTTACCACCTTAGACAGGGTAACTTACTCTCTCTCCAACAGCACTTAAAGCCTAGTGAAACTGATCCTACCGCACCATGTCTGTTGGAAAGTGGATTATTAGTGGTAGTAAATATGCATCTACCCCTGGCAAAAATGACACTACCACAATATAAGTCTCAGAATAGGTCTCAGTAAATTATTCCCATGCTCTACCCTTGGTAGCTTGGCTGCGAGCAGGCAAGCTTTACTTCAAAGACAGGTTTGTAAAGCATTAAAAACACCAATTCAGTGAATAATTAAGACACAACACACATACAAAATCCAACACCAATGTATAACAATAGTAAATATTTGTATCTTTAAAATGACACCAAAATGAAAAACATCCAATGTAGGGAACCAGAGATATGAATTTTTAAAGATTTAGCACTACATAGCACATAGAAACCTATAGAGCTTATTGGGACTTCTGGTCACACTAGACGGGGACAAAGTCAAAGTTTCAGGCTGACTATGATCGAGTTCCGCACAGCTACCCCTCGCGGTAGGTCTCGGTCAAAGTTTTTACCTTCTGACTTAGAAACTTTTCTGGAGATTTTCTTCCTGGAGTCCCTTGAAGCTCTAAGCCAGTCCGGATTCAGTGAGGGTTTGCTGGCTTGTCTTGTGACGAGCTCCGGTCAAACGTATGGAAGTCAGACCTCCAGAGCTTTCCAGCTGGATGAACCAGAGATCCAGGAAGGCTCATGGTTGAAGGTGGATGACTTGACTCTTGCTGTTGGTCTTGTTCAACTTTCCTACGTTCGGACTGAGAAAGTTATACAGAGCTTTTTCTCCTGGGATCTCTTGATGCTCTTCACCAGGCCAGATTCGGTGAGGGTTTTGCCCAACTCCCCGTCAAACTCTGGAAGCTTTTCAGCGAGACAAACCTGGAGGGCAGGCTGGCTCACGGTTGAGGGTCGCCAGCTTGGCAGGTGGTTTTAAAATGTAGATTCTGATTGTTTCCATCACAGTTTTGTATACATAATTCATCTAACATCTATTTCCTCTCTCTGGGCCCATCACATAACACTAAACTGCCATTGGTCCTCCAATGGATCTTTATGTGAGGGACTTGGATATTTAGAGAACGTGAGGCAAATCCTTACTAGGACCTGCAATTAGAAAATGCCAAAATCATGCTAACAACATTTAACGTTTACTTCAGATATTTCTATTCATAACGTATGATAATAACGTTCACACCAAAAATGACTCCAATATGATATATTTTGCTCAGGTAAACCATTTATAGAAGCCTAAATTGAAATGATTGGGAACATAATTCACATTATAATCAGATTTAATAGAAACTATTAAGTACAATTAGTCACACAATGACCTACAGATTCAACAGGATATACATTTGATGGTTACCTAGGAAAGAGTTGAGTGAGAGAGAGAACACTGGAAAAATCAAGTTTCTGCATTTAGGTTTAACAAACCAATTATGCAGAGTCAAAGAGCAATGAGTCACAGGAAATTAGTCCATAAACTCTTCAGCTGAAGAGTTATACCTGAACCCTTTACCAGCCGGCAAAGTACAGGTCTGAGTCAGTTCTGAAAGTTCAGTTCAATTGGGTTTGGCATAAAGAAATCAGAGTTCAGTCCGACTGCATGCAAGGCTGGAAAATTAACAATGACAACCAGCTCCTGACTCCTCCTCCAAGGGGGCAATTATACTTCCAGAGGTTCTCAGATTACTCCCACAAAGTATCCTTTCCATCACACAATATGGTTTCCATTGGTTGTCCACAGTGGGCTGCTCACGGTGTGATCAATACCTCACTAAGAAATTCGGAAGCATTAAGTAATCCTTCTGCAAAATCATCAAATTCAATAACTTTATATTTCCATCTTTTCCTCAGTAGTAAGAAAATTCACTTTATTCACTGACTGTACGTTCCCAGACACTCTCTCTGGGTTTGCAATTGTGTCAGTACATTTCTGTCAAAAAGTTTGCTGATTCAAGAGAGAATCTATTGTTTTGAAAGCCTAAGAAAAAAACTTAATGAAAAGTTCTCACAGCGTTCAAAATGATTACTTTAGCTAGATTCTACTTTTCAAATGAGGAAAAGAAAGCATTTGATGCCTACATGAAAACTGGCTGAATCGCTATCACGCTATGATTAATATAAAACACACATTAATATGAATATTAAATGTCCCTAGTTAATGCACTCATTAATCTTCTCTTAAAGGTTACATATCAATATTAGGTCCTACTAAAAAAAAATTATATTTTCAAAACAGATTAATATACATGTTACTTTTGATATGCACGTTTGTACCACACAAAAACAAATACAACTGTGAATCCTCATATGGACAAGGATCTTCAAACTCAGCATTTTTATTGTTTCAAGTGTTTCATTACCTAAGCATTAGTTTCATTTATCATTTTTAGAAGTCATCAGCCGCACATTTTCTATGTTAACTATGTTTGGATTCTTAATCACATGATTACATTGCATAAGCAAATAACTTTCTCTCTCTCTTTATTTCTGTCTTTCACATGTTGACACTGCAAAACATTTGTGCATGCTTTTATGATGCAGTAGAAAATCTCACATTTTTCGTCTTTAACCGTTTTACATGTTTTTATCCAAATTATTTTCGTAAATCTCCTTTGATGGTGAAAATTGAAAGAGGCGACCGTCATTAAAGTTTTAGCCATGGACATTGCTACAGGTAATAGTTGGAGGTTGTTGTGTGGGCAAAACCACCTTTAGAAAGAGCAATTGACCACAACAGGGGATGCAGAAAATGCAAATACCATGGTTTGTTCTTAGTGTCAACATAAGCAACCTACCTCCAATGAGCCCTCTATAATTTCACATCTACAGTATGATGCAGTATTGCAAATGGAATGTACTGTTACCTCACTGCCACTGAAAACGATCTCCAGCCTCAATGGCTCTTCTGACTCTTTCCAGACCAGAAGTCTAAGATAATCTTTACCCATACACCCCATGATTAAAAGGGCAGTTGGGGTGGAGTGTCATCACTGATGGTCATGACGTTGTTTGATCACAGTGTCCCTCATCATTCCTTCTAGGTTGTACTAGTGCATTTTTATTGTGTCCGCCACACTGTAAAACTGTCTTCACCTTGTCAACAACCATATGCCATAGTCTGGTTGTGCATGTGGGCATTAGATGGCCAAAGTTCTTTAGCCTCCTCCTCCACCACCTTCTTTGCCATGACCAGACCTGACCTGGTGCAAATCTATTGGCAGATTTGCTGCTAATACTGGGCATGAGTAGAGGCAATGTAGTATTTGCTGTTTGGATGGCACAGTTCTAAGGGTGGCACTGGATTATTTGGGTTATTATCGAGATGGGGGCCTTCTTTGTGTTTGCGGAAGTATAGGCACATGTAATGTGTGGCCTGGGATCTCGCTGTGTGTGTGCCTGAGTTCTGCAACCCATCCCAGTTGCTCCTGCATACTTTTTGATGGGCTCGGAACGGGAAATTCAACTTCCGGGTGTTTGTGCTTGTGCAGAAATTGCTCATGCTCTAAAATTGCATGTGTGTGTTCTCGGCGCAGCAAGAAAATTGGACATTGGATAACCACAATTTATCACAGGTACAAATAATCGTACAGTACAACGCAATTCTTCCATGCAGTTTTCGTGCAGAACCTTTTCCGCATTGGAGCAGCATTTCTAGAAACAGAATTTTTCCTTTCATTTTATTGACATAGCTCCTCATAGGAGACAGGCTATAACACATGAGTTATCTGCATGTAGTAATATAGTATGAGGAAAAGATGGCACTAACAATAATTTATTTATTATTTATTAAGAAGTTTTATATAGCGCTGGCCAGACCTGAGGGTATTGGAGCACTTTACAACAGATTTAAAGCAGAAATCACATAAAAAGGCAAAGGTAAACGTAAAATTTTGAAAGATCCAGTGTGCTGTGCGTCATAGAGGTAGGGAGGTCCTGAGATAGCATCGATGAGTGCACAATGTCTTGGGCTAAACCTCCTTTTGGGAAGAGGGAATGAGGAGGGGGTAGGGAAGCAGGGATGAGGTAGGTAGTGATGGAACATTGTGAAGGGGTTGTAAAGTGCAAGAAGAGGTAGGTTGTGGTGGAACATTGTCAGGTGACTGCAGGGTGCAGACTTGTGCGTTTCGGCAGCGATTCCCAGTTCGGGAAAGCACGGATGAGGTAGAGGTCTTTTAGGAGTCTTTTGAATTTTTACAAAGGAAGGGATAGTCCTGATATTGGCTGGGATAGAGTTCCAGATTTTGGGTGCGTTTCCAGCGAAGGATTGTGCAGCGGTTTTTTGTTTGCGTGTTTTCATAGGGATAAGTAAGAGGGTGTTGGAGCTCCTGAGTTTTCTTGTCTGGCCGGCTTTCTTGAGTTTGGAGGCCAGGTATTCCGGTTTCCCTGTGTGCAGGGCTTTGTGCGTGAGGCAGGCAGTTCTAAAGCTGGCACGCATTTTGACTGGGAGACATTTTAGTTCTCTGAGTGCGGGAGAGAAGTGGTCATATTTCTTAACTCTGGTGCCCATTAAGCAGCTGCATTAAGAGTTGTTTTGAGTGGCGCTAGGTGGGATTGAGCTGTACCAGTGAGGAGTGTGTTCCCGTAGTCAAGTCTAGATAGCACCAGTGATTGGGTGGCTTGTTTGAGGTCCTTTAGCGGAATGAAGGGCTTAATTTTGTTGAGAAGCTTCAAATTGAGGAAGGCGCTCTTCGCAGAGATCTTAATGTGTTTGGGTTGAGGGTGATTCCTAGAGATTTTACTGAGTTAGCCAGGGTGAGATTACCATTGAGAGCATCGATTGCTTTCAGCCACTTTACGATTTGAGGGTTTTCTTCTTTGTTGGAGATAAGGAGGATTTCAGTTTTGTCTTGATTGAGTTTAAGGTGGTTTGTTGCTAGCCACTGTTGAACTTCTCTAAGAGTGTTGTTGAGTCTTAGAATGTCGTTAATGGAGGAGGTTTCCAAGTAGATCTGGGTGTCATCTGCATTTAGGTGAAAGGGGATGTTGTTTTTTTTAAAAAGGGTGGTGAGGGGTTCAATGTATATGTTGAATAGTTGAGGGGAGAGCACTGAGCCTTGGGGGACACCTCAGTTGACGGGGTATAGGTTGGACGTAAAGGTTTTGTTTTTTATCCTTTGGGAGTGGTTGTGTAAGAAGGACGAGAACCATTGTAGGACCACCTCGTACGCACCTACTCTGTCTTGAAGAGCCTTGATGAGTAGATTGTGATCAACCGTGTCAAAGGCTGCCGATAGGTCCAGGAGGATGAGTAGGCAGCATTTGTCAGTATCAAGAGACTTGTGGATGTCATCCACGATGTTAAGGATCGCAGTTTCAGTGTTACAGCCTTTTCTGAAGCCCGTTTGGTGGTGATCTAGCAGGTTGATGTTGTCTATATGCTGAGTCAGTTGTAGGAGAACTCACTTTTCAAGGATTTTGGATAGGAAGGGGAGGTTGGAAATAGGTCTGAAGTTGTTCAGATCGGTGTTGTCTAGGCCTGGCTTTTTCAATAGTGGCGTGACTTGGCCGACTTTGAGGCAGTCTGGTATGATGCCGGTATTCAAGGAGCTGTTTATGATTTCGCTCCAGAGTGGGTTGAGTGAAAGTTTCAGCTTTTTGGTCAATTGGGTGGGTACAGGATCGAGGATGTGGGATGACGGCTTGGAGGAGGAGATCAGTTTAAGAATCTCAGCTTCAGGTATGGGGTCGAAGGATTTCCAGGCTTTCGTGGGGAGCTTGCTCGTGGTGGTTTCGATTGTTGGGATTGGGTTTTTGCAGGAGGGATAGTGGTTGATGTCAAGAGATAGCTCAATATTGGTGATTTTGTCATTAAAGAAGTTGGCGAAGTTGTCACACAGGTCTTTGGAGGCCTGGACTGAGGTTGCAGAGGTCTTGGAAGTTTGTTGCCTGATGATGCTAAAGAGTTCTTTGGGCCTGTTTTTCGTGTTGTTATGTTTTTTGTAATTCCTTTGGGCTGCTTTGAGTTGCTCGCAGAGGCTTGTGAGGGGATTGCTTCTCCAAAGACGTTCTGAAGCTCTAAGTTGTCTCCTCTCAGCGTTAATGTCCGTGTTGAACCAGGATCTGGAAGGAATGTTCCTGTTTTCTTTCAGTTTCAGGGGGGCAAGTTGGTCTAAGATAGACAATATAGCTGTGTTGTAATGAGATGTGAGTTCTGTTGTGGAGAGACCGTCTGGGGAGATGGGTAGGAGCGTGCTTATCTTTTCTTCTAGGTCGACCATGTTGATCTGTGATAGGTTTCTCGTCCATGTGGGGGGGTTTTGGATGGGAGGTTGATACATGATCGGTTGCATGATGTGGAATAGGATTAAGTGGTGGTCTGACCAGTTGCCTGATAAGATGTGGTCTATTGTGATAGCGTCGCTTTGGGCGATGATGGCATGCAGGATTGCCCCTTTGTTATGGGTTACTTCTGAGCAGTGTTGGGTAAGGTTGTTGCTATGTAATAGCTCATTCAGGTTTTGTATTGGTGAGCTGTTTTTATCATTCCAGTGCAAGTTGAGGTCACCCAGAATTAGGTGGTTGTTGTCTCGGAGTGAGCAGTGTGCAACCAGGTCTGACAGGTGTTCAGTAAATGAGGTGGTGTTGCCTGGGGGATGGTAAAGGAAATGGCATTTTAATATTTTGTTGTTGCTGGTGTTAATGTTGGCGGTTAGTCATTCAAAAGTGTTATAGTTGAAGGTATCTATTTCGGTCACGGACAAATTGTTGTTGTGAATGATTGCTAAACCCCCACCTCTTTGGTCTTTTTGATCTTTGTTGGTGATTGAGAAGCCTGTGGGTACGAGGGTATCCATGATTGGAGGCGAGCTGTCATTTAACCAGGTCTCGGTGATGAAGGCTATGTCTATGTCATGGGTGAGGATGGATTCTGCTAGCTCTGTGGCATGTTTGGTTGCTGATCTGCAGTTTATGAGCATGCAGTTGGTAGGTGGTGTCTCTTTTTTAGATTTTCTTTTCTGATGGGTGCAATAGGGATGATGATGATGGAGGCTGGGGGTCTAGGGATCTCTTCTGAATCCAGTAATTACCTGAATCGTGGATTGAGGAATGGAGCAGAGGGGGTGTCGCACGAGGAGGCCAGCTCAGCAGCTTCATCCAAGGACATAGACTTCATAGTTCTTTTGGGCCTCAGTGTATGACTCGAGAGGGTGGGTGAGGTCCAACTGGGTCGCATAGCCTCGGGGAGCATTTGGAGTGTAGGGTTGGAGACAGTGGGAGTACAGTGGGGGTTTTTGGAGGGCTTGCGAAGCGCAGCGAGGTTGTTTAGGATTTCGTTAAAGCCCTGTATTATAATAGTCAATTGGCTTTCAAGCAGGTAGAGCCGGCTCCCCGTCTCATCTTGGGTGGGTGGATTCTGGATGGGGTCTTCCAGAAGAGGAGAAGGCCTGACGATGTTGTGTTGCCTGCTGGTAGTTATTGTGTTGTCAGTAAAGGCTTTGAGGTGGGTCGTGGACGTGGGGTGAGAGGGGTCATGTTGTGGTAGCTGCTTTCTTTTGCAGGTGGGTATAGAAAGGTGGTTGGAAGTCTTAGACTGTACATTGAGGGCAATCACTGATGCTTGAAGAAGGTTATGAGTGGAGGGCTGTTCGCAGGGACAAACCGGTGAGGGAGGGAGAGTCTTGTTCTTGGTGCCAGAGGTGCTGGTGGTGTCTCGAGTTATGATAGCGGGTACAGGAATGGTGTGGGTGTTCATCTGGGGGGTCTGGTTGTCCGGGTAAATATGGTGGGTTGGGTAGGGGAGATTAGTGTGAGCGGAGGCATTCCGAAGTGAGGGGAAGAGGGAGTCAAATGCCTCACGGTTGTCATTGTTAGATTGAATCAGTACTGTGCTGTTGGAGTAGATGGTCACAGAGGTGTTCCCGCTTCTCATTGTACGGTTAGGGATAGAGAATGATAGTTTGCAGCTATGAAGTGTGTTGCAGCGCGGAAACCTGGGTAACGGGAATCAGGACAAAACCCCCATACCTAATATCCTCCCTTCGTCACAGACCAAATATCACATTAACACATTCACTCCTACAATCATTGGTGGGGCCCATAACACCAACATTCACACTTCGCTTCTCACTGGTCTGCACTTACAGGAGAGATGAATGTTCCAAGCGCTGACATGAAAGGAATACTTTATAACCTATAGAGAGAAAATAGTTTACACTTCTATGCACTAATATCCTTATCACTACACATCATAAACCCAAACATTAAGATACTCCTCCCACGTGATCAATGGATCAATTAGTTGAATCGATTTTGATGATTTAGTCCAGCTAAAACATACTCAAAGATCCTGATCTATCCTCTTTCAATAAACGACCAAACACATTTTCTTGTTAATCAATATTTTTGTTTATCTAATTAATGCAAGAATTTTAGTTCGATCTAGTAAATTTATTAATCATTACGCAAATCACAGAACACCATATTTACCTATTCTGGCTATCGGTCGTCCTCTAAGTCATCAATTTTAGTCATCAGCACGCTACAGTCCCAAAGATTTGGGTCAAGGACCAGAGACGTGCAAGTATCGATCAGTGCCCATAGATTTTAGGAAGTCCTTAATTCATCAAGAAATTGGGCAGCAATTCAGGAACGCAGCCATCACGTAGCGTCACCGTCGTCTCCGTCAGCAAAAGTAAAAGTACGAGCAAGACAGCAGAGATGACCTCTCTATTCTAACGTCACTTTTATAATGAAAGTAAGGTCTAAAAGATAAATTTTAGAGAATTCGGGCTTATCCCATTGGTTGGTTGGGATCGTCCGGTGAGGTTTCACACAGTTCAGGAGGTTAAGTCATTTAACATGTTCCATCCGCTTTTTATAAAAGTCTTTTGTCGAAATACTTGGCAGGCATCCCCTTGCTTGGGCACAGCAAGTCTAGGGTCCTGTCGAGGCCACTGTTACATGATGTTGGCACAGGCGCACTTCGCCCAAAACCTTGTGGAATGGTGGCCATCTCGTCAAGTCGGTTTAGCGGCCATCTTGGTTTTTGGCCCAAAGGACAACTTAAGCGAAACAAATACAAAAAGTAATTAATACATAGAAATAATGAATAAAATGGTAAACCCTCACTAATTCCCCTATGTGCTTGTAATTATCTAGCGTATGGCGACATTTAAAGGGTTCATATTCACCCATTGATGTTATCTGGTGCAACATATGATAACGTCACAAAAGCAACATATATCATGCAATATTCTATTTTTCCTAGTATTAGTATGCGTACATATGTTATTTACAAATTATTTTAGCCATGCAAAATGAAAATCCCACGTATATTTCGTACATTAGTAATGTTGGTTAAACTTCACGCAAACACATTAGTAGTATTACAATTAATAGATTATTCTAATTAGTATAAACATGCAGAATGGGGGGTATACAACATTTTGTACCACCCGCTCCATCAAGTGTATTGGTAGTTTTGGTAATGTGGAGTTGTGATCTGAGGATGGACTTTTCGGGTCTTTCTGTGTGAAAAATGAGGTCCATTTTTACTTGGCCTTTATAGGAGCAGTGATATATGTCATCAAATAGTGATTCTGGGTATTGCCTGATCATTTTATGTTTGAGTTTTTTTCTCGCTTTGGGTGAGAGGTTGGGGGGAGACTAATCAAGAAGGAGTTCGGGCCATGCAGTTTTACGTAGCTCGACGTGAGGGGGTTGGCATAGGTTGGCGTGATAGAAGACATTTTAACTAAGCTTGAGGTGGGGCTAGTTCCTTTAGGGCTAGGTGTGCTATGCTATCACAGGGATTGAGTGGGTTGTAGTGGTGGACGGGACTGATAGCGTGGTCAAGCAGCTTCTTTAGGGGTTGGTTGGTTGGCTGCCAGCCTGCGGTCACTGGGGGCAGGAAGAGTGTATGAGCGGTGGGGGCATTGAGGTCCAGCTCGTGTCGTTCTATTTCAGGTATGGGGCGGGTAGTTGCCGTTGAATTTTGAGTTTCGTGACCCCTCGGTTTTCAAGTTCCGTGGCCCCCCGGAGTTCTATTGGGGTAGCCACCGGGTGGGCAGGCAGTATGGGTCTGGCAGTGTGTGGATAGGTGCAGCAAGACAGGTATGTGGTGGGCCATCGTCACTTCTTTTTAGAGATTAATGAGTCTGGACGCAGAGTTGGGTGGACCAGCCTCTTTTTTGAGTTGGGTGGACCAGCCTCTTTTTTTGAGTTGGTCGGTGACTCGTCGGTGGGGTTAAGTAGATAGAAGTAGAGCTGGGGTTTCTAAGTAGATAGAAGGAGAGCAGAGGCGAGCCAGCGTTGCATTATAGAGTGTCTCTCTCTAAGGAGCAGGGGGTCTTTGCAGTTTCTATGATGCCAGAGCCTTTTTAGCGGCCATTTTAGGGTAAGGCCCTGAGTGCTTTTGGTTTGGGGAGGTGTTAGGCTCTGTGATGCAGGGACCTTCGTTGCTTATCCTAGTCAAGACCAGCAGGAACAGAGTGTATAGGCAGCATGTGGGTGAAAGGGGACTCACCGGAGCAGTCTGTTCATTGGTGAGAAGTACTACTTCTGTGCGGCCATCTTGAGGTCAGGCGTTTCAGAGCCCCTCGATTGCTCGCAAATTGATTGTCCAGTGGCGGTTAGTGTGATTTTCCGGAGGTTATTTGTCTTGTGCTTCAGTACTGGATCGCTCTACAAAGCGGCAGTTTCCGTGGAGAACTCGCATAAGCAATGGGTTACCATTGCTGGTTCAAGCGCTGGGCGGCCATCTTGGGGACAGGCGTTGCGGAGCTCTGTAGTAGCTCATGGTCCGCTTTCCGAAGTTCCTCAGTTTGAAGATCATTACGGGCCTTAACTGTCAGGGCTCTCTTGTGTCCACTGTGGGGTGCCTTTAAGTAGCGAGCAGTCTATTGCTCATGCCGGGTTACTGTTGTCAGATCCACATCAGGGCAGCCATTTTGGGGACAGGCGCTGCGGAGCTCAGCAGTAGCTAGTAGTCAGCTATTTGAAGTCCCTCCAGTGCCAGTTTGATGATCACTGCAGGTCGGGACTCTCGTGTGTCCGCTTTAGATTCTCTTTGAATTGATTGCAGTCCGCTAACCGAGCCTGGTTTCCTTTACTGCTACAACATCTTGTGCGGCCATTTTGAGGTCAGGCGTTGCGGAGCTCAGCAATAGCTCACGCTCTGTTTTCTCGTAGTTCGCCTGTGTCAGCTAGGTGAAAGCAGCGGTCCGGGACTGTCGGGAGTCTCGCGGGTCCGGGATGGGGTGTCCTTAGATCGAGAGAGGTCTGTTAGCCGCCGATCACCTTTGGGGCATCAGTTTCACTCCTGGAGATATCGGGCGCAGATCCTCATATCTTTTTTTCCAGCTGATGGTGGGAGCTCGATTCAGGCGTATCCAACTTGGGTTATTCTGGTGAGTCCTCGTTCTCGGGTGGACGAGATGGTGGGGGGGCAGCATGGGTTCTCCCTGCAGTGGTGATCCCAGTGCCCGGGAGCTCGATTTCAGTGCTCTCTTTCCGCGGCCATCTTCCTAGTTCATTGCATCAAATTAATTTTTCAGAACTTTTTGCAGGATATTCTGAAACGAACGCTTGG
This sequence comes from Triturus cristatus, assembly GCF_964204655.1. Lineage (NCBI taxonomy): Eukaryota > Metazoa > Chordata > Amphibia > Caudata > Salamandridae > Triturus > Triturus cristatus. Next base: position 772,781,735 of record NC_140585.1, read on the forward strand.
TTTTATTGCTGAAACAGTATGTCCAAAATGTAGCTCGCTCTAGAATTCTTGTGCATCTCCAGAAATACATCTCCAAACAAATATCCTTTATATGTTATCACCGTTTGAGGAATTGCCTGTGCATTTCTGTTGAGTCAGATCGGCCATCAGTTTGTGTACTCAAAGGTGCGAACTAGCACCTGCATTAAAACGTAACATGGACTTTAAAAAAATATAAAAAATCAAGTTCTCATATAAGAAATCACAATTCAGCAGTGACATTAGCAATTGATAGTAATTCTGTCTTACATTTAGACTACATGACATACCAAACCGGTGCATGTTCTGTAAATAATAAAATGCAAGAGCCTTAACCTATGTGAAAAGCAGCCCATGTACTACATCTTCGACTTCCCCAAGCCTCAGTTAAATAAATAATAAAATGCAATCATCAAATTTGCTTTAGTGTTATCTTCTGTAAACAGCTCTAATGAAACAAATCCCAATGCACGCTGAAGCAGCCCTTGTTGGAGGGAGCCTTCCTGTAAAATTGCATCTTTCATGTGAACAACTTTGGGAACAATTAATTAGTCCCTGAGCTAATGAAACGATGCCACCCTTTACCAGCGATTCATTTTCAATGGCAAATGCATTTAGTCAGCAGTATGCATTTAACTTAAATGCAGAGGTAATTGTGTTCCCAGCCTGCTGTGGTGTGAAGGACGATCACGTGGGGTTCCAGACTTTAGCAATCTGTGGGTGTCCCGATTCCTGAACAGTGTGAGCGAATGAAAGGAGTAAAGGCAGGATCATAATGCTGAGGGTCCCATCATGCACTCTAAGAGACCTTCATCATTCTGCACACTGGAAGCACACTGGAAGCAACACTTATCACTTCTTGCAGATTCCAAAACCCCTTGGTAAGCTGACTTTAGACTAACGACAAAGAGACAGTAGTCTACCTTCTCCTTGCTTCAGTGGAGTGCATGTACACGACGTTTGCCTCGCCCTCTCCCCATCATCCATTCAAAGATGGACACAGGCACTCATGTATCTGGTGACAAAGTCTCATTAAGCACATATTTTACAATTTCGGGAATGCACAAACGAAGTGCAAAATATTGAACCACTGTGCCCCAATAATTCCATTCCTCCTTAAATTTCGGGTATCATTTACTACTGAAAGTTGCCTAGATATTTAGGGCCAGATTTACTAACATTTTATGTCATGGTTGCTCCACTTTTGTGGCCTTTCATGACCCAACATGCTACTAGATATTTACAAATCCATGCAACGCAAGGAGTGATTTTTGACGCTTTTTGTGATTTTGTAAAAAGAAAAATGTAACTCCACGCAGCGGCTTTTATTCTGGGAGGCGTTCCATGACGAGGCGCTTTGGGTCTTTTTCTATGCGACCTCGTCAGGTCGCTGTGTATGGATAGGCAATCCAGGGAGGCGTCTGTCAGAACCCTCTTACCCGCCTACCCGCATGTCTCACTCAGTCCCTGAGCAGTTTCCCCCAAAATCCTCTGAGAATCGGAACTGCACATTATATTCCTAATTCCTGCTCCCCCTGTCTTTCCGTGTCCGACGGTGAGCGTAAGGCAACCTTCCATGTAAGGATTAAAGGACACAACATGTATTCCTATTTCACTAATCCTAGTGGCATTTGTTATGGTTCCTCTTTTCACTTTCACAAGTTCATATAATCAGTATTTTTTCAAGTTTTGGAAAGCACTCGGTAAGGTGATTGAAATTCTTATTTCTAACTTGTGACTCTAAAGGTGAGAGACCTTACTTACTGAAGTAGCATAATTTCGAAGTGCCGTGGTCTTTCAATTAGCATCGCAGATATAGTTTAGAAAGTACACGTACCTACATCTCAGAATAGGTACTGATTCCCAAAACTGTGCTATGTGATCAGGGACGGACTGGGATCCAAAAATAAGCCCGATCACCCCAAAAAAGTGACCCTCGTTGCTGTTGTGACCTTTCTTGTTATACCAAGGGGCTAATGTTAGGAGAAAACGCTGGTAAACTTAGCATTTTAAAGCCTGTATTAAAAGGCTGTGATCCTGCTATGAGTGCTGACCCATGACTGGCAACTGCAGCAGAACAGCACAGGCAGCTGAAGGTAAGCAAATAAACTAACTCTGAAATGATGTGTGTGTGTGTGTGCGTGTGTGTGTGTGTGCTGTGTCCATATATGAGTGACAGTGACTGACACAATCAGAAAGTAGGATCGATTGAGTCAGAGTGAATGTGAATAAATGATACTATGTTAGAATTAGTGAGTGAGTGTAAGAGTATGACTGAATATGAGTGACTGAATGAGCGAGAATGAATAAGGGTGAGGAAGGTAATTCTTGGCATATGGGAAATCGGCAGAATGTTGGCACATAAAATATAATTCTTGGTATATGGAACACCTGCATCAAAATGCTGGTGCTGGCATATTGGATATTATTGTTGGAATCAACTGGGCCCCATGGCAAAATGGTGGTTCTGGCATACTGGACGTAATTGTTGTCACAAGGAGCACTCCTGGTAGTATGCTAGTGCTAACATATGGGTAGCAATTTCATGCATTAGGGAGGACAACCATGACATATGGAGTCGGGGTGGGTGAGCAGGCAATAATGAAAAATGCTGGTGTTGATAAACTAGTAGTCATTTCGACATATGGGGTATCCATCATATATGGATGAACAGCAACAGTCTTGCATAGGCATAATATATGTTATTGTTAGAAAGAGGGGGAACACATATTATATATAATGTTTGCCATTAAAGGAGCACCCCTGACATATGGGAGGGGGAAACAGTGTTTACAATGCTGTCATTACATCGCGCTACTATTACAACACGGTTTTTACAACAACTGCGTTGTTAGTACGAGATGCATTTACATCGCAAGTCATTACAACGACTTCCACTAGGGGGTGCAAAGGTATTGGAAATGAATTCCAACACCTTCCCTACAGTTGCGCAAACTGGTGTAGGAACAGTATTTGATACTATTCCTAAGTCCATAGCGCCCGCTAGTGCAAGTCGTTGTAATGACTTGCGATATAAATGCATTGCGTACTAACAACGCGGTCGTTGTAACGACCGCGTTGTACAAGCACGCGATGTAATGCATCGCAAAGTAATGAGACATGTTCATGGGAGGTATCCATGACAAACTTCTGGTCCCGGCAAATGAAGATAACGATTGACATACAGAGGCCCACATTTGTATATTTTAAATACAAAATCAGGGTCGTGTTTGTGTACAAAATCTGTGTAGTGTCTGGTTTCATTGACTTGGCACACCATGGAAGTACTTCAATGTTTAATAAGTGACCTTGCTAAGCCTATTGGTTGTTTTAAACAAATTTATGTGAAAATGATGCTTTAAAGACCACTAGTTAACCCAATCTGTTTTAAAATGTTCTTGGAAGGGAGAATCCTCCACCAAACCCTCATAGAAGTCAAGCATTCTCGCTCAGTGGAATACAAGGCAAGTAATGCGCCCTGCCACTTTCAATATCACCACCTGTTGCAAAGTCACCCTGTGTGCCCTGTGAACCCCCACCTTTTTGTTGACTGATATTGGTGGCAACTGACTCTGACTGTCCCTGGGCTCTGTCTAACCAGGGCCAGTGCTGGGTTGAAAACACAAGTGAAATCACACACAAGCATTAGGGTACACTATATATTAGAGTGCACTTACAATTGGCATGACCTGCCCTATAAATTCCTAGTAGACAATAGGGCAGGGGGATTAAAACTACCTATAAGTCTCAAGTATATAATAGGGTGTGGCAGTTTGGAGGACAGTAGCCCTTTCTGCACTTACATGTGTGCACTGTTGAGCACAGGGGGTCATTTTAAAAGCTGCCCTGTGTTCCAGCACTCCTTTCAAAAGTAAATTCACTGTCAACTCCACTTTGGTGGTAGGTGCACTTGAAAAATGATAATCTACCCTATTTTGCCATATTCAGAACCCCTCAGATCTCTTCTAGGTGTCTCAGGGGTGGGTGTTCATGTAATTATAAGGAGGACCCTTATAAAAAAAAGGTTGTATATGCCCTGGGGATAGATACACTACCAATTTGACTTCTGTCATTGTGTTAAAGTGCCTCCCAAAATCAACTTCAGTGCTATGAGCACTCTGGAGTGTAGATCTACATTAATTTTGCACATTCAGAACCTCCAAGGTATCCCCTTGGTGTCCCAGGAGTGAGGGTCATGGACCTATAAGCAGGGTCCTTATAAAATATGTTTTATGGGCCTGGTTTTGGAGAAATTGCACATTAAATGTTTCCCATTGTAGATCACCGGCCCCATAGGATAAGATTGCAGTCATTTTTGAATGCATAAAAATTGCTAAGAATAAAAACTAAGTATCAGTCAAGGAGTTAGGAGAATTTTATTGATAATTCAAACAATATGCTATTGTTAAATTTGTACTAAAGTATACAGACAATATGTTATAAGACATTCTTGTATGTAAGCCAAAATTCAGCCTTCCTGTGGTCTTCCCTTATTTGTCATAGTTAATAGGATTAGCCAGGCTGTTTGATGAAGTGATAAGTGGCTCAACCAGAGAGAGCCTATCCGCTGGAGAAAGCTCTGCTACCCAGAAATGTCAGAGCAGGTGGGAGGGGTTGTAAAGCATGAAGCAGCAAAGGAGGAATAGGACAGGCAGAGAATGGCAGGTCCGGCTACCCCCATCCCCACTGACCGAGCCAGATAGGAGGCTAAAAGAAGAACTCTGCAGATGTTAGGGGAAGGAGAGCTATGGAAATGAGCCATTTTGAAGGTTGGTTTAACTAGTTCTTTCTCCTCTGCTAAGAATTCAGCCATCCTGAATTTTGGAATAATAGTGCTTTCTGGGAGAAGATTATGCCACACTTTGGAGGAAGTGGTCATGCTCTGGGGTGTTGCCTTGCACCTCATTAGACAGAAGTGCTCTCCTGATTGACCTCAGAGAACACTGAATAAACACAGATCTGCTGCTTAAAACTAAGGAAAGAAGAAGTTTTGCCAAGCTGGAAACTTGAATTGCACCATCAGGCCCTGCATTTCGACTGACTGCACCAGCTGCATTATCTAGAACTACAGCCCTGTGGATGTACCTTGCTTCAAAAGGATTAAAGAGTGGACTCCCTGTAAGCTACAGGTTAACAGAGCTCACCTGGACCATCACCACCAAGATGTGTGCGTCCAATGGATTTGTATGGGATTTATCCAGGTGTATTGTGGGGATTGTTGCCCCAAACTTTCAAGGACCATCTTGGAACTTCCAGACCCTTGGATTGTGTTTGGGCACTTTGTACCCTTATGACAAACTTCAGGAAGACGTTCCGAAAGTTTGGAGAACTTTGGAAAAAAAATCCGTAAGGGGACAGACTCAACCGCGACACCCAAGCCAGCAACCTTCAACTGCAAGCCAGACTGACCTGCTGGTTCGCCTGCTGAAAAGCGGTCCAACTTTTGAGTTTGACCAGGAGCTCCCTGGAAAGAAAACCGGTGAACCCTTGCTGAATCTGGCCTGGTGAAGTGCATTGAGGTGCCTGGGCAGAAAAAGCTCCAGAAAAGTTACTAAATTGGAAGGTCAAATTTTGACTGAGGCCTACTGCAAGGGATACCCAAGCAGGACTCCATCACGGAAGGCCTGAAACTTTGACTTTGTCCGGGTCAAGGGCAACCAGATGTCCCAGATTGGCGCTATAAGTCTATAAGCGATAGAAAGTGTATAATCTTTTAAAATTTATATATTCAGTTCCGTACATTGGATTCTTTTTGTTTTGGTGTAATTTTAAAGACATTAGCAATTTTTATAAATTGATGTTGGATTTTTACTCTGTGCTGTCTCTTAATTGTTTACTGAATTTGTGTTATTAAATGTTTTACCTACCTGTATCCTAAATTAAGCCTACCTGCTCGCAGCTAATCTATTAATTTACTGAGGTCTATTATGAGCACTAGACTGTGTTAGTGACATAATTGCCAGTGGTAGACCCATATTTACCACTAATAATAATCCACTTTCCAACACTAGCTACCACTGCGTGTCTTATAAATCCTTTGTTACCTTAGTGTAGTTAAAATTGGGGTACTATTGCATGCTATATGCTCAATGTCTGTAAGCTACAGTTTAAAAATCAGCCATTAAAATGTATAATTTCGAAACTGTTGGTTACAGCACATGTATTTCTAAATGTGTCATTAAGCATTATTTTCCCTAGAAACTGAGTGTGAGGATTGTATTATAAAAAAATCCTTTCCAAGTTAAGAAAGGGCAATTGTTTTACAATACAGCTAAATTAACCACAGGAGAGAAATGCAGAAAAAAACACTGCTCCACATATAACAATATTATTAACCAGTTACCTGCTGCACACCAAAACAGGAACGTCTGCCAAGCCTTCCGAAGATAAAATGATTGCTTCAGTTACAGGTGCAAATATAACAGCCCAGAGCTGGAAAAAATCTTACCTTTTTTCAAGTCCTCTTGGTAGCAGGAAGAGATCGTGCTATTGGAAATGGCCATGTCACCCTTGAGGGAAAGGAACAGGAGCTGGTTGGGGTGACTCGAGAACAGGTGCAAATGTCCTACAATTCGGGGCAGGACAGATAGGGACAGGCCTTGTGAGGAGAGAGAGTGCCTGATGTCTCTTATTCCTGACTGGTGAGATTTTTGTTTGCTTCACACAGACAGAACCACACGAGGATGCACTAAAGCCTGACTGACTGCAGTCAACAAGAGCTTGAGCAAAGTGTGATAATTAGCTGTCTTCCCTGTATCAAACCCTCTCTGGCTGGTGAAGACGGCAAGGCAGGGAGCTGGGCCGGAAAAAGGCTTCACGGATGAAAGGCACTGGTAGGCGCCACCCAGGCGCGCAACACCCATTGGACTCAAAGGGCTTCAGCCCCCTCCCCCCCCCCCCCCCATCGTGTGTGGCAGCCCGGGATGAGACACCTTCCTGGGCAAAAAAGCAGCCGCACCCGAGCACTTCACAGGTCTTTAAAAGACCATTTGCATGTTAATGAGGCCTTGCTGTTGTTTCACCCCTTCTAAGAGCCCCTGCAGCTCCACTCTGCCTATTGCTTAAAGTTCAGCCCCCCCCCGAAATTCTTGCTCAGCCCCCCCCCCCCCGAAATTTGGCTCTAGTTGCACCTCTGGCGCCACCTCAGCAGCAAAGTATGAGATCGCTGTGTGGGCAAAGCAGCCTTTAGGCAGGCATAGGCTTCGGCATCCGGCAGGCCAATGAGGCAATTGGAGGGCATTGTAAGTCCTCTTCCGGGAGTCAGGAAGTGGGTGACAATCAGGCTGATGTTCTCTTCTGGTTTGCCCTGCATCGGCTGCCTGCCACACGCGTGAGCACAGAGAAGCCCCTGCCTTAAAGACGGCACCAGAGCACGGACAGTTCACGTGATGAGAAGTCTGGCCTGGTAGTGCTGCGGTCTAATGTAGTCATTGCAGGGATCTGTATTTGACCTCATGGTCCCAGCTTTGAATTGTGTCGGTTGTACTCTGCCTTTTATCCTACTGAGATTGATAAAAATGAGCAGTACTGAGTTGGAGAACAATTAGCATCTGTTATTAGAGTGCCAAGATACTGTTCAGGGTGGATGTGAGCTTTAGAAATCCATATGCTATTTTATGACCTAGAATTTTATGACCTTTGGAAATTATGCAGCAGGGGAGAATCAAATTATGCGGCAGAGTAGACTAGATTATGTGACAAGAAAAGTCAAATTATGGGGCGTAATGTGAAAATGTTGTTGCTCTATTATGTCTTATTTTTGACCTTTATGCACACATAACACAGGCCACGGTTTCCAGTTAATATCAGGTTAAGATCAAAATGCAGGCATCAGCAATTGAAAGACAACCCGTCATTGCAACGGCGAAAGGCCTGCCAGGTCTGCCATTATCCTGCCACACACGTGACAGTCATTTACTTACTTTTTATCTGTTTGAGCTAAAAACAGTTTCTTTTAAAATCTTCAAATTATGGAGAAGGCGATGGATTTTCTGAGAAATGCAGCTGATCCATATTAATGCTGAAAACGCCATAGTGATAGAATCCCATAACTCCTGTGGCCCTGGTAATGACCATCATCCCTCAGTCTGGGTTGTGGTAATGGGGTATGGAGTGGGTCTGGATACTAACTTGTCTCTGTGAAAGGGCCTAGGGTAGAGAGGAAAAAAACCTTGTGGGGGGCTGAGGGAGTTGCTTTGTGCCTATCTGACTGCCCCTCCCCAGTGAGAGAAAACGTGTTATGTGTGATGCTCAGCAGGTCTTAAGGCATTACTGGGATGGTGAGAGGCCCGACTGAGGGGTGAGAGGGGAGCAAGGCAGGCACACTTAAAGCTGTCCGTCACAAACAGGAGCTTAGAGGGAAAAGACACAGGTTGCCCTCCACTCACAACATTTTTCACAAAAAAACCTGCTCTATATTTTTAGGATAAAACATCATGAACATACCCCGCACCCCTTAATGATGAGAATACTTGAAGTACTGGCTACGCTCTGCTGTACTATCAGGGTGTTCCTATCCCGTTAATTTAAAAACACATCAGTCTCTATCTATTTCTTCCAGAACCTTTCCTGTGTATATTTACTGGCCCCAATTCCTACCAATCCACCACCAAATAAATGTGTGAGGAGGCACCTCACGGAAACAACCGCCAGGGAACTACTGATAAGTACACATCAGAGTGTTCTACTTATCATCATCGATAGCCTCCCCACTAAAATCAATGTGAAAAGTGTGCCCAAGTAAATTAGTGAAAAAACCTGACCCCCGGGTGAGAGCAAGCAAAACCAATTGTCTGACTCCTACCCACTAAAAACTAGCTAACCAATCACTGGCACTATTTCCAACTTTATTCATTGCTGTGTGTTAGCTCATATTAAAACCAAGACCTACTGTTATGCTTCATCATTTTTATATATATGAAGTCAACATGTTTCATTGCCTATTAATACTTATCTGCAACTTCTTCAGGGCTAGGGGTCAGTCCTCGCCACACTGTGAACTCACAGTTTGATACCAGGTGGTTGCCCCCTTATGGCATACCTACAGCCACCTGTTGGGGATATTGTGTACGCGTCCACTCATCCCAATGTCTTAATGCCAGTTGCTCAGTGTCAACCGGACCTCTACTGTAGCGTTTGGTTCACTCACTCCCCGCACTTAATGCTGTACCTGTTCATGCGGGCTCATGGTCATTATTATGAAGAAGTCAGTGACCCTACCTCTCTTTGAATGGTACCACAAGCATTGTGATTCTTTCATTTGTGTGGCCCCATTTTTAAGGGATTGCGTCGCCAAGGCTGATTTACCCAGACCTGCCAGTTCACACAATGCCATGGTGTATCGCATGATTTTGGCTCATTTTACTTGTTCAAGCAGTCAGGAGCTGATGTCACACAGTGACAAAAAATGTGAGCTTCCAACTCACATTGTGTGGAGGCTGAGCACAACTGATGTCCTTTGGGGGTGTGCAACCTCCTAAAGTCATCAGTCCAGCCTTTCAAGCCTGGTTTTAGTCAATAGAGTTAGTACGGGTCACCGGCAATGGCCTGGATAAAGCCCTCCATGGCCACGCATCCTCACAAACACTAACGGGCAGATTTACATCCCACTTGCCCCACTTTTGCGTCATTTTTAACATAGGAAAAGTGATGTAAGGGTGGCGCAAGGGGTTTGTGAATAAGCCCCCAAGACTAGAGAGGTAATCGGCAAGGTCCACTTGTCCCTAAGCCCTGCCTCTTCCCGGTTCCCTCCTTTCACACAGTGAGTTTTTGGGGAGGTTGACAGGCATGATTTTCCCAGGTAGAGAGGTACCCATCAAATCATCAACTGAAAAAACGGATCATTTAAATAAAGCCTCCCACACCTGAACCTTGTCAAAGTCCAACGACCAGTGAACAGGGTGGCTCAGAGAGTTAAACTACTACCATGGAAATATGCCATGATCTGTGGGTCTCGTATTTATATTCAGCATTATCCTGCCGAAATCATCACATAGAGTATCATTACATTTGGTCAATATGAATTTCTAGGGTGCACAATGAACAATGTACAAAACAGAGCTCTGTTTGCTTCTGAAGAAAAAGTCAAATGTCTGTATGTGCAAGCACTTTCTCGGTAACTGAATGGGTTAATGAATGTGCTTCAAGCAGTACAGCTTGGGGATAGATCTGTGGTTGCCATCCTGTGTTTAGAGCACTGAGTCTGATGTCTGTAGACCATGCACTATTTCATTTTGTATCCAAGAGGTGCTGAGTTAGTCTATGCACTGCAGAATTATATTAAGAAACAGCTTGTTGGAAAGGGTGTTATTAGTAGTAGTAAATGTATATCTACCACAGGCAATAAGGCCACTAACACAACATAGGGGTCAGTACAGATCTAAGAATATTATTCCCGTCCTCAACCCTTGGTATCTTGGCTGCGAGCAGGCAGACTTAACTTCGAAGACAGGAATATAAAGCATTTATAAACACTAATTTAGTAAGACACAACCCATGGTAAAACTCTAACACCATTTTAGAGAAATAGGAAATATTTGTATCACTAAAATGCGTGACACCAAAAAGAAAATCCAATGTAGGGGACCGGAGATGTGACTTCTTAAAGATTTAGCACTATATAGCACATAGAAATCTATAGCACCTATTGGGACATCTGGTTGTGCTAGACCGGGTCAAAGTCAAAGCTTCAGGCCGGCTGCGATGGAGCCCTGTGCGTGTTCTACTCGCGGTAAGTCTCGGTCAAAGTTTTTACCTTCTGACTTTGAAACCTTTCTGGATCTTATTTTCCTGGAGTCCCTCGAAGTCCTCAGGAAGTCTGGATTTAGTGAGGGTTCACCGTCCTGCCTTGAGATGAGCTCCCGGTCAAAAATATGGAAGCCCGACCTCTGGAGCTTTCCAGCGGGATCAACTAGGGATCCAAGCATGCTCGCGGTTGGAGGTGGGCGGCTTTGCTCTCTCGGTTGGACCCGGTCACCTTTTTACATTCTGACTTAGAAACTTTTACACAGCTTTTACATGTGGGGTCCCTCAATGCTCTTCACCAGTCCAGTTTCAGTAGGTGTTCACCAGCTTTGGTTTCAGCTTACACCCGGTCAGACCGGTGAGTCGCTGATTTGGCTGGCCAGGTCAATTTGGTCCATTTATGGAGTTTTTTTCCAAAGTTGTTCCAAACTTCTCCAAATTTCTGGAACTTCTTCCTGAAGTTCCCTAAAAAGGGTCACAAAGTGTCTTAAACTTACTCCAAGGGTCTGGAAGCTCCAAGATGGTCCTTGAAAGTTTGGGACTTCAGTTCCCACAATCCACTTGGACAAAACAATTACAAATTCACTGGTAGTACTCCAGGCTGAGGATTCTTGGTAGTGATGTTCCACGTGAGCTCTGTTAAGCTATAGCTTGCAGGGAGTCCACTCTTTAGTCCTTTTGAAGCAGGTTAGGTCCACAGGTCTGTAGTTCAGGTTGTGCAGCAGGCACAATCTTCAGAGTGCAGGGCATGGTTGGTGCCAATCAAACTCCTCAGCATGGACCCTTCTTCTCTCTTAAGTTTAAACAGCAGATCTGACAGGTGCTGTCCCTCTCAGATACTTATTCCAAGTTCTCTGTGTCAAGCAGGAGGGCAGTGTTGTCCATTGACATGCAGGGCAACACCCAAGGGTATGGCCACATCCTCCAAAGTGTAGCACTATTTTCTCCCAAAAAGCACCATTTCTCTAAAATTCATAATGGCTTATTTCCTAGCCGGGAGAAAAGAGCTGGCTAAACACACACCCAGGGTGGTTAATCTCCATAGTCTCGCCCCCTTGCCTCTGCCCATTCCTTCCTTAATCCCACCATCTGTCTGGGTTCAAAGAGGAGAGGTGTAAATTGAAACGGAGTTCTTCTGCCTGTCTCCTCCTTCCATTGAAGAATATGGTTTACAACCCCACCCCCTTCTCTGGCATTCCTATGGAGCAGATCCCTGCCCTACCAGAAGAGCTTGCTAATCCCAGGGGCTATTTATCACCTCATCAAAGGAGCCTGGCTAATTCACTGAAATCTGACCAATCAGGACAGACCACTGGAAGGCTGAATTTTTAATAAAGTCTTATAACTTCTTGTCTATATGCTGTAGGGCAATTTAACTATACCATATTGTTAGAATTATCAATACCATTCTAGGAAGCCTTTGAATGACATTTTTATGATTCTCCTAGCAGGAATTATTAGTTAATAACTGCTTGCTATGTGAACCTTTGTCTCAGGGGATATGCAATGGGAAAACTGACTTGGGCCATTTTTCCAACACCAAGCCTTATAATACATCTTTTATAAGGGCCCTGCCTATATCTACAGGACCCACACCACTGGGGAACCTAGGGGAGGCTTTGGGGTTCTAAATATGTAAAGATATTGCAGATACTCACTCCACAGTGTCCCTAGTACAAAAGCCAATTTTGGGAAGTACTTTACAAAATGTGGGGAGTGAAATGTACAATTTGACTAAACCCAGGGCATATAAAACAAATGTTATAAGGGTCCTCTATATAAATACCTGACCTCCACTCCTGAGATACCTAGGGGAGACCCTGAGGGTACCTAATATGCCCAAACATTGTAGTTTACCAATTTGTAAGTGCCCCAAACACCAAAGTTGAGTTTGGGCAAATGTTGCATTTTAAAAGCTGTCCTGCAACACAGGGCTGCTTTTAAACTGACCAAGGCTTCAGCAGTGCACACAGGCAAATGCAGGAAGGACTACTGGCCTCTACACTGCCATGCCCTATTATTTACTAATGACTTAAAGGTAGCTTCAATCCCGCTGCCCTAATATGTACTAGGGCCTTATAGGGGAGGTAATGCCAATCATAGGAATTCGCTAACCCATAGTGTACCCTAGTGTATGTAGGTGTTTCCACTGTATTCTAAGGGGCAGATTTACAAGCCCCTTGTGACAACTTTACGCCGCTGTTGCATCACTTCTGTGACACAGCAGGATCGTAAACAATGCGCCATGATGTAACATATTTACAGTGACACATCTAGGGAGATGCATCACATTGTAAAGCCCTGCGCTACATTACACCTGCATCAGGTATAATGTATGCAGGGTGGGCGTTCCGTCGCAAGGAAGCCTCATAAAGTGACGCAGTGAAATCTTTAAGATTTCACTGAGTCACTTTTACGATGCCACTGCGTCAAAACCTTGCGCCTGCTGGAAGCAGGCGTAAGGAGTGACGCAGCATGATGGGAATAGGCATTCCTGACCCTTGCTGGAGTTGCGTTGTGCTTAGGACACGACTCCAGCAATGTGCTGCCTTTCCGCCAAAAGATGCATCAGTCATCTGTCTATCCTTGCGCCACGGTGCGCCGCATTGTAAATGCGCCGCATCCATGGTGGCGAATGTCTTTTTTTCTGACACGCAATTAAGCTGACGCATCTCTGCTAATATGCAGAGATTCACAAGTTCTCGTAAATCTGCCCCTAAGTGTCTCTTGCAGCATAGCACTGGTTAGGCTGAACCCAGGGTCAGTCAGAGTCTATTACCACCAATACCAGTCAGCAAAAATGTTAGGGGGTGCCCAGGGCACAGGATGACTTTTCAACACAGCTCCTCAGCTTTATTCTGCACCTGCCCCCGATCCACCACCACTGCTATCCGCATTACTTAGAAACTGCTGAAATGCAGTACAAGGTAAAATTACTATTAATATAATTCAACTCTCAGTTTGTGAATACCCAAAAGTAGCAAACTTACACAAAATTGGTCCTAAGAACAGACTCTTCACTGAACACTGTGGGGCAGTATTGATGGAGGTTGCATTCTCTCCGGCATATGTAAATGCTAGATAATATATTGTGACTGTAACGTAAGTTATGCGAATATAGAAACTGATGAGAACGTTTTAGTTTTTGAAAGACACAGGTTATTCAAGAACAGACAAAATATTCTGATTACTTAACATTACTAATTAATGACCAAATGATTCAGGAGATTCGAATGTCATTGTTGTATCCCGGCTGCATTGCAATTCATCTCAAATGTTAGGAATACAAGAATTTACACATGTTCAATACAAGCTCGTTTTCGCGACATCTCGTTTGTATGGGTTAGCACTGCATATTGATCATGTGAATATTGGATAACACAAGTTCAGCGGTTTAACATGACCTACAAATATGCCAGAGCAGCAATTACTACTAGAAGAATTAGCAAAAGGCATGTAATGAGGCTGAAAAGAGGTATGAGACAAGACAGCCACGAAATTATTCATAATTGCATTATGAGATTGTAATCTATTACACAGTAAGTACTTACTATATCCCAAAAAGGAGTTTGAACAGTATGATTTAGGAACATGTCCAACGAGCACCCTCCATTCCTGGTGTCCTATGAGCAGACATGCAGAATGAACGCTGCAGGTACTGCAGGCTGAGCGTGTGAGCTCGCGACATGACCAGAGGCATGCTCAGCCTTCTGTGGCACACGCACTAACTACGTTCTGTGGGAACTATGGGGCAAAGCAGGGACATCTTACAGATTTTAGGGGCCCTCGGCCAAAAGCATTTTAGGGGCTCTGGGGTACATATATGTTTTTTTTTCAGAACAGCTTTGAATTTATAATTCAATTTCAGCTCTTTCATGCCCGCATTGTCTAGGTCACTGCCAATGCACGGGCACACTCATCCACATTCTAAATGTGCTTATTTCTAATATTTAGGGAAAGTGACGTGTGTTTTCAATATAGTAACACATCAGCAGCTCGCTCATATTATTGCAAATTATCTCTGTGACACCCTCCAATTTCGCATATGTGAGGTCTTATAGTGATCTAAAAGAAAGTTTTTATAAGGATGTTGCATGAAATATAAACACATTTCTCTGCCTAATGACTGTAATAGACTCTCACACATCACACACATAAAAAATTAAATTAAAGGACAATGGTATTTAAAACAATAAGCTTAAGAATTATTAAGGGCCACTAGGACAAGGCTCACTGCAGAACACAGCTGGCTCTATTAGGGGCCCCTGAAAGGCTGGGACCCTGGGCCACAGCCCACTTTGACCATGCCTTAAAAATCTCTGGGGCAAAGAAACGCAGTGCACAAATTCCAAAGGCCCTCAGGACATGGACCAGGCCACATGCTGTGGGTACTGGAGAAAGGGTTACTGGCCTGAGTGCTAGGTCAAGAGTCTAGTACAAAGAGTATATCCGTATTTAACGCTTGAAATGTTCTCAACAAATCCTTAATAAAGGTAATTATAAGGTTCTGTCGGAAGTCGGAAGGCATTCAACATTGCAAATGCCCTGATAAAATCACGCATTTTTTAAGGTTGCTACAACACTTTGGCAATTAACGTAGCATCACAAACTTCACACCTGCATTACCATGCACTGCTCATAACCTCACAAATGACAGGTGAAACGACAAATGATTATCAGTAACATAACTGATGACATCACATAGAATATAACCAGTCCTTGTATCTTTTGTCAAATTCAGATGTATGGTATGCTACACAAAAAAGCGTAGCAGAAGGTCATGCCCTTTGCACGCGAAAAACATTTGCGTCCTTTCACCCTTTATGTTTCTGACGCAGTGTGCGATGAAAGGCTCATACGGAGCTTGCCATCTATACCCTTTGTCTGGTATAAATGTGTGGTTTGTATGTATGTGCTGCCTCCAGCTATGCCCTTTGTGCATGTAGCTAAGGCACGCAAGTTGTGCTTTGTACACATCCAGCCCTGCACACGGTGCTCCTGTGCGCCTAAATGTAGGGGTGATACATGTCCCTTGTTATAGCACGCGAACAACATGACCAATGTAGAATATAAATACTATCCCTATTTGGTAACTTTGTGGTCCATGAATTATATTATGATAACCCCTTCTTATGGCACTTTTGACAAATAACTGGCATCAACATGGTGTTAAGCCACCGTGTGAAGCTGTTCTCCTCATTGGCTGGCCTCACCTTAGAGCCTGGCTCATCATCTATCAGGTCAACAGGCTGGCAGCATGTTGGTGTGTGAGTATGTGTGTTGCAGGTAATCACAATCACAATTGGTATTCGTTTGGGTACGCCTTGTGCATTTCAATTTAGGACTGGTGCATGTAATAATGACAATGATTGTGCAAAAGCTTTTTAAGAAGAAAACACACAAAATTAAAAGAAAAAAGAAAACATTACAAACACAAACCTATGGTCCAGTCCCTTACAGTGACAGTAGCTTTGCAGTAGCATACCAGATTGACAAACATCTTAGCAAGGAAACATGGAAGTAAGTTATATCCCCTCATGATATCCCCCTGTCTGTGATATAAGTAACATACATTTTTCAAAATGGTGTGGAACAGGGAGGTAGCAGTGGGGTGGGATGTTACGTTCAATTGGGCCCCTGTAACCGCCTTCCTCATAATTATGAGTCCTAGGTGTTCTAATTGGGCTCTGTGAGTGCACAGTCAGCGCACCAGCCCTTATTAGTGAGTGTGCACAGTAGCGCTCAGCAAAAAGGATCATAGTGAGCCAGAAAAGTTGATTGGAGTAGTAGAATTCTGTTGGTCTTTGACCTTTTTGCAGGGTCATCCAAGAACTTTTTGCCTTTCTCCTGTATTTTTTTCTGACCTGTTATCAGTGGTTTTAGGACTCTGGGCACGTTTTCTCTGCTGATCAGTATTAAAGTGCCTGTGCTCTCTCTTGTAAACCTGTTTGGAATATTTAATTTACCTGTAAGTCCCTTGTACAGTGGTATCCCATATACTCATGGCCTGTAAATTAAGTGCTACTGGTTGGTTTGCAGTGCTGCTTGCACCCACTAAAGTCGCCTTTCAAGCCTTTCTCAGGCCTCTGCCACTGCAGGGCCTGCGTATGCAGTTTTCACCCACCGTGGTGTGGCATATAAAGTGGTTGCCACGTCTGCAACTCCCCTTTTACTACATATCAGTCGCCCTAAGGTAGGCCCTAGCGAGCCCTATGGACAGGGTGCAGTGTAGGTAAAAGGTAGGCCATGTGTCTTAACTGTGTGGCATGTCCTGGTAGTGACAAACAGCCTATTTGGTTTCTCACTGCTGTGAGGCTGCCCTCTCAAAGGGATACATTAGGGATTCCCTGATATGTGCTTCAGTGGTAAATCCTGACATGAGAGGGGTTGTGTGACCATGTTTGGTATGTTTTGAATAGCAGTGATGAATCCTGATTATTAGTGAGAGCAGATTTATTATTGCTATTTTAGAAATGCCACTTTTATAAGTGGGCATTTTTGTGGGCTGATTTGTCTTCGTGCCCTGCCTAGATGTGTATTGGCTGTATGGTCTGACTGACAGGGGAGAGGGGATGTGCATTCACTCCAGCCGTCCCTGGGCGGGTTGAGATGTGTCCTGCCTTTCCTGGGTGACTCAGAGCTAGGCTGAATAGACCTTGGCTGAATTTAGAGTAGTGGGAGGAGTTTTGCCTTGCACCTGGAAAAGCCTGGTCTGCATTTTGAGTGGAGTGCGGAGTTTTACCTGCACCTGCATAGGGCTGTGCCTGCCTTATACAATGCTGGCTACGCCCCCCTGTGGTGTCTCTGGGGCCAGGGCTTACACTGTGAATGGAGGGTGTTGTGCACTTGTAAATGTATTTTAAAGTGCCCCCAGAACAAAGACATTTGGGCTATAAGTAAAGGGGTTGTGACCCCATGTTAAAAAGAAGACCCTGCCAGAGAACTGCTGTGTACCAGGAGGAACTGCCATCTGGGACTAACTACTGGTGGGACTGAACCTGCTACCTGATGGGTAGATGAAGGGACTGCTACTCTGCCAAGGGATCTGGCATGCTGGCCTGCCTGTGCCCTGCTCTCTGGCCTAGGGATTTACCAGGGCTGTGTGACTGGCATTGGGTAATTTGAAGCAGCGCTGGGTGAGTGCTGTGAGTTCCATCCTGTGAGTGGTTTCCGTTAGCAGTGCAAGTGGAGCACTGGAGGGTGCTTCCTTCCTCACTTTCAGCACTGTCCTGCCTACGTGGTTCTGCAGAGACAAGAGGAGAAGGCTGAGGACGAAGCCCTCTCCTCCCTGTGGCTCGGCAATTACCATCAAGATGCAAGGGCTTAATTCTGCCTAAGGCCCCTCTCTGGTAAAGGGGGCCACAACATACTTTCGTAGAGGGACTGGTGGGGTCCCGTTGTATCGCTGCCTGCTGGGAGCAGCAATGTTGATGTCCCAGGGGGTGTGGCCAGCCACTACAGGGGGCCAGACAGACCAAAGCGAAGCCTACGGAGACTTTGCTCCGGGTCTCGCTCCTGGCCTGGGGGGAGCAGACATGACTGACTAAAGTTGTGTAAGGACCGCGCTAGAAGGAGCCGTGCCATCCCAGGCTGGGGATGAGTGACCTGCCATACTTGGCATGCTGGCCGGAAGAGTTTATCTCAGAGCCTCTGCCCCGCATTTGTAAAGAACTATACCACAAGTTCACAGGCAGCTGCCTTGGGGCGATTCTTGTCTCCCTTGTCACCACACTAGGGACCGATCCTCAACAGAGACCCCAGTGCTGGGAATCACCGCATTTTCTGGATAGGTTCACCCGACTTTCGGCAGCCTATGAGGTGGGTACAAATGTGGATCATAACCCTGCTATTGGAAGGGCAGGTGTGCCAGGACACCAAAGCCCCTGAGGGGGTTGAAGAACCAGAACCTTTTGGGCCTGGCGGTGCAGGGTACGCCCTAGTCTCTGGAGTTCACCTGCTCAGCTACACAGAGACACGGGACACTCTGTCGGCGTTAGAAGATCAGATTTATTTAGCTGCAGCTAGTACAGTTATCCCAGAAGTACACAAGGTAGGTTCTCAGGAGACTGCCACTTCACTCTGTGGCGCACAAACTTAAATACTATATAGAAACATATACATTAACCAAATACACACCCAGAGCATACAAGAAAGAGCCAATAAGGAAAGTTGGAAAACAGGACAGAACCAATAGGAGAGATTGGAAAACAAAAGTGTCAGATGACTCAAAGAAACCTCTCCTCCAACTATGTTTGTCACCCCTCCCTCAATCTAATTTATTAACAGATTCGTAACTAACTTGCAGGTGGCGAGATACGTTTGTGTGTGTTGGAGGACAGTTGTGAAACAAGAGAATGCTAGCAGGAGACAGTGAAGGCCAGACGATAAGATAAAGTCAGAAAAGAATAGTGTGAACCAACAGATAGTTGAGACGGGGATTAGAAAAGCCAGACAGGGATTAGTGTACTCGGCCAGTCCTAACATCAGCTTTGCAAACAGAGGCAGAAAGCGTATTTCGACACCAGGCTGCAGAAAAAGCAGAATAGACTTTGTTCGCCGTGCTGCCTGAGTGATGGCAACACAAAATGGCGGTGGAGCACAAAATGGCGGGTCGATTCGATTGCGATCAGAAATCGAAGTTCCTCATACCCTCCTTTTGCCAGAACTCAGGCAAGATAGACTCATGCTAATCTGAGTCAAGGTCGATAGCCATGAGGTCATCGAGCTGTTGCTGTAACATCATTCTTATGTTTTCTGTTACTTCTGGTTTGGGTTTTGGGATGCACATAGTAACACAAAGGTCACAGATAGCGGGACCACAGTGCATACAAAGGCAACAGGAAAAAATAATGGTCAGAATTATTCCAAGAAATGTCAATGCTTTCCAACCCCATTTGGACAGTAGTCCCCAAAACCACTCCGTAAAAGACCAATCTCCTTTGTTCTGGTGAATAGACTCAGAGATTATGTGCAACTTGGAGATAGCTTGGTATACTGTCGGAGCGTCATTAGGTATGAAAATACAGCAACTTGACCCGATCAGTTTGCACACTCCACCACAATCTGCAAGAACAAAATCTAAGGCAACTCGATTCTGTAAGGTCATAAGACGGTCCGCCCGTAGTTCTGCCGTGATGTTACTTAAGGCTCCTACAGTGATGTCTATTGTGGTCTCTACGACACGGACCAGTTGCCTTATATTTCTGCTGTTGATATAGTTTATGTATTCATTACCCCACCCAAAACCCCTATTTTCCCTGCATCCCGTTCCAGGAGTTAACTTTACAACTTGCCTAAAGAAAATACTCAAGTATTTTTTTCTAGTACTCGAGTATTAATGTAAAACTTTAGTGCTAATTCGAAATACCCTTCATCCAGTCCCAGGGGTTTAATATACATTTTTTTTTAAATACGCATTATCTGTTGCGTTATATATGAGAATTACATGTAAAAAAAGTGTATTTTAGTGATCACGATAAAATACGTGAGTATTAATTTTAGTACTTTAGTATTGATTTTGGTGTTCAGTACTTTTCTTAAATAACGTGTATTAAAACAGTAACTGTCGAAAAAAAATCTTTACATAACGAAAAATGTGTACGTTTATTATTTCTTTTATAAATATAAACATGAGTATTATTTTTAGTATCCGAGTATTCATTTTAATACTGAGGTAGTAATTTCAAATACCCGCATTTTAAAACACTAGCCCACCCAAACCCCCTATTTTCCCTGCATATCATCTCAGGGTTTTATGATACAATTTTTTTTTTAAAATGTGTTGTAATAGCATGTGTTGTACTAGTTTGCGTTGTAATGGATCATTCAATGTATTAACATATTTTTGCGTAATAATGGAATGCGTTGTAAAAACATACAATGTATTGGTACTTGCGTTGTAAAAACTGCATTGTAATGGTTTGCGTTGTAACGTCATATATTCGCAGTGTCCACAACTCCCTCTTGTGATTACCCCCACAATGGCCCCACCCTCAAGACTTGGCCCAGCTCTTAGAACGTGAAAAATAACAAAAGTCACAAAAAGTGCCTCTCCTGTGGCGCAAGGGGCTCGTAAATATGGCCCTCAGTATATAATTAAGTCTATCCCATTACCAATGAAGACTAAAGTGTGTTTATCCCTGAGACTGAACTAATACCTGGACGCTTTTTTCCAGCGCTTACTATTTTCCTTCTGAAGCTTTTTCTAACTAGAGTTGCACAATAATTTTAAAACCTGCATGTGCAAAATGTGCATGTAAGTACGGGTTGATGGAACTCGCAGATTTTCAATCTGTGGAATTCCATGGAGATACGTAAAAACTCAGTGAGTTCTGCCAACAGGGGGAAAATATGCCCATTGTGCTGCAATTTAGCGCCAGTAGCGCAAGCAGCACTGAAAAACTAGTGTGAAGGGCACCATATGGTATTAAAGAGTTCATTCATTCACCCAGTACTGAAGAAGAACCTCTGTTGAGGCTCAGATTGACCCCCCCCCCACCGTCGGATCAAAATGTTTCAAGTTTGACACAGCCCGGATTGAATGTTTGGTCCCCAAGGGTAATAGTGATTGAAACCATTACCTCAATGAGATCATATTTATGCAACTATATTAATTGTTGGATAGGCTATTTTGTAAGAAATTATGATATGTACAAAGGGTCTATTTCACTTTTGTATCTTTGTTTAAATTTCTGGCATGAGCACTCTTTTTGTATACCGCGTCAAAAATTCTTTTGGCTCAACCACTATATGTAAACAGTACATTTATACCACTGATTTTCAATACAATACGAAATCCATACATCTAGGTGTATTTGTTTGTGTGTGATGAAAATGTATATGCATTTGTGTACTCTTAAGTATTTTTAGAAAACAATACTCACCCCTATCCTTGATCTAGATGATTGGGGGTTATGTTAATGGCATCAAAATAAGTTGATTTATTTTCCTTTCCTTCGGGCTATTCAATTGGACTATTGTTTTTTTTGTACCAGCCCTGCATGTAACCTGGGAAAGCTCAGAGAAATCACAGAGAAAACTGTAGAACAGACCAAAAAAGCTTGCTTGTGGGGATAGCCAGTGTCTTGACTGGGCAGGAGGTGCAGCCATAACTCATGTAATAATGTAATGTCCTGAAATTTTGCTGACTATGTCATTCTAGGTGACTAAATTGTGTAGGGCGTGCCTAAAAATTAAAATGCAGGGGAGAAACGGACCCACCATTTTCATTGACAATTCCAAATTTAAAGAGAATTTTAGCTTTGTGGCCGATAACTGTTCACGCCAATGGATGGTGCTAGGGGTGGAGACTGCACTGGAACAAGTAGAGAAGCTTACAGATTTGAAAAAGGAGATAATGTAGGACAAGGCACTGGTTAATACCAAGGAGGCCCTTGAACATTTGGAGAGAATTATTTGAGATTTTGACAGCAATGCACAGGCCTATAAACTTGATAAATTGGCAAGAGACATCAGACTCTATGACACTGAGCAACCAGGGACCAGGTCTGGTTTCTACAACCAGGGTTACAACTATCAGGAACAAGCCTCTACCTCACCTTTTTTAGGGGACAACCAATGGATCCAGCCCAGGGGGGAGGCAACCTCGGAACAGGGGACAACCAAGAGAATGAACATGGGGCAGAGACAGGAACAGGGGTGGGAAGCACGTGCGCTTGTAACAGGACAGCAATGGGCAAATACAGACTTGCAGACAGTATTACAGGTGGTGAATGTGCAAACCACCAGCTTCATTTCTTGAAAGAACTAGAACATAATTTCCATAACACGAAACAACCCTGCACTTCCACTATGTATATGCTCCCAAAGATCCACAAAAATTTGGACAGGCCTTTCGGGAGACCTATTGTCTCTGGTTGTCGATCCTTTCTGGAACCTGTGTGTAAATATGTGGATTTATTTCTTAAATCTAGTGTTAAAACATCTAGGGCATATTTGAGGGACAATATTTAGACAATTAAATTGGTGGTACAATTGCGCTTAATCCCAATGTCCAGATCCTGGTGACTATGGACATTGTCTCTCTCTATACAATCATTCCCTAGGGAACAGGGTTGGAGGTTATCAGGGTAGTCCTGGACAGTCGGCCGCAACCAATACAAGTCCCTACTAATTTTATAATTGACCTAGAAATAGCCATAACCCCATTTTTTTTTCTATTTTGAGGGTGATTTTTTCTACAATTCAAAGGTGTCACAATGGGGGCCACTTTTGCTCCTGATCTAGTGCATCCATATATGGACAACTATGGGGTTGATGGACCCTACACTTAACATATAACAATATGGCGTTGTTATATAGAAGACGTACTGATGATATGGACTCGACGTGAGGAAGAGCTATTCTATGAATGGTTGAATGGGAGGTCAGAAGACATTAAATTCACTTTAACACACAGTTCGGAAGCCATTGATGTCCTCAACTGCTCTATCAAGGTAAACAAGGACCACTTATACACAACGCTTTTCAGAAAGCAGAGCAAAAGAAACACCCTTCTCAAATACTCTAGCCATCATCCCAGGAATCTTACGGAAAATCTGCCCTATGGCCAGTTCCTCCACCTGCGAAGGAACTGTTCATTTAAAGAGGACTACTTTAAGGAGTCAGAGGACCTACTGGAACGGTTAGTGTCCAGGGGATATCCCAAGTCTCTTGTTAAGAGGGCACGTAGAAGGGCCTGGTTTTGCCCACAAGAGATCTTACTTGAACCCAGATATCGCACAGACCATACCTGCGACCGGATGACATGTGTGACTACTTTTAACACACGGAGTAACGAGATACACAAGGTCATCAATAGATATTGGCCCTTCGTGTCCGATGACATTGGCATAAAATACCCACCTATTCATTCCTCTAGAAGGGGCAAAAACATCAAAAATTATGTAGTCACTTCCTTGTAGGGGGACCAGCCCAGACCCACCATTCAAATACTTTGGAACCTTCCCCAACTTCTTGATCATTATAAATGTGGGGGATGCAAGGCATGTGGACTAACTTTAGAAACTCAGGTGTTTAATTACAATAGTCAGACACATATATTGAGGGGACATACTAATGTCAATAGTACCGATGTAATCTATGTAATCAAATGCTCATGTGACCTCTTTTATGTAGGGCAAACATGCCAAAGGCAAACGCATGCATCCTGCAGCACTGCTGCAGGATAAGGTGCAAAGTACAAGGGGCAAACCTTGTGGAATATTTCACTACAGAGAATCACCCTATAGACAGCTTGGGGTGGTTAATAATTGAAAATGTGCACCCTAACCCTAGGGGCATGATTTGGGAAATATTCTCAACATACGTGAGTGCAAATGTATCCATTTTTGGATACAGTAATCAAGGGTTTGAATGAATATGAAGAAATATCATGCCAGGTGGCAAGCCTTGTCGATGGATAATTTTTCTCTATATAAACAAAACCATTTCATATCTATTTAACCCCTCTAACAATCTTGGACTACATTGCAGTTGTAATCAGTATGTTATATGTGTTTTAAACTGTCAAAATGCAAAAACAACAATTGATGGACAGAATGCAGAACAGTGTCATACATTCACCCCAGTACAGAGATCTGGGCCTAAATCCATCGTTTTTTTGCCCACCATGTCATTCCAGCTTGAACCCAGCCATATGCAAATCAGTCTTGACCCTGTGCCTCATGGGAACAGTCCAGCTCGAACTGCCAAGCCAGGTCCTCCCTGGACTGGAAACAAGCATCCTAGGACTGGTTTCGGGGATTCACCCCTCTTCAGACAGGATAGCTTGATTCCAGTGGCATGGAGAGCACAGGACTCACGGCTGAGCATACCCGTCCCACTCGGGGTGACAAATGCAAAAACAACAGTTGATGGACAGAATGCAGAACAATGTCATACATTCACCCCAGTACAGAGATCTGGGACTAAAGCCATCGTTTTTTTGCTCACCATGTCATTCCAGTTTGAACCCAGGCATATGCAAATCAGTCTTGACCCTGTGCCTCATGGGAACAGTCCAGCCCGAACTGCCAAGCCAGGTCCTCCCTGGACTGGAAACAAGCATCCTAGGACCGGTTTCGGGGTCTCACCCCTCTTCAGCCAGGATAGCTTGATTCCAGTGGCATGGAGATCACGGGACTCACGTCTGAGCATACCCGTCCTACTCGGGGTGACAAATGCAAAAACATCAATTGATGGACAGAATGCAGAACAATGTCATACATTCACCCCAGTACAGAGCTCTGGGCCTAAATCCATCGTTTTTTTGCTCACCATGTCATTCCAGTTTGAACCCAGCCATATGCAAATCAGTCTTGACCCTGTGCCTCATGGGAACAGTCCAGCTCGAACTGCCAAGCCAGGTCCTCCATGGAGTGGAAACAAGCATCCTAGGACCGGTTTCGGGGTTTCACCCCTCTTCAGCCAGCATAGCTTGATTCGAGTGGCATGGAGAGCACGGGAATCACGTCTGAGCATACCCATCCCACTCGGGGTGACAAATGCAAAAACAACAATTGATGGACAGAATGCAGAACAATGTCATACATTCACCCCAGTACAGAGATCTGGGCCTAAATCCATCGTTTTTTTGCTCACCATGTCATTCCAGTTTGAACCCAGCCATAAGCAAATCAGTCTTGACCCTGTGCCTCATGGGAACAGTCCAGCCCGAACTGCCAAGCCAGGTCCTCCCTGGACTGGAAACAAGCATCCCAGGACCGGTTTCGGGGTTTCTCCCCTCTTCAGCCAGGATAGCTTGATTCCAGTGGCATGGAGAGCACGGGAGTCATGTCTGAGCATACCCGTCCTTCTCGGGGTGACAAATGCAAAAACAACAGTTGATGGCATGGATGCAGAACAATGTCATACATTCACCCCAGTACAGAGATCTGGGCCCACATCCATCGTTTTTTTGCTCACCATGTCATTCCAGTTTGAATCCAGCCATCAGGGTCAGACTGATTTGCATATGGCCATGTCTGAACTGTGGTGGTGGAGTGAGCTAAAGAATGATGATGGATTAAACCCAGATCAGTTGACTGGGGGTGAGTGTTTGATTAGCTCAAACACTCCGTCCATCATCCCCTTTGGTATCGCTTTGTTCGCCCTAAGTTGGCAGGGTATGCCCAGACGTGGATCCCTTGCTCACCTTGCCACTGGAATCAAGATAGCCTGGCTGACGAGGGTTATGAATCCGAAACCGGTTCCAGGATGCTATTTTCCGGTCCTGGGAAGACATGGCTTGGCAGTTTGGGCTGGACTGTTCCCATGAGCCAGCTGAGATTACCCATGCCTCACTAGGGGATAGTGAGATGGTCCAGAGGACCATCATGCCTGACAATACTAAGAAATACAGGCAGTGGATGACCATCAATGGAAAGAGGGTGAAGGTTCTGAGAGACACTGGAGCCAGTGTGACTAATATCAGGTGTCACCTATTGCCTGAAGAGCAGGTAGTCCCTATTGTGTTTAATCAAGTAGTTGGAGTGGACAACTCTGTGCGCCAGTATAAGGTGGTGCAAATTCCCTTTGAATGAGAGGGATCTAAGGTCACTTGAGTGTAGCTGTGAATCCATCCATGCCTGTTGACTGTCTGCTGTGTAATGAAATGGAGGATTCCCCTTGGTGTGAGGTGGAATGCGGTCACACTTGTAGATGGTGGGTCAGCCTGAGTGGGCATGCATGACCCCTTAGTCTATAGCAGTTGATAAGGGTGATCAAAAGGACCTGTTGCCTGAAAGAGTGGCCTAGGTGCCTGCCAAGAAGGAGAAGGGGAAGGGAAGTGGTAAACCCACCCCAGACGTTCCCATGGTCTGGGAGTAGGCTGACCTCGAGGCAGACCCTGGAACCTTCAGAGAGCAAGTGGCCGAACTAGGAGATTTGCATGAGCTGACCCATTGGCAGCAAGAATGCCCTTCCCACCAGGGTGAAATTCATCAAAAGGCAGCAGGAATGCCCTTCTCTTGGCAGATTCAGGGCAGGCAGCTGGTATGGATTCGGGATCACACTGTATCTACTGGGAGAATGGTCTCCTGTATGTGAGCCTACGATTGCTGAGGCTGGTGCTGCCCACTTGCAGGTGATACCCCAGAGTTTCAGAACCTTTCTACTGGGTCTGGCTCATGATGTGTCTTTGGCAGGACATTTGGGGCAGGATAAGACATTTGAAAGGCTTGTCACCCACTTCTTTTGGCCAAAAATTCAAAGGTACTCTGAAGCTCATTGCGGTCTTGGCAAACTTGCCATGCAAATGGCAACAGTGGAGGGAGATGTAAAGCTCCCCTCCAGCCTTTTCCTGTCATGAGCACCCCTTTCAAGCGGGTGGGTATCGACATTGTGGGGCATCTGAAACACAAGACAGCCATGTCCAACAAGTACATCCTGGTCCTTGTGGTCCATGTTACCCGGTACTCAGAGACTGTGCTTCTGAGGAAAGTGACGGTACCTGTGGTAGGGCAGGCACTGTTGGGGATTTTTTCCCACATGAGTTTCCCCAAAGAGGTGGTATCCGACCAGGGTACCAACTTCATGTTCCAAAACAAGACATTCATGTGGGAGGAGTGTGGGGTTAAGTACGAATTCACCACTCCTTACTACCCCCAAGGTAATGAGTTGCTTGAAAGTTCATTATTGGGGGTCTGTCAGACTCCATGAGGTATAAGTGAGATGTCCTCTTGCCATGCCGTTTCTCTGCTTACAGAGAGCTACTGCAGAAGGGGGTTGACCCCTGTGAGCTGCTGTGCGGACACCGTTTGAGGGGACCTCTTAGTTTGATGAAGAAAGGCTGGGAGAAAGGTCCCATGAAGCCCCACCATGATTTATTTAGTGACATGCTGGACTTCAGAATACCACACTGCCCATTTTAGGAAACTTGCTTAGGCAAACCTAGAAGGAAGCCAGGAGGACATGAAATGCTGGCATGACCAGAATACCACTCTGGTTAAGTTTCAGTCTGGCCAGAAAGTGTGGGTCATGGCCCCATAGGAGCCATGTGCTGTACAGGAAAATTGGTCTGAGATCTTTGAGGTGAAGGAACGCAAGAGTGATGTCCCCTACCCGGTGGACATGCAAACTCCAATGCTCCCTTGCAGGGTCCTACATGTTAACTGCCTCAAACTGCACTTTGAGAGGTCCAAATTGACAATTCTCCTGGCAAAAAATGATGGGGTGGATCAGGAGAGTAAGCCTCCGCCTGACTTCCTTTCTGCCAAAGAGCAGGATGGGTCCATGGAGGGTTTGAACATCGCCCCCCAAACTGACCCTGGAACAGCAGAGGGAATGTCACCAGTGGCTGGGACGTTTACCTCTCTGTTTTCCATGACCCCAGGAGTCACCCATTGGTGTACCCATGAGGTAGATACTGGGGATAGTCCATATGTGAAGCACAAGGGATACAGGTTTCTGACAAGGTCAAAGCCAGCATAAAGACGGAGGTGATAAAGCCCTCCAACAGTCCTTGGGCAAGGTTCTTGGTCCAAAGTCTGCTGTACCCAGTGCCACATCTGAACTGAGGTTCTACATGGACTACCATGGGCTCAATGCCATCACCAGGACTGGCACTCACCTCATTCCCAGAGCTGATGAGCTCGTTGATCGTCTGGGAGCTGCCAAGTATTTTAGTACATTTGACTTAACGTCTGGGTACTGGCAAATTGCCTTGACCGATGGGTCCAAAGAGAGGCCAGCATTCTCAATGCCGTAGTTGCGCTTCCAGTTCTTTGTCATGCCCTTTGGGTTGGAGAACGCTCCTGCCACTTTCTAAAGGTTGGTCAACCAGCTCTTGGCTGGACTGGAGGATTTTAGGGCTGCCTACCTGACATTGAAGTGTTCAGCTTCAGCAGGGAGGACCACTTGCACCACCTCTGGGAAGTGTTGTAGGCCATACAACAGGCAGGCTTCACTATCAATGTCAGTAATTGCCAGATAGGACAGGAGTCTGTGGTGTACTTAGGAAACCAGGTTGGAAGCAGCCAAGTGGCACCCCATTAACCAAAGATTGACACCATTTGGGCATAGCAGCCTCCCGAAACCCAGACAGAGGTGTGAGCCTTTTTAGTTTTCATCGGTTATTACAGGAGATCTGTCAAGGGTGATGGCACCATTGTTGCTACCTTGACCCAGCTGACTTGCCAGACTGCTTTTAATGTCCTGAAGGCAGCCATGTGCATGGTGCCCGTGCTCATAGCACCCAACTTCTCCAAAGAATTTGTTGTGCAGACAGATGCTTCAGAGCATGGTGTGGGGGAGGAAATCTCACAGCTGAATGAAGAGGGCCTGGACCAACCTGTAGCCTTCATTAGCAGGAGGTTACTTCCCAGTGAACAGAGGTAGAGCACAATTGAAATGAGAGCTTTTGCTGTGGTATGGCCACTGAATAAGCTACTGCCCTACTTGTTTGTGACTCATTTCTGGGTTCAGACAAACCGAAGGCCCCTCAGATGGTTGATGCAGATGAGTAATGAGACCTGAAAGCTGTTGATATGGGTCATCTCCCTACAGGGAATGGAGTTTATGGTGGACACTGCCCTGGTACAGAGCATGCTAATGCTGATGGTCTGTCCAAAGTCTTCTGCCTTACTGATGAGAAATCCCAGGAGGTTGGGTAGTTCTCCCTACTTTCAGCTGGAGGACACACATGTTAAACCTGACATCCTCAGCGTGGTGTCCCCTGTCTTATTGCCTCCACCTCCTGTTTTTGTGACTGCATGCTAGACTTCGTTTTTACTGGTTTTTTTTACTCTGGGCACTTTACCACTTCTTTTCAGTGCTAAAGTGCAAGTGCTCCCTGTGTACTATGTACAGTGTTTTTGTTAGGTCTGTTGGGGAAGCTGCTCAGTTCCTGCTTGAGCTCTCTATTTTCCTTTAATATTACACTAGTAGCATCTGGGTTTGGCACTGCATTCATAGAGTGGCTTGAGACCAGTGGAAGACATTAGTGTGTACTAAATTCTCTATTGTGACTATGATTTCCTATATATTGGTATCCAAGATTGGCATATTTGATTTACTGGTATGTCTCTAATAAAGTGCACTGTGTGTGCCCAGGGCCTGTAAATCAAATGCTACTAGTGGGCCTGCAGCACTGATTGTGCCACTCACATCAGTAGCCCTACAAACAGTGTCTGCATGTGCAGTTTTAAACTGCCATGCCGACCTGGCAAGTGCACTGACTTGCCAGATCTAAACCTTCTCTTTTATTACATGTAAGGCACCCTTAAGGTAAGCCCAAGGCATCCCCATGTTCAGGGTGCAGTGCACGTAAACGTTAGGACATGTACTAGTGTGTTTTACATGTCCTGATAGTGAAATACTGCCAATTTTATTTTTCACTATTGCAAGGACTATCTCTCCTGTAGGTTATCATTGGAGCTGCCATGTAACATCCTACAAGTGTACCTTTCAACTAGGAAGAGATATCAATTTGAGGTTTGGGCTAGCTGAACTCAGAATTTTAAATTACATATTTTACTGAAGTTGCTTTTTGAAATTGAGTGTTTGAAAGTACCACTTTTAGAAAGTTGTCATTTTCTTTCTTTACCATCCTGTGCCTCTGCCTGACTGTG
Source organism: Triturus cristatus (assembly GCF_964204655.1). Lineage (NCBI taxonomy): Eukaryota > Metazoa > Chordata > Amphibia > Caudata > Salamandridae > Triturus > Triturus cristatus. The sequence goes on from NC_140585.1 coordinate 772,812,064, forward strand.
AAATCCATGTCTGGTTTAGAATGACAGTTGGGCTGTTTATGCATTCACTCTAGACAGTCACACAAAGGGAGCTGAATTGTGCCCTGCATATCAAGATTGCCCATCACCAGGCTGATGGGCCTTCCAGCGGTAGAGTGGTAGGAGGACCTGAATAGGGCTGTGCCTGTCCTCTCAAAATGCTGTCTCCACCCCCCAGGGCAAAACACGATCTATGGGCTACAAAGACTATCCTTTGAAATATGCTTATGTCAAACGCAGAAAGTAGCCCCACATTTTTCGAACACTTTTGGATCAAGAGGAGACTGTCACAAGGAAGAGCAGGAGAGGTGACAGAAGGAGTACTGCCTCTTTGCTGTGCTGCTTTGCTGGGTTGGCCTGCAGTTGCTCCTTCTGTCTTGGAGAGGAAAAGGATTGGACTTTGCTTTGGATCCTGCTTGAAAAGATTCTCCAAAGGCTTTTGTGTGCTTGTCTCTTGTTAAGAAGTCTCAAATCCATCGTTTTTTTGCTCGCCATGTCATTCCAGTCTGTACCCAGCCATATGCAGATCAGTCTTGACCCTGTGCCTCATGGGAACAGTTCAGCCCGAACTGCCAAGCCAGGTCCTCCCTGGACTGCAAACAAGCATCCTAGGACCGGTTTCAGGGTTTCACCCCTCTTCAGCCAGGATAGCTTGATTCCAGTGGCATGGAGAGCACGGGACTCACGTCTGAGCATACCCGTCCCACTTGGAGTGACAAATGCAAAAACAACAATTGATGGACAGAATGCAGAACAATGTCATACATTCACCCCAGTACAGAGCTCTGGGCCTAAATCCATCGTTTTTTTGCTCACCATGTCATTCCAGTTTGAACTCAGCCATATGCAAATCAGTCTTGACCCTGTGCCTCATGGGAACAGTCCAGCTCGAACTGCCAAGCCAGGTCCTCCCTGGAGTGGAAACAAGCATCCTAAGACCGGTTTCGGGGTTTCACCCCTCTTCAGCCAGCATAGCTTGATTCGAGTGGCATGGAGAGCACGGGAATCACGTCTGAGCATACCCATCCCACTCGGGGTGACAAATGCAAAAACAACAATTGATGGACAGAATGCAGAACAATGTCATACATTCACCCCAGTACAGAGATCTGGGCCTAAATCTATTGTTTTTTTGCTCACCATGTCATTCCAGTTTGAACCCAGCCATATGCAAATCAGTCTTGACCCTGTGCCTCATGGGAACAGTCCAGCCCGAACTGCCAAGCCAGGTCTTCCCTGGACTGGAAACAAGCATCCTAGGACCGTTTTCGGGGTTTCACCCCTCTTCAGCCAGGATAGCTTGATTCCAGTGGCATGGAGAGCACGGGACTAACGTCTGAGCATATCCGTCCCACTCGGGTGACAAATGCAAAAACAACAATTGATTGACAGAATGCAGAACAATGTCATACATTCACCCCAGTGCAGAGATCTGGGCCTAAATCCATCGTTATTTTGCTCACCATGTCATTCCAGTTTGAACCCAGGCATATGCAAATCAGTCTTGACCCTGTGCTTCATGGGAACAGTCCAGCCCGAACTGCCAAGCCAGGTCCTCCCTGGACTGGAAACAAGCATCCCAGGACCGGTTTTGGGGTTTCACCCCTCTTCAGCCAGGATAGCTTGATTCCAGTGGCATGGAGAGCACGGGACTCACGTCTGAGCATACCTGTCCCACTCGGGGTGACAAATGCAAAAACAACAGTTGATGGACAGGATGCAGAACAATGTCATACATTCACCCCAGTACAGAGATTTGGGCCTAAATCCATCGTTTTTTTGCTCACCATGTCATTCCAGTTTGAATCCAGCCATCAGGGTCAGACTGATTTGCATATGGCCATGTGTGAACTGTGGTGGTGGAGTGAGCTAAAGAATGATGATGGATTAAACCCAGATCAGTTGACTGGGGGTGAGTGTTTGATTAGCTCAAACACTCCGTCCATCATCCCCTTTGGTATCGCTTTGTTCGCCCTAAGTTGGCAGGGTATGCCCAGACGTGGATCCCTTGCTCACCTTGCCACTGGAATCAAGATAGCCTGGCTGATGAGGGTTATGAACCCGAAACCGGTTCCAGGATGCTAGTTTCCGGTCCAGGGATGACATGGCTTGGCAGTTTGGGCTGGACTGTTCCCATGAGGCACAGGATCAGACTGATTTGCATATGGCCATGTCTGAACTGGGGTGATGGAGTGAGCTAAAGAATGATGATGGATTAAACCCAGATCAGTTGACTGGGGGTGAGTGTTTGATTAGCTCAAACACTCCGTCCATCATCCCATTTGGTATCGCTTTAAACTGTCAAAATGTCATCCCTATGGGTAAATGGCTATGCTAAGAAGTGCACCTATATAGTTTACCTCTGCCTTTTGCCTGCTGTACTTCCACAATTAACAAGACTACACTGCAGCTATAGTCAGTATGTTTTTCTTAGGGGAAAGGGTAATTCCAAGAAATGCACCTGTATATTTTACCTCTGCCTTTTGTACCTCCATCATTGACTACATTGTAGTTATGATCAGTATGTGATGTGTTGTAAAATGTCATCCCAATCTGATTTTGTTATGCCAAGAAATGCATATGTTAAAAGGATAAAATGCAGATTTCGACATCTAATGTACTGTTTCCTTGGACAGCATGTCTCATTTTGTCTTTACCGGTTGGATTTAAATGCTTTGGAATCTTCAAGTTTTTCATGTCAATTCCATTCTGACCTTGACATTTCAGTTTCTTTCATAAGCTGACCTTTACTGTGCTCCCTTGATTTTGTTTCTCTTTACCAATAGAGGTGACTTTCCCCTCGGGCCTCCCTTTCCTTTCCTATCTGAGCGACACGTCATTGTGCATTGTAAAGGTGCACAATTACGTATTTTTGATTTATGCACCACCACAGTCAGCCAGTTCTTTCTGACTTTGTTTGAGAGAGGATGCACTCGCTGTAGCAGCTGCAGGTGAGCAATGCTGCCTTTATCTCCTTTCAGGAGCCTGAATATTGAACTCTGCTTGTCATCTAAGTAGTGGTGTCTTTGGTAGCTCGAACCTCACAACTAGCAGCACAATGTGAAATTAGTTTTTTGCATATGGTATGCAGTTATCCAGGGAGAAATGCGCCAGTTTCAAACCTCTCTATTTGTAGTTTGAGCAATGTTGCCTTTTACAATTCTAGTCTTCACAATGAACAGGATCTTTTGCGATTAGTTTTGCTCCTTTTTATACTTTAGTAATGATACGGTCAAAGGATGAATCCTTGTTCTGTGATAAATTTCAAATCTCTCTGTTAACAGTCTGAGCAATGCTGCATTTTAAAATTTGCGTCATTGTAATTAACAGTATCATGTGAGATTAGTTTTGCTCCTTTTTATACTTTAGTAATGGACCGATCTAAGGGTGAATCCTTTTCATGTGATTCAAACTCCAATTGTAGATCTTTTCCTAGCCATGGCCAGTTGAGTGGAAATGAGATGAGCTTGGCAAGAAACTTCAACCTTTAATTCTACATTCTTGTCAACATGCAGCAATTACAGTGCTCCCGTGTTCGTGATTCTTTAGGCTGGACCACGCGGTTAAGCGGAATTTGAAGGCTTGTGTTCTCCCCATTATGGTCACTGTTACGACCATATATCAAAGTGGAGATTATTGATCCATCAAAGTGGAGCCTTTGGGCCCTGCTGCTTGATGGAATTATCCAGGTGTATTTTCTCAGTTGGATGACTTTGGCATCCAGGCATGGGCAGTTTGATTTTGTTATCTGTTTTTAACCAGCTATAGGGTTTTTATTTAACACAATACTTTACAATACTCTAAGAGATGATACCTGCTCCCTCTTTTCCTCCCCAGGTGTCTGGACGATACGTCGACGCTCTTGCATTAAGCCTGGATCGTTAGGATATTTGTGCAGATTGGCAATAGTAACGTAACAACTGGTCCTCTTCTACATGCGATATATGTTATTAGAGTTTATATACAGAACAGGCTCCCATGTACAGTAATATGATTTGTGAAAAGGTCTAACCCCCCCTTTCCGTTTTCCTTTTCTACTCCTTATCCACACAAGCAGCTTCTCTCAGCACTCATCTTTATCATTTTATCCATTTGTTGAGCTAAGAGTTTTCGATATAATGTGTAAGTTAGAATGTTTTTTGAGACTGACTTATATGTAACTAAACTTTCAGAAATGCAAATATGTGTATGCCTCTTTGGTTTTTGAAATTTTGTCTGCTGCCCTAACCACATAACTGTGGATTGAATCTACACAAAACTGTTTTTCTTCTTTTCCATATAGTGGTAGGAGATCTTTTGATATATTCAGAACTCCTATGCCTCTTGTTGCTTTTTCCAAACGGACCATTGTTTGTCTGTATCATACGTTACCCAGGTCCTTAAGGTTAATATAAGTTACCCCGTTGTTTTGTGACAACTAAAAAATAAATTACACATGGGGGATAAATATGCCTGCTGTTGTTATAGCATCAACTATCTTGCAGGGCATGAAAATTGTTGTAAGTAGTTCAGTTTCTTCCACTTACTAATACGGTGCTTAATTTGAGAAGGTGGTTTTCAGTGCTCAGTACCGGCACTTAATTGTTGACAGCAGCACTTATGACCAATGTTCCCTCTAATGTTTTTGCTCTGTGTACAGCAGTGGGAGGTCTCTGTGCACAGCACCCAAGGCTGTGTGCGCCGAGAAACCAACCATGCATGCAACACGTACCCGGGATTCCAATTTAGGCCAATCAGGCATCTGCTCACGTGTTTCTTTGCAAGCATTTGTTACACCAAACAGGTTTATAAACCTGCATTGCATGTTACACCTTCTGTAATTGAGCTTTTCACTGGCATTCATACTACATGAGTGGTAGAGGTGGATGAGCTAGGAAATTCATAAGGGAAGATTATGCCAGATCAGATCCTTCAGGAGATCCTTCATGAAATGATATAACAAGTGGCATGCATCTTTGAAGTTAAAAATATGTTATTTTGATTTACAATAGATGATAGCACTACAAAATGACGATGACTGACTTTGACACCATAACAAATGACACCTAACTGTGACAATACACTGAGGATGTAGCAACAGATTGTAACACCAATAGTCGGACTTCAGACTAAAACATCACTCTAGAAACCTGAGAGACTGAAATCACAACAAGTTCCTGAGATCATGTCATAATAATAGAGTAGGTGGTGTTCCACATATGTACTTATCCATCAGAATGTAGAAGGACTGTTTGGACCTGTCTCTTTGACCCCTCTTGAATGAGTGCAGGAGTTGAGAAGATGTGCACACACTTTGATGGTGGCCCTTTGAGGAGGCTACGGACAACATGCGAGTGCCACTACCTGCCGTGTCAGTTCAGAGAAAGTCCTAACAGTATTGCACACATACAGCAATGCTTTAAATTAAGTGATGATGATGAGGGAGTTCTAAAAGGGCCATTGCCAAAGAAGTGTAATGAAGCATCCTTTCCAAGAGGTATGACTGACCAATGCTTTTTTCGTTTGCTTTATGGTTTACATCCTGTTTTGGTGTATTTCATTTTGTTTAATAAAAGTGAGACTAACAAAGTCAGACTAGTGTTGTAGTCCTTTTTTGTATTGTTAGAAATGGGGGTCTGTAGTTGGCAATGGCTGGCCACTGTCCAAGTAGGGACCCTTCTTCCTATGTCAGAGTAAGCGGGTTACACACTTTGATAACCCCTGCTCAACCCTGTGGTAACGTAGCACGAGCAGCTAGGCTTATCTCAGAGGCAGTGTGTGAAGCATTTATGACCATACACAGTAACCCAGTGAAGAACACTACAAAGGGACACCACACAAGTAGTTATAAAAAATAAGTATCTTTATATATAGACTTAACACAAGACCAATAACAGTAAAAAGCAACAATACTAGAAAATAGGGTTACTCTTGAAATGCTGCAAAAATAGTTCAAAGTGTGCAAAGAGGAGTTCTGTTCAAGGTAGTGGTCTCTGCGACCCTTTTACTCACAAAATACCTGGATTCTGTAGCAAAGCAACCTAAATGTCGCTAAGGAGTTGTAGCGATGATTTTCCTCACAAGTGATCAGAGATGCGTTGAATCCTTGCTGCAGGGAGGATGATGCGCGGATTTGTGTGCAGTACAAAGCGACAAACTTCTCCACGCTAAGCCGGCGATGCGTTAAAATCCTTGCCACGAGGGAGGATGATGCGCCGAGCCTGTTGTGTGTGTGATCTTGTTGCGATGAAAAGAAATGGAGCCTCGCGAGGGAGCGACGATCCTGATGCGATGCGATAAAAATGGCGGACGCTCGGCGTCCGCGCTGCGATGTCGTGAAGCGATGAACTTGATGCGATGATCTTTGGTTAGCGAGCACTTAGAGGCCCGCAAACATGCGATGCGATAATCTTCAGGTTAGCGAGCATTTGGCAGCCCGCAAATGTGTGATGCGATGATCTCCGATAGTGAGCACTCTGCGGCAGCAGAGGGATGATTTTCCTTACGCCCTTCAGCTGCGGCGGCTCGCAAACGGGCGCTAGCGACGATTTTCAGCACTCTCTTCTCTGTAGTAGAACTAGAGGCCCTGGAACTCACAGGAGCCTCACCTGCAGATAGGAATCCTCGCTGGGAAGAATCAGGAGGCTGGTGGTGGAGTCTGATGTGCCTGAGACTCCTGCAGGAGGCTAGCTCTCTGCTAGCCCTTGGGTGATTGCTGTAGCAAGATAAAATAAAAGTTCCTTCCAAGTCCTTTCCCTCTTCTTCCAAGTCCAGTAGTAACCACTGCAGGCCAGTCCAAGAAGCAGCACACAAGCACAAGGACAGTCCTCTCCTGCAGATTCCTTCAGTTACACGGACAGAGGTTCTTCTTGTTGTCCAGTAGCAATACAATTTGTAGAGGTTTCAGCACAGATATTTATACCCCAAAAGTCTTTGTTCTCAGAAGCTACAAGTCACTGAACCCAGCCAGAACCAGTTCTGCCCAGTCCTGGAGCACTTTGTTTACCAGACTGCATCCTTCCTTTCAGAGTGCAGGGCAGGGACATCAGACGCACCACAGGAGGTGGAGCCAGCATTGTGGAGGGAAGGCACATTCCTATTCTGGTCACAGGTGCAACTCCTCCCACCCATCTAGATGTAGATCTCTCTATTCACCACTGGGACACCTCACCCTGTCTCCTGGAATTCCCCAGCCCTGTCACTCCAGAACCAGACCGCCAATAAACCTAACAGCAGAGCACACTGGAAGGCTTAGGCAAGAAAATACCTACTTTCTAAAAGTGGTATTTTCAAACACAGAATATAAAAATAAACTGCACTGAAAGATGTATTTTAATATTCTGAGCTCAGGCATACTAAATTTGTTTTTCTACCATGTTCTTTGGGTCAGTTAGGACTATAGAGTGTAATAGTCAAACTGCCCATTCTGGCCTATGGAGAACAGGTAGCTTTACAGTAGTGAAAAACTAAGTTGGGTGCAACTCACTACCAGGACATGCTACACACATCAGGGCATGTCGTACCTTACACATACAAAGCACCCTACCATAGGGGTGGCTTACATGATACCAAGGGAAGGTTCAGGGGCTAGGAAGTGGGTGCACTTCACAGCCAAGATGGCAGTTCTGGACCGCACACAGACACTGCAGTGGCAGGTCTAAGGTACAATTTACAAGCTGCTTCTGTGGGTGGCGCAAACCAGCGCTGCAGGCCCACCAGCAGCATTTGGTCTACCAGCCCTGGGCACACACCGGCCATGCTACTAGGGACTAATAGGTAAACCAAATAAGCCAATCATGGATATACCAATTCACATATCATATTTACACAGGGAGAGCATATGCACTTTAGCACTGATCAGCAGTGGTAAAGTGCCCAGAGTCATAAAGCCAACAAACACAGGTTAGAACAAATCCAGGAGGAAGGCAAAAAGCTTAGGGATGACCTTGCAAAAAGGGCCATGTCCAACATGTATTAATTAAATGTTTCCTTCAATCATATATTATAAAATGTGACCGATCAAATGATTGTTTTTTATGAATGAATTGAAAGTAGGTAATGCTTTGCACAATTTTCTACCATGAGAACAAAATACAGAGACCAAAAACTCATCAACTAGTAGTTTATTACATTTGAAAGAGATTGGTCTGTCTATTTATTTTTTCAAACATAACAAACCATACATAACACAAATACTTAGTACTAACAAAACAGAAGCTCTATGGGGCTCAAAACTGGACTGTATTTTGCAACAATGCAAATAAAGCATGGCTGTCATGAAAAGGAATGAATTGCTTTATAGTAGCCCATCCCTAAACCCTAATATGAGCACTACCTCTATATACCACTGATGTCAGAAATGAGGTTACTGATTGACTGGGGTGGGCGCCCTGGAGAAGCAATCAAACCCCAATTTGACCTTTGCTTATCCACTGGTTACTTGGCACACAGAGCAGTCAGGCTTAACCTGAAGGCAATATGTAAAGTATTTGTGCAACACTTTAAACAGGTAAACACTGAAAACAAAATGATCCAACACCAGGGTCAGAAATATAAACAAATTTTTAATAAATAAAACCAAAATAACAAAAATCCAATCAGTAAACCCTAAGATATTGAGCTTTAATATTTTAGATTGACATAGTCCCAAAAAGCACAAAGCTCCAACAAGGGACATCTGGTTGCGCCAAACCTTGACAAAGCCACATACTCAGGCCAACCATTATGGAGTTTGGGCCAGCTACAGGGACCTAGTTAGGCCTGCTGAACATATTACATTAAATCCTGCTTGCAGAGCATTGTGTGGGTCTGGATCAAAGAAGTGAGCACAGCCGAAGAAAAGTGGTGGTTCCTAGATGTGGCGCGGCTGCAGTGCAAAGTCCTGTTGTGCCATTGTCGACTATACCATCTACAGGGCTTGCGATTTGAAGTCTGGGTTTTGGGATATGGGGCCCCAACTAACAATGTGTCAGTTATGGTGAGCTGCTAGACTTTGATGCAGAGGCTGGCATCATCGATGAGGAAGCTGCTAACAATAGATGTGAAGACCTGGGCTGGAGATGCCCCATGATGATGCATTAGTTACGAGAACTGCAAGACCGGTGCGAGCCTTCTTCACCAATTCCAGTCCATGTAGCAGCAACAGCAATGCATTGATTCTGCGTGATGATGCGCCGCTCAGCAGAGGAGATGCGTTGATTCTGCTCAGGAATGTGCCGTTCAGCAGAGAAGATGCATTGGTTCTGTTGGTAAGCACCCTAGACCCACTTTCAAGGGTCCAGGACTGGGACTGCACCACTGCTTCCAGTCCTGGAGGGCACTCCCCCCACAAGTAAATCCTGGCACCCCTTGTCAGGGTTGACTTACGCATGTTTGGGTGCAGGGCAGTCTAGTAACAGACTATGTGGGACTGTGTAATTTGATTGCAAGGGAGCACTTGGATAGGCTTTGTTACCCAAAGCTGCACCAGCACTTGATTGACAGCAAGTAAACTGACCCCAGAAAGCTTGCTCAGGAGGCGGACCAATAGATGAGTACCAGGGTCCACAGGAGGTATGAGGGAGACTCTGCCAATGGTGGGCAGAGTCACCAGCAGAAGAGTGGGGTGACAAGAGTAAACAGAGGGAGTTCTCTAAAGGGCCCCAGTGTAGGAATTCCCCTCCCCCAGGTGAGAAAAAAATCTTGGATCTCCGCAGGGAAGCCTGCTGAGAGGGATTCCTGCAGGCGTAATGCATGTAATCAGGAGGGTCACATGAAGGGGATCCAAAGTAGCTTAAGTGGGCACCGCCACCCACTGGTGGGCAGTAAAGGGGGTTGGCCAATGTAGAACTTGAGGAAGAGTTGGTTCCAGGAGAAGGGTGGGAGCCAGCTGAGATTACCCATGCATCACTAGGGGATAGGACTAGGGGATAGGACCATCATGCCTGACAATACTAAGAAATACAGGCAGTGGATGACCATCAATGGAAAGAGGGTGAAGGCTCTGAGAGACACTGAAGCCAGTGTGACTAATATCAGGTGTCACCTATTGCCTGAAGAGCAGGTAGTCCCTATTGTGTTTAATCAAGTAGTTGGAGTGGACAACTCTGTGTGCCAGTATAAGGTGGCGCAAGTTCCCTTTGAATGAGAGGGATCTAAGGTCACTTGAGTGTAGCTGTGAGTCCATCCATGCCTGTTGACTGTCTGCTGTGTAATGATCTGGAGGATTCCCCTCGGTGTGAGGTGGAATGCAGTCACACTTGTAGATGGTGGGTCAGCCTGAGTGGGCATGCATGACCCTTAGTCTATAGCAGTTGATAAGGGTGATCAAAAGGACCTGGAGCCTGAAAGAGTGGCCTAGGAGCCTGCCAAAAAGGAGAAGGGGAAGGTAAGTGGTAAACCCACCCCAGACGTTCCCATGGTCTGGGAGTAGGCTGACCTTGAGGCAGACCCTGGAACCTTCAGAGGAGCAAGTGGCCGAACTAGGAGATTTGCATGAGCTGACCCATTGGCAGCAAGAATGCCCTTCCCACCAGGGTGAAATTCATCAAGAGGCAGCAGGAATGCCCTTCTCTTGGCAGATTCAGGGCAGGCAGCTGGTATGGATTCGGGATCACACTGTATCTACTGGGAGAATGGTCTCCTGTATAGTGAGCCTACGATTGCTGAGGCTGGTGCTGCCCACTTGCAGGTGATACCCCAGAGTTTCAGAACCTACCTACTGGGTCTGGCTCATGATGTGTCTTTGGCAGGACATTTGGGGCAGGATAAGACATTTGAAAGGCTTGTCACCCACTTCTTTTGGCCACAAATGCAAAGGTACTCTGAAGCGCATTGCTGGTTTTGGCAACCTTGCCATGCAAATGGCAACAGTGGAGGGAGATGTAAAGCTCCCCTCCAGCCTTTTCCTGTCATGAGCACCCCTTTCAAGCGGGTGGGTATCGACATTGTGGGGCATCTGAAACACAAGATAGCCATGTCCAACAAGTACATCCATGTTACCCGGTACCCAGAGACTGTGCTTCTGAGGAAAGTGACGGTGCCTGTGGTAGGGCAGGCACTGTTGGGGATTTATTCCCACATGAGTTTCCCCAAAGAGGTGGTATCTGACCAGGGTACCAACTTCATGTTCCAAAACAAGACATTCATGTGGGAGGAGTGTGGGGTTAAGTACGAATTCACCACTCCTTACTACCCCCAAGGTAATGAGTTGGTTGAAAGTTCATGATTGGGGGTCTGTCAGACTCCCTGAGGTATAAGTGAGATGTCCTCTTGCCATGCCGTTTCTCTGCTTACAGGGAGCTACTGCAGAAGGGGGTTGACCCCTGTGAGCTGCTGTGCGGACACCGTTTGAGGGGACCTCTTAGTTTGATGAAGAAAGGCTGGGAGAAAGGTCCAATGAACCCCACCATGATTTATTTAGTGACATGCTGGACTTCAGAATACCACACTGCCCATTTTAGGAAACTTGCTTAGGCAAACCTAGAAGCAAGCCAGGAGGACATGAAATGCTGGCATGACCAGAATACCACTCTGGTTAAGTTTCAGTCTGGCCAGAAAGTGTGGGTCATGGCCCCATAGGAGCCATGTGCTGTACAGGAAAATTGGTCTGAGATCTTTGAGGTGAAGGAACGCAAGAGTGATGTCCCCTACCCGGTGGACATGCAAACTCCAATGCTCCCTTGCAGGGTCCTACATGTTAACTGCCTCAAACTGCACTTTGAGAGGTCCAAATTGAATATGCTCCTGGCAACAAATGATGGGGTGGATCAGGAGAGTAAGCCTCCTCCTGACTTCCTTTCTGCCAAGGAGCAGGATGGGTCCATGGAGGGTTTGAACATCTCCCCCAAACTGACCCTGGAACAGCAGAGTGAATGTCACCAGTGGCTGGGACGTTTACCTCTCTGTTTTCCATGCCCCCCGGAGTCACCCATTGGTGTACCCATGAGGTAGATACTGGGGATAGTCCATATGTGAAGCACAAGGTCTACAGGTCTCTGACAAGGTCAAAGCCAGCATAAAGACGGAGGTGATAAAGCCCTCCAACAGTCCTTGGGGAAGCCCAGTGTTCTTGGTCCAAAGTCTGCTGTAGCCAGTGCCACATCTGAACTGAGGTTCTACGTGGACTACCATGGGCTCAATGCCATCACCAGGACTGGTACTCACCTCATTCCTAGAGCTGATGAGCTCGTTGATCGTCTGGGAGTGAGGTTCCGTGTGAATCGGAACAACACTTTTTGGGTGTGTTTGAATATGTACGAATCTGGTATCAGCGAACCGCAAATGACGAGTTTAGTGGGTGTACGCGTTTTCGCTACGCTACTACGTACGGATCGTCTCATTTCTAGGTATGTCCATTCGAACCCTCGGGTTCCATTTTAGATGCGGCATCCATTTTGTCTCTTGCCCTCAAGTAGCCAGCGAACGGACCTTGTCCGTTTTGTGACCCTGGGATTCCCAAGCTTTTACGGAGGACATGTGTTTCTTTGCGGGTGTCTTTTATGATGAGGGAAATGACACGGCAGAGGCAGATGGCCCCGCTTAGGGCTCATCTTGCCGTACTGGTCTATTGTTTCAGCCATGCCTGCATTAGTCACGAGGCCTTTGATTCTGCGATCTGGTTTCCGTTATTACTCTCTACACTCTTTTCTAATCTGTTGTGCATCCTTGTTCTTCCTGTGCATCTGTTTCCGTCCCTTCTTTTAATGTGTTTACAGTCAGAACGGAATGTGCTTAACGCGGGGATGATCTGTTTTTACAGTTGGGAACCGGCAATATAGTTGTAATTATGTTCCGGGTTTCTGAAACATGAATGCGACCCTTTTGAAGTTTACTGTGGGAACTAAATTGCAACCTTTGTTTGCCATGTTGTTCTATGGCCAAAATATGTATAAAAGGAGCGATCCACTTGTGCAATTTGAAGCAGTCTCCCAGAACCTACACGTTGTGTACTTCTTGTGACTTCTGTATCCCTGCAGTAAATAAATGCTGATCTTTGACGCTGCCGGAAGTGTCCCGAGTCTCTGTGTTTTGTACGCCGGAACAGGTAACCCACGAAGGTTTCAGGTGTTGTCCCCTGGCACCGCTGGGCCTTAGAATAGCCCAGTCCTTCAGTTGGCGCCCATCGTGGGGCGACATCAGCGGTACCGGTCCAAAGCCCGACGATCGTGAGGAACTTCGTGTGAAATCTCCGAGGGAAGGTGCACCCCGCTTCATCGATCCAGTTGTCGAAATAAGTGGCCCGAAGACTTTTCCCGCGAAGATTCCCGCCTCCTGACGGCTGCGACGGACGGATGCCCTGACTGTCGACCTGTTTTGGCGCCTGGCGTAGTCCTTTGTACGGCGAGACGATAGACGGGCCTTCCTGGTGACGTCATTGCTCTTTCAGTTAAGTGTTTGTGGGTCGCTCCCGGGTTATTTTGTTATTTGCATGGTTCCATTGCATTTGTGGTTCTTAGTTGTCGGTTCTTAGTTGTTGGGGTTTATTTGACGATTGCAATTGCCAAAAACCGAGGGTCTTGCATTTTTGCGAGGACATCGTCATTCGATAGCCATTGAAGTTTGTAAACTCGGTTAGTGTGCACGATGCCTGGCCGTAGTACTTTGTTTGGTTTCCTTAAATGTTGCAGCACGGATTCCCGACTAGAGGATTCATGCCCGATACCTCCGGTTGGAACTCCAATTTATGAGCTCTATAGTCGCCACGGCGTGGGTCCTATTCTATATAATGAATATTGGATTTGTTACACTAAAAATGATGGTGTTCTTAGTTGGCCATCACATGGTAGTTTCGAGACTGCAATCCTAGATAATCTTGAAGCTAAATTGTTTAAAAAGAAGGCTAGGCCGGCCATGTTTGATTCCTTTCGATTATGGCGCAAAGAGGCCAAGCAGAAAAAAATCAAACAGAGTAAGAAAAATAATAGAGAAGGTGTCATTACGGTGATGCGCAATGCAGAACAGTATCAGCGGGACAAAGATGAGAAGGAGCAGGAAGTTAGTGCTAGACTTCATCATATGGCGGTGGATAGATGTTATCCGGCATTGCCGTCGAGTTCTGATAAACCAGGAGAGGAGGTGATAGAGGATCCCCTATTATCTTATCTCTTGAAATCACCACCTTCCTATGCTCCAGATATTGTGGGTCCGGTGATTCCTCCTGCTCCTCAACCCGTTGTTCTGGCGGCTGCTGGTCAGCCCGCCGTTCCTCCTGTTCTTCCGAATCCCCTTGTGCCACAGATTGTCCATCCTCCTTTACCGGCTCCATTCCCTACTGCTCCTTTACCGGTACCTCACCAGCCTCTCGTTGCCATTACTCCTGCTACCCCGACTACGGCTACTGTTTCTTCGTTTACTCCTACTGCTGTTGCTCCTGTACCTTCTTCTTCATCTCCTTCTGTTCGTAGTCGAATATTTAATGCTGTCGCTACTCTCTATTCTCCGTTTTTTGGACCAGTACTTGGTTCAAATCTTTCTGATGTTGCTCAGAGGCGCAGTCAAATTCCTGATGGTAGGGAACGTGAGTCGTTAGTGAAAATGGCGCGTAAATGGATTAGGCATCCTGCGAAGTATTCGTCGCGTATAGTTTTCGAGACGTTTTCCCAGTTTAATGAGCCCACACAAAGATTCGTGTATGAGGAAATGTGTAAATTCTTAAGAGAAGAGTGGGATAATGATGCGGTAGATAATGTACCGTCTGAGATCACTGAGCTTCAGAATCAATTTTCGACTGGTACGATTGTAGGTGATAACGTGCGACATGCTCTAGAGCGTCTATTATCTTTTCGCTCTACGGTACAACCTCGAGCATTGTTTAAGGATGAAACTGCGGAGTGGATGGCACAACCTGGTCAGTATCCTATGCGGGAAGTTCCCACCAGTGTGGATGCCAGGTAATCCTAATGCTAATCCTGTTATTCCACCTCACTTTCAGAGAGTTTGGATACACCTCCCATGGAAGCGATCGGAAGTTTTGCAAGTGAAGCAAACTTTGCCCGACCCCCGTAAAAACCCTGCAGGTTATTATAAGGAGTTGTCCCAATTAGTGGCTGCTACTGTTATGAATCTTGCAGATCTTGACATGTTGTTTGGTAATGTAGTACCTCAACCGATTTGGGCGAAAATCCGTCAAGAGGATCACGCAGCTGAGTTAGGCGGTGATTGGGCTGCTCTTGTGGCGGCTGACGCCCAGCAAATTGGTGGGGCTAAACCTGAACAGCTCATTGAAAATTTGCCTCAGAGGATAATTACGCTTATGAAGACACTTATGCCAGCCATACGCGTGAATTGGGACAAATTGTCAGCGTGTAAACAGAAGAAAGATGAGAGTGTCTCCGATTTCTTTACGAGATTTGAGGAGGCATTCATTGACCATAGTGGTCAGGATATGAGCTCTGAGGGAGGTCAGCGATTGTTTGTTGATAAATTTGTATCGAATTTGTTGCCTGAACTGAGCATCAAGTTAAAGAATTCTGAAAGTTCGTGGGCCGTTTCTACAACTGCTCAGATATCAGCCACGGCCCAATACTATGAAAACAGGGAGAAGGAAGAAAGCGAACGCGCAGATAAGAAAACGAAGGATCTTAAAACTAAGGTCTTATTGCAGCAAGCGTATCCCCCGCGCTCGAATCCCAATGACTCGCAGCAGTCACATCGATCACAATCGCAGTTTTCTAGGTCACAGCTGCGTACTGACTCCTCTACACCTCGGTTTGTGTTGGGGTATAATCAATGTGCATATTGTAGGGGTGAGGGTCATTTGAAGTTTAATTGTCCGGTGCTGCGTGACCGCAACAATGGTGTTTCGGCTCGAGGAGGTCGCAGTGGTCCTCAACAAGCATCGCGTGGTCGAGGTCGTGGTGTTACTCAGAATCAGAACGAGCGTCTCGCCACTTCATCTGATTCGCAAAATTGTTTTGATCGGCGCGATCCCTCGTCTGGAAGATCTGCACAATATCATGTGGACGACTATTACGTCGAGCATGATGTTGATGCGGACGGTACTTACTAGGACAGCCATAGACATAGAAAGGGAGTAGTATCAGTTCCGGTTGATCAGAGAGGGCCTTATGTCGCAGTTGCCACATTGGGCGTAGTTGAGCCTTTTCTGTTGGACACTGGTGCAGCGAGAAGTTCCATCATGCATTCGAAACTCCCTGGCGCACCATTGTCTGGCTTGACGAATGTTTCCGTTGGATTCTCTGGCGCCCCCGTTAGCAATCCGGTTTCTAGCCCTTTGCCCCTTACGATTGGGTCTCGAGAGTTAGAAGCTCCTTTGATTTTGACTACTGGTTGTGGTGAGAATCTTTTGGGCCTGGATTTATTGAAGCGGTTATATGCGACTTTGTACTGCTCCCCTGCGGGAGTGGAGCTCACGCTAGGACGGAGAGTGATCTCTCCTGTGTATTTGTCGACTGATAAGCTCCCACCGGAATTGAGTTCTCTTCCTGATTCTTTGTGGGTGACAGGTCCCAATGACGTGAGCCTGTTGGACATACCACCTTATGTTGTTCAATTGAAATCCAACATGCGATTGCCACGCATTCCCCAGTATCGTATCTCTCTTGATGGTGAACGAGCACTTTTAGCGATCATTTACGATTTGATCGATAAAGATGTTATCGAGGAAACGCGGGGTAACGTGTGCAATAGTCCTGTGTTGCCTATTTTGAAACGAACTGATCCCTCTCAGCCTCCTGTGTATCGTTTTGTTATTGACTTGCGAGAGGTCAATAAAATTGTTGTTCCACAGTTCCCTGTGGTGCCTGACATTACGGCTTTGTTGACTCTGATTCCAGCTTCTGCATCATGGTTCTCTGTAATCGATCTTAAGAATGCGTTCTTTAGCATTCCGATTGCTGAGGAAAGCAGAGATCTATTTGGTTTCTCATTAGGTGGTCGCAGCTTCAGGTTCAAACGCGCACCTCAGGGCTACTGTGAGAGTCCATCGATCTACAGTCAAGCTCTGAAGGGCCAGCTTGATGCGTTTGTGTGCCGGCTGGTGCGGCTTTGATTCAGTACGTTGATGATCTGTTGGTAGCTGCCGACACTGAACAGATTTGCAAAACTGCTACAGTGTCACTGTTACAGCATCTATGTGACTTACACCATAAAGTTTCACCTTCTAAGCTACAATATTGTTGTCAAGAAGTGACCTATCTAGGTCACTTATTGTCAAAGGCGGGTAGAAGGTTGACCCCTGAAAGAATTGCAGCAATTGCTCGAATGACTGTGCCAACAACTCAGAGAGATGTGCGTGCCTTTCTAGGTATCACGTCATACTGCAGACAGTGGATTCCAAATTTTTCACTGTTAGCAAAGCCATTGACAGCTCTCACGTGCAAGGATGTTTCGACTCCTTTGCCATGGACGGAAGAATGTCAGAAAAGTTTTTCTGAACTGCGTGATGCGTTGTGTTCGGCCCCTGTGTTAGGTACTCCTGACTACAGTAAGCCGTTTACACTATACGTTCACGAGAGAGAGGGTTGTGCGTTGAGCGTTTTGACGCAACAATTCGGTGGTAAGCAGCGTCCATGTGCGTATTTTTCCTCGACTTTAGACCCGGTAGCTAGAGTGTTGCCCAGTTGCTTGAGGGCGACAGCGGCAGCTGCAGTGTCTATTCGACAATCTGCAGGTCTGGTCATGGATAATATGCTCATAGTGATGGTTCCGCATGCAGTTGACACTCTCCTGAATCGGACAAAAACTCAACATCTGACAAGTGCAAGGTTGTCAGGGTACGAGTTGACCCTTTTGGCAAGTCATATACAGATCAAGCGTTGTAATGTGCTGAATCCGGCGACATTGTTGCCGATTAATATGGAACTAGATGATGTACCACCACATGATTGTTATTTACGAACTGAGGAGGAAACGAAGGGTCGTGTAGACCTGAAAAACACTCCGTTGACAGATCCTGATGCCACTTTGTATGTTGATGGTTCGTGTTTCAAGTTGCCGAATGGTGATGTGACAACTGCGTATGCTGTAGTGACATTGAGCACGGTTGTGGAAACCGCGAGATTGAGTCAGAATTCAGCGCAAGCAGCGGAATTGATTGCGCTAACAAGGGCGTGTGTTTTGTCTAAAGGAAAACGAGTGAATGTGTTCACCGACAGTCAGTATGCATTCAGTGTTGCGCATAGTTTTGGGCGATTGTGGAGAGAAAGAGGATTTATGACGTCGCATGGTACGAAGATCCAACACGGGCAGCTCGTGAATGATCTTTTGGATGCACTCACATTGCCTAAACAGGTAGCGATTGTTAAATGTAGTGCGCACCGAAAGGTTACGGATGATGTTGGTCGTGGTAATGCATTTGCAGATGAGATTGCTAAGGAAACGGCTAAGAATCTTGCAACCCGAATGTATGTTACGGGTTCAGTGAGATGGCCGACGGAGACTGGTATGTGTGAAGACACTGTTGAAAGTGTGAAATCAATTCAGAATGAGGCCACTGAAACTGAAAGAACCAAGTGGAAAGAAAGTACGGGAAAGTTGGACATGCATGGATGTTGGGTTGATTTGTCGGAGTGCCAGAGGTGGATGTTACCGGATGCGTATGTATTAGCTGTCGTAACTATGGCTCATGGGTTGTCCCACATTAGTGCGAAAGGTATATGTAAGTTATTGTCCCCTGTATGGAAGAATGACGGTATTGCTAAGTGTGCTGAAAGGGTGGTTAAAAATTGTATGGTGTGTTTGATGCATAACCCTGGCAAGGGCACCCCCATGCCACCTGGTCATTTTGCTCCTCCTGCCTGTCCCTTTGAGGTTATCCAGCTGGACTTCATCCATATGGAGAGATGCAATAATCTGAAGTATGTTTTAGTCGTGGTTTGTGCGTTCTCCAGATGGATCGAGGCCTATCCTCTTAAGGATAATACTGCTCTGTCCACAGCGAAAGTCCTACTGAAGGAATACTTTCCGCGGTATGGAATGCCAAGGATTGTGTGGTCAGATAATGGAAGCGAGTTTGTGGGAAGTGTGATGCAGAGTGTGTGTAAGGGCCTTGGAATTCGACAGAAATTCCATAGTGCCAATCATCCCCAGGCAGCGGGTTTGGTTGAAGGGTACAATGGTACCCTGAAGCTGAAACTTGCAAAGATACAGGCTACGACTGGTTTATCATGGCCTGATGCCTTGCCTTTGGCTTTCCTATCCACCGGAGCGACTGCACACTCTCGAGTAGGGCTCAGCCCATATGAGATTGTGTTCGGCCACCCTGCGAATATCTGGGGAGTTCCGAGACCTAAGGCTTTTGCCAGTCTTGAGTATCCAATGCTAATTGATTACCTTCATGATCTGACTACTAAACTAAGGTTAATTCATCAACAGGTCTTTGAAGCTTTGCCAGCACAGACAGAGGGTCCTGGACATCGGCTCCAACCGGGTGACTGGGTCGTTACCCGAAATTTTGGCCAGAAACGTAACCTGGAGCCGAGATTCGTGGGACCCTATCAAGTGCTATTGGCCACAAGGACTGCAGTTCGGTTGGAAGGCAGAAAGAATTGGGTACACGCCGGCCATACCAAAAAGGTGCCGATCCCTTCCCCAACAGATGGTTGGGTGAGAACTGGTATAGCGGCAACGGAAACTGAGACCCCTTTATGTTTTGTGCCGTTTAGAGATGCTCAGCCTGTGAGGGACAATTTATTGCCGTTGCAGTCAGACACATCCGTTGAGTCGTCAGTTGAAGAGAATTCGAGGTCTGAATCGTCATCCAATCGACTGAACACTGTTTCACCAGCTGAACAATTGTTTGACGAGCAGACTCGACCTGGAAGAGATCGATATTTTCTTCGTCCACGTAACAGAGACTAATAAAATTTTCCTTATATTTTTCCTTTCCCGTTGCCAAGAACATTACGAACAATTACATCCTTTTTTTGAATTTTTGAGTTTTTATGTATGCTTTTCACAGCTGAAGAGATTTGTATTAAGCTGCGTGTTTAGGAAAACCTATCATCCGGGTTAACCGTAGGGCCGTGCGGGCACTCCCTTCTGTTTATCAGGTTTCTGACACTAGGTCGGTTACTTTTGTCGACTCCTGGGAACTCCTGGGAATTGATAATCGCTACTCAGAACGCAGTGCGTCAAGTACGTCACGGACGGTTTTTAGAGGATGGCATTCTCTAAGCTGTTGGAAGTAGAAAGGATGTCGGCGCAAAGATCAAAATTGCATAAAATTGTACGAACGAAATGTTTTTTGTTCCAGGTATTTCTGTTGTTTCTGACTGTGTCTCTGCTATTGGTGGGTGGAGTGTATTTCGGAATACAGTTGTTGTTGCCTTCCATTTCACCTACTTTTTCTCCTAAACCAAGTTCTATCACCACTGTTTCTCCACATTCCTTTCATCCTCTGCCCCAACATGAACAGGTTAGACGTGCGGAATTCATGAATAACTCCTTTGTTCAGCTCCTACATCAGCATCAGTTGGTAATGAATACTACCAACTGTTGGGTGTGTGGGTTAATGCCACATACCATGGATAGGGGTATTCCGTATCTGGTTCTTCCTTATAGCTCCCAAGGGTCAGCTCGAGCATTCCAAACTATGTACCGTAGTGCACTAGATTCCTACCCCAGTCGAGAGCCACGCTCTGCAAACTTTGGTCCTGGTCCGTACCACAAGCCTTTGGCGATAGCGATTGCGGATTTAGATAGAGATGTTTTTGACGCATCGCTTATTCCAGATGAAGAGGTGCAAGCCTATAAGGACCTGAGTGACGCCGAGTATAGTACGTCAGTGGGTGATAGACAGCTCAAGAGCTCGTCTCCAATATGGATCGTACCCCACCTCGGTAATTTCTGCTTGAAGGGTCTTGGTCGAAATCCAAGAGCGCAACTCGGGAACAGTGCTTGCACTGATACGTATGTTCTACCGATGCTCTCTTCCCCTGTTTTTATGACTGCCAAGGGTACCTATTTCGTATGTTATGAACGTGCATATACATGGTTGCCCCGTGACTTCTCGGGTACCTGTTATATCGCGAATCTTTTGCCACCGACCTTTTCAGTTGCCTCGGACTATCACAAGACTAGAATTGTGAGAGGCGTTATTAGTGAAGAGGATACTGCTGGTCAAGAAGCAGGAGACTTCTTTAAGGGTTTCTTGCCGTTTTGGGGGCCTATGGTTAATAGTAGAAACCTGAGACAGTTGACCCGTGTGGTAGAGATGACTGCTAACATAACTGCGAGCGCTCTTGGTAATTTAACAGCAGAACTTCAGGCGGATAGACTTATGACGTTGCAGAACCGTATGGTTCTAGACGTTGTTCTTGCAGATAGAGGTGGTGTGTGCAAAGTTATCCATTCGAGCTGTTGCATTTTCATTCCTGACAACGCTCCAACTGTTTACCAAGCCATCTCGAAGTTGCATAAGATTTCCGAGTCCATACACGTGGACGAGGGTAATTGGACACTTCTAGGATGGTTTTGGGGCCTGATATCCACTTGGGGTTGGAAGATTCTGATGATCGTAGGGGTTGTTGTAGCGTTTCTATTCACGTGTTGTCTTTGTGTGCAGTGTGGTCCTGCCTTATGTAGTCTTTGTGCTACAGCGTGTATAAGACGGCCATCTGTTACCAAGGAGACATTGATGGATAGAATGATGTTCCAGCAACAGCTGAACGATCTGATGAATATCGAAATCGACTCCGATCTCGATTAGTGCTTGCCTACATGAGGGCAAAAGGAGCGTCTGAGGTTCCGTGTGAATCGGAACTACACTTTTTGGGTGTGTTTGAATATGGACGAATCTGGTATCAGCGAACCGCAAATGACGAGTTTAGTGGGTGTACGCGTTTTCGCTACGCTACTACGTACGGATCGTCTCATTTCTAGGTATGTCCATTCGAACCCTCGGGTTCCATTTTAGATGCGGCATCCATTTTGTCTCTTGCCCTCAAGTAGCCAGCGAACGGACCTTGTCCGTTTTGTGACCCTGGGATTCCCAAGCTTTTACGGAGGACACGTGTTTCTTTGAGGGTGTCTTTTATGATGAGGGAAATGACACGGCAGAGGCAGATGGCCCCGCTTAGGGCTCATCTTGCCGTACTGGTCTATTGTTTCAGCCATGCCTGCATTAGTCACGAGGCCTTTGATTCTGCGATCTGGTTTCCATTATTACTCTCTACACTCTCTTCTAATCTGTTGTGCATCCTTGTTCTTCCTGTGCATCTGTTTCTGTCCCTTCTTTTAATGTGTTTACAGTCAGAACGGAATGTGCTTAACGTGGGGATGATCTGTTTTTACAGTTGGGAACCGGCAATATAGTTGTAATTATGTTCCGGGTTTCTGAAACATGAATGCGACCCTTTTGAAGTTTACTGTGGGAACTAAATTGCAACCTTTGTTTGCCATGTTGTTCTAACTTCTATGGCCAAAATATGTATAAAAGGAGTGATCCACTTGTGCAATTTGAAGCAGTCTCCCAGAACCTACACGTTGTGTACTTCTTGTGACTTCTGTATCCCTGCAGTAAATAAATGCTGATCTTTGACGCCGCCGGAAGTGTCCCGAGTCTCTGTGTTTTGTACGCCGGAACAGGTAACCCACGAAGGTTTCAGGTGTTGTCCCCTGGCACCGCTGGGCCTTAGAATAGCCCAGTCCTTCAGGAGCTGCCAAGTACTTTAGTACATTTGACTTAACGTCTGGGTACTGGCAAATTGCCTTGACCGATGGGTCCAAGGAGAGGTCAGCATTCTCAATGCCGTAGTTGCACTTCCAGTTCTTTGTCATGCCCTTTGGGTTGGAGAACGCTCCTGCCACTTTCTAAAGGTTGGTCAACCAGCTCTTGGCTGGACTGGAGGATTTTAGGGCTGCCTACCTGACATTGCAGTGTTCAGCTCCAGCAGGGAGGACCACTTGCACCACCTCTGGGAAGTGTTGAAGGCCATACAGCAGGCAGGCTTCACTATCAATGTCAGTAATTGCCAGATAGGACAGGAGTCTGTGGTGTACTTAGGAAACCAGGTTGGAAGCAGCCAAGTGGCACCCCATTAACCAAAGATTGACACCATTCGGGCATAGCAGCCTCCCGAAACCCAGACAGAGGTGTGAGCCTTTTTAGTTTTCACCGGTTATTACAGGAGATCTGTCAAGGGTGATGGCACCATTGTTGCTACCTTGACCCAGCTGACTTGCCAGACTGCTCTTAATGTCCTGAAGGCAGCCATGTGCATGGTGCCCGTGCTCATAACACCCAACTTCTCCAAAGAATTTGTTGTGCAGACAGATGCTTCAGAGCATGGTGTGGGGGAGGAAATCTCACAGCTGAATGAAGAGGGCCTGGACCAACCTGTAGCCTTCATTAGCAGGAGGTTACTTCCCAGTGAACAGAGGTGGAGCACAATTGAAATGAGAGCTTTTGCTGTGGTCTGGCCACTGAACAAGCTACGGCCCTACTTGTTTGTGACTCATTTCTGGGTTCAGACAAACCGAAGGCCCCTCAGATGGTTGATGCAGATGAGCAATGAGACCTGAAAGCTGTTGAGGTGAGTCATCTCCCTACAGGGAATGGAGTTTATGGTGGACACTGCCCTGGTACAGAGCATGCTAATGCTGATGGTCTGTCCAGAGTCTTCTGCCTTAGTGATGAGAAATCCCAGGAGGTTGGGTAGTTCTCCCTACTTTCAGCTGGAGGACACACATGGTAAACCTGACATCCTCAGCGTGGTGTCCCCTGTCTTATTGCCTCCACCTCCTGTTTTTGTGACTGAATGCTAGACTTCGTTTTTACTGGTTTTTTAACTCTGGGCACTTTTCCACTGCTTTTCAGTGCTAAAGTGCAAGTGCTCCCTATGTACTATGTACAGTGTTTTTGTTAGGTCTGTTGGGGAAGCTGCTCAGTTCCTGCTTGAGCTCTCTATTTTCCTTTAATATTACACTAGTAGCATCTGGGTTTGGCACGCATGCATTCATAGAGTGGCTTGAGACCAGTGGAAGACATTAGTGTGTACTAAATTCTCTATTGTGACTCTGATTTGCTATATATGGGTATCCAAGATTGGCATATTTGATTTACTGGTATGTCTCTAATAAAGTGCACTGTGTGTGCCCAGGGCCTGTAAATTAAATGCTACTAGTGGGCCTGCAGCACTGATTGTGCCACTCACATCAGTAGCCCTACAAACAGTGTCTGCATGTGCAGTTTTAAACTGCCATGCCGACCTGGCAAGTGCACTGACTTGCCAGATCGAAACCTTCTCTTTTATTACATGTAAGGCACCCTTAAGGTAAGCCCAAGGTATCCCCATGTTCAGGGTGCAGTGCACGTAAACGTTAGGACATGTACTAGTGTGTTTTACATGTCCTGATAGTGAAATACTGCCAATTTTATTTTTCACTATTGCAAGGAATATCTCTCCTGTAGGTTATCATTGGAGCTGCCATGTAACATCCTACAAGTGTAACTTTCAACTATCAACTAGGAAGAGATATCAATTTGAGGTTTGGGCTAGCTGAACTTGCTTTTTAAATTGAGTGTTTGAAAGTACCACTTTTAGAAAGTTGCCATTTTCTTTCTTTACCATCCTGTGCCTCTGCCTGACTGTGAAATCCATGTCTGGTTTAGAATGACAGTTGGGCTGTTTATGCATTCACTCTAGACAGTCACACAAAGGGAGCTGAGTTGTGCCCTGCATACCAAGATTGCCCATCACCAGGCTGATGGGCCTTCCTGCGGTAGAGTGGTAGGAGGACCTGAATAGGGCTGTGCCTGTCCTCTCACAATGCTGTATCCACCCCCCTGTTGCGTGTCTGGAGCCACGTCAGGGCAAAACACGATCTATGGGCTACAAAGACTATCCTTTGAAATATGCTTATGTCAAACGCAGAAAGTAGCCCCACATTTTTCGAACACTTTTGGATCAAGAGGAGACTGCCACACGGAAGAGCAGGAGAGGTGACAGAAGGAGTACTGCCTCTTTGCTGTGCTGCTTTGCTGGGTTGGCCTGCAGTTGCTCCTTCTGTCTTGGAGAGGAAAAGGATTGGACTTTGCTTTGGATCCTGCTTGAAAAGATTCTCCAAAGGCTTGTGCGTGCTTGTCTCTTGTTAAGAAGTCTCAAATCCATCGTTTTTTGCTCACCATGTCATTCCAGTTTGAACCCAGCCATATGCAAATCAGTCTTGACCCTGTGCCTCATGGGAACAGTCCAACCCGAACTGCCAAGCCGGGTCCTCCCTGGACTGGAAACAAGCATCCTAGGACCGGTTTCGGGGTTTCACACCTCTTCAGCCAGGATAGCTTGATTCCAGTGGCATGGAGAGCACGGGACTCACGTCTGAGCATACCCGTCCCACTCGGGGTGACAAATGCAAAAACTACAATTGATGGACAGAATGCAGAACAATGTCATACATTCACCCCAGTACAGAGCTCTGGGCCTAAATCCATCATTTTTTTCTCACCATGTCATTCCAGTTTGAACCCAGCCATATGCAGATCAGTCTTGAGCCTGTGCCTCATGGGAACAGTCCAGCCCGAACTGCCAAGCCAGGTCCTCCCTGGACTGGAAACAAGCATCTTAGGACCGGTTTCGGGGTTTCACCCCGCTTCAGCCAGGATAGCTTGATTCCAGTGGCATGGAGAGCACGGGACTCACGTCTGAGCATACCCATCCCACTCAGGGTGACAAATGCAAAAACAACAATTGATGGACAGAATGCAGAACAATGTCATACATTCACCCCAGTACAGAGATCTGTGCCTAAATCCATCGTATTTTTGCTCACCATGTCATTCCAGTTTGAACCCAGCCATATGCAAATCAGTCTTGACCCTGTGCCTCATGGGAACAGTCCAGCCCGAACTGCCAAGCCAGGTCCTCCCTGGAAGGGAAACAAGCATCCTAGGACCGGTTTCGGGGTTTCACCCCTCTTCAGCCAGGATAGCTTGATTCCAGTGGCATGGAGAGCACGGGACTCACGTCTGAGCATACCCGTCCCACTCGGGGTGACAAATGCAAAAACAACAATTGATGGACAGAATGCAGAACAATGTCATACATTCACCCCAGTACAGAGATCTGGGCCTAAATCCATCGTTTTTTTGCTCACCATGTCATTCCAGTTTGAACCCAGGCATATGCAAATCAGTCTTGACCCTGTGCCTCATGGGAACAGTCCAGCCCGAACTGCCAAGCCAGGTCCTCCCTGGGCTGGAAACAAGCATCCTAGGGCCGGTTTCGGGGTTTCACCCCTCTTCAGCCAGGATAGCTTGATTCCAGTGGCATGCAGAGCACGGGACTCACGTCTGAGCATACCCGTCCCACTTGGGGTGACAAATGCAAAAACAACAATTGATGGACAGAATGCAAAACAATGTCATACATTCACCCCAGTACAGAGATCTGGGCCAAAATCCATCATTTTTTTTCTCACTATGTCATTCCAGTTTGAACCCAGCCATATGCAGATCAGTCTTGACCCTGTGCCTCATGGGAACAGTTCAGCCCGAACTGCCAAGCCAGGTCCTCCCTGGACTGGAAACAAGCATCCTAGGACCGGTTTCGGGGTTTCACCCCTCTTCAGCCAGGATAGCTTGATTCCAGTGGCATGGAGAGCACGGGACTCACGTCTGAGCATACCCGTCCCACTCGGGGTGACAAATGCAAAAACAACAATTGATTGACAGAATGCAGAACAATGTCATACATTCACCCCAGTACAGAGCTCTGGGCCTAAATCCATCGTTTTTTTGCTCACCATGTCATTCCAGTTTGAACCCAGCCATATGCAAATCAGTCTTGACCCTGTGCCTCATGGGAACAGTCCAGCCCGAACTGCCAAGCCAGGTCCTCCCTGGACTGGAAACAAGCATCCTAGGACCGGTTTCGGGGTTTCACCCCTCTTCAGCCAGGATAGCTTGATTCCAGTGGCATGAAGAGCACGGGACTCACGTCTGAGCATACCCGTCCCACTCAGGGTGACAAATGCAAAAACAACAGTTGATGGACAGGATGCAGAACAATGTCATACATTCACCCCAGTACAGAGATCTGGGCCTAAATCCATCGTTTTTTTGCTCACCATGTCATTCCAGTTTGAACCCAGCCATCAGGGTCAGAATGATTTGCATATGGCCATGTCTGAACTGTGGTGGTGGAGTGAGCTAAAGAATGATGATGGATTAAACCCAGATTAGTTGACTGGGGGTGAGAGTTTGATTAGCTCAAACACTCCGTCCATCATCCCCTTTGGTATCGCTTTGTTCGCCCTAAGTTGGCAGGGTATGCCCAGACGTGGGTCCCTTGCTCACTTTGTCACTGGAATCAAGATAGCCTGGCTGACGAGGGTTATGAACCCGAAACCGGTCCCAGAATGATTGTTTCCGGTCCAGCGAAGACATGGCTTTGCAGTTCGGGCTGGACTGTTCCCATGAGGCACAGGGTCAAACTGATTTGCATATGGCCATGTCTGAACTGGGGTGGTGGAGCGAGCTAAAGAATGATGATGGATTAAACCCAGATCAGTTGACTGGGGGTGAGTGTTTGATTAGCTCAAACACTCCGTCCATCATCCCATTTGGTATCGCTTTAATCTGTCAAAATGTCATCCCTATGGGTAAATGGCTATGCTAAAAAATGCACCTATATAGTTTACCTCTGCCTTTTGCCTGCTGTACTTCTACAATTAACAAGACTACACTGCAGCTATAGTCAGTATGTTTTTCTTAGGGGAAAGGGTAATTCCAAGAAATGCACCTGTATATTTTACCTCTGCCTTTTGTACCTCCATCATTGACTACATTGTAGTTATGATCAGTATGTGATGTGTTGTAAAATGTCATCCCAATCTGATTTTGTTATGCCAAGAAATGCATATGTTAAAAGGATAAAATGCAGATTTCGACATCTAATGTACTGTTTCCTTGGACAGCATGTCTCTTTTTGTCTTTACCGGTTGGATTTAAATGCTTTGGTATCTTCACGTTTTTCTTGTCAATTCCATTCTGACCTTGACATTTCAGTTTCTTTCATAAGCTGACCTTTACTGTGCTCCCTTGATTTTGTTTCTCTTTACCAATAGAGGTGACTTTCCCCTCGGGCCTCCCTTTCCTTTCCTATCTGAGCGACACGTCATTGTGCATTGTAAAGGTGCACAATTACGTATTTTTGATTTATGCACCACCACAGTCAGCCAGTTCTTTCTGACTTTGTTTGAGAGAGGATGCACTCGCTGTAGCAGCTGCAGGTGAGCAATGCTGCCTTTATCTCTTTTCAGGAGCCTGAATATTGAACTCTGCTTGTCATCTAAGTAGTGGTGTCTTTGGTAACTCGAACCTCACAACTAGCAGCACAATGTGAAATTAGTTTTTTGCATATGGTATGCAGTTATCCAGGGAGAAATGCGCCAGTTTCAAACCTCTCTATTTGTAGTTTGAGCAATGTTGCCTTTTACAATTCTAGTCTTCTCAATGAACAGTATCTTTTGCGATTAGTTTTGCTCCTTTTTATACGTTAGTAATGATACGGTCAAAGGATGAATCCTTGTTCTGTGATAAATTTCAAATCTCTCTGTTAACAGTCTGCGCAATGCTGCATTTTAAAATTTGCGTCATTGTAATTAACAGTATCATGTGAGATTAGTTTTGCTCCTTTTTAGGTCTCGCTGGCGTTGCAGCGCGAAGCGCTGCCGTCAACGAGAACTATTGTTGCCGTGATGCCTCTCAAGGGAGACAGACCGGGGCACGCGCAGCGATCGGGGTCTGTGGACGCACTTCTGAGACGCGCAGACGCACACACACACACACACAGACACGCGCGCGCACGCACACACCCCGCTGCTGCCGATCCCCCCCCTTCCCTTCCCCCCCCTCCCCTCACCTCCCCCCTCCCCTCACCTCACCCCATCCGCGGCTGCCTAACGCGCGCGCGCACACACCTCGTTTTATGCACTTCGACCACTGGCTTAAAGAGCCTTACAAAACAGCTCCCATGTTTTTACCTCCTTCTATGACAGCCGGGATACTCCTATGTGACAGCCGGCAAGGTGCGAGGACCGAAGCTCTGCAGAGCAACACCGACCAACCAATCACTCTCTTGCCTGCATGCCTCCAAGCCTATGCTGGCGCTGTGTGCTGCAACTCCGCCTCTCTTTCAGTCTTCACTGCTCTCTTCCAATACATCAGAATAAGCCCCTCCCTCCCTCCCTCCACTCACAGCAACAGTATTGGATTTTCCTAGTAGTTAGCAGGGCCTGTCAGTAGAGCTGCCCACCTCGGCGCCTCCCCCTGTTTACAGTGCCCGAGCCCGGGCCATGCGGCGTCCCTGCGCTGCTGCCGCAAACCCGGAATTGTCGTCCCCTCCACGCCGGCATCCTGTGCTGTCGCTGGTTGGTTGCCGCAGAGCGGCACTTTTCAATATGTGAGCAGCGGAGCCTGTGCTAGGTGCACGAGTCCACAGCTCTCCTGTCTGCCCCACCCCTGGCGCACCTGGTGCCCGGAGTGGCACCGGCCAGGCCCATCCTGCTACTGGTGCTTCACTAGAAGACCTGGCCTCCACCAGACCCTCCCCCGCAATGCGGAAATAGTACATTAAACACCAACCTACACGCCGGGTTTCTCTCCTGCACGCAACACACCTGTACCTGCCAGCTTTTTCACAGAGCTCTGACCTGTGCCCTCCTCTATTAGCTCCGTCAGCCCACCCATCATGGCCCAAAACCAGCACACCGGTTCTGAAGTCAGCGGTTCCCCAGGGGACGACGCAAAGCCCAGGAAAGTAGCACTCATCACCGGCATCACAAGGCAGGTAAGAGTGTAGGTGCAGCATTACGGCATGTGGGCATCTAATATAGCCCAACTTAATGTTTTCTTTTGACTTACCTGTGCATTCCTTTCCCAGTAACGACATATGCTTTCGTTCCTCGATTCACACCCAGTTTAAAGCTGCTTTCTGGGAGCTGTAGTCTTAGTTAACATCAGCTGAATTGAACTGAAATATTGCATGAATATATTATTCCCATGCTTTTGCAGTCTTTCAGTGAAAAAAATACTGTGGAATTGTGAAGGCCATTTATTTAGTGCATACCAGTAGAGTGTAAAATGAATGTATTGTGCTTTTTGTGAATGTATTTAAGCATATGGTGAACTGCTTATGTAACTGATGCGTGGCAAGTGCAGGTGTGGTGTACCTGCTGAACCAGCCAGCAGTTGATTTCGGAGCTGTCATCATCAATTTGCCACACAAGTGTCCCTAAGTAAAGAGATTTATAGTTATTAGTTGATGAGCATGAGATGGTTGGAGTCCTGCCAGTTGGATGTCCAGTATGTGTAGCGTTTTCTATTAAACCTGATTTCTAACCGATAAAACGCCCCTGAAGGGAATATTTGATTTTGAGTAGAAACTGGAAAATGCGGTATTTTGCTACACTATTGATTCTTTGGCACCTGCTGGTGTCAAACGGCATACTTACAGCCACTACCTCTAAGCTAATTTTCTGTGATTGATGCTGTCACTAAGACCCACTTAAGTCATGGTAAGCCACTTAATGCACGTCAGAACTAAGTGACCATCTTGCCCAGAGGACATATCCACAGGATCTTTTCTGCAGAGCAGCGAAAAGAGCCAAAAACATTTGAAACGCACTTTGGAAAGTCTGGCCTGTGTTAGTACACACAGCCACCTGACTAATACTGTAAAAAGGGTGGTCAACAAAAACGGGCGCATCCTCAACACCGGTGACAGTGCACTAGCCAAACCTTTGTTCGCACTGAAACGTACTAAGAACATCTGTGACATAGTTGTTCCCACCAGACCCCTACCCACATCACAAAGATTTAATCAAGAGACGTTCTGGTCTATGTCCCCAGTCAAAGGCCGCTTCCCTTGTGGCTCCTGCTCGGTTTGTCATTTAACACACTTCAGCGCCAGATAGACCTAGGTTGGAGGACACCCTTGAAGCTACACAACCATACTAATTCCTATACCATTGGGGTCATCTTTCTCCTAACCTGTCCTTGCAAACTTAAATACGTGGGTATAACGACACGCAAGGCCAAGACAAGATTTGTTGAACACCGCAGTTCAATAACATGCAAAAAATCCAACACAGAATTGACCAGGCATGTTTTAAGGTCTGCACACACATGTGATGACATCAGATGGGCGGTGTTGGATAAACCTTATTACACTGCACAGATGGGGAATTTGGACACGTTGTTGTTCCAAAGTGAACCATGTTGGATTTTCAGACTTAAAAGCAATCTACGGGGTCTGAATGATGACATCCTGTGGACCACTTTGTCACAAAGCCTGTTCTTCATTGCCAATACAAGACATGCACAACTCATGAGCTCCCTCTTGGAGTACAATCTCCCACCTAACACTGCAGCAGTTAGGCATATGAAGCACCCCCATTGATGACTCACCCCCTCATCGTGAGGTACTGTTGGTGCATCATTTTACATCTTCTTTTTTTTATTTATTTATTTATTTATTTTTAATATTTTTTTTTACAGAGTTTTATATAGCGCGAACTTGACCCGGTATCAGAGCGCTTTACATAGCACCAGTTGCGTTACAATATTGCTAGTGGAGTCTTAACATTTACAGTCAATGACACCTGCACTATATGCTTGTGTTTTTGATAATGGGACACCACCCTTTGTACTAGGTGCCATTAGTATAACCCTGGCCATCCCCTCCCTGTGATTTTGGTGGTGAACTGAATGGTTCTGAGCCTGATGCAGCAACCTTCCCATTCCACTCATGCCGCTATAGCGGCGTCCAACAGTATTCCAAAGACTACAATTCCTATGATCCTTGGCACCATGGCCGTGCCTCTTCCTGTATCCCCAATAACTTTGGCCCATTTATAATGACATGTCTGTCGTCTTTGCTTCACTCTCACTGGGCACGCCATTAAGAGTACCAGTAGACGAGAAAGAGGTTTGTGGACCATTACACTCTTCTTCAAGTGGTATGAGAACCATATTTTGGCTCACAAGGTACTACATGACTGAGACCGCAACGCGATTGACTCGCCCCTTAGTCTGGACAGACGAGGCTTTGATTACTTGTGGCCTTGTGATACTTTGCGGTGGTTAGTTTCGTCTTTTCATCAGGCACTTGACCTGCATTGTCCAGCCCATTGTTGGGTGCCTCCTAAACGTATTTATCCATGTCTTTGCATCAACATGTACAGTGGCCAGATGATTATTTCGTAGTGTGACCTTGCTCGGTATAGCCTCTATACACTATGGTTGTCAGTGTAGCGCTTTTATACATACCTTCAATTATGAGTTTTTTTAAGTGCTCACTCTATGCATTGACACGCACACAGTGACCATACACTTTGCTTATCTTGCTGTACTAACGTTGCCCCTATGTAAAATTGGTTGGCTGGGGTTAGGCCTTCAACCTGGACCCCTCTAGCTTAAGTTCCATCGAATTTTCATTAAAAGGAACACTTATATTATATTTTTGTCCTCTTGCAATTACTTTGTTCCCCACTGATTTTCAGCTCTTGTTTTAATTGCTTGGCTGTAATTTTCTTTTGTTGTATTACACAGCTCTGTGATTAGGAGTCTTTCGGGTTTGAAAGTGAGATGTACAATCTCCTTGCGGGTAAGATGACCTCCATCCCTGCTCTTATATGAGCTCCCTTATTGGTGACGGGCACTCGTCACCCTATTAGACACGACCATGCACATTTCACCTCAGGAATATGTTTTGTATATTGTTATCCAAATGCTTCTTTTCATTCTCTTGTTTTGTTTGTACCCTGGGGTCTCTTTCCTCACTGGCCTGCTGCGTCTCCAAAGTCTCTTCATCTTGGAGGATACTAAACCTATTCTGTGTTGTTACTTGAAAATGAGTCATGGTATCTCCATTATCTTCTTATAATTCTTGGCCCCCTTGTATCTCCTCTCCTAAGTTAATTACTCACTTAGTGGGCTTAATGGAGCTGACCTCCGGCTCTGTCAGTTTATTCTGAAGCCCCCCTGTCATGCTACCTCCAGTGCATCCTGATGCCATTACTTGTGTTAGCACTTTATAGTATGCTTTTAATGATGGAGTAATTTTAGCTTGCAAGGGGGAGATTTTTTTCCCCTACCACGCAAACCTTTCCCCTGGTGTCTTGCGACTTTTCCTACTTTTGTAACCTTTGAAGGAGCTCTACCAGCAGAGGTATCCCCAGGGTCCGCCTTAGCTGGAAGTAAACTAAGATTGTGACTTACCCCTGATGATTTCTCCATAACGCCAAGGGCCCGGGTACGGAGAGTATACCTCGAAAACCTACCCGGATTTACACCAGAGGTCTCACCTCTCTTCTCTGCAGGCATCAAACTCTCCTTCACCATAAGGGGTAAAGGTCGTTTAACGGAGTCTTCTTTCAAACGTTTCCCGTTCTTGCCATCTTGTTGGGGGGCCCCCCTAGGTGGTGGATCCGGATTGAATTCCTTCTCTGGTGACTCAGAGACGCCGTATGCACTGCAAGGAGGCTTGTGCTGACTCTTCCCCTGTGTGCGCGCGCTGCTCGAAGACGCTGCAGCAGTCCCGCTGCCCTTAGCCACGACGACGTTCTCCCCGCTTCTCTGAGGCTGGGGCCGCCCTCACAAGTCAGCCAAGTCGATAACATTCAAATTTAGGTGAGTAGAAATGAAAAAGATTTTTTTATTTTTGTGTCGTCTTTCTGCCACTCAAAGCATCATGCCACAAATGGAGAGGCGGGCGGAGGGTGCTCAAACCCTCATAGCTCTCATCTTCTTCCCCGGCGGTCCGCGACCGTTTACCTCGCGGCCGCCATGTTCCCTAGCGCCGCCCGCGTGTGGGTTAGAACACCTCCAGCGGAGCTTGTTTCCTTAGAGATTGTTAAATTATGATGAATGAGTAACAACTATCATTTACTATTTTGAAAACAAAGTTTTGTATATGTAAAAAAGTTATTGCCTACCCCCCCAATCACCACCATTAGTCTTCAGTCGCTTTCACCTGACTAACTCTGTCCCCACGTCCTCATCCACAGTAATCAAATGTTACTTATGTATGGAACATTACAATGTTTTCTGGGGCCTGATTTACAGTAGTTTAACAATTGCAAACCCTCAGATTCTGTAAAGTTGAGGGTTTGCATTTGCTAAAACACTTTTTGTAATTTACTAAAAACCAAGTAACAATCCAACAAGGTATGCCAAATATGTAAATGTGTAAAGTAAACATTAAGGAATCGCTATTTGGAAAGGACATCTTTTAATCTCAAATAATTTTTATTGGCATAATAGGATATAACAACACAAAAAGGGAAGTAAAAGAAGAAGAAAAGGACAGGTAATGATGATACATTTTGAACTCACTTAATAGGAGTGCTGTCAGGTATAACCATTAACATATACAATGTCAGGTAAAACATATCCAATACCAGATAGTATTACGTTCCTCAAGCATACCATTGGTAAAAGGGGTGACATGAAGGGGTAACATACATTGGTACGACTTCTAGTATCAATTTGTGTTGTAGAATTATTCATTGTATATTCACATATGCATGTTATACCTAAAATTTAAGATGTCCAAAGTGAGAGGTAAAACCCTGTTTTAACAAAAAATCAAACGGAAACATGGCGGTCGCCTAGTTCGCGGTCGCGGAGGCTCCTGATTCATGGAGAAGAATATGCGGGTTTAACTGAGAAATAACCCACAGTTTTGCAAGCGGATGTTCTTTTGAACGCTAAGGATAATACGGAATGTAGAAATGAGGGAGAGATAATTTCAAGCGTGAAAGCTAAATGTAACAAGCATTTGCAATACAATAGGTCTCGCAGTTACACGAGTTAAAGCTATTGGCATTGTAAATGACACTGCCTTTTATTTATGTTTTTAAAACAAAAACAAAAATAAAAGGCATTGTTATTTGCAATGTCAATAGCTCAAACTCACGTAAATGCGAGACCTATTGCATTGCAAATGCTTGTTATACTTTAGTAATGGACCGATCTAAGGGTGAATCCTTTTCATGTGATTCAAACTCCAATTGTAGATCTTTTCCTAGCCATGGCCAGTTGAGTGGAAATGAGATGAGCTTGGCAAGAAACTGCAACCTTTAATTCTACATCTTGTCAACATGCAGCAATTACAGTGCTCCCGTGTTCGTGATTCTTTAGGCTGGACCACGCGGTTAAGCGGAATTTGAAGGCTTGTGTTCTCCCCATTATGGTCACTGTTACGACCATATATCAAAGTGGAGATTATTGATCCATCAGAGTGGAGCCTTTGGGCCCTGCTGCTTGATGGAATTATCCAGGTGTATTTTCTCAGTTGGATGACTTTGGCATCCAGGGAAGTTTGATTTTGTTTTCTGTTTTTAACCAGCTATAGGGTTTTTATTTAACACAATACTTTACAATACTCTAAGAGATGATACCTGCTCTCTCTATAGGTCGCTCCTTCACCTTCCTAGTCCTGATTAAGACCCACGTTTGAGGCATTCAGTGGCCTCTTTTCCTCCCCAGTTGTCTGGACGAAACGTCGACGCTCTTGCATTAAGCCTGGATCGTTTGGATAATTGTGCAGATTGGCAATAGTAACGTAACAACTGTTCCTCTTCTACATGCGATATATGTTATTAGAGTTTATATACAGAACAGGCTCCCATGTACAGTAATATGATTTGTGAAAAGGTCTAACCCCCCCTTTCCGTTTTCCTTTTCTACTCCTTATCCACACAAGCAGCTTCTCTCAGCACTCATCTTTATCATTTTATCCATTTGTTGAGCTAAGAGTTTTCGATATAATGTGTAAATTAGAATGTTTTTTGAGACTGACTTATATGTAACTAAACTTTCAGAAATGCAAATATGTGTATGCCTCTTTGGTTTTTGAAATCTTGTCTGCTGCCCTAACCACATAACTGTGGATTGAATCTACACAAAACTGTTTTTCTTCTTTTCCATATAGTGGTAGGAGATCTTTTGATATATTCAGATCTCCTATGCCTCTTTTTGCTTTTTCCAAACGGACCATTGTTTGTCTGTTTCATACGTTACCCAGGTCCTTAGGGTTAATATAAGTTACCCCATTGTTTTGTGACTACTGAAAAATAAATTACACATGGGGGACAAATATGCCTGCTGTTGTTATATCATCAACTATCTTGCAGGGCATGAAAATTGTTGTAAGTAGTTCAGGTTCTTCCACTTACTAATACAGTGCTTAATTTGAGAAGGCACCACACTTAATTGTTGACAGCAGCACTTATGACCAATGTTCCCTCTAATGTTTTTGCTCTGTGTGCAGCAGTGGGAGGTCTCTGTGCACAGCACCCAAGGCTGTGTGCGCCGAGAAACCAACCATGCATGCAACACGTACCTGGGATTCCAATTTAGGCCAATCAGGCATCTGCTCACGTGTTTCTTTGCAAGCATTTGTTACACCAAACAGGTTTATAAACCTGCATTGCATGTTACACCTTCTGTAATTGAGCTTTTCACTGGCATTCATACTACATGAGTGGTAGAGGTGGATGAGCTAGTAAATTCATAAGGGAAGATTATGCCAGATCAGATCCTTCAGGAGATCCTTCATGAAATGATATAACAAGTGGCATGCAGAAGATATGACAAAGACTCTTTGAAGTTAAAAATATGTTATTTTGATTTACAATAGATGATAGCACTACAAAATGACAATGACTGACTTTGACACCATAACAAATGACACCTAACTGTGACAATACACTGAGGATGTAGCAACAGTTTGAAACACCAATAGACGGACTTCACACTAAAACATCACTCTAGAAACCTGAGAGACTGAAATCACAACAAGTTCCTGAGATCATGTCATAATAATAGAGTAGGTGGTGTTCCACAAATGTACTTATCCATCAGAATGTAGAAGGACTGTTTGAACCTGTCTCTTTGACCCCTCTTGAATGAGTGCAGGAGTTGAGAAGATGTGCACACACTTTGATGGTGGCCCTTTGAGGAGGCTACGGACAACATGTGAGTGCCACTACCTGACATGCCAGTTCAGAGACAGTCCTAACAGTACTGCACACATACAGCAATGCTTTAAATTAAGTGATATTGATGAGGGAGTTCCAAAAGGGCCATTGCCAAAGAAGTGTAACGAAGCATCCTTTCCAAGAGGTATGACTGACCCATGCTTTTTTCGTTTGCTTTATGGTTTACATCCTGATTTTGTGTATTTCATTTTGTTTAACAAAAGTGAGACTAACAACTTCAGACTAGTGTTGTAGTCCTATTTTGTATTGTTAGAAATGGGGGTCTGTAGTTGGCAATGGCTGGCCACTGTCCAAGTAGGGACCCTTCTTCCTATGTCAGAGTAAGCGGGCTACACCCTTTGATAACCCCTGCTCAACCATGTGGTAACGTAGCACGAGCAGCTAGGCTTATCTCAGAGGCAGTGCGTGAAGCATTTATGACCATACACAGTAACCCAGTGAAGAACACTACAAAGGGACAACACACAAGTAGTTATAAAAAATAAGTATCTTTATATATAGACTTAACACAAGACCAATAACAGTAAAAAGCAACAATACTAGAAAATAGGGTTACTCTTGAAATGCTGCAAAAATAGTTCAAAGTGTGCAAAGAGGAGTTCAGTTCAAGGTAGTGGTCTCTGCGACCCTTTTACTCACAAAATACCTGGATTCTGTAGCAAAGCAACCAAAATGTCGCTAAGGAGTTGTAGCGATGATTTTCCTCACGCGTGATCAGAGATGCGTTGAATCCTTACCGCAAGGGAGGATGATGCGCTGATCTGTGTGCAGTACAAAGCGGCAAACTTCTCCACGCTAAGCCGGTGATGCGTTGAAATCCTTGCCACGAGGGAGGATGATGCGCCGAGCCTGTTGTGTGTGCGATCTTGTTGTAATGAAAAGAAATGGAGCTCCGCGAGGGAGCGACGATCCTGATGCGAGTCAATAAAAATGGCGGACGCTCGGCGTCCGCGCTGCGATGTCGTGAAGCGATTAACTTGATGCGATGATCTTTGGTTAGTGAGCACTTGGAGGCCCGCAAACATGCGATGCGATAATCTTCAGGTTAGCGAGCATTTGGCAGCCCGCAAATGTGTGATGCGATGATCTCCCATAGCGAGCACTCAGCGGCAGCAGGGGGATGATTTTCCTTACGCTCTTCAGCTGCGGCGGCTCGCAAACGGGCGCTAGCAATGATTTTCAGAACTCTCTTCTCTGTAGTGGAACTAGAGGCCCTGGAACTCAGAGGAGCCTCACCTGCAGATAGAAATCCTCGCTGGGAGGAATCAGGAGGCTGGTGGTGGAGTCTGATGTGCCTGAGACTCCTGCAGGAGGTTAGCTCTCTTCTAGCCCTGGGTGATTGCTGTAGCAAGATAAAATAAAAGTTCCTTCCAAGTCCTTTCCCTCTTCTTCCAAGTCCAGTAGTAACCACTGCAGGCCAGTCCAAGAAGCAGCACACAAGCACAAGGACAGTCCTCTCCTGCAGATTCCTTCAGATACACGGACAGAGGTTCTTCTTGTTGTCCAGTAGCAATACAATTTGTAGGGGTTTCAGCACAGATATTTATACCCCAAAAGTCTTTGTTCTCAGAAGCTACAAGTCACTGAACCCAGCCAGAACCAGTTCTGCCCAGTCCTGGAGCACTTTGTTTACCAGGCTGCATCCTTCCTTTCAGAGTGCAAGGCAGAGACATCAGACGCACCACAGGAGGTGGAGCCAGTATTGTGGAGGGAAGGCACAGTCGTATTCTGGTTACAGGTGAAACTCCTCCCACCCATCTAGACGCAGATCTCTCTATTCACCACTGGGACACCTCACCCTGTCTCCTGGAATTCCCCAGCCCTGTCACTCCAGAACCAGACCGCCAATAAACATAACAGCAGAGCACACTGGAAGGCTTAGGCAAGAAAATACCTACTTTCTAAAAGTGGTATTTTCAAACACAGAATATAAAAATAAACTTCACTGAAAGATGTATTTTAATATTCTGAGCTCAGGCATACTACATTTGTTTTTCTACCATGTTCTTTGGGTCAGTTAGGACTATAGAGTGTAATAGTCAAACTGCCCATTCTGGCCTATGGAGAACAGGTAGCTTTACAGTAGTGAAAAACTAAATTGGGTGTAATTCACTACCAGGACATGCTACACACATCAGGGCATGTCGTACCTTACACATACAAAGCACCCTACCATAGGGGTGGCTTACATGATGCCAAGGGAAGGTTCAGGGGCTAGGAAGTGGGTGCACTTCACAGCCAAGATGGCAGTTCTGGACTGCACACAGACACTGCAGGTGTCTGTACACTTTACAAGCTGCTTCTGTGCGTGGCGCAAACCAGCGCTGCAGGCCCACCAGCAGCATTTGGTCTACCAGTCCTGGGCACACACCAGCCATGCTACTAGGGACTAATAGGTAAACCAAATAAGCCAATCATGGATATACCAATTCACATATCATATTTACACAGGGAGAGCATATGCACTTTAGCACTGATCAGCTGTGGTAAAGTGCCCAGAGTCAAAAAGCCAACAAACACAGGTTAGAACAAATCCAGGAGGAAGGCAAAAAGCTTAGGGATGACCCTGCAAAAAGGGCCATTTCCAACATGTATTAATTAAATGTTTCCTTCTATCATATATTATAAAATGTGACCGATCAAATGATTGGTTTTTATGAATGAATTGAAAGTAGGTAATGCTTTGCACAATTTTCTACCATGAGAACAAAACACAGAGACCAAAAACTCATCAACTAGTAGTTTATTACATTTGAAAGAGATTGGTCTGTCTATTTATTTTTTCAAACATAACAAACCATACATAACACAAATACTTAGAACTAACAAAACAGAAGCTCTAGGGGGCTCAAAACTGGGCTGTATTTTGCAACAATGCAAATAAAGCATGGATGTCATGAAAAGGAATTAATTGCTTTATAGTAGCCCATCCCTAAACCCTAAAATGAGCACTACCTCCATATACCACTGATGTCAGAAATGAGGATACTGATTGACTGGGGTGGGCGCCCTAGAGAAGCAATCAAACCCCAATTTAACCTTTGCTTATCCACTGGTTACTTGGCACACAGAGCAGTCAGGCTTAACCTGAAGGCAATATGTAAAGTATTTGTGCAACACTTTAAACAGGTAAACACTGAAAACACCACACAAAATGATCCAACACCAGGGTCAGAAATTTAAACACATTTTTAATAAATAAAACCAAAATAACAAAAATCCAATCAGTAAACCCTAAGATATTGAGCTTTAATATTTTAGATTGACATAGTCCCAAAAAGCACAAAGCTCCAACAAGGGACATCTGGTTGCGCCAAACCTTGACAAAGCCACATACTCAGGCCAACCATTATGGAGTTTGGGCCAGCTACAGGGACCTAGTAAGGCCTGCTGAACATATTACATTAAATCCTGCTTGCAGAGCATTGTGTGGGTCTGGATCAAAGAAGTGTGCACAGCCGAAGAAAAGTGGTGGTTCCTAGATGTGGCGCGGCTGCAGTGCAAAGTCCTGTTGTGACATTGTCGACGATACCATCTACAGGGCTTGCGATTTGAAGTCTGGGCATTGGGATATGGGGCCCCAACTAACAATGTGTCAGTTATGGTGAGCTGCAAGACTTTGATGCAGAGGCTGGCATCATCGACGAGGAAGCTGCTAACAACAGATGTGAAGACCTGGGCTGGAGATGCCCCATGATGATGCATTAGTTACGAGGACTGCAAGACCGGTGCGAGCCTTCTTCACCAATTCCAATCCATGTAGCAGCAGCAGCAATGCATTGATTCTGCGCGATGATGCGCCGCTCAGCAGAGGAGATGTGTTGATTCTGCTCAGGAATGTGCAGTTCAGCAGAGAAGATGCATTGGTTCTGTTGGTAAGCACCCTAGACCCACTTTCAAGGGTCCAGGACTGGGACTGCACCACTGCATCCAGTCCTGGAGGGCACTCCCCCCACAAGTAAATCCTGGCACCCCTTGTCAGGGTTGATTTACGCATGGTTGGGTGCAGGGCAATCTAGTAACAGACTATCTGGGAATGTGTAATTTGATTGCAAGGGAGCACTTGGATAGGCTTTGTTTTCCAAAGCTGCACCAGCATTTGATTGACAGCAAGTAGACTGACCCCAAAAAGCTTGCTCAGGAGGCGGACCAATGGATAAGTACCAGGGTCCACAGGAGGTATGAGGGAGACTCTGCCAATGGTGGGCAGAGTCTCCAGCAGAAGAGTGGGGTGACAAGAGTAAACAGAGGGAGTTCTCTAAAGGGCCCCAGTGTAGGAATTCCCATCCCCCAGGTGAGAAAAAATCTTGGATCGCTGCAGGGAAGCCTGCTGAGAGGGATTCCAGCAGGCGTAATGCATGTAATCAGGA
The DNA here is from genome assembly GCF_964204655.1 of Triturus cristatus. NCBI lineage: Eukaryota > Metazoa > Chordata > Amphibia > Caudata > Salamandridae > Triturus > Triturus cristatus. The sequence goes on from NC_140585.1 coordinate 772,853,379, forward strand.
GGGTCACATGAAGGGGATCCAAATTAGCTTAAGTGGGCACTGCCACCCACTGGTGGGCAGTAAAGGGGGTTGGCGCAATGTAGAACTTGAGGAAGAGTTGGTTCCAGGAGAAGGGTGGGAGCCAGCTGAGATTACCCTTGCCTCACTAGGGGATAGTGAGATGGTCCAGAGGACCATCATGCCTGACAATACTAAGAAATACAGGCAGTGGATGACCATCAATGGACAGAGGGTGAAGGCTCTGAGAGACACTGGAGCCAGTGTGACTAACATCAGGTGTCACCTATTGCCTGAAGCGCAGGTAGTCCCTATTGTGTTTAATCAAGTAGTTGGAGTGGACAACTCTGTGCGCCAGTTTAAGGTGGTGCAAGTTCCCTTTGAATGAGAGGGATCTAAGGTCACTTGAGTGTAGCTGTGAGTCCATCCATGCCTGTTGACTGTCTGCTGTGTAATGATCTGGAGGATTCCCCATGGTGTGAGGTGGAATGCGGTCACACTTGTAGATGGTGGGTCAGCCTGAGTGGGCATGCATGACCACTCAGTCTATAGCAGTTGATAAGGGTGATCAAAAGGACCTGGAGCCTGAAAGAGTGGCCTAGGTGCCTGCCAAAAAGGAGAAGGGGAAGGGAAGTGGTAAACACACCCCAGACGTTCCCATGGTCTGGGAGTAGGCTGACCTGGAGGCAGACCCTGGAGCAAGTGGCCGAACTAGGAGATTTGCATGAGCTGACCTATGGGCAGCAAGAATGCCCTTCCCACCAGGGTGAAATTCATCAATAGGCAGCAGGAATGCCCTTCTCTTGGCAGATTCAGGGCAGGCATCTGGTATGGATTCGGGATCACACTGTATCTACTGGGAGAATGGTCTCCTGTATAGTGAGCCTATGATTGCTGAGGCTGGTGCTGTCCACTTGCAGGTGATACCCCCGAGTTTACGAACCTTTTTACTGGGTCTGGCTCATGAGTCATGATGTGTCTTTGGCAGGACATTTGGAGCAGGATAAGACATTTAAAAGGCTTGTCACCCACTTCTTTTGGCCACAAATGCAAAGGTACTCTGAAGCTCATTGCGGTCTTGGCAAACTTGCCATGCAAATGGCAACAGTGGAGGGAGATGTAAAGCTCCACTCCAGCCTTTTCCTGTCATGAGCTCCCCTTTCAAGCGGGTGGGTATCGACATTGTGGGGCATCTGAAACACAAGGCAGCCATGTCCAACAAGTACATCCTGGTCCTTGTGGTCCATGTTACCCGGTACTCAGAGACTGTGCTTCTGAGGAAAGTGACGGTGCCTGTGGTAGGGTAGGCACTGTTGGGGATTTTTTCCCACATGAGTTTCCCCAAAGAGGTGGTATCTGACCAGGGTACCAACTTCATGTTCCAAAACAAGACATTCATGTGGGAGGAGTGTGGGGTTAAGTACGAATTCACCACTCCTTACTACCCCCAAGGTAACAAGTTGGTTGAAAGTTCATGATTGGGGGTCTGTCAGACTCCATGAGGTATAAGTGAGATGTCCTCTTGCCATGCCGTTTCTCTGCTTACAGGGAGCTACTGCAGAAGGGGGTTGACCCCTGTGAGCTGCTGTGCGGACACCGTTAGAGGGGACCTCTTAGTTTGATGAAGAAAGGCTGGGGGAAAGGTCCCATGAAGCCCCACCATGATTTATTTAGTGACATGCTGGACTTCAGAATACCACACTGCCCATTTTAGGAAACTTGCTTAGGCAAACCTAGAAGCAAGCCAGGAGGACATAAAATGCTGGCATGACCAGAATACCACTCTGGTTAAGTTTCAGTCTGGCCAGAAAGTGTGGGTCATGGCCCCATAGGAGCCATGTGCTGTACAGGAAAATTGGTCTGAGATCTTTGAGGTGAAGGAACGCAAGAGTGATGTCCCCTACCTGGTGGACATGCAAACTCCAATGCTCCCTTGCAGGGTCCTACATGTTAACTGCCTCAAACTGCACTTTGAGAGGTCCAAATTGATAATGCTCCTGGCAACAAATGATGGGGTGGATCAGGAGAGTAAGCCTCCTCCTGACTTCCTTTCTGCCAAGGAGCAGGATGGGTCCATGGAGGGTTTGAACATCTCCCCCAAACTGACCCTGGAACAGCAGAGTGAATGTCACCAGTGGCTGGGACATTTACCTCTCTGTTTTCCATGACCCCAGGAGTCACCCATTGGTGTACCCATGAGGTAGATACTGGGGATAGTCCATATGTGAAGCACAAGGTCTACAGGTTTCTGACAAGGTCAAAGCCAGCATAAAGACGGAGGTGATAAAGCCCTCCAACAGTCCTTGGGCAAGCCCAGTGTTCTTGGTCCAAAGTCTGCTGTGCCCAGTGCCACATCTGAACTGAGGTTCTGCGTGGACTACCATGGGCTCAATGCCATCACCAGGACTGGCACTCACCTCATTCCCAGAGCTGATGAGCTTGTTGATCGTCTGGGAGCTGCCAAGTACTTTAGTACATTTGACTTAACGTCTGGGTACTGGCAAATTGCCTTGACCGATGGGTCCAAAGAGAGGTCAGCATTCTCAATGCCGTAGTTGCACTTCCAGTTCTTTGTCATGCCCTTTGGGTTGGAGAACGCTCCTGACACTTTCTAAAGGTTGGTCAACCAGCTCTTGGCTGGGCTGGAGGATTTTAGGGCTGCCTACCTGACATTGCAGTGTTCAGCCTCAACAGGGAGGACCACTTGCACCACCTCTGGGAAGTGTTGAAGGCCATACAGCAGGCAGGCCTCACTATCAATGTCAGTAATTGCCAGATAGGACAGGAGTCTGTGGTGTACTTAGGAAACCAGGTTGGAAGCAGCCAAGTGGCACCCCATTATCCAAAGATTGACACCATTCGGGCATAGAAGCCGCCCGATACCCAGACAGAGGTGTGAGCCTGTTTAGTTTTCACTGGTTACTTATTACTGGAGGTCTGTCAAGGGTGATGGCACCATTGTTGCTACCTTGACCCAGCTGACTTGCCAGACTGCTCTTAATGTCCTGAAGGCAGCCATGTGCATGGTGCCCGTGCTCATAGCACCCAACTTCTCCAAAGAATTTGTTGTGCAGACAGATGCTTCAGAGCATGGTGTGGGGGAGGAAATCTCACAGCTGAATGAAGAGGGCCTGGACCAACCTGTAGCCTTCATTAGCAGGAGGTTACTTCCCAGTGAACAGAGGTGGAGCACAATTGAAATGAGACCTTTTGCTGTGGTCTGGCCACTGAACAAGCTACGGCCCTACTTGTTTGGGACTCATTTCTGGGTTCAGACAAACCGAAGGCCCCTCAGATAGTTGATGCAGATGAGCAATGAGACCTGAAAGCTGTTGAGGTGGGTCATCTCCCTACAGGGAATGGAGTTTATGGTGGACTTCCCTGGTACAGAGCATGCTAAAGCTGATGGTCTGTCCAGAGTCTTCTGCCTTAGTGATGAGAAATCCCAGGAGGTTGGGTAGTTCTCCCTCCTTTCAGCTGGAGGACACACATCTTAAACCTGACATCCTCAGCGTGGTGTTCCCTGTCTTATTGCCTCCACTTCCTGTTTTTGTGACTGCATGCTAGACTTCGTTTTTACTGGTTTTTCAACTCTGGGCACTTTACCACTGCTTTTCAGTGCTAAAGTGCAAGTGCTCCCTATGTACTATGTACATTGTTTTAGTTAGGTCTGTTGGGGAAGCTGCTCAGTTCCTGCTTGAGCTCTCTATTTTCCTTTAATATTACACTAGTAGCATCTGGGTTTGGCACTGCATTCATAGAGTGGCTTGAGACAAGTGGAAGACATTAGTGTGTACTAAATTCTCTATTGTGACTCTGATTTCCTATATATGGGTATCCAAGATTGACATATTTGATTTACTGGTATGTCTCTAATAAAGTGCACTGTGTGTGCCCAGGGCCTGTAAATTAAATGCTACTAGTGGGCCTGCAGCACTTATTGTGCCACTCACATCAGTAGCCCTACAAACAGTGTCTGCATGTGCAGTTTTAAACTGCCATGCCGACCTGGCAAGTGCACTGACTTGCCAAATCGAAACCTTCTCTTTTATTACATGTAAGGCACCCTTAAGGTAAGCCCAAGGTATCCCCGTGTTCAGGGTGCAGTGCACGTAAACGTTAGGACATGTACTAGTGTGTTTTACATGTCCTGATAGTGAAATACTGCCAATTTTATTTTTCACTATTGCAAGGACTATCTCTCCTGTAGGTTATCATTGGAGCTGCCATGTAACATCCTACAAGTGTAACTTTCAACTAGGAAGAGATATCAATTTGAGGTTTGGGCTAGCTGAACTCAGAATTTAAAATTACATATTTTACTGAAGTTGCTTTTTGAAATTGAGTGTTTGAAAGTACCACTTTTAGAAAGTTGCCATTTTCTTTCTTTACCATCTTGTGCCTCTGCCTGACTGTGAAATCCATGTCTGGTTTAGAATGACAGTTGGGCTGTTTATGCATTCACTCTAGACAGTCACACAAAGGGAGTTGAGTTGTGCCCTGCATATCAAGATTGCCCAAAACCAGGCTGATGGGCCTTCCTGCGGTAGAGTGGTAGGAGGACCTGAATAGGGCTGTGCCTGTCCTCTCACAATGCTGTCTCCACCCCCCTGTTGTGTGTCTGGAGCCACGTCAGGGCAAAACACGATCTATGAGCTACAAAGAATATCCTTTGAAATATGCTTATGTCAAAGGCAGAAAGTAGCCCCACATTTTTGGAACACTTTTGGATCAAGAGGAGACTGCCACAAGGAAGAGCATGAGAGGTGACAGAAGGAGTACTGCCTCTTTGCTGTGCTGCTTTGCTGGGTTGGCCTGCAGTTGCTCCTTCTGTCTTGGAGAGGAAAAGGATTGGACTTTGCTTTGGATCCTGCTTGAAAAGATTCACCAAAGGCTTGTGTGTGCTTGTCTCTTGTTAAGAAGTCTCAGGCCCATCAAAGACTTCACCTGCAGCCCCTGTACTCTTCTGCTAGGAGTTCTGCCAAGTGGTGCCAATTCCGGGTTCTAGGACCTTGGGCATTGCTTTGCTGCAGAAAGAGGAAGAAAATGTATGCAGCGACCCTTAGCACCAGTTTTTCCTAACGCACGCTTGTATCGCTGCACTGCGGCCAAAAGATTGATGCAGTACCTGTTTTTGGCTGGGAGAATCAATGCTGCACTGGTTCACATGGCTCCAAGTTTGCCATAGCCTGAGTCCCAATCACTGTGTCTCCAACGTCCAAGACACCTGCTCCGACTATGACGCAGGTCCCGGTGAAAACCATTGCATCACCATTATGCGGCCAACGGATCCACGCAGAGCCTGTTTGGAGCTGGGAGCATTGGCACTTCCTGATTTTTCGTGCATCACACCTGTGCTCCAAGTTTCTATTGCATCGCCCCGCAGAAAGGAGCAGCGTTCGGATTTGGACACATCGCGTCTCCCTGCAGTAAAAAATCATTGCAACACTTCTCCTGCGTGCAGCAGAACAGATGCCTCCATTCCCCTGGGACTCAAGAACCGACACGTTGCTGCATTTTACGATGCATATCTCCTTTACGGCTTTTGTCTTCAATTTTGACGCATCAAAGGTACTTTTGTTCTAAAATCACAGCACCATTGAGTTCTATGGACAGAATTGCTTAAACCTTGAAAAAGTTATATCTTTAGTTCTGTATTTTGGATTTTGTTGTTTTGGTCTTATTTGGTTTATATAAAACGTGTTTATTTTTCTAAACTGGTGTGATGTCCATTTGCTGTTTACATTGCCTCTCAGATAGGTCTGACTGCTGGTGCCAAGCTACCAAGGGGTTGAGCAAGGGGTTAGCTTGGGTGTGTAATTCCCTTACCCTGACTAGAAGGAATGGCCCCTACTTGGACAAGATGTTTACCGCTTTCAACTAGAGACCCTAATTTCTAATAATCTTTGTCACAATTATGGAAACAGTGTAAAGGTTTGAGCTTTTTTGGTTAGTAATTATCACTGGGGTATTGTTGTGGCCTGTGAATTTACTGGACATACTGCTTTAGCTGTTACAATGATGGAAGAGTAGGTTCTCCTGCTCTTCCAGGTGTGTTGCCTAAATCATTGTTTTTGTTAGGTCTGTTGGGGAAGCTGCTCAGTTCCTGCTTGAGCTCTCTATTTTCCTTTAATATTACACTAGTAGCATCTGATTTTGGCACTGCATTCATAGAGTGGCTTGAGACCAGTGGAAGACATTAGTGTGTACTAAATTCTCTATTGTGACTCTGATTTCCTTCGTAAGCTCACTGTATGACTGTTTAATGCCTACATTGTCTTGGAGTTTGTAGCATTATGAGCAGACTTGGATCCTATGAGAATTACCACACTATTGGTGATTATATGACTGTTTGATAGATTGTAGGGTACGCATAACAAACATCAATGGCTCCTTTAAACGTGACTTCAACTAGAGTATTCTCTTTAGATCATAGACTAATAATCTGAATGAGTTAAATAAGCAAATGTGTATAAGACACAGTCATAAATTCTGATCACATCAATGTACAAAAATAAAGCAATGACCAATGAAGTGTGCTGTGCTCCTTAAAAGATTTAAGAAACACAAAACAAATAGTGCACGGACACTTTTCTACAAGGAAGTTACTTTTTAACAAAGAGCTATAGGCAATTGGTGAGAATGAATTTGTGACCATGGCCAAAGTAGCCAACTCAAAACCAACTGCTCCCAACTGTAATTTCATCATCAACCTCTTGATCACTTCAACACCTATTTATGTAAAAGAAAATGTTATTACATACTGCTCACAAAGCAAAAGACCTCAAAAAGTGCACAATAGTGGGTCATTGGCTAACACTCTCAGGACAAAGTTTTTGTTCTGTTAGATCTGCCTGTATCTATTACAGTGAAAATTATCCTTTCTGAATGGAAATCATTTAACCATCTCTCTCTTCACAGTTGGTTTAAAAAGAACACAACTGAAGGATAACTTACCCTCGCTTACACCTCAGTGTCTGACTAGTTTCATATCTGGTCTCCAAATCGCTCACTCATTCCCCCCTCTCCACTCTTTCCTCTCCCCAGTTCATGGTCCCAGTTTATTTTTTTAATCGATCACCATGAAATCTAGGTACTATCTTCATGATTATATATAAATACCATAATATACACTCTACAGTGCTGGATTGCTATTGTATGTACAATTCTCTTTATATCTGCCTCCACTCATTTTTGTATGCTGTTTGATACCATTGATGGTCTGATCCTACAAGTGACCCTGGACTCTTAGTGGTCACATTGATGGATCTTACATTTCATTGTACTGCTACAGTTGTGAGTGTATGAAATCTCATAATACTTACATGACAATTGTATATCATCTTTCCGAAATGATTGTATTAAAAGCATTCCTTTTTTTTTTTAGTCCTCATCTCACCAAAGACTTCCACAGGTTTGGCAAGCCAACATTTTTTCTCTTTCCTGGAGGCCTCCTTGGCTCACTGATTCCATCTAGGCCCCACGGCTTTCCACACGTGTTTGAGGACTGGTGTAATCATGGGACCTTAGGGGATGGGGCGCTTTTAGATCTTACTTCATTAATAGATCAAATACCTCTGTCATGCCCATCCTATCAGGGGCTGTGAAGTGCTAGGTTGACTATCCCCCCTGGTGTCTTGATCTAACAATGGCATTTTAAGGGCGGCTCTCAGCCATTCTTCCTTACCCGGAGGGGTGTTATCCTTCCACTTGATACAAAATTCTCTTCTTGCCAGAAGGATTAGATATAATACAAGGGCCATATGTTCCTGTGAGAGCACACCACTAATTGAGTCATTCTTACCAAAAAACACCAGGGATAGATCTACTACTATGTCTACTTCTAGTATGGATCTTAATACATCAGCCACTCCTTTCCAATATGTGGTTAATTCCGAACACTGAAAGAAAATGTGTATGTCATTGGCATTAACAAGGCTACATCTTGGGCAGCTTGGAGGCGGGATGGGAGCAAATTTTGCAATGTTGGCTGGAGTATAATATAACCTATTTATTACGAAAAAGTGATTTTTCTTCAGGGAGGCAGGTTTATATATTTATATAATATCTTCAATGATGGTTTGAATAATTCCTCAATATGGGTGGCCAATGGTGATTCATTCCAGACTGATGTAGGGGACGTGCTCTTGGCTTCCTCTGCTTCCTGAATTTGTGCGTACCATAGAGCTATCTTCTTCTTCCTTGGGCGCGGATCTTGTAGTAGTTGCTCTAGTTCCCAGTTTCCGGTGATGTCACTTATTTCTGACTCATACCAACTCTTTAATTGAAGATATTTGAACCTTGAAAAAAGAGGGCCTATTTTGGCTGATTGTATTTCCCAAAAAAAGATGCCCTCTGAATCTATCAGAACCGACCATCTCTCCATACCTGAGTTTTTAATCGGTACCGCCAAACTGTCACACATACAAGGTGGTGTCCCGGGAGAATCCCAGATTGGAGCGAAGTCCGAGAAGTACCCTATACCCCATATCCTCCTAATTTTATACCAATTTGATAGGGCTAATTTCAAAACCTTTAGCCGAACCCTTTTAAAAAACCTTGGTGCACCAAATTTGTACAACAACCCACCTTGACAGCTGCCACCCTCAACTAACACCATTTCCCCTAGGATTCTCCCCCAAGCAGTTAATTCAGGATAGGTTAATAGCATTCTAACACCTTTAAACTGAAAGGCCATCAGATACTAATTGATGTCAGGTAGAGCTAGTCCTCCTTTAAGGAGCTTCCTCCTAAGCTTTTTCCACGACATCCTAGCATTTTTTTGACCCCATATGAAACTGCCTATTTTCCCCTGTATCTTACCTATGACTTTACTGGGGAAGATTAGCAGGATTGCATTGAAAATATATGTCAGTTTGGGGAGCACAGACATTTTAACCAAATGGACCCTCCCATAGATAGTCAAAGGGAGGGTCTTCCATTGAGCGAATAAATAATCTATGTCCTTTTCAATGTTCCCAAGATTTATTGATGGGATTTTATTTAAATCTTTGACTATTTTAATTCCAAGATATCTGAATTCTTTCCTTACAGGGCCTCCTTTATATGTAGTGTTCCAACACATTACTACAGTTTTATCCGAATTAACAAGGTACCCTGAGACCTTACCAAATTCCATTAACGTGTGTTCCAATTGTGGAATTGCGTACTCTGGATCGCTGGTATAAACTATTACGTCATCGGCATAAAGTGCCAGTTTACATTCATAACTTAATGATTTAAATGGAATGATAGTATTATCCAGTTTAATAGTTTGGGCTAGAGGCTCTATATAAAGATTAAATAGAAGAGGAGACAGAGGACATCCCTGCCTAGTCCCTCTCTGAACTAGAAAACTCGGAGTGAGTGAGCCATTTAGAAAATTTTTGGCCGTGGCACCTGAATAACAATGCTTAATAAAAGTCCGATTGGCCGCACTCTGCTCATCCTACCAGCGTATTACCTCAAGGCATTCAGGTCCATGAAGTAGCGTCGGCGAGTACGCCTGTGCCAAAGTTTTAAATGAAAGTAAGTGTCGCGTTATCCATCCCTGGAAACGTGTTTCGAGGTAGTTGCCTCTCGTCAGCAGGGAGTAGGTATATGTGTAGGGTTGCTGCGTAGGCTGCCAAACAAAAGTATTCTCAGGTAAAGTACCACTCCTGGCGCGCAGGTGCGTATCCATGGGCTCGTCAGCCCCACCGGCTCAAGGGAGCCTGAATACAAACAAAAGTCCGATTGGCCGCACTCTGCTCATCCTACCAGCGTGTTACCCCAAGGCATTGTGGTCCATGAAGTAGCGTCAGCGAGTACGCCTGTGCCAAAGTTTTAAATGAAAGTAAGTGTCGCGTTATCCATCCCTGGACACGTGTTTCGAGGTAGTTGCCTCTCGCCAGCAGGGAGTAGGTATATGTGTAGGGTTGCTGCGTAGGCTGCCAAACAAAAGTATTCTCAGGTAAAGTACCTCTCCTGGCGCACAGGTGCGTATCCATGGGCTCGTCAGCCCCACCGGCTCAAGGGAGCCTGAATACAAACAAAAGTCCGATTGGCCGCACTTTGCTCATCCTACCAGCGTGTTACACCAAGGCATTGTGGTCCATGAAGTAGCGTCGGTGAGTATGCCTGTGCTAAAGTTTTAAATGAAAGTAAGTGTCGCGTTATCCATCCCTGGACACGTGTTTCGAGGTAGTTGCCTCTCGTCAGCAGGGAGTAGGAATATGTGTAGGGTTGCTGCGTAGGCTGCCAAACAAAAGTATTCTCAGGTAAAGTACCACTCCTGGCACGCAGGTGCGTATCCATGGGCTCGTCAGCCCCACCGGCTCAAGGGAGCCTGAATACAAACAAAAGTCCGATTGGCCGCACTCTGCTCATCCTACCAGCGTGTTACCCCAAGGCATTGTGGTCCATGAAGTAGCGTCGGCGAGTACGCCTGTGCCAAACTTTGAAATGAAAGTAAGTGTCGCGTTATCCATCCCTGGACACGTGTTTCGAGGTAGTTACCTCTCGTCAGCAAGGAGTAGGTATGTGTGTAGGGTTGCTGCGTAGGCTTCCAAACAAAAGTATTCCCAGGTAAAGTACCACTCCTGGCGCGCAGGTGCGTATCCATGGGCTCGTCAGCCCCACCGGCTCAAGGGAGCCTGGATACAAACAAAAGTCCGATTGGCTGCACTCTGCTCATCCTACCAGCGTGTTACCCCAAGGCATTGTGGTCCATGAAGTAGCGTTGGCGAGTACGCCTGAGCCAAAGTTTTAAATGAAAGTAAGTGTCGCGTTATCCATCCCTGGACACATGTTTCGAGGTAGTTGCCTCTCGTCAGCAGGGAGTAGGTATATGTGTAGGGTTGCTGTATAGGCTGCCAAACAAAAGTATTCTCAGGTAAAGTACCACTCCTGGCGCGCAGGTGCATATCCATGGGCTCGTTAGCCCCACCGGCTCAAGGGAGCCTGAATACAAACAAAAGTCCGATTGGCCGCACTCTGCTCATCCTACCAGCGTGTTACCCCAAGGCATTGTGGTCCATGAAGTAGCGTCGGCGAGAACGCCTGTGCCAAAGTTTTAAATGAAAGTAAGTGTTGCGTTATCCATCCCTGGACACGTGTTTTGAGGTAGTTGCCTCTCATCAGCAGGGAGTAGGTATATGTGTAGGGTTGCTGCGTAGGCTACCAAACAAAAGTATTCTCAGGTAAAGTACCACTCCTGGCGCGCAGGTGCGTATCCATGGGCTCGTCAGCCCCACCGGCTCAAGGGAGCCTGAATACAAACAAAAGTCCGATTGGCCGCACTCTGCGCACTCGCTGATTCTTACTTCATGGACCACAATGCTTTGGGGTAACACGCTGGTAGGACGAGCAGTGTGTGCGGCCAATTGGATTTTTGTTTATATTCAGGCTCCCTTGAGCCGGTGGGGCTGACGAGCTCATGGTTACGCACCTTCATGCCACGAGTGGTACCGGACCTGAGAACATTTTTTTGGCAGCATACGCAGCAACCCGACACACATGCCTATTCCCTGCTGATGAGAGGTAACAGCCTCGAAACACGTATCCAGGGATGGCCAACGCGACATTGATTTTTGCTTAAGACTCTGGCAGAGGCGCACTCGCTGATGCTTACTTCATGGACCACAATGCTTTGGGGTAACACGCTGGTAGGACGAGCAGTGTGCGGCCAATTGGATTTATGTTTATATTCAGGCTCCCTTGAGCTGGTGAGGCTGACGAGCTCATGGTTATGCACCTGCGTGCCACGAGTGGTACCGGACCTGAGAATATTTTTTTGGCAGCCTACGCAGCAACCCAACACACATGCCTATTCCCTGCTGATGAGAGGTAACAGCCTCGAAACACGTGTCCAAGGATGGCCAACGCGACATTGATTTTTGCTTAAGACTCTGGCAGAGGCACACTCGCTGATGCTTACTTCATGGACCACAATGCTTTGGGGTAACATGCTGGTAGGACGAGCAGTGTGCGGCCAATTGGATTTTTGTTTATATTCAGGCTCCCTTGAGACAGTGGGGCTGACGAGCTCATGGTTACGCACCTGCGTGCCACGAGTGGTACCGGACCTGGGAACATTTTTTTGGCAGCCTACGCAGCAACCTGACACACATGCCTATTCCCTGCTGATGAGAGGTAACAACCTTGAAACACGTGTCCAAGGATGGCCAACGCGACATTGATTTTTGCTTAAGACTCTGGCAGAGGCGCACTCGCTGATGCTTACTTCATGGACCACAATGCTTTGGGGTAACACGCTGGTAGGACGAGCAGTGTGCGGCCAATTGGATTTTTGTTTATATTCAGGCTCCCTTGAGCCGGTGGGGCTGACGAGCTCATGGTTACGCACCTGCGTGCCACGAGTGGTACCGGACCTGAGAACATTTTTTTGGCAGCCTACGCAGCAACCCGACACACATGCCTATTCCCTGCTGATGAGAGGTAACAACCTCGAAACACGTGTCCAGGGATGGCCAACGCGACATTGATTTTTGCTTAAGATTCTGGCAGAGGCGCACTCGCTGATGCTTACTTCATGGACCACAATGCTTTGGGGTAACACGCTGGTAGGACGAGCAGTGTGCAGCCAATTGGATTTTTGTTTATATTCAGGCTCCCTTGAACCGGTGGGGCTGACGAGCTCATGGTTACGCACCTGCGTGCCACGAGTGGTACCGGACCTGAGAACATTTTTTTGGCAGCCTAGGCAGCAACCCGACACACATGCCTATTCCCTGCTGATGAGAGGTAACAACCTCGAAACACATGTCCAGGGATGGCCAATGCGACATTGATTTTTGCTTAAGACTCTGGCAGAGGCGCACTCGCTGATGCTTACTTCATGGACCACAATGCTTTGGGGTAACACGCTGGTAGGACGAGCAGTGTGCGGCCAATTGGATTTTTGTTTATATTCAGGCTCCCTTGAGCCGGTGGGGCTGACGAGCTCATGGTTACGCACCTGCATGCCACGAGTGGTACCGGACCTGAGAAAAAATTTTTGGCAGCCTACGCAGCAACCCGACACACATGCCTATTCCCTGCTGATGAGAGGTAACAACCTCGAAACACGTGTCCAGGGATGGCCAACGCGACATTGATTTTTGCTTAGGACTCAGGCAGAGGCGCACTCGCTGATGCTTACTTCATGGACCACAATGCTTTGGGGTAACACGCTGGTAGAACGAGCAGTGTGCGGCCAATTGGATTTTTGTTTATATTCAGGCTCCCTTGAGCCGGTGGGGATGACAAGCTCATGGTTACGCACCTGCGTGCCTCGAGTGGTACCGGACCTGAGAACATTTTTTTGGCAGCCTACGCCGCAACCCGACACACATGCCTATTCCCTGCTGATGAGAGGTAACAACCTCGAAACACGTGTCCAGGGATGGCCAACGCGACATTGATTTTTGCTTAAGACTCTGGCAGAGGCGCACTCGCTGATGCTTACTTCATGGACCACAATGCTTTGGGGTAACACGCTGGTAGGACGAGCAGTGTGCGGCCAATTGGATTTAAGTTTATATTCAGGCTCCCTTGAGCTGGTGAGGCTGACGAGCTCATGGTTATGCACCTGCGTGCAACGAGTGGTACCGGACCTGAGAATATTTTTTTGGCAGCCTACGCAGCAACCCAACACACATGCCTATTCCCTGCTGATGAGAGGTAACAGCCTCGAAACACGTGTCCAAGGATGGCCAACGCGACATTGATTTTTGCTTAAGACTCTGGCAGAGGCACACTCGCTGATGCTTACTTCATGGACCACAATGCTTTGGGGTAACATGCTGGTAGGACGAGCAGTGTGCGGCCAATTGGATTTTTGTTTATATTTAGGCTCCCTTGAGACAGTGGGGCTGACGAGCTCATGGTTACGCACCTGCGTGCCACGAGTGGTACCGGACCTGAGAACATTTTTTTGGCAGCCTACGCAGCAACCCGACACACATGCCTATTCCCTGCTGATGAGAGGTAACAACCTCGAAACACGTGTCCAGGGATGGCCAACGCGACATTGATTTTTGCTTAAGATTCTGGCAGAGGCGCACTCGCTGATGCTTACTTCATGGACCACAATGCTTTGGGGTAACACGCTGGTAGGACGAGCAGTGTGCAGCCAATTGGATTTTTGGTTATATTCAGGCTCCCTTGAACCGGTGGGGCTGACGAGCTCATGGTTACGCACCTGCGTGCCACGAGTGGTACCGGACCTGAGAACATTTTTTTGGCAGCCTAGGCAGCAACCCGACACACATGCCTATTCCCTGCTGATGAGAGGTAACAACCTCGAAACACATGTCCAGGGATGGCCAACGCGACATTGATTTTTGCTTAAGACTCTGGCAGAGGCGCACTCGCTGATGCTTACTTCATGGACCACAATGCTTTGGGGTAACACGCTGGTAGGACGAGCAGTGTGCGGTCAATTGGATTTTTGTTTATATTCAGGCTCCCTTGAGCCGGTGGGGCTGACGAGCTCATGGTTATGCACCTGCATGCCACGAGTGGTACCGGACCTGAGAAAAGTTTTTTGGCAGCCTACGCAGTAACCCGACACACATGCCTATTCCCTGCTGATGAGAGGTAACAACCTCGAAACACGTGTCCAGGGATGGCCAACGCGACATTGATTTTTGCTTAGGACTCTGGCAGAGGCGCACTCGCTGATGCTTACTTCATGGACCACAATGCTTTGGGGTAACACGCTGGTAGAACGAGCAGTGTGCGGCCAATTGGATTTTTGTTTATATTCAGGCTCCCTTGAGCCGGTGGGGATGACAAGCTCATGGTTACGCACCTGCGTGCCTCGAGTGGTAGCGGACCTGAGAACATTTTTTTGGCAGCCTACGCCGCAACCCGACACACATGCCTATTCCCTGCTGATGAGAGGTAACAACCTCGAAACACGTGTCCAGGGATGGCCAACGCGACATTGATTTTTGCTTAAGACTCTGGCAGAGGCGCACTCGCTGATGCTTACTTCATGGACAACAATGCTTTGGGGTAACACGCTGGTAGGACGAGCAGTGTGTGGCCAATTGGATTTTTATTTATATTCAGGCTCCCTTGAGCCGGTGCGGCTGACGAGCTCATGGTTACGCACCTGCGTGCCACGAGTGGTACCGGACCTGAGAACATTTTTTTGGCAGCCTACGCAGCAACCCGACACACATGCCTATTCCCTGCTGATGAGAGGTAACAACCTCAAAACACGTGTCCAGGGATGGCCAACGCGACATTGATTTTTGCTTAAGACTCTGGCAGAGGCGCACTCGCTGATACTTACTTCATGGACCGCAATGCTTTGGGGTAACACGCTGGTAGGATGAGCAGTGTGCGGCCAATTGGATTTTTGTTTATATTCAGGCTCCCTTGAGCCGGTGGGGCTGACGAGCTCATGGTTACGCACCTGCGTGCCACGAGTGGTACCAGACCTGAGAACATTTTTTTGGCAGCCTACGCAGCAACCCGACACACATGCCTATTCCCTGCTGATGAGAGGTAACAACCTCGAAACACGTGTCCAGGGATGGCCAACGCAACATTGATTTTTGCTTAAGACTCTGGCAGAGGCGCACTCGCTGATGCTTACTTCATGGGCCACAATGCTTTGGGGTAACACGCTGGTAGGACGAGCAGTGTGCGGCCAATTGGATTTTTGTTTATATTCAGGCTCCCTTGAGCCGGTGCGGCTGACGAGCTCATGGTTACGCACCTGCGTGCCACGAGTGGTACCGGACCTGAGAATATTTTTTTGGCAGCCTACGCAGCAACCCGACACACATGCCTATTCCCTGCTGATGAGAGGTAACAACCTCGAAATACGTGTCCAGGGATGGCCAACGCGACATTGATTTTTGCTTAAGATTCTGGCAGAGGCGCACTCGCTGATGCTTACTTCATGGACCACAATGCTTTGGGGTAACACGCTGGTAGGACGAGCAGTGTGTGCGGCCAATTGGATTTTTGTTTATATTCAGGCTCCCTTGAGCTGGTGGGGCTGACGAGCTCATGGTTACGCACCTGCATGTCACGAGTGGTACCGGACCTGAGAACATTTTTTTGGCAGCCTACACAGCAACCCGACACACATGCCTATTCCCTCCTGATGAGAGGTAACAACCTCAAAACACGTGTCCAGGGATGGCCAACGCGACATTGATTTTTGCTTAAGACTCTGGCAGAGGCGCACTCGCTGATGCTTACTTCATGGAACACAATGCTTTGGGGTAACACGCTGGTAGGACGAGCAGTGTGCAGCCAATTGGATTTTTGTTTATATTCAGGCTCCCTTGAACCGGTGGGGCTGACGAGCTCATGGTTACGCACCTGCGTGCCACGAGTGGTACCGGACCTGAGAACATTTTTTTGGCAGCCTACGCAGCAACCCGACACACATGCCTATTACCTGCTGATGAGAGGTAACAACCTCGAAACACGTGTCCAGGGATGGCCAACGCGACATTGATTTTTGCTTAAGACTCTGGCAGAGGCGCACTCGCTGATGCTTACTTCATGGACCACAATGCTTTGGGGTAACACGCTGGTAGAACGAGCAGTGTGCGGCCAATTGGATTTTTGTTTATATTCAGGCTCCCTTGAGCCGGTGGGGATGACAAGCTCATGGTTACGCACCTGCGTGCCTCGAGTGGTACCGGACCTGAGAACATTTTTTTGGCAGCCTACGCCGCAACCCGACACACATGCCTATTCCCTGCTGATGAGAGGTAACAACCTCGAAACACGTGTCCAGGGATGGCCAACGCGACATTGATTTTTGCTTAAGACTCTGGCAGAGGCGCACTCGCTGATGCTTACTTCATGGACCACAATGCTTTGGGGTAACACGCTGGTAGGACGAGCAGTGTGTGGCCAATTGGATTTTTATTTATATTCAGGCTCCCTTGAGCCGGTGCGGCTGACGAGCTCATGGTTACGCACCTGCGTGCCACGAGTGGTACCGGACCTGAGAACATTTTTTTGGCAGCCTACACAGCAACCCGACACACATGCCTATTCCCTGCTGATGAGAGGTAACAACCTCGAAACACGTGTCCAGGGATGGCCAACGCGACATTGATTTTTGCTTAAGACTCTGGCAGAGGCGCACTCGCTGATGCTTACTTCATGGACCGCAATGCTTTGGGGTAACACGCTGGTAGGACGAGCAGTGTGAGGCCAATTGGATTTTTGTTTATATTCAGGCTCCCTTGAGCCGGTGGGGCTGACGAGCTCATGGTTACGCACCTGCGTGCCACGAGTGGTACCGGACCTGAGAACATTTTTTTGGCAGCCTACGCAGCAACCCGACACACATGCCTATTCCCTGCTGATGAGAGGTAACAACCTCGAAACACGTTTCCAGGGATGGCCAACGCGACATTGATTTTTGCTTAAGACTCTGGCAGAGGCGCACTCGCTGATGCTTACTTCATGGACTGCAATGCTTTGGGGTAACACGCTGGTAGGACGAGCAGTGTGCGGCCAATTGGATTTTTGTTTATATTCAGGCTCCCTTGAGCCGGTGGGGCTGAAGAGCTCATGGTTACGCACCTGCGTGCCACGAGTGGTACCGGACCTGAGAACATTTTTTTGGCAGCCTACGCAGCAACCCGACACACATGCCTATTCCCTGCTGATGAGATGTAACAACCTCGAAACACGTGTCCAGGGATGGCCAACACGACATTGATTTTTGCTTAAGACTCTGGCAGAGGCGCACTCGCTGATGCTTACTTCATGGACCACAATGCTTTGGGGTAACACGCTGCTAGGACGAGCAGTGTGCGGCCAATTGGATTTTTGTTTGTATTCAGGCTTCCTTGAGCCGGTGGGGCTGACGAGCTCATGGTTACGCACCTGCATGCCACGAGTGGTACCGGACCTGAGAACATTTTTTTGGCAGCCTACGCAGCAACCCGACACACATGCCTATTCCCTGCTGATGAGAGGTAACAACCTCGAAACACGCGTCCAGGGATGGCCAACGCGACATTGATTTTTGCTTAAGACTCTGGCAGAGGCGCACTCTCTGATGCTTACTTCATGGACCACAATGCGTTGGGGTAACACGCTGGTAGGACGAGCAGTGTGCGGCCAATTGGATTTTTAACAATGCTTAATAGTCCGCACAAACACTGGACCAATTCCCATGACCTCTAAAACGCCCCAAAGATACCTCCAACACACACGGTCGAATGCTTTGGCGGCATCAATTGCCACCACTGCCAATGGATCTATTCTTACCTCTGCTAGGTCAATGTTGCCTATCAGTAATTGGGTTTGTTCTTGAATTGCCCTCCCCTGCATAAAGCCCTTCTGGTCGGGGTTGATTAAGTTAGGTGCCAATTTCGCCAGTCTCCCTGCTAATACGCCCATGAAAGGGAGATTGGGCGATAGGAATCTGCCGCTACAGGACCCTTCCCTGGTTTTAAGATTAACATTAACGTAGCCTCACTCCATGATCTTGGCATCACCCCATTGGAACAGTAGATTGAATTAAATAGCCTATGGAGTACTGGTAGGTGGTCATTTTGAAGTAATTTATATATTTCATTAGGAAGAGCATCAAGCCCAGCAGCTTTTTTATTCTTTGCTCGCTTTATTTGGTTTGATATCTCCTCTATTGTAATGGGAGCATCCAGTGCCTCCTTAGAGACCTCCGTTAGAATAGGAAGAGGCTTGAGTGGGTTCAAGATCTTCCTTATATAAATCTGAAAATAGTGTTAGCAGGGCCTTCTGTATTTCCTCCGGATTACTTGATTTGTTTCCGTTACTTTCAATAATTAACTCGTTGATGTCATTCTTTGCCCTATCTAACCTAGCCTTCCAGGCCAGGATTGCCCCTGCTTTCTATCCATATTCAAAGATCTCCATATTTCTAACCTGCCATTGTGCCTTACATTTCTGGTCCAAAAAAGACCTAACATTTTTTCTAGCCTCCTCCAATTTACTATCTATCGAATCTAGTTCCCCCATGACTCCTGTAATAGCCTCCCTCCTTTCATTGTCCAGGATGGCAATCTTTCCCTCAAGGGCATGTAGTTCCTGGGTCTTTATTCAATTTTTTAAACTTATTTGTGCATGTAGTAGGCCTCTCTGGTTAGCCTTATAGGCATCCCATACTTGATCTATAGAAGTTGATCTCAAATTAAAGGAAAAAAATTCCAAGGACGATCTACTAATGGATTGAATTATCTCTGTGTCCATTAGCATTACTCTATTCAGTGTCCATCTTGATTGAGAACGGTTGCTACTTATTACATAGACTGCTAATAAGGGTGCATGATCTGATAGATGGGTTGGCATATGACCGTAATGCTAATAAAACTTTTTAGTGCTTCTTTATTAACCAATATATAGTCTATCCGTGAGGAGTGTCTATATTTTTTACTGTAGTAGGTAAATCCCTGGGTATTGCCTTCCTTAAATCTCCATAGATCAGCTAGGTTTAAGTTTGAAATTAAATTTTTCATGACCCTTCGTGATTTAGGGGTTGCTATGGTATAACCTGAATGGGAACTATCTTTTACTGGATCGAGTTTTACATTAAAATCCCCTCCTACTATCAGAGGGGGGTTTACCAGCATTAAGCTTCCTTGTAATTTGGCTAAAAAAAAATGAGCGGTCATCTGAGTTTGGCCCGTAGTAAGATGAACAAGTCATCTCATTTCCCCCGAAATCCAAGAGGGCAATTACCCATCTACCAGATTGATCCGTTTGGACCAACTTAATCCTACATGATAGACCCTTTTTAACAACAATTGCTACTCCACGGCTATTCATTACTTGTTGTGAAGCACAAAAACACTGTACCCAGGGAATCTTTGAAAAGACCGCATGAAATTCGGATGGATTTAAGTGTGTCTCCTGCAATAAACATATCTGTGCTGGTGCAAGCTCTAAATATTTTAAAATGAATCTTCGTCTACGCTCACACCTCAAGCAATTTAAGTTCCAAGAAATATAATGAATCTTACGGCCATCTTTTGCACTACCGGTTATTAACATGGAATTCCTTATAATTAAAACACTTCCTTATTACTCTCTTATTGAAAAAGTATAAATCTTGGTGTGATGAGGCATTTTTTTTATTTTTCCCTTACTCTGCTCCCCACCCAGTGTTGCCCCCTCCTACTCCTAGACCCTTAACCTCCCCTAAGTGCCCCTTTATCCCCCCATGGCTCCCTATCCCCTGAGGAACCCTCCCTTCCATTAGGCTAAGCCTATTCGGATATTGCTCCCTCGGACTCTTCCCTATCTAAGACTATAATATCACTTGTAGACCAAATGGGCCAGACCCTCGAGTTTGACCACTATATCCTACTCTTGCTACCCACCCTTTTTCTCTTGTTGGACTTTAATGATGAATGTATCGACCTCTTCCAAAGACCGTAGCATGTACATATGGTTCTTCCACATTACCCGAAGGGTGGCTGGAAACCTTACTTGTGCTTTTGCCCCTAAGCTGTTTATCTCTTCCAGTCTCTTCCCCAATTCCCACTGTCTCGTGGCCGGTATGTGAGAAATATTGGATCTGATGGTAAAGGAAAAGGTAGGATAATCGGTAGATGGTGAGGATATAGTCCCTTCTTTTAGTGCTGCTGTAAGGATTAGCTCCTTAACGGAGTATGATAAAAAGTTCACCAATATCTTGCGTGGTTTTTGTTTCCCAGTCTTCCCTTTGAAGGGATCTCTATGGATCCTTTGAATCTCGTAGTTAAGATCAATATTCGGCTGGCTCTTGAGAATTGTGGCCTTTAACAAGGTGATCACTCTTTCCTCTCCCCAGTTCATGGTCCCAGTTTAATTTTTTTAATCGATCACCATGAAATCTAGGCACTATCTTCAATATTATATATAAATTCCATAATATACACTCTACAGTGCTGGATTTCTATTGTATGTACAATTCTCTTTACATCTGCCTCCACTCATTTTTGTATGCTGTTTGATACCATTGATGGTCTGATCCTACAAGTAACCCTGGACTCTTAGTGGTCACATTGATGGATGTTACATTTAATTGTACTGCTACAGTTGTGAGTGTATGAAATCTCATAATACTTACATGACAATTGTATATCATCTTTCCGAAATGATTGTATTAAAAGCATTCCTTGTACTTGTATTGCAGTAACACCAGAGTGTTTGTTTTTCTTATTCAACCAGCACCAAGGCACCCTTGGGTAATTGAGAGCTTTAGAAAAGTTATTATTAACATAACAACATAACAATAAAATGCTCTGGACACAAAAAAAGACAGAAAGATGGCATTTTTCTCATCTTAGCCCTCTGTGCCTTCGGCCCGTCACCATTACACGTCTGGGGTGTGTGAAAGATGGACTTTGCACATTCTCTCTAGACATCCACACATAAAGGGTGCTTAGATGTGACTGAGTGGCTATCCACATCCTGATGGGCTATCCTGGACAGGATGGGAGGGAGGAGTTGGCACACATGAAAAGACTGTGTCCTCTCCCCACACCAAGGTCTGCATACAACCCTGTAATAAATCTGGAGCCAGAGATGGGAGTGATGACATCTGTGCACTTCAAAGCCCCATGTGAAGTCACCTCCACTTCAAAGACAAAACTGGGTATAAGTACTGGGTCTCAGACTCCACCAAATCAACATCTTTGGACCAATTAACCCCTTCGGCGCTCATGACGGAACGGTTCCGTCATGAGCGTCGGTTGGCCTGTGCTCATGACGGAACCGTTCCGTCATGACCACGCCCGCGCAAGCAGCGCTCAGCACAGCGGGGGAATCCGCCCCGCATGGAAGGGGTTAAAACTCACCCAGGAGGAAAGATCGATGTGCTACAAGGAATGCCACTATGCTGGAGTTCTGCTCTGGAAGAACTGCTTTTCTGCAGTGCTGCCCTGCTGTCTGCTATCCTCTGGCCTGCTGATGAAGGATTAAACACACCTCTCTTAGACCCAGAATGACTCCAAGGGCATCTTGGCTTGCCCCCTGTTTTAAGTCTCAGAGATATGAAAGAGTTCTTGTCAGCCTGCAACAGTTCCTCTACTTTGCTTGCTGCAAGTCTTGAACATCCAACTGGGGCCAATCCAGTCTAAGGCCCTTGGAAGTGGGTATAAAGGGCTGCAACTATTCAAAATCCAGACATCAATGACATTGCACAGATCAGAGCCAGCACTGACTGTGCCTCGCATCGACTCCAAGTTCCAATGCATCTCTAACTTTGGATGGCTCAGTTTCAACGCATCATTTTGTGCTGTTTGCATCTCCTAAAACCAAGCAATTCAACAATGTCACATGGCTTTGGTGTCTCGAGACATCTTTGACGTTGCACAGCTCGGAACTGAAGCATCACCTTGATCGAAAGGATCAATAACTACACATCGTCCCCCCTGGTCCCAGCATCATCTTCGGTGTCAACATATCCAAGGTACTGTTTCAGTGGGCCAAGGTTAGTCCCTGTATCCAACAGGTGCTCCATCACGGTCGACCTGAGTTTTTGGATTTAACCTGGACAAGCATGACCAGATGTCCCCAGTTGGTGCTTTAAGCTTTCAAGCATTATCTTTTCATTTATTCTCTACAAATTCATAACTCTAGTTGGTCTTGATTTGTTCATAAAAATATAAGCTTTTTTTCTAAATTGGTGTGGAGTCTTTTTGTAGTGTTTTCACTGCGTTCCTGTTTGAAGTGTTGCTCAAATACTTTACACATTGCCTCTTAAGTTAAGCCTGACTACTATGTGGGTGAGCATAGGTTAATATAAGGTATGTATCTGACACTAGGATTGTAATTCCTTCTTGGACAGGGTGCACACCTCTGCAACCAGAAACCCATTTTCTAACACCTTGTACAGCAAACTTGTTAGAATTGGGGGTGTCTAGTTCACAGGTATGCACCTTGTCCAAGTAGGAAACCTTGCTTCTGTTCTACTCAGGATAAAGGATTTACACACTTTAGATAACCCCTGAACACCAACTTGGTAGCTTGGCATTAGAAGACTGGTTTAGCCCAAAGGCAATTTGTAAAGTATTTGCACCCAGACACACAGTAACACTGTGAAAACACTACAAATGGACACCACAACAGTTTAGAAAATAAAGTATCTTTAGGTAAACCAGACAAGACTAAAACAACAAAAATCCAACATACACAATTCAAAATATGAATCTTATTAGGATTACTACTGCAGAAATGCAGCTCACAAAAAGTATAGCTCCAACCAGGGCTATTATGACATCCCAACAGGCACAAATCCAAAGTACAGCGAAAATCGCTAGGTGCAAGGTGTGGCCACAGAGTTACATGGACCCCCAAGTAACAGTACCTTGGAAAACAAAGTCAACAGTTAGTGCACAGCATCGTGGAGGTGACGCATTGATGGCCAATGCAAGGCCAGCCCCTTACTGCCACAGTGGAGGAAAGGCAGTCAGTCCATTAGGAGGCTAGAAGTTGAGTCCAGGCTGGCAAGGGAAGTGAGGTGGTGTTGAAGACGAGGTGTCGATTCCATTCAGCAGTGCAGTGTCAACAGGGTTTGGGAAATCACCCGCATTGGTTATCAGCTCTGCGATGTTGATGGCATCATTTAGATCAATAACTTGCAGGCGTCAGCTTGAGTTGGAGCTATGGTGCAGGCAAGGCAGTGCCCACGGCCTCGGTGCTGGTTGCCACATCACTCGCGGTGTCGTTGACAGCGTCAGTGTTGTTTTTCCAGGGTTGCGATAGCAACCACGATTCTAAGGGCCCAGGAACTAGAATTACCACCCTTTGGCAATTAGGAGTCCAGCAGAGGACTCCAAGTGCTGTTTAGCAATATGCAGGGGATGTCTTTGTGTCCCTAAGACTTCAGAATAGGAGGCAGGCGCTACTTTAAGCCCTTGGAGAATCTTCTTAAGCAGGATACCACAGCAAGTCAAAAGTCCAGTCCTTTCCACTGTCCACAGACAGAGGCAGCAATTACAGGCTGACCCAGCAAAGCACGTACAGCAAAGGGGCAGTACTCCTCATGACAGCTCTTCAGCTCTTTTTCTTGGCAGGGTCCTCTTAGTCCAGAAGTCATCTAAAGTTTGGGATTTAAGGTCTAATATTTATATCCGATGTTGTCTTTGTAGTCTTTGTTACAAGAGTCTCTGAGCTCAGTAAAAACCAGTTATGTCATCCCTGCTCCAGCTTCACTACAGGCGGTGAGGATAGCATTGTTAAGAGCAGGCACAACCTATTCAGGTGTTATTCAAAACTCATTCCACCACTCTGAATGCAGACCAGGTCATTTCAGCCTGGCTATGGGTCACCCAGGAAAGGCAGGACACACCTCAACCCCCTCCCCTCTTGTGATTGTCTAGAGTAAATGCACATCCCCAGCTCCTGTCACTCCTAAAACCAGATGGTGAATGCACAGACAGGCAGAGGCACACAGGATAGTTAAACAAGAAAATGCCCACTTTCTAAAATTCTGGGTTCAGAGAGCCTAAACTCCAAATCTCTACCTGTTCCCAAATGAACGTTACACATGTAAAATGCTACAGTTCAGCACCACTTGATAACCTATAGGACATTTAGGCTTTCAACAGTGAAAAACGAAATACACAGTATATCACTATCAGGACATATAAGTCGCATCAGTACATGTCCTACCTTTCACATGCACTGCATCCTGCCCATGGGGGTACCTTGGGCCAAGCTGAGGGGTGCATTACAGGTAAAACAAGCATTTGCAATGCAATAGGTCTCGCTTTTACCCGAGTTTGAGCTGTTGGCATTGTAAATGACATTGCCTTTTATTTATGTTTTGGTTTTTAAAACATTAATAAAAGGCATTGTCATTTATAATGCCAATAGCTTAAACTCTCGCAAATGCGAGACCTATTGCATTTCAAATGCTTTAAGGCATCGCTGAGTTGCCCTCTTCTGTCTCCTATAGCCCCTGAAGAGCTCCCCGTTGATTGCTATGAGTTAAATAAGCAAGCTGGTGGTCACAACTGCGCACGAGAGACCCTTGTGCCCTCCTGCAATAAGGACAATGGCACAAGCCAATGACAAATATGGGCGGGGCTTTAAGTACATACTCAAATACAGCATGGCACGCAGAAAAGGGCATGCGCTGCTCAGACTCGACCTAAAAATGAAACCCCTTCCCCTCAGTACAATCCCCAGACGGCTAGAAGTGACAAGCAGCAGCAAGCTTAAAAGCAGCTTTACAACAGCAACCGGCATTGCAAACACAGCAGCTTGTGTGATTTAAATGAAAAAAAAGTTGTGCAGCGTGCGGAGCACTTTTACCTGCTTTGATTGTTGTTTACGAATCCAGCTGGGGAGGAAGCGCGATTGTGCTGACTTCCAAAATAGATGTTCACCAAGAAGTGGGGCAGAGTGAAGCAAAAACACTCCATTGCCGCTCAAACAGCTCCACCAGAGCCGCAGCAGACCGAAGGGTAGGTAAGGAGCAGTAAATATTAAAGAATTAAGAATTAAACCCCTTCCCTTCAACCCAATCCCCAGATGGCTATAAGTGCCGAGAAGCAGCAGCAAGCTTACAAGAGCATATGTCACTGGTCCTTTTGTAAAGCGCTCTGACACCTTAAGGCAAAGTTTGTATTATATAAAATTGCATTAAACTAAATAAAATAAAACACAATCCCCAGATGGCTACAAATGCAGAGAAGCATCAGCAAGCTTACAAGAATTTTGCAACAGCAACAAACTTTACAAACAGAGCAGCATGTGTGCTTTGAAAGAATAAAAAGTTGTGCAGCATGCGGAGCGCTTTTACCTGCTTTGCTTGTTGTTTAAGTATGCCGCTTGGTAGGAAGCGCTATAGCGCTGACTTCCAAGATGGATGTTC
Source organism: Triturus cristatus (assembly GCF_964204655.1). Lineage (NCBI taxonomy): Eukaryota > Metazoa > Chordata > Amphibia > Caudata > Salamandridae > Triturus > Triturus cristatus. Next base: position 772,879,198 of record NC_140585.1, read on the forward strand.
ACCCAGGAAGTGGGGCCCAGTGAAACCAAACCTCTCTCTTTCCTCTCAAACAGCTTCACTAGAGCTGTGGCAGACTGAAGGGTCGTTAAGGAGCAGTAAATATAAAAAAATGAAACCCCTTCCCTTCAACACAATACCCTGATGTCTATAAGTGCAGAGAAGCAGCAGCAAGCTTACAAGAGCTTATGTAATGCAACTGGTCCTTTTGTAAAATGCTCTGACACCTTAAGGTAAAGTTTGCGCTCTAAAAAATTGCATTCAAATGAATAAAATAAAACACAATACCCAGATGGCCACAAGTGCCGAGAAGCAGCAGCAAGCTTACAAGAGCATGTCACTGGTAAGTTTGTAAAGAGCTCTGATACCTTAAGGTAAAGTTTGTGCTATATAAAATTGCATTAAAATAAATAAAATAAAACACAATCCCCAGATGGCTACAAGTGCCGAGAAGCATCAGCAAGGCTCAGCAAAATTAGGCTCCCTATACAAGAGACCAATCTCCCCGTCGATCCAGTGTGATCCAGACCTATCAGCAGCTGCCTGGTATGTCACCTGTTTCTGCAGACCAAATAGAGTAGGGCATTCCATCTTCTCCTTCCAGAGTTCCTCGTTTGTGGCATTCCCCTCCTGCTCCCAATGGGTCAGCTCAGATAGGTCTCCTACTTTGGCCACATGCTCCCCTGTAGGCTCCAGGGCATCCCCTTCAAGATTTGCCTCTCCCTGGAACACGGGAACTACTAGAGCAGGTTTCCTGCACCCCTAGACCCTCCTCTTTCTGACAGGCACCTTACCCACTTTTTCAGGCTTCAGGTGTTCTTGATTCCCCTTACTGGCTGCCATTGACTGAGTGGTCACACACGCCCACTCAGACAGACCTAACATCTTCAGATGAGCCCAACGTTCCACCTTCTCCCACGGGGAACTCTCTAGGTCATTACCAAGCAGACAATCAACAGGCATGGCAGGCCTCATAACTACTCTCAAGGTACCTGATACCCACCCCCACTCAAAGGGAAACTGCGTCATCTTACACAGGCACGTTCTCTGCTGTAACTACTGGGGATTATCTGTTCTTCAGACAACAACTGACACCTGACAGATGTCTCACTGGCTCCTGTGTCTCTCAGAGCTTCACCCTATGTCTATTGATGGCCACCCTCTGCCCATATTTCTTAGTGTTCTTGGGCAGGAGGCTTCTCTGGACCATCTCACTGTCCCCAAATGAGACAAGGGTCATCTCAGCTGGCTCTCACCAACCTGGGGCCAAATTCTTCCCTAGCACTACACTAACCAACCAGGTGACGGTGCACCAGTGGGTGCTGGTGTGGCCTTGGGGAATTTGGGATCCCCTTTCATGTTGCCCTCCTGAACACATGCAAACCACTTTCAAGGTCCTTTGGTGTGCAGAACCAACCACATGATTCTAAGCGCCCAGGAACTGGAGCTGGCACCCCTTGGCAATCAGGCGTCCAGCCGAGGAGTCCAGATACTGTTTAGCAGGATACAGGTGAAGTCTTTGTGTCCCCGAGACTTCAGAACTGGAGGCAAGCTCTACTTCAAGCCCTTTGAGGATCTTCTTAAGCAGGATACCACAGCAAGGCATATGTCCAGTCCTTTCCACTACCAACAGACAGAAGCAGCAACTGCAGGCCAACCCAGGAACGCACACACAACAAAGGGGCAATACTCCTGACAGCTCTCAAGCTCCCCTCCTTGGTAGGGTCCTCTTAGTCCAGAAGTAATCTGAAGTTCTGGGGTTTAAGGTCTAATATTTATACCCCAATTTGTCTTTGTATTCTGTGTTGCAAGAGTGTCTGAGTTCAGTAAAAACCAGTCATGTTCTCCCTGGTCCAGCTTCACTACAAGAGGTGGAGACAGCAGTGTGCATAGCAGACACAGCCTATTCAGCTGCTAGTGAAAACTCCTCCCACCACTCTGAATGCAGGCCAGGTTTATTCAGCCTGGCTATAAGTCACCCAGGAAAGGCAGGGCACACCTCAACCCCCCCACTCCCCCTTGTGATTGTCTAGAGTAAATGCATCTCCCCAGCTCCTGTCACTCCAAAACCAGATGGTGAATACCCAAACAAGCAGAGGCACACAGGAAGGTTATAGAAGAAAATGACCACGTAATAAAAGTGGCATTTTCCAACACACAATTTAAAAAACACCTTCACTTAAAGATGAGTCATTAAATTCTGGGTTCAGAAAGCCTGAACTCCAAATGTAAAAGGTTACAGTGCAGCTCCAAAGATAGCCTGTGGGGCAGCCGGCCTTTTAACAGTTTAAAACAAAAAACACAGTATTAAACTATCTGGGCATGTAGAACACACGACTACATGTACTACTTTTTACATACACTGCACCCTACCCAAGGGGGTGCCTTGGGCCTACCTTAGGAGAGCTTAACATGTAATAAAAGGGACGGTTAGGTCCTGGCAAGTGGGTGCATTTGCCAGGTCAACATGGCAGTTCTAAAACTGCACCAGCAGATACTACAGTGGTAGGTCTGAGACAGATATGAAAGGCTATTCAGGTGGGTGGCACAACCAGTAATGCAGGCCCACTAGTAGCATTTAATTTACAGGCCCTGAATCAATTATACAAATCATGGATAGCCAAATCATAATTTACACAGGAAGCTCTTGCACTTTGACACTGATCAGCAGTGGCAAAGTGCCCAAAGCATCTAAGCCAGCAAAATCAAAAATCTATTACACAATAAAACATGCAGGAGGTAGAGGCAAAATATCAAGGGAAACCACACCAAGAATGCCAAGTATAACAACTCTCTACATACAATCCTGTGTTTGAAACCAGAGATCCATCTGAACACCCATCTGTCGGGCAAAGTGAGACAGAAAATAGATGGTTGAATGTTGTGCTGGTCAACGGGTGAGGAGGCAGTGATCCATACTCTGGAGGTTCACATGTTTGATGGTCTCCTAAAATCATTTGATAACCTTCTTATGAAATTCCTTTTACATCGTTTTCAGGTTTGGCATTATAATAATTTATCTCACTGTGTGCGAATAAGACTGAGTGCTCCCCCTTACTCTCTTCTCACATTCCCCCATCAGGAAATTCTTACAAATCTGGGAACAGTGTAGGGAAGTGGTTTACATGTCATTTAATATATTAATCATCACTTTTTTCTCAATCCTTACGGTGACATTCCTCAGGACTAAATGGCAAGAATGGCTTGCAATGCAATTCAATTTTGACATATTGACCAATGTCCTAATGTTCAATAACAAAGGTCTATATTAATCAAAACTTAAATTCAGCTGTTTCAAAATATTCCACACATGGTATTTGTTCCTGTAGAAACTGCACAAGACCCGCATGAGCACACACTCAAGCTGCTGGAGGTGCAGCCAGTTTGGTTGTGATGTTGTGTGTATTTTGTCGTAGTGCCACAGTCCGGCACTTTATTGGTTCCCAACCTGGGTAGCCATGGCACATCATATGGTCACAAGTATGCACCCTTAGCCTGACACTACCACACGATGTATACCCTAATTATGGGATTGCTGTTGATTTACTGATATGGATTGCAGCAGCAGTGACAGTAGCTAAATTGTGCACACTGAGGGGCAGATTTACAAGCCCCCTGCGCCACCAGTACATCACTTTTTGTGACGTACTGGAGGCGCATTTCACTTCTCCATATTTACAACGAGAGGAAAAGTCACCCTGCGTGACTTTTCCTCTCCTTGTAAATATGGCCCCTTCACACGCAGCACTTTGCGTGGAAGGGACATTCTATGGGTGTTGTTGTGGGTGTTCCCTCTCAACACCCATGGTACGAGGCACATTTCCAGATTTACGAGGAATCATGAATCTGGAAATGCGTGTCAATGCTACGCCTCCCCAGGGTAGACGTGGCGAGGCACAACGAAGAGAAATGTTTTCATTTCTCATCGTTGTTTCCTCTTTCAAAGCGTGCTGCATTCTACAAAACACATTGAAAGAGGAAAATGCCTGTAGTGATTGTTTTTGTGCAGGAAGGTTCCCCTTCCTGCACAAGAACTATCTCCCCATGACGCAGGCATCCTTGCACCATGATGCAAAGGGTGCCTGTGCAGGGACATGGCTGAAGTTAGTGCGCCAGCGTAGGGGAGAGCACAGGAATGTGACATATCATTGTAAATATGTCACATTCCTGTGCTTCGGAAGTGCCGCAGCGTGGCACAGCCAAAAAGCTTGCGTTGCCACGCTGCAACACTTCTTGTAGATCTGCCCCTGAGAATGAGAACAGTCCAAACCCACTCTGATGATCTGCTCCTCAGTTAAGTTGCATATCATTTACATTCTGTCTACTTCTCTAACCCCCAACATAACACACACAGGGGCAGATCCACAAGGAAATTCCGCACCGTGGCAACGCAAGCCCTTTGACTGCACCACGCTGCGGCACTTCCGAAGCACAGAAATACGACATATTTACAATGATATGTTGCATTCCTGTGCTCTCCCCTGCACTAGCACACAAACTGCAGCCCTGCGCCGGCGTAGGCACCCTTGCACTATGGTTCAAGGACGCTGCGACATGGGGAGATTGTTTTTGTGCAGGAAGGGGCACCTTCCTCCACAAAAACAATCACTACAGGAATTTTCCTCTTTCAATGCGTGCTGTAGAATGCAGCACGCTTTGAAAGAGGAAAAAACGAGGATAAATTAAAACATTTCTTCTCGTTGTGCCTCGCTACGCCTCCCCTCGGGAGGCGTAGCATTGACATGCAATTCCAGATTTGCGATTCCTTGTAACTCTGGAAATGTGCCTCGTTCCATGGGTGTTGCGTGGGAACACCCACAGCAACACCCATGGAACGCCCTTTCCACGCAAAGTGCTGCGTGTGAAGGGGCCATATTTACAAGGAGAGGAAAAGTCATGCAGGGTGGCTTTTCCTCTCATTGTAAATATGGAGAAGTGCAATGCAACTCCAGTGCGTCTCAAAATGTGACGTACTGGTGGCGCAAGGGGCTTGTAAATCTGCCCCACAATGTCCCTGGATCCATAGTCATGTGCCGGACCATAGAGCTGAGCCAACTTCAAACCCTTTCCCCATCATAACTCCTGATTGTTCAAACGCAATGTTATCATTTAAATTTGACCTTACCACTTCTAACTCCACTCCATCTTTCTTCTTTCCTCCCTTCCTAGGTTCTAGAGTGAACTTTGAAGCCAGTGAACCACATTCTTTGGTATACAATGTCAGTGGAGAGAGGCATGTGTCTGCATGCTCGAAATTGCACATACCTGCTGACCTGTTTTGAGTAATTGTACATTTCCAAACCTTGCAATATCCTCCACGGCTAATTAGTTACATGAACTTATGTCGCTAGGTTACTGCCCTTGAGTGACTCTGCAGGGCACACCCATGTGTGGGTGGCACACTGAGAAATATACTGGCTTGTAGTCCTGTGCTTTAGCTCTTGTATTTTGCCACATTGTCTTTTGACCCACTTTCTATCAGGAGGCAGGATACATTGGATGGGCACACTCGTTGGTGATAGACCCTCTTTATACCCTAGCCTGCTGTTGTTTTGCCCTGCCCTCTATCCCCTTATTTTTAATTTCACTCTCCTTTGCAACCCTTGTCCCTTCCTCCACTGCCACTGAGTCTAGATGTACTCCTCCGTTCTTAACCTTACACGGGCCAATAGATGATATTCTGCCCTCGCTGTTTTATGCTTACCTTTGTGAGCTATGGATGTTTTAAGCAATGTAGTTTGATAATACTCCATTGATTCACTTGTATTGCTATTGAGTTTGTTAAAATTGCAAATGAAGAATTGCATCATAAAAATGAAGTATCCCAGCCCTTGTGCAGTATAATAAGGAGTAGAGAACTCACTTAAACCCAAATCTGATTTGTAACCCTTGTTCAATACTTTACTGCTCTTTTTATAGGTTTGGTACATACATTCAGTTTGTGTGCACTGAAATGTACATGCAGGTCTTTAAAATATTTCTCATGTACTAAGAATGACTGGCTATCTACACTGCAAGTATTTACTTTTTCTTTCACTAAATTGCTTTTTTTTACTCTGCCTAGATCTGGGAAAGAAAAACACAATTCATATTCACTGTTGCGTGAGCAGAATACGGTTTTGTCGTTTGTATTTCTAATCCCCTCTTGACATTTAGATCTTTCATTTCATAAATTATGTTCATTATTCCATTTTGTTGTGCGCTCTATTAGCATGACAACTAGTCAAGGGCTTTCAACATAAAGGGAAATGTATTTCAAAGCAGAAGTCAGTGTTGGCATTGACAGAGGACTCTGAGTAGTTGAAAAGCAGAACTGGTACTGCTGCTTTGTAAGAACACAATGAATTCACATTAGACATAAGTCAAAAACAAACAACTTGTGAGGGATCTGGTTTTCTTCACAGACGTAAAGGCAAAATAGCCTATGATTTTACAATGTTATGAAAAGTATTTTATTAAGGAGTGTGTGTGTGTGTATGTGTGTGTACATGATATATATATATATATATATATATATATATATATATATATATATATATATATATATATTACCTACTGGCGGTCGCCAGTAGGTAGTTATAGTTAGGACCACGTTTCCATAGGAAAACCTCAACATTCTATTTTGAATAACTTTGGCGCCGGTCGACGAATCCTCGCGAATTTCTCAAAATAGGTGGGGCGCTACGCTCCGCTCCTACCCTGAAAGTCTCGGAGGGATCCGTCAAGCGGGGGCTGAGATAAAAGGGGGGTCCCAAAACGCGTTTTTCCCATGCATTTTTCCATAGGACCTTTAGAACGAGCTACAGCCTGAACGGCTGAACAGAATTACTCAAAATTTGGCAGAGAGGTAGTCCCTAGGTCAAGGAAGTGCCTTTTGTAGGTTTGGTGTAAATCTGTTCAGTAGATTCTGAGAAAATAGCCTTTAAATCAATATATATATCTGAGCCCGCTTACGGTACGCTTACCGTACGCTTACGGTAAGCGTACGGTGGCGTGCGCGAGCGCGATTCTGATTGGCTCTTAGATCTTAGTAAACATTCGAATCGGCCGAAACCAGGAAGCGGCGGCCGCCATTTTGTGTATTTCACTCTGAAAAAAAAGAGTGAAAACAAGGAAAGGGGGCAATGAGGAGAGTTACAGACCCCCTAACAATTGTAAGGGGGTCAAAGAAGGACAGAAAAGTACAAAGAAAACATTTATTGATTTTAAAAAAAATCACGGGGTACGCGTACGGTAAGCTTACGGTAAGCGTACGGTAAAAAAAATAAAAATAAATAAATGAAAAGCAGATTTAAGAGTTTAGAAATTAGGGAGCTCTAAAAAGAGCTGTTGTGTTTATGGAGTCATTTTTTTAGTGGTACCTACAAGTAAGTACCGATGCAGAGTCTAAGGTTCAAGAGGAAGACTCTGTTCCCTTCATCATTGAAGTGCACACCATCTCCTCTATAAATGTCTTGCATGTCGTAACGCAAGTTGTTGTGGTAAATGGCACCCATACCATAGTCACGGAGGAAAGCAGAAACAGATTTGTTGACGTGCTTTCTTGCTTTGTCAATCTGTGGACAGAAATGATTGGACCAGTTCCATTTTTGCCTTTGGCATATGTTGGAAAACACAAAGGCAGTTTTAGGGAAAAGTGTAAACAGTTGTGCAAAGGTGTCCTTCATAAGCATTTCCAGACCTACCCCAGTCAAAGTGCCTAGGTCATTGCCACCACAGTGCACTATTATGAGGTCAGGGTGTTGGATTTGAATGAAGGATTTCACCAATGGCATCAATTGGTGCCACTTTAACCCTCTCTGACCAATCCATTTAATGTCTACATTTGGCAAAGCAAGGTCTCTCACCATATCTGTTTTCTCTGCAAACTTTTCACTCCAGAAGACATAGCTGTGCCCTACAATCCACACTGTGAACATCTTCAAAGGAGAACTGGATGCACTCAGGAGGTGTCTTTCAGTAGAATGGCAATATGAAAAGAAAGACAGTTTGGAAATGGAGGCATACATATTTTTTACAAAACAAAAAGAACTGATTGGCTGTTTCATACCATTCTAGAAAAAAAACTAGGCTGTATGTGAAAATTAATACAAGCATGTTTTGTATTGGTACAAAAAAATGTGTAACCAAAGAACAGTACTATGGATTTGCTGTTAGGTTTGAAAAGTCAAGCACTCTTGCTCTGTGGAATTGAAACATTGTGTGTCGAACTTCTGACCTAACTGCACACAGCAGTGTTCCATGAGCTGTTGCTATGGTAGCAGGCAGAAGTCAAGTTGGGGGAAGGGTACTAGGCAGAAGTCAAGTTGGGGGCAGGGTACTTTTGGAAAAGGGTTGGTTTTCAACCAATAGAAATGTGTCATTACATTTGAAAAAAAGGGGGAAGCACTGAGATTTGAAACTTACATGTATATGTGTGGAAAAATAGAGGGAAAGTTTGCCATTATCTGGTTCTGCTGAGAGGAGAGAGGTGAACACAACAGAGATCCTGGCTCTGATATTCTGCTGTTTGAGTGTCACATTTCTTTCACAACTAACTAATTTTAAAGGTGAGTTTACAGTTTGAGAGGGGATGTATGTGGTAACTTAAGAAATGAATAATAGAAATGGGAATTGTTTTTGTTGTAGTTACACATGGTGGTTTCATAATGTGTCAGTCTGTAAAAGTGATTTTCACTTGGCCCGAAAAAAAAGAGCAGTAAGTGTGCTTTCAAATTGGCAAAGAAATTTCGTTTTGGCACTAATGTGAAAACATGACTCTGTGTGCATAGAAGAATTATAGGCAGAGATTTATTGCGTCTTGCTCTGGTGATTTCACAGTTGCAGTAGATGGAAAAGAGGAGCGAATTTTTGGGGGAAGAAGCAGAGGCTTAGCACACACCCATGTGTTTGCCATGTATAGTCATGCACAGTAATTAGAAGCGAGTGGGGTTTTCAGGTTTAAGTCTGTAATGCAAATACATTCAGCATCACTAAGGCTGGTTGCCCCTGCTGGAGTGTAGGCAGTCACAGAGAATACACACGGTGGTGGTCTGAAAAAAAAACAGCTTGGACATGTGCATTTAAATAAATTTAAAAAAAAGGTTTCAGAATGTGTCAGTCTGTAAAAGTGATTTCAAATTGTAAAAAGAGATTTTCACTTGGCCCGAAAAAAAAAGAGCAGTAAGTGTGCTTTCAAATTGGCAAAGAAATTTCGTTTTGGCACTAATGTGAAAACATGACTCTGTGTGCATGGAAGAATTATAGGCAGAGATTTATTGCGTCTTGCTCTGGTGATTTCACAGTTGCAGTAGATGGAAAGGGGGAGCGAATTTTTGGGGGAAGAAGCAGAGGCTTAGCACACACCCATGTGCTTGCCATGTATAGTCATGCACAGTAATTAGAAGCGAGTGGGGTTTTCAGGTTTAAGTCTGTAATGCAAATACATTCAGCATCACTAAGGCTGGTTGCCCCTGCTGGAGTGTAGGCAGTCATAGAGAATACACACGGTGGTGGTCTGAAAAAAAAACAGCTTGGACATGTGCATTTAAATAAATTTAAAAAAAAGGTTTCAGAATGTGTCAGTCTGTAAAAGTGATTTCAAATTGTAAAAAGAGATTTTCACTTGGCCCGAAAAAAAAAGAGCAGTAAGTGTGCTTTCAAATTGGCAAAGAAATTTCGTTTTGGCACTAATGTGAAAACATGACTCTGTGTGCATAGAAGAATTATAGGCAGAGATTTATTGCGTCTTGCTCTGGTGATTTCACAGTTGCAGTAGATGGAAAAGAGGAGCGAATTTTTGAGGGAAGAAGCAGAGGCTTAGCACACACCCATGTGCTTGCCATGTATAGTCATGCACAGTAATTAGAAGCGAGTGGGGTTTTCAGGTTTAAGTCTGTAATGCAAATACATTCAGCATCACTAAGGCTGGTTGCCCCTGCTGGAGTGTAGGCAGTCACAGAGAATACACACGGTGGTGGTCTGAAAAAAAAACAGCTTGGACATGTGCATTTAAATAAATTTAAAAAAAAGGTTTCAGAATGTGTCAGTCTGTAAAAGTGATTTCAAATTGTAAAAAGAGATTTTCACTTGGCCCGAAAAAAAAAGAGCAGTAAGTGTGCTTTCAAATTGGCAAAGAAATTTCGTTTTGGCACTAATGTGAAAACATGACTCTGTGTGCATAGAAGAATTATAGGCAGAGATTTATTGCGTCTTGCTCTGGTGATTTCACAGTTGCAGTAGATGGAAAGGGGGAGCGAATTTTTGGGGGAAGAAGCAGAGGCTTAGCACACACCCATGTCTTTGCCGTGTATAGTCATGCACAGTATTTACAAGCTAGTGGGGTTTTCAGGTTTAAGTCTGTAATGCAAATACATTCAGCATCACTAAGGCTGGTTGCCCCTGCTGGAGTGTAGGCAGTCACAGAGAATACACACGGTGGTGGTCTGAAAAAAAAACAGCTTGGACATGTGCATTTAAATAAATTTAAAAAAAAGGTTTCAGAATGTGTCAGTCTGTAAAAGTGATTTCAAATTGTAAAAAGAGATTTTCACTTGGCCCGAAAAAAAAAGAGCAGTAAGTGTGCTTTCAAATTGGCAAAGAAATTTCGTTTTGGCACTAATGTGAAAACATGACTCTGTGTGCATGGAAGAATTATAGGCAGAGATTTATTGCGTCTTGCTCTGGTGATTTCACAGTTGCAGTAGATGGAAAGGGGGAGCGAATTTTTGGGGGAAGAAGCAGAGGCTTAGCACACACCCATGTGCTTGCCATGTATAGTCATGCACAGTAATTAGAAGCGAGTGGGGTTTTCAGGTTTAAGTCTGTAATGCAAATACATTCAGCATCACTAAGGCTGGTTGCCCCTGCTGGAGTGTAGGCAGTCATAGAGAATACACACGGTGGTGGTCTGAAAAAAAAACAGCTTGGACATGTGCATTTAAATAAATTTAAAAAAAAGGTTTCAGAATGTGTCAGTCTGTAAAAGTGATTTCAAATTGTAAAAAGAGATTTTCACTTGGCCCGAAAAAAAAAGAGCAGTAAGTGTGCTTTCAAATTGGCAAAGAAATTTCGTTTTGGCACTAATGTGAAAACATGACTCTGTGTGCATAGAAGAATTATAGGCAGAGATTTATTGCGTCTTGCTCTGGTGATTTCACAGTTGCAGTAGATGGAAAAGAGGAGCGAATTTTTGAGGGAAGAAGCAGAGGCTTAGCACACACCCATGTGCTTGCCATGTATAGTCATGCACAGTAATTAGAAGCGAGTGGGGTTTTCAGGTTTAAGTCTGTAATGCAAATACATTCAGCATCACTAAGGCTGGTTGCCCCTGCTGGAGTGTAGGCAGTCACAGAGAATACACATGGTGGTGGTCTGAAAAAAAAACAGCTTGGAAATGTGCATTTAAATAAAATTAAAAAAAAGGTTTCAGAATGTGTCAGTCTGTAAAAGTGATTTCAAATTGTAAAAAGAGATTTTCACTTGGCCCGAAAAAAAAAGAGCAGTAAGTGTGCTTTCAAATTGGCAAAGAAATTTCGTTTTGGCACTAATGTGAAAACATGACTCTGTGTGCATAGAAGAATTATAGGCAGAGATTTATTGCGTCTTGCTCTGGTGATTTCACAGTTGCAGTAGATGGAAAAGAGGAGCGAATTTTTGGGGGAAGAAGCAGAGGCTTAGCACACACCCATGTCCTTGCCGTGTATAGTCATGCACAGTATTTACAAGCCAGTGGGGTTTTCAGGTTTAAGTCTGTAATGCAAATACATTCAGCATCACTAAGGCTGGTTGCCCCTGCTGGAGTGTAGGCAGTCACAGAGAATACACACGGTGGTGGTCTGAAAAAAAAACAGCTTGGAAATGTGCATTTAAATAAATTTAAAAAAAAGGTTTCAGAATGTGTCAGTCTGTAAAAGTGATTTCAAATTGTAAAAAGAGATTTTCACTTGGCCCGAAAAAAAAAGAGCAGTAAGTGTGCTTTCAAATTGGCAAAGAAATTTCGTTTTGGCACTAATGTGAAAACATGACTCTGTGTGCATAGAAGAATTATAGGCAGAGATTTATTGCGTCTTGCTCTGGTGATTTCACAGTTGCAGTAGATGGAAAGGGGGAGCAAATTTTTGGTGGAAGAAGCAGAGGCTTAGCACACACCCATGTGCTTGCCATGTATAGTCATGCACAGTAATTAGAAGCGAGTGGGGTTTTCAGGTTTAAGTCTGTAATGCAAATACATTCAGCATCACTAAGGCTGGTTGCCCCTGCTGGAGTGTAGGCAGTCACAGAGAATACACACGGTGGTGGTCTGAAAAAAAAACAGCTTGGAAATGTGCATTTAAATAAATTTAAAAAAAAGGTTTCAGAATGTGTCAGTCTGTAAAAGTGATTTCAAATTGTAAAAAGAGATTTTCACTTGGCCCGAAAAAAAAAGAGCAGTAAGTGTGCTTTCAAATTGGCAAAGAAATTTCGTTTTGGCACTAATGTGAAAACATGACTCTGTGTGCATAGAAGAATTATAGGCAGAGATTTATTGCGTCTTGCTCTGGTGATTTCACAGTTGCAGTAGATGGAAAGGGGGAGCGAATTTTTGGTGGAAGAAGCAGAGGCTTAGCACACACCCATGTGCTTGCCATGTATAGTCATGCACAGTAATTAGAAGCGAGTGGGGTTTTCAGGTTTAAGTCTGTAATGCAAATACATTCAGCATCACTAAGGCTGGTTGCCCCTGCTGGAGTGTAGGCAGTCACAGAGAATACACACGGTGGTGGTCTGAAAAAAAAACAGCTTGGACATGTGCATTTAAATAAATTTAAAAAAAAGGTTTCAGAATGTGTCAGTCTGTAAAAGTGATTTCAAATTGTAAAAAGAGATTTTCACTTGGCCCGAAAAAAAAAGAGCAGTAAGTGTGCTTTAAAATTGGCAAAGAAATTTCGTTTTGGCACTAATGTGAAAACATGACTCTGTGTGCATAGAAGAATTATAGGCAGAGATTTATTGCGTCTTGCTCTGGTGATTTCACAGTTGCAGTAGATGGAAAGGGGGAGCGAATTTTTGGGGGAAGAAGCAGAGGCTTAGCACACACCCATGTGCTTGCCATGTATAGTCATGCACAGTAATTAGAAGCGAGTGGGGTTTTCAGGTTTAAGTCTGTAATGCAAATACATTCAGCATCACTAAGGCTGGTTGCCCCTGCTGGAGTGTAGGCAGTCACAGAGAATACACACGGTGGTGGTCTGAAAAAAAAACAGCTTGGACATGTGCATTTAAATAAATTTAAAAAAAAGGTTTCAGAATGTGTCAGTCTGTAAAAGTGATTTCAAATTGTAAAAAGAGATTTTCACTTGGCCCGAAAAAAAAAGAGCAGTAAGTGTGCTTTCAAATTGGCAAAGAAATTTCGTTTTGGCACTAATGTGAAAACATGACTCTGTGTGCATAGAAGAATTATAGGCAGAGATTTATTGCGTCTTGCTCTGGTGATTTCACAGTTGCATTAGATGGAAAGGGGGAGCGAATTTTTGGGGGAAGAAGCAGAGGCTTAGCACACACCCATGTGCTTGCCATGTATAGTCATGCACAGTAATTAGAAGCGAGTGGGGTTTTCAGGTTTAAGTCTGTAATGCAAATACATTCAGCATCACTAAGGCTGGTTGCCCCTGCTGGAGTGTAGGCAGTCACAGAGAATACACACGGTGGTGGTCTGAAAAAACAGCTTGGTTTCATAATGTGACAGTTTGTAAAAGAGATTTTCACTTGCCCAAAAAAAAGAGCAGTTTGTGTGCATTCAAATTGGCAAAGAAATTTCGTTTTGTGACTATTGTGAAAAGAAATGTAGTAATATATTTAAATACAATAAAGGATTTTTTTTTTAGTTTTTTTCAGGTATTACTGAAGAACAGTGAACAAAATTTAAGATGCCTACAAAATCTCGAGTTCAAAAAACGCTAAAAAAAAAACTATATTTGAAGACAACTGGAGGACCAAAGTTAGTAGAAGATGCTGATGTTGGGAAAAAGAAAAAATCTTCTGGTAAGCAAAAAAAACAATTTCTAAACAAAATATTCAAAACAAAGAAAAATGTACAAAATGTCTGTTCTCGGAAAAATGTAACAAAACATAGAGAACAGCAAAAAAATGAGAATTTAGTTAATGCAAATATACCTTCTGCAATTGAAAAGTTTAACATAAACAGAAAAACAGCATTTAAAGAGATACGTAGAAAAATGTTTCAGAGAAGAGTTATGTCCAATTTGATAAAGGATATAAAGAAATATAAGCAAAAGGCTAAATATTACAAGAGAAAAAAAGAAATTGAAGCCATTGCAGCAAAAGCATTAGAATTAAAAAGGAAACTATTCATATTAATTTTGAATAGGATGCGTACATTAGATAAAATGGTTAATGTACTGAAATCACAAAGCAAAAGCAAAAGAGTAGTGAACAGAACAAACTTTTGTAAAGTGTTTTTAGGAAAGTGGATGCATAGTTCAAGTAGTGAACCTTTTTTTAATGAAGAGAGCTATTTTCAAAGTAATAGTTTGCTGCATGCAGTTGACACCAGAGGTCGTTCATACGAAGTAAAAAATGGTTGCATAATGGAGAAGGAGATAATGGTTCCAAGAGATGAGGTACAAGTGATGGCAGATGAGGCAATGGGGAGACGTCCTAAAGCCCCAGTGTACACTTGGAATTGTAGTAGTATTTGCACTGTGCGTCAGGAATCTATTGACAGATTTCGAGAGTTTCTAAGAGAATATAGTAAAAAAAGTGTAAAACAAAAGATTAAGGTGCTTCAAAGTCTGGATCCATGCAGAGTGAGAGAGAATACTGGTTTGCAGGGTCATTCTCTTGCTTGTCTATCTAGAAAAGTGTGCAATAGTGTTTTCCATCATTTTAGGATGCTGGCTGTTCATCATACTGAAATGAGAAAGTTTGTGAGACGGTTGTATTTTGCCAAAAGTCCAGCAATAAAGTTAAATGAATTGAATAGGGCTCTGTTCCGAGGAACGGTATCAGATGTAGAGAAGGTTGTTGATGAAATTCAGTTTTGTTACTTTGGTCCTGAACAAAACAGTGCAGAGAAGGACACAGTAAATGAGGCAGAAGTGGAAGAGAATGTAGAACCTTGTGTAAGTAAGACATTTAATGATCACATAACAAAATTTGCAATAATCTCTAATGAAAGACCAAATGTTACTTGTATTTGTTGCCGCAGAACTCATTATAGAAAACAAACTAGGAATGTTGATCTCTACAGAAAGAGTGAAAATGAAGATAATTATAAGTGGATGGATTTTGCCACATATATATTTCTTGAAAATTGTTTTGAATTGGGTGAAGATCAGCGTATTTGTAAATACTGCTACAACAAGTTAGAGGAAAATAGAATGCCGACCAGAGCTGTACATAATAATTTAGAATTGGATGCTATTCCTGCTGAACTTTCTGAATTAAATACATATGAGTCTATACTCATTCAATGTGTTCATCCGTTCCAGACCATAGTACGTATGGAGCCCAAAACTGGTAAATTACCTCCTTCAGATTTACTGAGAGGTTTAAAAGGTAGAGTGGTGTATTTGCCCTTGGATTTGAAAAAAAATATGGAAACTATTGATGCGGATACTTTGGAAACTGAACCATTAATTATTCTGGTTAATGGTGTACCTACAAAGAATAAGAAGATTTGGCAGGAGCTGGTAGATGTGCGGAAAGTACAAAGAGCAAATTTGTATTTGAAAAAAAATAACAAATGGTATGAATCAATTTATATAGAAGAAGAAGAAGAAGAAGAAGATTTACAAGGAGACACAGAAACACCAACTGGACAAATTGAAAAAGTGGACAAGTCAAAGGAAGAAGAAATTTATGAACATTTTAGCATACATCCTCTCCATTCGAAAGAAGTTATGGGAGACAATATTGATCTCTTTCAGATGAAGAAAGCAAAAGGAAATCCCGTGAGTGTATGGGAGGAGAGCTTGGAAGCTCGATGTTTTCCCCAGCTGTTTCCTAAAGGAAAAGGAGGACGATACGATGAACGTCCAGAACAGATTCCAGCTTCAGAGTATCAAACTACAAGACTATATGCTGAAGATCCCAGATTTCGACAAAGTATTCCTTATTTGTTCCATCTTTTATTTGAAAGCGACTTGTCTGCACTGTCTTATGCAGTAAATCACATTTTAAAAAGTGGAGTACATTTACAAAATGTGTCTGCTAAGGATTTTATGGAGAAAGTGCAGCACCGAGATGATCATTTGGAAACACAACTGATCAATCTGATGGCTTGTCAGCGTGGGACAAATGAATATTGGTACCGACGCCATGGTGAACTAAAATGCATGTTACGCAATTTAGGAACAACAACATGGTTCCTTACCCTAAGCTGTGCCGAGTACGCTTGGGATGATTTACTGGATTTTCTACGAGAGGCCAATTCAAACATTAAAAACATCGAATACAAGACAGCAGGAGAACTGTGCTCATTGGATCCGGTTAATGTTTGCAGATATTTCAATCATAGATTTGAGGCTATGATGTCCTTCATCTGCAATAAAAAAAATCCACCTCTAGGAGAAGTAGTGGATTTCTTTTGGAGAAAAGAGTACCAGGCAAGAGGTGCTCCTCATATTCATATTCTGCTGTGGATCAATGATGCCCCAAAGTTTGGAACTGATACTGATGAAGCAGTGTTATCTTACATTGAAGAATATGCAACATGTGCTATACCTAAAAGCACAGAAGAGAACAAGTTAAAGGAGCAAGTTCTACGTTTCCAAAGTCATCGGTGTGGAAAATACTGTCGACGGAAATACAAGAGCAAAGAAAAATACTACACTAAATGTCGATTTGGATTTCCTAGACCTGTTCTTACAAATGGAAGAGTCAACAGTTTTATGTCAGCTGTGAGACATACTATCACAAGAAAATCACCTAAGAATACCTACAACCTTAAAAGAAAAGAAGAATCAAAAAATATAAATGACTACAACCCAGTCATTTTATCCATGTGGAACGCTAACATGGATATACAGTATGTTGCTGACAATTCCATTGCTGTTGCTCGATATGTAACGTCTTACATTACGAAATCAGAAATAACAGAATTGAAGGAAATGTGGGAAGAGATTTCTCACGAGAAGACTGTCAGTAAGAAGCTGTACAGTTTCAGTTTGAAGATGTTATCGCATCGAGAAATTGGATCCTACGAATGTTCAGATAGGTTATCTTCTGCAAGTCTCTACTCGAAGTCAAGAAGAATAATTTGGGCAAGTTTAGGCCTTGCAGCAATGAGAAATCGGGTACTGAAATCTGTTGGAGAAATTGAATATTTGGCTGAGAATGACCCAGAAAGTACAGACATATTGAAAACAAACATGTTGGACACATATTATCCCAAGAGAAGTCATCATCTGGAGAACATGTGTCTCTATGAAGTGTTACAGAACTACATTTATTCACGGAAAGCTGCAGAAGACATCAACAGTGGAAAATATAAAGTTGTTGGTGAAGAAGGATGTTTGGTGAAGCAAACCAAAGGAAGTTTGATAAATCACCGGAAGCTGAGTTGCGACACTACCGACAAGAAAGAATTTTACTACTTGGCTCTTTTACAGTTGTTTAAACCATGGCGTACAGAGGATGAACTACTGGGAGAATTCCAGAGCTATGAAGATTCTTTTAATGCTTGCAAAGACAGCATACAATGCAGTACATTCTCAACTTATCTGCAAATGTTAAATGAAGAAATTGAACAGGAAACTACAATTGCAGCAGAAATAGCTAGAGACAGTTCTCAGGACAGCCAAAGTTCAGGAACACACAGTCAAGATCCCCTAGGACAACCAATCGTTGAAAATGAAGCATCAATAGCCATGAATGAAGTGGAAACGGCTATGAATCAAGCTCAAGAAGAATTTATAGACTTAGAAAATTTGGAAAGACAACTGAATCAAGAGCAGCAACAAATTTATGAAGAGATCAAAAACAAAATTGATCACGGATTTCTACATATCAAAAAAGAGTGCTCATGCACATCATTTCATCCAATCAGGATGTATGTAAGCGGACAAGCTGGCACTGGAAAAAGTTTCCTAATTAAAGTCATCAGAAGCTACCTAAAGCAAAAAACGGATTCTACTTTGTCTTGTGTGGTTACTGCTCCAACTGGGTTAGCAGCATATAACATAAAAGGAATCACCTTACATCGTTTGCTAATGTTACCAGTGGAGCATGAGAACAAAATACAATTCAACAAGCTAACTGGAGAAGCATCCTTGGAAGTTTCACGAGTATTGAAGAAGATGCAAGTTCTCATTATTGATGAGGTGAGCATGGTATCAAACTTAATGCTTGCCTTTGTGCATTTAAGAATGCAGCAAATTTTGAAGACAGACTATGACGTGTTATTTGGTGGAAAACACGTCATAGTTTTTGGGGATCTTTTGCAACTTACTCCAGTTAAAGGACAACCAGTGTTTAATACTGTGACACATGAAGACACGAAGAAGTCATTGGGAAGCATTGGAAATACAAATATTTGGTCCTTCTTTGAGTACAAGGAACTTACAACTAATATGAGGCAAGCAAACGATGAAGAATATGGAAGTATTCTGAAAGATATCAGGATTGGACTACTCACAGAAGTTGGGAAAAAAGCATTACAGAGTCGGCTGCTACATAATTTATTTCCAAAGGAAGAAATAGTTGCAGAGAAAATATACAAGAATATTGCAGAAAACAAAAGTGTCATCTGTTTAATGCCAACTCTACGTGAATGCTCAATATTTAATGAGGAGCTTTTGAAATTGGAAAAGGAAGACATCAGGAAATTGGAAGCAGTGGACAAAATTGAGGATGGAAGAATTACTGTCACAGTAACAGGCAAACTGAAAAATAAATTGGACTCACTAGAGAAGAACATCTCCAAAACAGCAGGATTAGAAAAAAATCTATATGTTTGCATGAACTGTAGAGTGTTTTTAAGGAGAAATTTGGATGTTGAGAAAGGCTTAGTGAATGGAGCGATGGGAAGAGTTGTGGGTTTTATGAATTATCAGAAAAAAGATGGAATTGAATGTTTAAAAATAAAATTTGATCAGATAGAGGAAGTTAAAGACATTTGTCGTTGTTCAGTTCGTTTCATGCTTGTGAAAGACTTATATGTACGTAGGAAGCAGTTTCCGTTTTCACTAGCATATGCTGTAACTATCCACAAGTCTCAAGGATTGACTGTAGATTGTGCATTTGTGAACATTGGTTCAACTGTGTTCAAAGAAGGTATGGCATATGTAGCTTTGTCACGAGTCAAAACATTATCAGGTTTATTCATGATAGACTTTGATGACTCAAAAGTTAGTGCTGATACAAACTGTGTAAAGGAGTATAATAGATTAAGAAGAAGCTATGCTCCTCATTTAGGTCAGTATCCTGTGTTGGAGAAACGTGTAGTTTCTCGTAAAAGGAGAAATGAGAATATCTGTAATGAGGATGTAGAGAAGAGGAAAAAAAAGAGGAGTGATGTAATTGCAAACAAAAAGAAAAAGGACAATGAAGAACAGGTTGTAGGATGTCATTTTGAAAATAGCTCTGGTGTCAACTGCTACGCTAATGTAGTGCTGAATGTTGCATTTTATCTGGAAAGTTTGCAAGAGCAGATAATAGTAAATCAGGGAAAAAGATTCTGTTCAGAGCTCAGTCTCCTTTTTCAAAAGCTGAGTAAAGATAAAACTCAAATAGAAAGTGCTACTGATATTAGAAAACTTTTAGATGTATGTTCAGGACGAACACAGTTTTCTCAAAATGAACAGCAAGATGCACACGAATTTTTGATGTATTTTCTTCAGGTAGTGGAAGAAGAAGGAGTTCCCATTGACATTTTTTTTGGTCTCTCTTATAAATGGGAACATAGTTGTGATAATTGTTATAATATATGTGGCTCTATTGTTGATAATGAAAGGTTTATTTATTTGACATTGCCAGAGAGTAAAACAGTCACTTTTGCAAAATTAGTTAAAGATGCTAATCATAGCATGAAATGTGGTGAGTGTAATTCTGACATGTTATCAACATTAATTTTAAGGGAATACGGACAGTATGTAATTTTAATGATGCAACGATGTAGAGCTGATGGATCAAAATTGGATACTTTAATAAAGAAGTTTACAGGACAGCAATTATCAATTTCAGGAAAAACTTTTGTAACTGTTGCAATAATTTTCCATGATGGACCTACTGTTACTTCTGGACATTACACAGTTTATCTAAAATGTGAAAAAGGCTGGACACTGTGTAATGATTCCCAATTGATTTTCAAACAACGTTTGCCTTTTGATTTAGCAAATTCCTATCTAATCTTCCTGAAACCTAAATTTTAGAGAGATTTGGCAAGATCTGGACAAAATAATTTTACCATTTTACTGGATTACCATTGCAATTTTGTAGAAAAAAGATTTTTAAAATTATCATTTGGCCTAAAGGAAAGATAACCAATTGTAATGTGGACTTTTTTAATTTTTAATGCAATTTTGAAAAACCAATAATTTAGAGATAATCGGTAACTTCTGCACATTTTAAATTTTGGAATGCTATTGGACTGCCATTGGAAATTTTTTCAAAAATGATTTAAAAAATTACTATTTGGCCATGTGGAAAAGTAAGCAATTCTATTGTGGACTAAATAAATTATTCAAAAAATTTTCGTGAACCAAAATGTTACAGAGAATTGGTGAGATCTGGACAGATTAAACTTTAGAATTTTAATGGTTTTCCCTTGGAAATTTATTCCAGGAAAAAAAAAAAAATACTATTTGGCCTAAAGGAAATAAAATCAGATGTATTTTGGAGTTATTTGAGATATAATTTTGTGATTATACTTCTGAAACAAACATATCAGACGGTATTTTAAAGAAAAAAGTATTGTTTTTAGATGATATTTTTTTAGAATAATATGCATTTCTGTAATGATAAGTTTAAGTGAGAAGAGATTCTGGGCTTTTTTAATACAATCTTTGAGATTGTTATTTTTTTTTGCCCGCTGTAAAATGATGAATGCAATTGCTTTCACAATTTATAGTGAAATGCAATATATTCTGAAAACAGCAAAAATAAGGCAAAAATATTTTTTGGTAAAAAATGTAAATATGTGTACTGTATTATAAAATGGTTTAAAAATATTAATACTTGTTTCTTTTTTTTCAGATCGATATAGAAAATTTTCGGAAACTACAACCATTTTAAAAACTATTTTTTAAAAAAACAAATGAATAAATATTTTTTTGAGTGAGTATGGTAAGTCAATAATAAAAATTGTAGTCTCTCAAGGACTTTATAATGTGATAAATGATTTTTAGTGTTTTTTTTAAAAAATAAAAAAAAAGGTACGCTTACGCGTACGGTAAAAAAAAAAAAAAAAAATTTTTAAAAACATATGTAAAAAAAAGATGAAAGATAAGGTTGGCTCTTAAAAGAACCGTTGTGTTCATGCAGGGACAGAGGAAAGAAAGATTGGGAATATTAGACGGTACGACAAGTGTGCTGATCTATTTTACTGTTCACCAGGGAAACACTGGTCTCCCTATAAGTAATTAGATCGTGACAAGTGGCGCACCGTACTTCAACCCTCGCAAACCGAGGGTTAATTTCCAGAGGGCCAGCAAAAGGAGATTCTCCCCCCACAGATGAAGGGCTCACCTGACCTGCAGAAGAAGGAGTCTGCCCTGCAGGTGATGGTCCAGGCTGAGCTGCTGTGGATGTACTGGCTCGTCTTTCTGAAGAGTTACCTCCAAAAAGATGACCATGTGTCCTTCTGTGTACATCCTGGAGGTGTCTCTTCATGGTGTGATTCCCAAAGGAATACTTCCTGTTAGGATTACCTCTAGAAAGTACACGCTGACACAGCTTGCAAGTAACTAAGGGTGCATTCACCTTTTGCTGGCCTTCTGGAAAAGTAAAATAATCCCAAACATAAGAAGGCTTTACTTTCCTCGCTCTCTGCCTCAAGACAGTGCTGCTGGTGCTAGCCTCACTCTCAGAAGAGCTCTGCTGTTCTGCCATCGTATCCCAAAGACAAACCAGCTCCTTCTCCCAAGGGATCACAAGCAGAAATGAGGGGAATGGGTGTGGTGTAGGAGAGTTCTAGAACTGAAAGTAGTTTCAACCAATCAAAAGTTGTGTTTCATGATCACATGACCTACCGTACGCTTACGGTACGCTTACGGTGCGCTTACGGCAAAAAGTACGCGTGCGCGTAAAAAAGACACGCGCTTGCGCGCATGCGCATAACAGTCACTCCCCGGCACTTCCGCGTAACGTGCGCGTGTTGCGTAAGCGCGCACGCGTCCCACGCGCAGTACGCGCGGCTACGCAAAGTACGTAACTATACGCAAGCAGCGTAGATAGATTACGGACGTTGCGTAAACCGTACGCTTACCGTGAGCTTACGGTACGCGTACTATAAAAAAAAAAAAAAAAAAAAAATCTGGAAATAAATTTTACATGTTTATTTTAAAAAATATATATAAAAAAAATATTTAAGGATTTTAAAAATTTAAGCATAGTCTTTATAAAAGATAAGAAAATTAAATTAAAAATATGTTTGAAAAAAATGAAGAATAAAAAAAAAAATAGCATTTAAAAAACCTTGCAAATTCACTGAAAAAACCATGGGTTTCACACACGTTATAGTTAGGAATTAGCATTTAAAAAACCTTGCAAATTCACTGAAAAAACCATGGGTTTCACACACGTTATAGTTAGGAATTAGCATTTAAAAAACCTTAGAAATTCACTGAAAAAACCATGGGTTTCACACACGTTATAGTTAGGAATTAGCATTTAAAAAACCTTAGAAATTCAGTGAAAAAACCATAGGTTTCACACATGTTATAGTTAGCTGGACATTTTACTCGTAAAAAACCAATGAAATTGCCCCGTTATAGTTAGTTCAGCTAACTATAACTCGCGCGCCCGCAATGCACTGCTGATGACGTCACATATTACATCACTCATGACATGGTCAGTGACATCACTCATGACATCACTGATGACATCTCAAATGACATCACTGATGACATCACTGATGACATCAACCTTGTGATAGAGTGGCAGACCTCCTCTCACCTTAATATAAGCTTTGATACACACATTCAAAAATAGAGACTAAAAATTTCAAAACAATGGACATACCAATACCAGTTACAACAACCTCTTCAGTAATTCTAAGATCCACATACACATCCACTCATTCACCAACAGTCCTATACAGTCACTCATACATGTACTCACTCATCATATGTACTCATACATCTATACATCCTGTTACACAATGCCACTCATCCATAGAGTTACTCACACACATAGTCACTCATGCTAATAAAGAATAAAACATACATTTACTTGCATATACAGTAATACACACACCACCATACTTACTTCTACGGAAACTTACACATACTTAGTCTTTTAAACAATCACTTACAGAAACACATACTTATTCATACAGGAACTCTTTCAATCTCTCCCTCTCACATATACTCACATATATACACCAATAGTCACATATACTAGTTTAAAACATATGTAGTTACTCCTGAAGACACTATTGAGACAGTCATTCACTCACTAACACACCCATACACACACTCATCCACCCATACAGTCCTGCACACATACTGTCTTCAACACATACAAACAGTGAGTCACTCATTCACGCATCTATGCACTACGTAATACCCCCCACCGTACCATACAGACACTCAGACTGATACTCAAAAAAACAACTAATAACCTATATAGACACCCATGTAGCTACTCACCAACCCATGCAGCCACTTATACACAAAGTGAGAGATACACTTAATCAGTCAGTTACACAATCAATTTTTCAAAAACAAATCATCCATTTAGACACTTATATACCCATTTATTCTTCCATCGACCTTGAGATATACATATATAAAACATATTTAATTTTCAGAAAAACACACATTCACTGGATGATGTCATCAGTGATGTCATCAGTGATGTCATTTGAGATGTCATCAGTGATGTCATGAGTGATGTCACTGACCATGTCATGAGTGATGTAATATGTGACGTCATCAGCAGTGCATTGCGGGCGCGCGAGTTATAGTTAGCTGAACTAACTATAACGGGGCAATTTCATTGGTTTTTTACGAGTAAAATGTCCAGCTAACTATAACATGTGTGAAACCTATGGTTTTTTCACTGAATTTCTAAGGTTTTTTAAATGCTAATTCCTAACTATAACGTGTGTGAAACCCATGGTTTTTTCAGTGAATATATATATATATATATATATATATTATCTACTGGCGGTCGCCAGTAGATAGTTATAGTTAGGATCGTGTTCCCATAGGAAATCAGCAACATTCTATTTGGAATAACTTTGGCGCCGATTGACGAATCCTCGTGAAATTTTGAAAATAGGTGGGGCGCTCCGCTCCGCTCCTTCCCTGAAAGTCTCGGGGGGATTCGTCAAGCGGGGGCTGAGAAAAAGGGGGGGTCCCAAAACGCGTTTTCCCCATGCATTTTTCCATAGGACCTTTGAACGGCTGAACAGAATTACTTGAAATTTGGCAAAGAGGTAGTCCTCAGGTCAGGGATGTGCCTTTTGCAGGTCTGGTGTAAATCTGTTCAGTATTTCCTGAGAAAATAGCATTTAAAAGCATATATATATCTATAAGCGCGCACCGTGCGCGTAGGGTAAAACTTACCGTACGCGCACGCTGCCGTGCGCGAGCGCGAATCTGATTGGTTGTTAGATCTTAGTAAACATTCGAATCGGTCGAAACCAGGAAGTGTCGGCCGCCATTTTGTCTCTCGCAGTCGGAGGGGGTGAAAAACAAAGGTGGAGAACGTGAAAAGGGGGCAGGGTGGACAGTTCCTGACCCCCTAGCCTTTGTCAGGGGGTCCCAGAAGGACCCCCAAGGGCCAAAATTTCCTTTAATTTTTTTGCAGCGTGCGCGTACGGTAGAAACGGAAAAATTCCGCGAACTGTGTAACGTGGGCGCGCGACCGTTGCGCAAAGCGCACCGTGCGCGTACGGTACGCGCACGGTGAAAAACCTTAAAAAAATAAAATAAAAGTGCATAACTTAGCATTTAAAAAAACGTACAAATTCACTGAAAAAACCATAGGTTTCACATACGTTATAGTTAGGAATTAGCATTTAAAAAACCTGGCAAATTCACTTAAAAAACCATAGGTTTCACACATGTTATAGTTAGCTGGACATTTCACTCGTGAAAAACCATTGAAATTCCCCCGTTATAGTTAGTGCAGGCAACTATAAGTCACGCGACCGCAATCCTCTGCTGATGACGTCAGATATTACATCACTGATGACATATGTGTCTTTCTGAAAAAAAAATATTTGTAATATATGTATAGCTAAAAATTAATGGAAGAAGACATGGGTAAATAAGTGTCTAAATACAGTGATGTAATATCTGACGTCATCAGCAGAGGATTGCGGTCGCGTGAGTTATAGTTGCCTGCACTAACTATAACGGGGGAATTTCAATGGTTTTTCACGAGTGAAATGTCCAGCTAACTATAACATGTGTGAAACCTATGGTTTTTTAAGTGAATTTTCAAGGTTTTTTAAATGCTAATTCCTAACTATAACGTGTGTGAAACCTATGGTTTTTTCAGTGAATATATATATCATCTCATGCTCACAAATATATACAATCACACACTCCTTAATAAAACGTTTCACAACATTTTACAAACATAGGCTATTTTACCCTCATGTCTGTGAAGAAAACCAAATCTTTCTAGTGAAAAAAATAAACAAATATATATATATAAGCAATCCTCGCCCACCAAGAGTAAGATGGGACGAACAAGGTACGGACCACCAGACGTTAGGCTTCAAGTTCAAAGAAAGTGATTTATTGAAAATAACGGCACATCGTGTAGTCAGGGCTAGTGCCTCCCATTTTATATATATATATATTTTTATATATATATATATATATATATATATATATATATATATATTCACTGAAAAAACCATTGGTTTCACACACGTTATAGTTAGGAATTAGCATTTAAAAAACCTTGCAAATTCACTGAAAAAACCATAGGTTTCACACAAGTTATAGTTAGCTGTACATTTCACTCGTAAAAAACCAATGAAATTCCCCCGTTATAGTTAGTGCAGGCAACTATAACTCACGCGACCGCAATCCTCTGCTGATGCTAATACTGTATTTAGACACTTATTTGCCCATGTCTTCTTCCATTAAATTTTAGCTATACATATATTACAAATATTTTTTTTTCATAAAGACACATATGTCATCAGCAGAGGATTGCGGTCGCGTGAGTTATAGTTGCCTGCACTAACTATAACGGGGGAATTTCATTGGTTTTTTACGAGTGAAATGTACAGCTAACTATAACTTGTGTGAAACCTATGGTTTTTTCAGTGAATTTGCAAGGTTTTTTAAATGCTAATTCCTAACTATAACGTGTGTGAAACCTATGGTTTTTTCAGTGAATTTGTACGGTTTTTTAAATGCTAAGTTACTTTACGCCATTCATGGCGTGCACGCCCACTTTACGCAGTTAGTGCCGTGCACGCACGGTGGTCACGCGGTGCGCTGCGCGCACTGCGTGCCCACGTTACGCGGGATGGGCCAAGTACGCACGATGCGCTTCGCGCACCGTGCGCACATGGGGGACATATTATGTGCTTCGTTGTGAAAGGTATTCATTTTTAGTTTCCTTGTGAAATAAATGCCATGTACAAACGGTGCCCATCGGGCACCATTTGCACACGGGGTGGGGAAAGTGTGGATAATTTTTTTTTTTTAAATAATTTTAACCGTACGCGTACGGTAAGCGTAATCAGCGATTTTACGCAGTTAGTGCCGTGCACGCACGGTGGTCACGCGGTGCGCTGCACGCACCGCGTGCCCACGTTACGCAGGATGGGCCATGTACGCAGGTTGCGCTTCACGCACCCTGCGCACATGGGGGCCATATTATGTGCTTCATTGTAAAAGGTATTCATTTTTAGTTTCCTTGAATATTATAAGCCATGCTTCGGGCACCATTTGCACACGGGGTGGGGAAAGTGTGGATAATTTTAATAATTTTAACCGTACAAGGGACGGTAAGCGTAATCGGCGATTTTTCGAAAAAAATTAAAATTGTTTTTTTGGCCTTGGGGGTTTTTGGGGGACACCTATATCGATGCTGGGTGGTTAAGAACTAAATATACTACCGCTTTAGATGTTTTTTGACTTTGTTTATGCTGCCCCCCTCAGAGTGCGAGAGAGAAAATGGCGGCCGCCGCTTCCTGGTTTCGACCGATTCGAATGTTTACTTAGATCGAACAGCCAATCAGAATCGCGCTCGCGCACGTCACCGTACGCGTACGGTAAGCGCACCGTAAGCGCACCGTAAGCTGGCTCAGATATATATATTGATTTAAAGGCTATTTTCTCAGAATCTACTGAACAGATTTACACCAAACCTACAAAAGGCACTTCCTTGACCTGTAGACTACCTCTCTGCCAAATTTCAAGGAACTCTGTTCAGCCGTTCGGGCTGTAGCTGTGTCTAAAGGTCCTATGGAAAAATGAATGGGAAAAACGCGTTTTGGGACCCCCCTTTTATCTCAGCCCCCGCTTGACGAATCCCCCGAGACTTTCAGGGTAGGAGCGGAGCGCAGCGCCCCACCTATTTTGAAAATTTCGCGAGGATTCGTCGACCGGCGCCAAAGTTATTCAAAATAGAATGTTGCGGTTTTCCTATGGAAACAGGGTCCTAACTATAACTACCTACTGGCGACCGCCAGTAGGTAATATATATATATATATATATATATATATATATATATATATATATATATATATATTCACTGAAAAAAACATAGGTTTCAGGGCTGACTCGTACAAAACCATTGAAATTCCTCCGTTATAGTTAGTTCTGCTAACTATAACTCACGCGCCCGCAATCCACTGCTGATGATGTCACATATTACATCATTCATGACATGGTCAGTGACATCACTGATGACATCACGGATGACATCTCAAATGACATCACTGATGACATCACTGATGACATCATCCAGTGAATGCGGTTTGGTTTGTTATTTAAATATGTATTATAGATATAGCAATCTGCATTGAAGAATGAGTGGATATATAAATATAAATATCTGTATGGAGGATTTAGTAGCAGTGTGATTGACTGTTTACTTGACTAATTTATAGTGTCTCACTAAATATATTGGATAGTGACTAAACTGTGTGAATATCTGTATCACTTTGTCAGTTGTTGTGTAAACTGCTGCACCAGTTGGTTAGTAGCTACATGAAAGTCTATATTAGTTATTAATTAGTTAACTGAGTATTTGTATGGGAGAGTGAATGTGTGTGTGGTTCGGTGGGGGCTGTGTGACTGCCCAAAGATGTGTGAATAGTTGATTCAGTAGGTAGATGAGGTTAAGACTACATGTTATAACAGTTGTTTGGGTGAGTGAATATCTTTATGGGTGTGGTGATGAGCAAATATATCTCTCAATGGTACATGTCCAACAAAGTAGAAAAATAAAAGGCAGTGTATGTGACAGTTGTTGTATAAAAATAAGTATACATAAGACTCAGTGATTGTATGAGTGACTGTATGGATAACTGTATACTTGTAATTGTGATTTTATAACACACTAAGTATGAGTTACGATCTATATGAATAAATGAAGTGGTGTTTGTATAAGTGTGTAGTTGAGTAAATGTATGTATGATCCATTGTTTGCATAAGTGAGTAGGATGACTGCATAAGTTAATAGGATGTGTGCTGGTGTATATTGTTGATATAGTGTATAAGTATATTTGATAGTGTTCCATTGATCATTGACAGCATGTATGAGTGAATCTATAGGTAAGTGATTAGATGTGTGTGTCGATCTAGGAATCACTGAGTGGGTTTTTAGAAATTTGTATTGGTGTGTCAATGGATTCAAATATGGAACTCAGTATTTTACAGTGAGTGATGAAAGGTTATACTACTGTATGATGAGGTGTATCTGATTGTCACGTGGATGATGTCATCAGTGATGTCATCAGTGAGGTCATTTGAGATGTCATCAGTGATGTCACCAGTGATGTCACTGACCATGTCATGAATACTGTAATATGTGACATCATCAGCAGTTGATTGCGGGCGCGCGATTTATAGTTAGCAGAACTAACTATAACGGAGGAATTTCAATGGTTTTGTATGAGTGAAATGTCCAGCTAAATATAACAGTCCTGAAACCTATGTTTTTTTCAGTGAATTTCTAAGGTTTTTTAATTGCTAATTCCTAACTATAACATGTCTGAAACCTATGTTTTTTCAGTGAATTTCGAAGGTTTTTTAAATGATAATTTTTAAATGTAATAATAGTATATGTATTTTTTTGATACTGATTTTCTACAGTTTTATATTACATTATATATTTTTAATATAAATGGAAATGAAAATGTTTTTCAAAATATTGAAACATTTATTTTTTTGTTGCATGTATAAGTGTAGAACTATAAGTGTGTTGGTTACTTAGGGGACTGCATGCGTAGTGGATAGGGGTTTGAAGCAGTCCATGTGCTAAGGCCTGGCTCAGTGCATGAGTACTTGGGAACTGACTGAATGAGTAGAGTACTGCAAGGAGAGAGGCTGGGTGAATTTATAAGTGGTTGGGTTTTGGCGCAGTGAATGGATTAGTACATGGTGCTGAATGGGTCACTAGAGGAGTGCAAGGGGAGTGACAGGGTGTTTGCTGGAAGTGTATGGATACTGACTGGGAAATTGAAGGTGTGAAAGACAAGTGTGTAGGTGGTTAGAGGACTGCATGAATAGTGGATAGGGGTTTGAAGCAGTCCATGTGCTAATGCCTGGCTCACTGCGTGAATACCTGGGTACTGACTGAATGATTAGAGTACGGCAAGGAGAGTGCCTGGGTGAATATCTAAGTGTTTGGGTTTTGGTGCAGTGAATGGATTAGTACATGATGCTGAATGGGTCACTAGAGGAGTGCAAGGGGAGTGACAGGGTGTTTGCTGGAAGTGTATGAATACTGACTGGAGAATTGAAGGTGTGAAAGACAAGTGTATAGGTGGTTAGAGGACTGCATGCATAGTGGATAGGCGTTTGAGGCAGTCCATGTGCTAAGGCCTGGCTCACTGCATGAATACTTACACAGTGGCGAAGGGAGGGGATGGGGCCTGAGGTGATGTGTGAAAACATGTCCTGTGGCGCTTTTAAGTTGCGGAAATAATTCCCCTTCAATCCGGAGAGGCCCAGGGGGCCAAATAGCCCACCAGGTACTTCCAGTAAGCGCCACTGCGCTGTGTTTCAGAGAGGTGGCCCAGGTTGTGCCCCTTTTTACACCTCTCTGCAACGCAGCTCTGTGGCACTTACTGAAGGTACCTAGTGGGCTAGTTTGCTAGTTGGACCCAAGGGACACTCAGGATTCAAGGGGACTTAATCTCCCAAATTAAAACGGCCACAGGGCGCGTTTACACAATGGTGAAGGGAGGGGATGGGGCCCGAGGTGACATGTGAAAACACGCCCTGTGGCGCGTTTTAAGTTAGGGAAATAATTCCCCTTCAATGCTGATAGCCCCTGGGGGCTAACTAACCCACCAGGTGCTTCCAGTAAGCGCCACTGCGCGGTGTTTTAGACAGGTGGCCCAGGCCGTGCCCCTTTTTACACCTCTCTGCAACGCAGCTCTGTGGCCCTTACTGGAGGTACCTAGTGGACTACTTGGACCCTAGGGACACTCGGGATTCAAGGGGACTTAATCTCCTACATTAAAACGGACACAGGGCGTGTTTACACAGTGGTGAAGGGAGGGGATGGTGTAGGAAAGTGGCTCTTTTTATACTGGACCAAAGTAAGGTACAGTATGTAAAGAGTCCCCAGTCACCAGAGGTTTGGCAGAGGTTACAATTAGATATAACCTTACTCTCTAAAGTGGTCGCTTGGTCGAGCAGTAAGGCAGTATCAGAGGACAGTGTAAAGCATTTGTTGTACACACTCAGTCAGCAAATGGTCTCACACACTCATGAACTGTACACTAGGCCAATTGTTTTGGATCAAAATATATAGTTGTTTTATTTTAGAACCAACAAGGTATCAAAATATACTTTCTCAGGATGAGTTACTTTAGTTAAATACTTTTCAAATAGGCAATAGACTTTTTGAATGCAATAGTTACAGTTTGTTGCAATAGGCAACACAATTTCAAACACAATGCAACACTGGGCTCAATGGGAATTTCTACTTAAATGCAATTAGTTACTTTGTAGATTACTTTTCTAACCACAGGACTGGATCCTAGATTCAGTCCCGGGACATGAACTGTAAACAGTTAAGTAAAAGCGTTTTGGTTACAGTAGTGATTTTTAAGGAATATTATTGTATTTTAAAAGTTGACACTTAGAAACTTTTTCAGTTGGAATTACCAATGTTATCCTATGTAAGGAAATTCAATTTGCAGGTAAAGTATGTTCACTTTACTTTTTTAATCCAGTACTGGACTCCTAGGTTCAGCACTGGGACCTCTATCTAAAACAGGCAAGTAATTACGTTTTTATCGTTGGCACGATTTTTAGAGAATATTTGTAAGTTTCAAAAATCGACACAGAAACTTTTTCAGCAAAAAGCAGGCAATGATATCCTATGGAAGTAAATTAAAGTTACTGGTAAGTAAGGTTAGAATTACTTTTCAGGATCAGTACTGGGCTCAAAGATGCAGCACTGAGGTCTCTCCTGATAACAGGTGAGTAAATCGGAATTCGTAGTTCGGCTGATTTTAGATGAATATTTTAAAGTTCCAAAACTCCACACTTAGAAGAATTTTCAAGTGAAACCAGTCAATGTTAGCCTACGATGGAAATTCAAGTTACTGGTAAGTACGGTTAGAATTACTTTTCAGGATCAGTACTGTGCTCAAAGATGCAGCACTGAGGTCTCTCCTGATAAAAGGTGAGTAAATCGGAATTCGTAGTTCGGCTGATTTTTCTTAGGTCCAGTATATATAGAGCCACTTTCCTACACCATCCCCTCCGTTCACCACTGTGTAAACGTGCCCTGTGTCCGTTTTAATTTGGGAGATTAAGTCCCCTTGAATCCTGAGTGTTCCTAGGGTCCAAGTAGCCCACTAGGTAACTCCAGTAAGCGCCACAGAGCTGCGTTGCAGAGAGGTGTAAAAAGCGGCATGGCCTGGGCTACCTCTCTGAAACACAGCACACTGGCGCTTACTGGAACCACCTGGTGGGCTAGTTAGCCCCCAGGGGCCCTCAGGATTGAAGGGGAATTATTTCCCTAACTTAAAATGCGCCAGGCCCCACTTCTTTTTCTAATTTATTGGCCCTGGGGACCCCATCCCCCAGGGCCTGCCTCCTAATTTTTTTATTAGAACAAAAGAAATTTGGAAGGGTGCCGTGTGGCCCCCCTCCCGAGGCCTTAATCAGCCCCGGGGACCCCAACCCCCGTGGTATTTTATTTGTTTTAAATTCTTTAGGAGGGGGGCTGCGTTGCCCCCCTCCTCAGTCCACTTATGGCCACAGGGACCCCATCCCCCGGGGCCGGCCTTTGTTTTTTTAAAATTTATTTTTTATTTATTTATAGAAACGCCTAGGACATGCTGGACAAACCGTACGTACCTATCGCCATGACGATTTGAGTGATATTCATTAAAAGGCAACTATGCATACAATGAATCCATGTGGAATGTATTTACACCGCTAGTGATGCTCTGACGTGTCTGATGCCCTACCATGCCAAATCGAGGCGCCCACGCCGGTCGGTACTCTCGAAGTAGACACTCTTGTCGTTTATTTATACAAACATGGGTAGCTATTGACACGCACATTTAATACACACGCACACCAAGCCATTCAAAGGGGATTCGACAAAAATTCGACCAAAACTATGCAAGAAACCCCCCTCACAGTTAATAAAACACACATCTACCGCCGGATGAGTAATACTTTTTATTTTAATCTCTGGAAAGGAGACGAACCTCACTTGAGAGTCACAGCACGCTCCTGGCTGAGCCCAATGCTGTGTTACACCCACCAGTGCCCGCCGAGTGCCACACACCTCTGTGTTGTATTCCACCAGCTAGTGCTTATGCTATGACACTCTCTAACCCATGTGCACTGTAAAACCACCCCGTGGATATGTCATGCCACACTGGCCTTCGCACAGGTTATATTGCCCCATCTAAAGTGCCTTCCTCGATGCCTATGTTATAACGCACAGCGCTATGCCATACATATTACAATCTGGGATCCATATCTTTGTCACAGTGCATATGCAACGTTACACTCCCCAGCACATATTTTATATTACAACTTTAGAGACTAGCTAGGTTACACAACACTGCTCTGTGCATATTACACTCCAAGGTGCATATCGCATAGCACGCGGTAGTGCCTGTGCTTTCTCGAGCTCTCCAATTAATCTGTCATTGTGCACAATGTATTGCATATTATATTTCACGCCCTGGTTCATCTTATGTCACACTTTTTGGTGCATAGTTTATACCATACACTATATCTAGTTTTCATTTTCAATAGTGCTCTCAGGACTATATTCTATATAACACTGCCTTCATCTACCCTTTTCACGGGCATTACATTTTGCGATGGGGTGGAGGGTCAGGGGGTGTTTCTGCCAAGTGAGCACGGAGTCACAGTCACAAACGTCCTCTTCTTCCCGAATAAAAAGTGAGACTATGTCCCATCATTGACCTCCTGTTTACCCTCTGTGCTTAGCTTGCTGCCCCTATTCTCCTTCCCCCTGCCCTCTGATGTCTTTGTGCATGCCCCTGCTCCATCCTTTTTGCCCACCATGTTCCATGGACCTGCCACTCCTAACTACTCTGAGTGTTCTATTTAGCTGCCACTCCCCTCCCACCTGCCTAGCATTGTCAGATGAGTGTAACCTGTCCCTGCCACCCCCACCCTGCCTGTCCACATTCGAAGCCCCTATCACCTTCCTCCTGTCCTCCATGGTCCCTTTAACTGCCACACCCTTCTGCCCTCCCTGGTCTGTTGTGCTGCAACTGCTCCTCCTGCCTGCCCCGCTTGGTCTGTTGTGAGGCCCCTTCCTCTGAACTCTCTTGTCTGTGCCCAGGTCCTGACCCTCCCTTCTATCCTTGTTTAACAAAAAGAGAGATGACCTAAACTAATTACAGGGAACCGGGTACTTTAAACGAATAAGCAAGAAAATAGCTCCCTGGAGAAAAAACACTCATACCAACCTATATCGCTTTCCACTAACTCAAGCAGTCATCTTCCAAGACAAAAGTAACAAACCAAATTGAAATGCAATGCATACACTTGTTGTCGGTTAAAATCAATTTTACTATTCTTAAAATTTCGAAAAGATTTCGAAAAGGTACATAGTTTTTAATACATAAAAAATGTCCACATTTAATACATAGCAGTGTCTCCAGGGAGCGATTTGCTTGCTTATTCCTCCCTTCTATGCTCCATGGTCCTTTGTGCATGCCACTGCACCCTCCTTCTTGCCCATCATAGCCATTGTGCTGCCACTAACCATCCTGTTTGCCATGCAAGGTCTTCTGTGCTGCCACAGCCCCTCCCATCTTCCCTGTGTGGTCTGCTAGCTGCCCCTGACCCCCTTCCACCTTCCCTCCATGGTCTGTATGTATGCCATCGTAGTCTCACTGTTGCTCTCCATGGTGTGTCTTGCTTCTAGTGCCCATCCTGCCTGACCTCCATGGTCATCTTGCTGCTTCTGCCCTGCCCCCTTGCACCCAGCCCTCTGTTTCCATGTGCAGACCCCTATTCCCTTCCTCCTGGCTTGTCTGTTCCATTGTAATGCCCCTGATCCGTCCCTCCTGCCCTTTATGGTCTGTTATGCTGCAGCTTTCTCTCCTGTCTCCATTATGGCCAGCTAGCTACCATTGCCTCTTTCCCCTCTGTTCTTTGTTGTCCATGTGCATGGTCCTGTCCCCTCCCTATTGCTTTCTATGGATTGTTGTGCTGCACTCTTGTCCCTCATGCCCTGTGTGGTGTATTGTGCTGCTGCAAACACTGATGCCTGCCCTGTAGGGTCTGTTTGGTGCATCTCTCCATGTCCCTCCTGTCCTCTGTTATCCAAGTCCATGTCCCTACCCCAATTCCTCCTGCCTTCCATGATCCAATGTACCATACTTGCGAACATTTTGAACTTGGTAAGAGGGGGATTTTGAAAAAAAACTGGAGTAT
Organism: Triturus cristatus; assembly: GCF_964204655.1. Lineage (NCBI taxonomy): Eukaryota > Metazoa > Chordata > Amphibia > Caudata > Salamandridae > Triturus > Triturus cristatus. Next base: position 772,914,436 of record NC_140585.1, read on the forward strand.
TGATTTTCCCCTTTGAGTTACATTGAAAAAGAGGAAATTGTAGACAGGAGACAGATCAAATAAAGCTCATTTGAGCTTAAAAACATTGGACGTTTCCTGACTGAACTGGGTCTATTGCCATGTATGGTTGCACTACCACTACCTCTTCCTTCAACCCACAATGGTCTATTATATTGCCACAGCCTCTCTTGCCAGTCCTGTATTGTTAGTTTGTTGCCCCTGCCCCCCTTTCCGCTACCCTCCATAGTCTGTTGTGCTGCCACTGCCCTTCCTGCCTGCCCAGTGTGGTCAAATTGTTGCCTCTGCACCCTCCTACCTGCCTTCAATTGTCAGAGTCCGTGCCCCTGGCCTCTGCCTCTCAACAGTATCTTAATGAACACCTAGATTGCTAACATTCTATATTTATTACAAAAGTGTGAACGCCTGACGTCATCTTGATGTCATCAAAACTATAAAACCTAGAGCATTTTCTTTAGAAATTACATATATGAGAGGGTCTTATTTGCATCAAAATTATGGTTAGTGCTCTAAAAAACTAAAATGAGGACATATTTTCTGAGTTTTCAAATAGCGACAAAGCACTTTAAATTTATTTGTTATCTTTATGTTTTTTTATCCAATTGACCACTTGATTAAATGTTGCACTTAGTGGAGAGGATGTGGTGTTACTTCCTGAGCTGCAGAGTTTAGTTTGCAACTGGGGAACCAGGTTGCAGTTTCTGCTTCAGCTCAACATTCTGTGATTCTGATCAAATCACTTAATTTCCCCATGTCTACAACCAAATTTAATTTGTTCTTGTGTGATGTAACCAATGCTCATGTAAAGCACTCCAATACCTGACAAGTTTGCACTATATAAAACTGCAATAACACAAAAATAAATTGTTTTGCACACTTCTGTCATTGGGCTACATGTGGACTACATCTGGGTGATATTTGTGCTGCATTTGGGCTCTTTTGTCTCTGGTGGCCATCTTGGGAGATTTATTTGTTATGAAGTTTCCTCATTTCCTCATTTACTGCAGTCTCCTCAGTAGGAAATGCTTTCAGTTTTTTACTTTGATTCCATCAAGAAGGTATTCAGATATGTCACACATTTGCCATAAATTCTGAATGTTAGCACTCTAGTTGCTCATTAGATCACTGTAGTAAAGCTACTGCTCACCACTGAAGTCTGCTATTGGTATTAAAAGTGCATGTTTCAGTCTGCATGTCAGAGTTTTTTAATGAAATAGAAGAGGATTTGAGAAGTCAAAATGTGCCCTAATTTTTTTTTTCTGCAGCACTAATCATAATTTCTATGGCAAAATAAACCCCTTCATTTTGTTCATTTGCAAATTAAATGTTTAAAGTGTTACTGCTTTATTCCAATCAAGATGGCTTCAGGTGTGCCATTCTTTTGCCATAGGTAAGACTGTTAGTGCTCTAGTTGTTCTTTAGAACACTCTGGGAAGCTGCAGTAGAAAACAAAGGAATCAACTGACAGTCTCTACCCTTGTACATGTTTTACTGAGAATGTCAGACTTCATTCTCACATGACTGAGAATGACCTCTGTGGGACAAGCATGAGAAAATAGTTTTCTCTCAAACATGATTCATGATATCCCAGCAGAAGGCTTTTTCACATGGTAAAATCACCTTAGAACACACCATTCCTAAAATGAGCATGGTACCATCAACAAATGATTTATAATGTAACTAAAGTCTTAAAACCTTCTATTAACTGCAATGCTTTTAAATGAGGTGCTATCATGTATATTGGTCCCAAGATGGCTGCCAACACTTCTTGGATGAAGTGCTGACAGCCAATCAGATCTCACGATGAGATGTGTGGTTAGGCTCCGCCCAGATATATATGTGATTTTACTTTTGATTTTCTCAGGACCTACTGAACGGATTTACACTATTTAACCAAAAGGCACGACTCAGAACCAAGGGCTACCTTTTTGCCAAATTTGGTGTAATTCCGTTCAGCAGTTCGGGCTGTAGCTGCGATTAAAGGTTCCTATGCAAAATTGCATGGGGAAAACACATTTTGCGACCCCCTTTTTTTCTTGGTCCCCGCTTGACGAATCATCCCGAGACTTTCAAGATAGGAGCGGACCGGAGCGCCCCACCAGTTTTGAAAGTTTTGCGAAGATTCGTTAACCGGCGCCAAAGTTATTCCAAATAGAATGTTGCAGATTCCTATGGATAATAGGTCCTAACTATAACTACCTACTGGCGACCGCCAGTAGGTAATAACTATCTATCTATCTATCTATCTATCTATCTATCTATCTATCTATCTATCTATCTATCTATCTATCTATCTATCTATCTATCTATCTATCTATCTATCTATCTATCTATCTATCTATCTATCTATCTATCTATCTATCTATCTATCTATCTATCTATCTATCTATCTCTCTCTTTCTCTCTATCTCTCTATCTATCTCTCTATCTATCTCTCTCTCTCTATCTCTCTCTCTCTCTATCTATCTATCTCTCTCTCTCTCTATCTATCTATCTATACATACATACATACACATATATATATATATATATATATATATATATTATCTACTGGCGGTCGCCAGTAGAGAGTTATAGTTAGGACCGAGTTCCCATAGGAAATCTGAAAATTCTATTTTGAATAACTTTGGCGCCGGTTGACGAATCCTCGCGAAATTTTCAAAACTAATGGGGTGCTCCGCTTAGCTCCTACCCTGAAACTCTCGGGGTGATTCATCAAGCGGGGGCTGAGAAAAAAGGGGGGTCCCAAAATGCGTTTTCCCCATGCATTTTCCCCATAGGACCTTTAGTCGAAAGTACAGCCCAAACGGCTGAACAGAATTACTTGAAATTTGGCAAAGAGGTAGTCCTCAGGTCAGGCATGTGCCTTTTGCACATATGGTGTCAATCTGTTCAGTAGTTCCTGAGAAAATTTCAGGTAAAAGTACATAAATATCTATATGCGCGCACCGTGCGTGCACGGTGCCGTGCGCGAGTATAATTCTGATTGGTGGTTAGATGTCAGTCAACATTCGAATCGGTCGAAATCAGGAATGTCGGACGCCATTTTGTGTGTGGCAGTGAAAAAGAAAGGTGGAGAACGTGAAAAGGGGGCAGGGTAGAGAGTTCCTGACCCCCTTGCCTTTGTCAGGGGGTCCCTGAAGTACCCCGAAGGGTGAAAAAAACATTTTATTTTTTTTCAAATAAACGCGTGGTGCGCGCACCGTGTGCGCATGGTGAAAAACCCTTAAAAAAAAACATTTACAGGATACAGTCAATCTATAACTATATACATAGGTAGTTTATTGTAGAATAAATATATAAAAAATATAATAATACATACATAAATTAGCATTTAAAAAACCTTACAAATTCAGTAAAAAAAACATAGGTTTCACACACGTTATAGTTAGAAATTAGCATTTAAAAAACCTTGCAAATTCACTTAAAAAACCATAGGTTTCACACACGTTATAGTTAGGAATTAGCATTTAAAAAACCTTGCAAATTCACTGAAAAAACCATAGGTTTCACACATGTTATAGTTAGCTGGACATTTCACTCGTAAGAAACCATTGAAATTCAGGTAACTATAACTCGCGCGACCGCAATCCACTGCTGATGACGTCACATATTACATCACTGATGACATCATCCAGTGAATATGTGTCTTTCTGTAAAATAAATATTTTTTATATATGTATATCTAAAGGTTAATGGAAGAATAAACGGGTAAATAAGTGTCTAAATGGATGTTTTTTTTTGTAAAATTAATTGTATAAATGACTTATTAACAGTATCTTAGTGAATACAGTGATGTAATATGTGATGTCATCAGCAGTCTGAAAAAGATAAAAGTAAGTCACCCCTACTGCAGGCCTTACAGCCCTAAGAAAGGGTACATCTTATCTCATGTGTAGACATATCTGCATGGACAGATATGACCCAGCAATATCTGAACCATTCTTGCATATTTTAAGTGCATAGGAAAGCCATAAAGAGTACATAGGATAGAAACTTGTCATTAAGAGTTTCCTAGCTCCATGATGGCTTCACTGTACCCTAGACTGTTTGGTACCAAACATCTTGTCTTAATAAATCCTCACTGATGCCAGTGTTGGATTTATTAATAAATGTACACAAGAGACCCTTTAGAGTGTCCCATTAAAACCTACCAAGCACTAGTGTGGTCTCTGACAAGTCATAGCCAACTTGCCACCACTAGGCATGTTTTTGGGTGAGAGCCTGTGCTGTCTGAGGCCAGAAACAAAGCCTGCTCTGGGCAAAGTTGCTTCACACCTCCACCAGGCTGGAATGGCCTTCTGAAGTTTCGTAGGCACTGCTGCCTTCCAAGTACAGGACAGGCTTCCCTGATCGTGGAGGATGCCAACACCCCCTGTCCTGCTACCCATTTGGCTGGAGTACAGGAGGTAAAATAAGTTAGATAAGGAGGAGTTTCCACATTCAGCCAACTCCACACCTAAGGAGTGGCAGGTGATGTGAACCCCTTTCCTGACAATCCATCACCTTGTCATGGTGGAGAAAAAAACGATCAGGGCCAGGAAGTGGTTACTTAGAGGGTTTAGACCCCCCAAAGGTAGGTAGCCCATTTGCTACTACCTGTCACTACCTTTAACAATACCCCTAAATCTAGTATTCAGGTGGCATCCCTAGATGTGGAAACTTAGATTCGATGGACACGAAGAAGAAAAGGAAAAAGAAGAGTCACTGCTCGAGAACTGCAGCCCTGCTGCAGAAGAAATTGGTGCCAAACCCTGCCTGCTGCCTCTAGAACTCAACAATCATTGTGTGCCATTTTGTCCTGGACCTGTGAAGACTCCAGGAACCCCGGAGCTCCGACAGTCTTTGAGAAATCACCAAGAACCTCCATTGGAATGAATGTATCACTCCCCTGCACACATCAGGCACTGATTCCACTGAGTCGTTTGTCGAAGTGCTGCTCCCTAATGACTTTGATGCAGCACCTACACCAAAAGAGGTACATCAGCTAGGGGATCATACATGTCTCTCCACGAAGTTTGGAGACACCAGGATCTACCAGATCTGCACTGTACTAATACCCGGTGTACCGACCTACTGCTGCAAACAGCGAGATGATGAGTCCGTGCTGGAAACCAACGACCCCAGAAGCAAGCCCCTATGGTAGGACATCTAGACCCCTCAGACACACAACATGAGTTGCCCACTTGTCCCAAAATCACCTCTCCAATTGCTTGCTCCTGACAACAAGGGCTTCTCGATGCCCAAAGCCTGGCTGACCTATCTGCTCTGCACCCAGACCCACCTGCCCTAGTAACAATGAACCAGCTGTGCTTTTGTGACCCTGAGACCCTTGCGACCTCCTCCCTCCAGCGGGACCCACCCGACTTACCATTTAGTCCTCCTGTGCAGTGTCTTTCCAGGTGGCCCCCTTCGACATAGCTCACCAGCTACCAGCACCTTCAGCACCTTGCTCCCAGCTAAATTCGGGATGCTCCCAATCTTCTGCTGCTGGTACTTTGGACCTAGTCCTTCTATCAACCAGGTCCAAATGTAAGACTCTGTCTTGGTCATGAACTGGACACCCCTCACGGGGATGTCAGTCAGCTGTTAGGAGAAAACTTAACCTCTTCCGTGCGCATGACGGCCGGGAGCCGTCATGTGTCATGGTGGGCATGTGCGCACTCCGGCTCCCGGCCGTCCGAATCCCCGCCCACTAATACAAACGCCCGCACGGCGTGGAAATTCCCCGGGCATGGAAGGGGTTAAGCATGCCGGAAGCCCTCGAAGTCAGCTGAGGTGTCTCCTCTGATTGTATTCAGAAACAGAAGGATATTTATAGGAAAAGGTAACTTTGCCTTGAGCCGTGATTGTGATCAGGATCTCTGTTGTTTGTATTCTGCAGATAGCTGCATTGCCATATGGACGTAATAGTAAACGCATTTATAGCACACACATGAAGACCTTGCACATAATGCCAAGGCAGTATATTCATATGAAGTTCTATAGTGTCAGCAAGGGGAGTGTTTCCGAGAAACGAACCCAAGCTTGGTAAATGCAAATGTGTGTCATATCGCGATGTGAGAAAGGAAAGGCAACTTTAGGAAAGAAGCATGTGCATGTAAATTGGCGCTATTTCCTACCAGGCCTAACTCGGGCACATGACACCCACTCATCTTACATAGGTTGGTTAAAAAGGCTATCTAAATCCACTAATCCCACCTCTAAAATACATTAACATCTAAAACTATATGTGATAAAACAATGATACAATCATCTTAAAAATCAGGTTGTTCATGCTATTTGGATGCCCAAAGCATAAAGAAAGCCAACAGAGGTTTATAAATATAAAAGCAATAAAAGGTAAGACAATTTAAAAATACATTTTGCATTAAAAAATAGGCTCAATAAAAATGTTTCCACCACACAGAGAGCCAGATGTTTACATGTTCTGAGTGGTACATGAAACATTGCTGTTCCCAGCGTCTGCAGACAATGTTCCCAGAGGCATACCTCAGAGCAAATTGAGAGAGCAACGATGTGTCCATCCACCCACCACAGCAGCCGCTGAGGGAGAAAATGCAGCCAACCAATGTTCTGGTGAAACAGAGCCTAGATCCAAACCACTAGGCGTGGAGACAATCCAGGGAAGCTCATTGAACACTACCAGGAACAGAGGTATCCACAGAGGAGAGCTGAACAGATGAACCTTCAGGGGGTCCACCTGTATGTGTATGTCCACACACAGAATCAACCCTAAGCACATGTCAAAAGCACACTTGTAAGTACATAAGAGACAGTGCAGACATAGACTGTATGCAATAAAGCCCTACAGGTCAGAAAGACAGGAACAAGTGCTCATCCAGTTTTTGAAGCAACTGTGCACCAAAGAAATGCACCACATGTTTACACCACACAGGACGTGTGGCAGTGCCAGCTCCATTTGATCTTGAACTGGGGCATCCACTGCAGAGCAAAAATATTAAAAGCAATATCCCTGCAATTAGGATCAGGACCAGCGGAAGACTTCCAAAGATACTTCAGAGAACAGAGTGGATGAAAGATGGACTAACCCAAACAGCGCTTGGAAGGTGCTGAGCAACCCAGATCCAATGCTTCTGAAAAACACTATAATTACAGTCAAACTAGATATGTTAAAAAAACGATGGACCAGCTCCCCAAATTGTTGTGGGAAGTTAGTACGGAAAAGCACCTGTATCTCTGAAGAGGAATGAGCCACCTGAAGATCAAATGTCTCCTTGGCTGGAGTTAAGGCCACATCTTTTTGAAACAATAAGGCTTTCAGTTTGCTCAGGGCATCACAGTAGTAAGATTAATTGAAGGCCATATTGTATTCTTTCTAACTACACAGGCAGCCAGAAACAGCACTTGTGTGCAACATGTTCCAATGGAAGAGAAGATCAACATATATGTGACCCCTGATTTCTTCCCACAGAAACACTGACTTTTCAACATCAGGTAACGCCCATTCAAGAGTAGTCTGAAAGTCGGATGTATCATGGCCACCAGGGACCCATTCAAGTATCAAGACAGCTTTGCTACAGGTGCATTGCATGTCTCATGCAAAGAAACGTCCTTGCATACTAGGGACCCACTTATTCTCACAGACTGAGCCGCTGAGAAGGACTTCAGTATCCTTATTCCGACACCGGAATGTGAAAGGAAGTTCCCATTGTTCATGTATAAATCCTTTACCTAACTCTTTTTACCTGCCCACTTGATAATGTTAAAGACAGTACTGAAAGTGGAAAGTTGAGATTGACAGTACCCATGGATTATCCAATCAGAGGATGCTATCTCAGAAACTGGTAATTTCTCAAGCTTTTCAATGTGTAGCATTGTATATTTTGCATCTTTCCGTGCCATAGCTATCTGTTGTTCAGAAAGATGGTAAAGTGAAAACAGGTTTGTGATGTTAATGTATGGTCAAGGCATGTGGCCAGAACGCAATGTTGCTAGTGTCCAGCTCAGTAACAGAATTTACCTAAGTTGGGACTGCCCATGTTGTAGTGCAATATAAAAAACAATTGAACCTATTGGCAAGGATACAAAACAATTCTAAATTTGTATTTACATCAACCAAAATTGATATGCAAGCGAGAGAGAAAGAAAAAACAATTGGACAATGTATTACAATGTTCAATTCAATTCTTTATAGTTTTGACAAAAAAATTGCATGAGAAAAAGTGCTCATAGAAGTGCTCAAGTGAAGTGAAAGAAAAGGAAGAGATGAGTCTGAAAGTTATAGACACCAATAAGAGCTGTGGCTAAGAACCATGTCACTGTGGTAAGCATTTCAGGAAAGGTTTCACGTATTTACAAAATATATCCATATTAGAGAAAGAGGCTGATCAATCAATGCACATCTGTCTTTAGGATGATAAGAAATAATCCAGGCTTGTATAGTTATGTCATCGACGTTTCGACCTGATAATGAGTGCGGCAATTAAATACCTAACTGGCGGGTCTTCATCAGGACGTAAAAGAAGGAGGACCATGAGCAACCTTCAGTTGTGTGGAAGAGTCACACACAATCTGGATGGGCTGCTAGGCTCCGTGTCTAGCCATATGAGCAGGCGGGAGATCTGATCACATAGTAGAATCCAAAATTACTGCCTATTCTCTTGAGGGCAACATTTTTTGTGTTTTTAAACAAACTGTCCAGCATTGAGGATGCACTGTGCATTAAGAAGCAGATCTGCAGTGATTTTTAATTGGAGTCATTAACAAAACGGTACGCCCAGAATGAATGACGCATGAATCGGAGCAATTCAGGAATGTGACATTTGACTCAACCCAATTGGGGTATGGAAATGTTATCTATTTTGGGAGCGACAGCAAACCGACTGGGGGAAAAATAATGATGTGTGGTACCACCATTACAATAATGCATTGCAACTTACAGAAAGACCCACTGTGGGAGTAATTATTATTTAAGTTAATCATGTGGCTGCAATCTGCTTGCTGTTTGCTTTGTCCTGGCCTCTGAAAAATGTGCTGTGTTGCCCGAAACGCATCAGGCCTCGTTTGAAACCATTGGATGTCAGTTGCTGGCCTTGCTTCAGTCATCATTAAAGAGGAAAACCTACTTGTGAGTGCATCTTCTCTCGATGGTAAACTTTCTTGTGATATTAAATGGCCGGTCCAGCCGTAAAAATGCACTGCTGCTTGAAGAATTGCATCTCCAGTGACTTTTAATTGGAGTCATTGACAGAACGATAGGCCCTGAAAGAATGATTTGGAGCAGTTCAGAAATGTGACATTTGAATCAACCAACTTGGGGTATGAAATTGTTATCTATTTTGGGAGTGACAGAAAATCCACTGGGGGAAAAGTCAAGTGCGGTTCCAGCATTACTAGAATGCATTGCAACTTATATGTTTGTACTTACCTTCAGGAGTGTCAGCAGCAATCAACAAGGAAATAGCGAAAATAAATCAAAGAGGAAATTTAAATTTCTAATAAAACCGAATACTGGTAAATTATCAAAAATTGGACAGTAGCTCCTTCTCTAATGACAAAATACATACATTTATAAAATTATGCAAGAGAGAGGCAAAATCCACTGAAAAGAAAGGTAAACAAAGAGTTTAGGTATATATTGATATGTATTTAATAGAGTGGCAAGTGATGGATGAAAGGAAATAGAAACAGGATTAGAATCATATAAGTGGCTAAATAACATTTTCTGTTAACAGGTGCTCTAGAAACGGTATCATTTGATGCAAGATAGAGGAGAAGAGGTACCAGTAGAACTAGCACGTGGAAAAGGTGCCAATCAGTGACAATTTCTCTTTCTTCTCATCCCCTTCCCCCTCTCTGGTGTTGGCAACAGATTTGAAAATCGTTGCTGGCAGTGGAGTTTGGGATTTCTGGAATTATTCTTCTGCTCCTGTGGAAGTCTTGGCACAGGTAGTCAGGATACTACAATAGGTATCAATAGTCCTCCCGAGTGAAATATATTTGTATGGTCTTATTTGTGCAATCATTTTCATATTGCCGTACTCACATAAGGGTATTAAGAGTGCTGAATAAACAATGAAGTCAGAGCTAACAATAGGAAAAATGAAATAAGCAACAAAACCAGGGGAAAGGTGGTAACAGTATCTCCATAGAAAGGAAAAGGGTGATTATTTTGACCCTAAAATTGTTTTCAAAAATTAACAATTCACTTCCTTACTGAAAAAGGGTAGTGCTGGAGCATACTGTATCCAGATGTGTCCTCCATGTCTTTATTGAAAATCATAGGAAGGCCTTTTCAAAACGAAATAGCCCTGATCCAGACGAGACCTGAGGCAACGACGGACAGAGCGGGGCCTCATACTCCTGAGACAGGTTCCAGGGTAGGTGAGGTGTAATCCCTGATCAAGATGGGTGATGTTTGCACCCGGTGATTCGAGGATTGGAACCAAGTGAGGTTGTATTGACTCCAACCTTGATTAATTTAATTTGAATTTTGTTTCACACTACATTTAAATAGAGTGAATGTTGGATGCAGTAGCACTGATTGACATATACAGGTCGTGAAGAAAGCCTTAGGGAATACACCTGGATGGCTGAAACATGTTGACCTACAAATAGCAGTCATTTGGTAGTACTGCTATAGTTTATTTGCACTGATTTTAACAGGTGTGAGGAGTTTGTGTGAATCATAGTAGTTTTTGTCTCCACACAACCTTTTTAGATCCCTTTCACATATATATATTTTTTGCACTGCACCACATAGGATTATTCATCATGGACACTAGCATCTCTCTCTTCTGCATATGAGGTCTAACCCCATTAGTTATTCTGAGCAATAGAGCTTGCCAGCGAGGTAGTCTCTATGATCAAGGGACAGACCTCTCATATTGGGCGGATGACCAAATGATAAAAATGATCACAAGAGCTAGATTGACAAGAATCCATGCTCTGTTCCCGAGAGTAAGATTGATGGGAATCCATGCTCTGCTCTTAGATTCCATGTGTTATTTTTGTAAACATATACATTTGTCCTTCTCTGCTTCCTCTTGTTGACCCCCAGTTCTCGTTTTGTGTATTTACTATGAAAGGAAATAGAAACAGGATTAGAATCATATAAGTGGCTAAATAACATTTTCTGTTAACAGGTGCTCTAGAAACGGTATCATTTGATGCAAGATAGAGGAGAAGAGGTACCAGTAGAACTAGCACGTGGAAAAGGCGCCAATCAGTGACAATCTCTCATTCTTCCTCATCCGCTTCCCCCCTCTCTGGTGTTGGTAACAGATTTGAAAATCGTTGCTGGCAGTGGAGTTTGGGATTTCTGGAATTGTTCTTCTGCTCCTGTGGAAGTCTTGGCACAGGTAGCCAGGATTCTACAATAGGTATCAATTGTCCTCCCGAGTGAAATATATTTTTGTGGTCTTATTTGTGCAATCATTTTCATATTGCCTTACTCACATAAGGGTATTAAGAGTGCTGAATAAACAATGAAGTCAGAGCTAACAATAGGAAAAATGAAATAAGCAACAAAACCAGGGGAAAGGTGGTAACAGTATCTACATAGAAAGGAAAAGGGTGATTATTTTGACCCTAACATTGTTTTCAAAAATTAACAATTCACTTCCTTACTGAAAAAGAGTAGTGCTGGAGCATACTGTATCCAGATGTGTCCTCCATGTCTTTATTGAAAATCATAGGAATGCCTTTTCAAAACGAAATAGCCCATGTTGATAATGTTTCTTTCTGTAAGCGAGACTTAAATGCAGTGGTGTGCGCCCTCACAGCCTCATGTAAGCAGAAATACTGTGGTGGCTGAGGTATGCACACTATATCTGCTAAATAGAATTGATTACGTCTGTGTAAGGGGATCATGGGTGATTTGCAACCCTCTTAAATGCGCAACCTAGACATCCACCTGCAGAGGGCTGTGTTTTTAAATAGCACTTTGTAAATGAATCATGATTCAGCCGCCTGAGCTGCCTTCCTCCTCCTGTCATCAGGAGCATGGAGAGGCCAAAAGGTTTGACCTGCTCACTGGCAGTGTTCATGAAAAGAGGGAGTAAGTGGTGGCTCACAGGAGGTGGGGCTGCACCCAGAGGTTCCTGTTGAGAAGCCATCACTGGAAGGGACTGTGGCATTTTTGCACTATTAGGGAATGTGATATTCACAAAGGCATTTATGATTTTTTGGTATAGTAGTCTTAAAGTTACTCTTCAAGCACTCTTAAACCCCCTTGTGAATCAACCACATAAACTTCAATAAACTAAGTGTAATGGTTTTGATGTAGAAAAGTCCATAGAAAAACGAACAAACCAATTCACAAAGGCATTTAGAAGTATGCAAAGTAGTACTTCAGGTATTCCTAAAAGCCTTATTGAATTTACCCCATATTTTGTAATCCATTCTAGAACGAAAAATACTTTTTGTGTGCGCTCAAAAAATTAATGATTAAAAAGTAAGCCACAAACATTAATTAAGGAAATTTGAAATCGTACTTACGTACTCATCAAATGCCTTGCGAAGTTCTTGAAGACATTTATGAGTATTTGGGGTTCTCCTGTAGTTCTTCTTCACACCCTCATAAATGCCTTTCTGAATCAGCTTCATACAGTTCAATAAATTAAGTGTAAGTGGTTTGGTGTGTGTTTTCTGGCTTCGGCTACCCAGGCCTCTGTCCTCGACCCCATCTTGTTTAAAATGGATGTTGTATCATAATGCTTATTCTCTGCTTATATTTCTGCCTGACATTATATGGAACAAGATGTACATTGTTTATTTCTGAATCGCACTGTTCTTTGAGACTGCCTACTGGAGGAAGCTTTCATTAGCATTTACCAAGGACCTTCCTCTTTCACGCGGTATTGCATTGATTGACAATCGTTCACTCATGTTTATGTAAGTAGTTTATTTTAACACCTCCGGTTGGCATTAGGTCCAGAAGGGCCACATCAATAATCATGTAGTGGGTTAGTGCTTGGGTGATAGGGCTATGTGACACTTTTGATTGTAAAACTATTCCATGCTGGCTCTGCAGATTTCGTACATGAAAATGTACATAAACCCTTAAAATTGGGAATGAGCCATGATCTTATTTGTCTCCAATAGTGATGCCACCCTATTTTTAACTGATTTTGCTGCCCATTTGGGCCTTAATTCATTTCTGATTTTCCTTATTATTTTGTATTGTTTCTATTACTGAGAGCCATCATGGCAATGACTTTATGCATTTAAATGAGACTATTCCTGCATCTGGAGTTTTCTATTTCTGTATATTACCTTTGAATTATGTAATAAAACGAAATGGTTTTTCTAAATTCCATTTTACAGCTCATTTTTTGAGTAAGTCCTTTCCCTATTGACTACATTTTGAATGCTGTTTTGAGCACATGGGGACTCTGGAACATATTATCTCATGATTTGAGGGTAACACCGTTAACTCCTCATCCATTTGGATGCATTATAAATTTATAGATTTTCTAGGGGTACAGCAAACCCACAAGTGTTGGACGGTCCACAGACAAACATACAAGCGAGTTTGCAAAGGCATTTTGGAGAACGTGAAGTAGTACTTCTGTGTTACTATTTTACATACTCCTCAACGTCTTTGTGAATTAGCCCCATGTTTGTAATAAAGATGAGTCCTAAACATGCTTTTTATGTGTGCCCCAAAAAGTAATGATTATAAAGAGAGCCACCAAAGTTAACAGGATTAGCTCTAAGATTGGTGGGCAAGTCACAAAGGCATTTATGAGTATTTGGAATAGTCCTTCACATTTTCATAAATAACATTGTGAATTGGAGCCTTTGTTTATGAACAGTGTTTGAAGGAATCAAAGATTTGAGAACGAAACATGTGTCCAAGTAAATAAAATATTTAAATAGCTTATGAAATTTAACAGGCATACTTAACATATACATGTAGAACATTTGTGCTACGAAAGTACCATAATTTACTTGAGTAGTTCTGGCTATTATGTCATTTAGCAAACACAAGGAGATGATGGACGGAGCACTGAAACTTTTCAGACACTCACCCCAAATCACAGATCTGGGTTGAACCCATCATCATTCTTTAGCTCACTTCACCACCACAGTTCAGACGCAGCTATATGCAAATCAGTCTTGACCCTGTGCCTCATGCGAACAGTCCACCTCGAAATGCCAAGCCAGGTCTTCCCTGAACCGGAAACAAGCATCCTGGGACCGGTTTCTGGGTAACACCCTTCATCAGCCAGGCTAGCTTGAATCCAGTGGCAAGGTGAGCCAGGGACCCACATTTGGGCATACCCTTCCAACTTAGGGTGAACAAAGCAAACACAAGGAGATGATGGACGGAGCGCTGAAACTTTTCAGACACTCACCCTCAGTCACAGATCTGTGTTGAATCCATCATCATTCTTTAGCTCACTTCACCACCGCAGTTCAGACCCAGCTATATGCAAATCAGTCTTGACCCTGTGCCTGTTAGAAACATGCCAGCCCGAACTGTCAAGCCAGGTCTTCCCAGAACCGTAAAAAAGCATCCTGGGACCAGTTTCTGGGTAACACCCTTCATCAGCCAGGCTGACTTGAATTTGTGGTGGCCAGACAGGTTAGGGACTTTACCTACCCCAATATACTTGGCAACAATCCTGGGAGTACTGATCGACATTTAACCTACAGGTAAAGAGGACCTGGCTTGGCAGTTAGGGCTGGACTGTTCCCATGAGGCACTGGTCAAGACTGATTAGCATATGGCCCGGTCTAAACTGGGTGGCAAGGTGAGCAAAAGAATGATGGATTTTACTCAGCTCTCTTGACTGGGGGTGAATGTTTTGATTTGTTCTGCATTTCGTCCATCAATTGTGTATCTTTTGCTTCCTCGACCTAAGCGCGCTGGATATGCCTAGACGTGGTTCCGTGCTCTCCATGCCACTGGAGTCAACCTATCCTGGCTGATGAGGGCTGAAAGCCCGAAACCGTTCCTAGGATGCTTGTTTCCAATCCAGGGAGGACCTGGCCTTGCAGTTCGGGCTGGACTGTTCCCATTGGGCGCAGGGTCAAGACTGATTTGAATATGGCTGTTCCAAACTTGAATGGCATGGTGAGCAAAAAAGATGGAGTTAGGCCCAGATCTCTGTACTGGGGTTAATGTATGACATTGTCCTGCATTCTGTTCATCAATTGTTCTTTTTGCATTTGTCACCCCGAGTGGAACGGGTATGCCCAGACGTAGGTCCCATGCTCTCCATGCCACTGGAGTCAACATATCCTGCCTGATGAGGGCTGAAAACCTGAAACCGGTCCTAGGATGCTTGTTTTTAGTCCAGGGAGGACCTGGCCTGGCAGTTCGGGCTAGACTGTTCCCATTGGGCGCATATGGCTGGGTCCAAACTGGAATGGCATGGTGAGCAAAAAAACGATGGATTTAGGCCCAGATCTCTGTACTGGAATGAATGTAGGACATTCTTCTGCATTCTGTCCATCAATTGTTCTTTTTGCATTTGTCATCCCGAGTGAGACGGGTATGCCCAGACGTTGGTCCCATGCTCTCCATGTCACTGGAGTCAAACTATCCTGGCTTATGAGAGCTAAAAGTTCCAAGCCAGTCCTAGGATGCTCGTTTCCAGTCCAGGGAGGACCTGGCCTGGCAGTTCGGGATGGACTGTTCCCATTAGGTGTAGGGTCAAGACTGATTTGCATTTGGCTGTGTCCAAACTGGAATGGCATGATGAGCAAAAAAACTTTGGATTAGGTCCAGATCTCTATACTGGGGTGAATGTATGACATTGTTCTGCATTCTGTCCATCAATTGTTCTTTTTGTATTATGTAATTTAGGCTTCAATCAATCAATCAATGGACATTTATTCAGCGCAAAGCTACCTCCAACGGAGGTGTCCCGACTTTTCATCAGAAAATATAAATAGAATCCTGATTTTCTATGCAACAGAAGCTTATTGGAATGGCAAGGTTATTGAAGGTGAAAGTATGTAAAATTGCAGTAGACCTATCAAAAGATGCGACCTCTGGGATCTAATTCTACTGCCTGTTGAATACAATGGGTCCGTTTAGGCCTGGGCGTAACAGGTGGAGTTTCATTCCATGGAATTCCACAGAGATACAAAAAACTATGGACGATTCTGTGGAATTCCTTGAGCATGTGAAAATAGTCACAGTGTGTTGCTTGTGGTGTAATTTGGCGCTTTCAGCTCATTCCTCAATGAAACGCCAGTGAAAATGGCACTACGCGGTGCACCATAGGCTGCAGCTTGAGTAGATTTTCTATTCCAGCTGCAGCGTTCTGGCTTGAACAGCTGTGACCATTCGTGTTGGAAATATCTCGCTGGTTACGGAGCAGGGACCTTAATAAATATTTGGATTATGATTCACAATTTGTGTCTCCGCATACCGGAATATACAGTCCCTGCTCTTACTGGGCGCTTGGGCTCTGGACCTTGAAATTATGGAAGGAATTAAACAGAAGCTGCAAATCAACATTCAAATCACGCATCACAAATAAATATCAATTATTAGCATTAATGATGCGATTTTAGTATGAGATTAAATGTTTTTATTAAAATCTTTTAGTAAATATTTTCTTTATTAGTCATCAATAAGCAATAAGTTCATCAGTAATACAATAGAGAACCATTGCATTAAACACATTCCATATGGACAAATCCATAATCTAAGTCTATAAATTGAGAGAAACATATCTTTTAGAACCCATAAAGAGTTTCAAATAAAGAGGTGAAAGCATAAAGCTTAAAGCAATTTAGATAGTACTTCTCATGACAAGATCAGAAATTCAGTGCCGTCTTGGAAATATTTGAAACATTCTGGCATGGTTAAACTAATGGGTCTCAGCTTATAGCTCAGCAAAAAGCTTAGTAAAGTCTGCTCAGAGCACAGAGCTTCAGAATGTCTAGGTGGCACATTGAAAGTAAAAGCTCTACTCTAGTCTAGGAACTCACACTAATATAACATTTTGATATCTACAACTAAAACAAATGTTTCGCCACTCTAGCTTCTTCTACCAATCAGATCAAAAATCTTCCACTGCCTACGCTGTCTTGAAACAAAGATTTACAAATATTAAGTCTTACAGGTAGCATTACTAACATCATTGTACAAGTCCTGGTTTGGTTCCCACTGGATTTTCTTCTACCAAACTAAACAGTTCACAGTTAGATCTGTCATCCCACAATTGAAATAATCTTTCTCACATATTCTAACTTACAAATCTTATTTATCAAGAAACATTTAAGTACATTTTCTAACTGCATTATTTCATACACTATTGTATTGTACAAAAACTATCTCTATGAGAAGTTCAAAAACAATCTTTTTACTCATCATGTTATTTCCGCACATTATAGCATTGAAATCTTCCTTTCTCCTCATTACTAAGAATGTTAATGTAAGGGCAGTAAAAAATGAGAAAAGAAAGCATTGAGAAGCATTTCTAATTTAGTATACCATGCTATGGACGTCTAGTGCTCCCATTTACTGTTTAAAATGTGACTTTTCGTTTCAGCCCTACACGCTCTTTCAATTAGTTTGCGTTTGATAAAAATGCTCTATCAACCTTCCGCTTTTGATGGTTCACAAAATTCACAGGTTTATTCACAATTCACTCTCATCTTCTGTTGAGTCCTGTCTTTTTCATTTCAAGCTTTACCTCTCCTTTAGTTTGTTATATTCTTTGTTAATGTGATCACTTAGTTCTAAATCCTTTCTTATTTGCCTATTTCTTTCTTAATTTATTCTCTTTTCCAGCAAGGTTTTATTTGCATTATATACTCCTACTGAAGTGAGGAAGCAAACAACTATGATTAATATGAGTACTAATATGGCTACGAGGATTCCTCCTCCTGCTGTTGCAATCCAATCGCCTACTGCAGAAACTCCCTGTGTGAAGATTCATACTATACTGGTGGTTTCTGAGGGTTCCATGTCAGGTTTGAGATCTAAAAAGTTCCTTGAATACTCGTCAATTTGCTTGACCTTGTTAGGTATGCAGGTGCAACAATTTTCTGACTTCAAAATCTTACAGACTCTACCTCTTTCTCCCAGCACAATGTCTGAAAAAGGAAAGTGCTCCTGCGCGTTGAAGGGGTGAGTTGCACAACAACGCTCCTGCGCCTAAACTCAAAGCATGAATTCCACTTGGCTGGGGGTCAAGGTATCCGGGGTCCATGGAACAATAGCAAAATGTAGAGCAGATGCTCTGCTGAACAGATGGAAGACTCCAGCTGGGCGTGGATACTTAATCCGAATCAAGCTGGATTGAACGCAGCAGGTTAAATGCAGTCTCACCCGGTAGTTCAACCTGCGCTGGTCTCCTGGATTACTTCCTGTTGGATGAAGCTAGACTGCTCACCTCCTGTAATCCGAAGACCCGGTGCCTCATAATGCCCACAAGGAAGTGGAACAAGCACTCATTGCAGCTGCTCCGCCTGTCGGATCCCGAGGTAAGCTCACAGACCCAGAACCATGATAGCACCACCCATAGACTGAACCCCAAAAGCAGGGGTGGCTGGACTTGGTTTAAAGGGATGACGTATATGGAAAGCAAGGACCAATTAAGGGGTGTGAAATCAATAACGGCTCAGACCTCATATTCCTCATGGTCATCCATAAGTACAGGAGGAGGAGGAGAGGTGACCTAGCCCTCGGTGTGTTCTCTTTAGAAGGGATATGTGGAACATGGGGTGTATCTTCATTTGTGGTGGTAAAGTAAGTCTCAAGGACACTCGGTTGATGACTTTATTTATGGTTTAGGGGCCTATGTAACGTAGTAGTAGTTTTTTAGGACCATGTACATTAAGGTTCTTATCCCCTATCTTGTAGTCTGGTTCTGTCTGTCTATCTGTATCAGTGGTTTGTGTGTACATTTCTTTAGCTGTGGCTAGTTCAAAGCAGCTTTGTTGTCATAGCTCATGTATCAGGGTGTGGTACGCTTGCACTGTGGGCATATGACTAGTCTATGGTTCTTCCCAGGGCAACGACCGTGGATGCCGACCCTGGAGACAATAAAATGGTGACATGCCTACGGAAGTGTGTTTGGTGTTGTTGTAGGCATACTCCACCACCTATAGTACCTCTGACTATTCTTTCTCAATAGAAAGCAGCAAACAAGGGAGGTACTGTTCAATGGTTTGGTTAGTCCTTTCTGCCTGTCCGTCAGTTTGTGGATGATATGCTGAGGACAGACATACTTCCAATTTCATAGTGTTGCACAATTCCCCCCAGAACCGGGATACAATCTGAGAACCTCTGTCAATGATCAGCACAAATGGAACACCATGCAAATGCACTACATGGACCATGAAGATCACAGCCAGTTTGTTAGTCATAGATAGCTTTTTTAAAACACACGAAATGTGCCATTTTGTTCAAGTGGTCCACTATAGTGAGAATGGTAGTGTGACCTGTCTTTGTTCTGGTCAGTTCTATGACAAGGTCCATTGACACGGTGTGCCAAAGATAAGAGGGCTCTGGGATAAGGTTCAGTAAGCCGAGAGTGAGTCGGTACAGGGTCTTTTCTTGGGCACAGACAAAACAACGGGCTTTGTATGCGTGTGCATCGATGGCCACCAGAAATGTCTTTGTAGAAGGTCTATTGTTTTATGGTACCCAGGGTGGATAGTTAAGAGGTGATAATGACACGTGTACAGGGCTTGTTGTTGATGTTCTACCAAAGGGAGAAAGTACCTGTTTCTCTTGTGTGTTGGAGGGAGATTTTTTAAGGGTCAAGAGGGCAGGGGGCTGAGCACAGGGCTCAGGGAACCTTCACTGTATGATTGAGGGAGTGAGTTAGGGACAAAAGGGGCACCTTAATTTAAGCCGGGGTGTCTGGGAACGCTCTCTCTAAAAATGAAGGAAACAGACATGTGAGCCATGGAAACTGAGACTGAAAGTTTAACAGTTTTATTAAGAAGGTGCAACTTCAAAAAAACTGGAAGACAAAGGCATAAAAATACAAAATACAAATATAGTGACCTCGCATGAATCAGAAGGCATTGAACTCGTTTGGAGAGAGAAATTCAAAGACACATTTATAAATGCACCATGAAAACAGTATAATTCAAAGAAAATATTTCTCAGAATGCATAACACACTTGATCTAAAATACTGAGAATACTCACGTACCTACCTAAAACCTAAAAGAAAGCAGCTTTGCAAATGTAATATAAATATTTAATGCTCAATAAGAAAACACCAATTTAGGGACAAAATAGCAGAGCGAAATAGCATACATAGCATATACAGCAAATATATTGGCAGGTTAAATTGTATCTTAAAAACAAAAAACAAGAGCTCTTGGGGAGCACCCACACCCGCCTGCCATCTACTAACAGACGGGTGGGGTAGTCCGCCGAGGACTGTGTGAGCTCCCTTTTTATACATTTTAAGGCTATGAGAAGCGCCTACAGCAGGGGTACTCATAGTACGGCCCGCGGGCCGCCAGCGGCCCGGCAAGCCTTCCCTGGCGGCCCGCGGAGCCTGCAGACATCGTACCGGTGTTTTCTGTCTTTCTTTTTAAAAAGTGTCACCAAACACCGCCGTTGCAGCAGCCCGGACTCCGAGAGGGGGCCGGCAATTCCAGCAATAGTTAGAGTGGAGCTGCGGGGGCGCTGAGAGGTGAAATACAACAAAGGCTTGTTAGCAAGTGAATGGTCTTTGAAAGACCTGTGAAGTACTGGGGGCGGCTGTGTGTGTGCCTGGACTGCCACACAGGTGTGGGGGGGAGGGAGGGGGGTATGCACTGCCAGCAACCTGCCAGGCCAGTGAGTGTCATTTCAAATGTCCCATCCAGCAGCAGAAAGAGGCGTGGGTGGTGCACTGCATAAGCTAGGTGAAAGGTATTTTCGTTCAATAAGGTCTGGGTGCGCAATCAGGGTGGTGTTATCCGTCCTAACACCATCAATGAACAGCTGAGTAGTGTCTTGCAGAGATCTGCAAGTACATCCCCTGGGTAGGCACTTCAATGGGTAATCAAACTAAGTTGATTCATGCAAAAGTGAATCCTTTTAAGATGCGTGTTTTTAAATGCTTTTATTCAGCAAATTAGTTCAAATCGATATTGTTTGGCATATCAAATGTTCATTTGTAATCCATACTAGCAGATCTATGAATCTTGATCTCCTATGCATTTCGGGCTGGGACGCCCTTGGTCACGGAGCATTCATAGTATGCATTTCGGGCTGGGACGCCCTTGGTCACGGAGCACTGTTGAGGAAGGGAGGGAGGGATGAGTCAGTGAGGGTATACCGCCTGGATTTACACGTGCTTAATGTGACTAAGTGCAACAATAACTAAAACGGGTGTGTTTGCTAACGTTTTAGTGACTGAGTGAAGGTACTGGGTAGTGCAATGGAAATTACTGTGTGTGTTGGTTGAATGCGCGCTGCGCAATGACATGCTGGGTTCTGTAGCGCTGTGGGCGAAGAACACTTACTTCATAGATACCGGTGGCAAAGCGTGCCGTCCATCGCTTAGTCGAGGGGTCTGCGTGTGGTGCGGGCGGGTGCTCGTTATGTTTAAACACTCGGTGATGTGACGTGAAGAAACGTAAACATAAACAAAGGACTACTCGGAAGTATGCACGGTGGCGACCATCTTAGAATGTGGGGAGATAGAGTACAGGTGATGCAAACTGGGGAGAATGCAGAGAGACAATGTCAAAAAACAGAAGTAGTATTACATGAATAAACAGTAACATAATAAGCAATGCATCATATTAGTATTACAGGTAACAACTATACTCAATACGGTCATTAAGACCATGCGGCTTCAGAGTCTGTAACAGATAAATCCATTCAAGTTCTCTTTTTAACAAGAGTTTATGATTGTCAATCCCTTCTCGTTTGGTGAGGGTTTCAAGTACTATGAATTTTAATTGGGCGATGGAATGCCGAGCCTCAGCAAAATGCATGGCGATGTTGGATTTCTCAACTTTCAGCCTGATGTTAGATTTATGCTCGTTGAGGCGAGTTTTAATTTTCCGTTCGGTTTTACCGATGTACAGCTTTCCACAGGGACATTTCAAAGCATATATCAAATTCATCGAGTCACAGGTAGCATCAACTTGAAGTTTAATGTTGTGACCTTTCATTGGGTGCTGGATACTGTTGCCTTTGATGACACTATTGCAGTGATTGCAATTGAAGCAAGGTATGGTGCCACGGTGTTGTGTGTGGGTTTCAGTGGGTTTAGACAAAATTTCCTTGAAATTTCTGCTTCTTGTGTGTGCAAAAATGGTGGTTTCTCAAAAATGCCCTTGAAGTCGGGTTCACTTTGTAAGATGGGCCAGTGCTTCCGTATAATCTTCTTGTATGTAGGGCTGGCTGTGGAGTATTTGGATACTATCACCATACGTTGTTCTTGCACTCTATTGCTTTTCAAAAGGCTATCTTCTCTGGTGATGAGAGCAACTCTAGATTGTGCTTCATTCAGAGTATCTTCAGGATATCCTCTAGCACGGAATCGTTCACGCATCTCATTAATGCGCATGATGTATGTCTGTTCGTCTGAAACGATGCGTTTAACACGCAACATTTGCGAATATGGCAGGTGTTGCTTCAGGGACCCTTGGTGGAAGCTGGAAAAATGTAAGGTATTGTTTCTGTCTGTGTTTTTTCTGTGTAAGTCGGTAATGAATCCCTCTGGTGTGATCTTGATATTGACGTCAAGGAAGGAGATATCTGTGTCACTTATGTGCCATGTTAGTTTTATTCTTGGATCTTTGATGTTGATTTCTGTTAACAGATCCTGAAGAGACTCTTTGGTGTTGGACCACATGAAAAACAGGTCATCTATATATCTGACGTACATTTTGGCATGATCTTTGAACTTAGAGTTGGTATATATGTACTGTTTTTCAAAGTTCTCCATGTACACATTTGCATACGTTGGGGCAGCACAATTTCCCATCGCCATTCCGGATAGCTGTAAAAACCATTGATTGTCTAGCTTGAAGTAACTGTGATAGAGAATAAATATCATCAGTTCCATGAGGAAGGCCTGCATGTGTGTCTTTATCTCACTGTTAAGCAAAATTTGTTCGATGGCTTCAATGCCTCCAAGGTGAGGTATAGATGTATAGAGAGAACTCACGTCTGCAGTGCATAAGATCAGTGGTGGCATATTGTTGACTTGGATGGATGATAGTTTCACAAGGAAGTCTGTAGTGTCTTTGATATAACTAGCTGTGTTAACAATGAGAGGTTGGAGGTACTTGTCGAGAAATTTGCCTGTATTCTCATGTATGGATCCTTTTGTTGACACTATTGGTCTACAGGGTGGGTCTGTAAGATTCTTGTGTATTTTGGGACACATGTGGATCGTTGGACTTCTTGGATGTTCTGTTATCAAGTAATTTTTAGTTCGGTCTTCAATTGTACCAACTTCATGGGCTCGATTAATGATTTCTTTAAGTAGATTCTGGAACTCAATGGTGGGATTATTGTCCAGTGCCTGATAGGTCTCCGTGTCTTGTATATGTTCCCATAGTTTTTGTGTGTACATACTTAAGTTCATAATTACTAATGCACCTCCCTTGTCAGCCTTGGTACATTTTATTTTGGGGTTGTTGGCCAGTGCTTTAAGTGTGTCACGATCCTTGTTGGTAAGGTTGAATGCTCTCCTTGGTGCTTTGTAATTGATCGTCTGTAGATCGTTGCGTACTAGTGTTTCAAATAAATCAATACATTTAAAAACACGCATCTTAAAAGGATTCACTTTTGCATGAATCAACTTAGTTTGATTACCCATTGGAGTGCCTACCCAGGGGATGTACTTGCAGATCTCTGCAAGACACTACTCAGCCATCCAGCAGCAGCACACTTCCAAGGCCCATCCATACATTACAGTAACCCAATTCAAGACCCCTTTCTCCCGATTTTTTTTAAAGAATCTCCCACTTTGCTCTTCTGATATGTTGGCATGTATGCAATATATATATATATTTTTCACAAGTTGCAAGTGTTTGTGATGCAGCTTCAGTTATAGGCACTAGGTGTAGTTTTTTTTGGGGGGCGGGAGGGGGAGAGTTTTATATAGCACGCAGGGTATTGAAGTGCTTTACATGAGCACCAGCTGCGTTACAGATTAACACTTGCATTTTGTTAGGCAAGGGGTGATTAGGTGATTTGCTCAGAATCACAGGATGCCGAGCGTCCCTGCCGTGTAAGATTACCATTTCACGACGTTTCTCACCCAGCATACAGTTAATATCAAATTCTTATGACATTAAACACTGTACTTTTGTTGTATTTATTGAAAAACAGCTTTTTTCAAATGTACCAACCAAATGTACGCCCCCTTCGGTTTAACAGGTTCTCACTGTGAGGAACATATTAAGTCAACGGCGTGTTAATATGTGGAAAATATACCTGAGATTTGTAATTGGTGGAACAACTTTTCGTGTTCGCTTCACGTTCGACAGATAGAGACACAGATAGAGACAGAGACAGACAGATAGAGGCAGGGACAGACGGATAGAGGCAGGGACAGACAGAAAGAGGCAGGGACAGACAGACAGAGGCAGGGACAGACCGATAGAGGCAGGGACAGATAGAGGCAGGGACAGACAGAGGCAGGGACAGACAGAGGCAGGGACAGACA
This sequence comes from Triturus cristatus, assembly GCF_964204655.1. Classification (NCBI taxonomy): domain Eukaryota; kingdom Metazoa; phylum Chordata; class Amphibia; order Caudata; family Salamandridae; genus Triturus; species Triturus cristatus. The sequence continues at coordinate 772,939,028 of NC_140585.1, forward strand.
GGGAGAGAGAGGGAGAGAGAGAGAGAGAACGCGAGAGAGAGAGCGAGAACGAGAGAGAGAGAACGAAAGAGAGAAAGAGAGAGAGAGAGATGTGCATGCTGGGTCTGGTGGCTCAGTGGACGAAGGCATCCGCTGCAGGGGCCTGTGTTCAAGCTCATGGTCACAGTTTTTTTTTTCTAGCCCCCGCCCCCTCCCCCACTGACCCCACCCCCACCGGTGCGGCCCTCGGCCACAAACCACACTCTAAATTTGGCCCCCGAGAGAAAGTTTGTGAGTACCCCGGCCTACAGTAACGTCATCTCACGCCACTTCTACCCATGTCACTTAGTGCATGGTTTGCACATTTTATCAGACGTGTTGTGTCTATCCCACTAAATGCGGAATGTAGACTAGGTGAAAGGTTATATTCTCAGGCCAAGCGCTTGTCGTACATTGCATAGGGCAAGTAGAAAATATGTAATGCAAAGGAATAAAATATACATATATGGATATGTGTCTTGGTTATTCATCACCCCAGCTTGACGTGGCTGCGGTGGGAACTTCTGTATTTCTCATGTACAGACCCAGGATGTGATGTGCCATATGTCGACAGAATAGAGAAACGGTGAACTCTGTGCTAGTGAACTTCGCACACGGGTAGGGTGGGGGCTCTTTAGTTTGGAGCAGGAGGCCTCCCTGAGAGAGACTGGCAGTAATTTTGGTCAGACAAGCCTAGGGCCTGCTGTTCAGTAAAGATGAGTGCAGGACTTTGGTCAACATAACAGAAGGCCTACAAATTGGGCTGGCAGGGCCTACGCAGGGGTTCATGCTTTGCTGAGTGACAAGGATGGCTCAGGGTATTTGTTATATAGTAACACAGGATCCTCCGGTCAATTTAACACGGCCTACAAATTAGGCTGGCAGGGCAAGGACAAGGGTCTCATACCTCAGGTGTGGACAGAACGGGCTTGGTGTACCCTATGATAAAATATAGACACTCTCTCATCTTGGAATGTAATCCCCTTTGATGTCCCCAATCCATTACTGAGGACTTTTTTGTGCTATGTCATAGTGTAACTTGGTTAAAAAGGAGGATGTAAGGACTACGCCCTGAAAACAGTTTTCGGGAATGATAGATACCGGTTCTGCTTGGGCTGCCTCATATTCCGTTTCATCTATTCTGGAAAGGGCGTCTGCTTTAGCGTTCTCTTTTACGGGTCGGTATGTAATCAGGAAATAATATTCATTGAAGAACAAAGTCCATCATATTTGCCTAGAGGTCAGAGATCTAGCCGAGCGTAGGAACTACAGGTTCCTATGGTTGGTGTATATGGTTACAGGATGCTGAGTGTCTTTCAAGTAATGAAGCCATTCCTCCAATGCTGCTTTGATAGCTAGGAGCTCTCGGTCAGAGATTGTGTAGTTGCATTGTGCGGGCTGTAACTTCATGTAATAATAGGCCACGGATGCAACATGCCAGTCTTGGTGTCCCTTTGTGATAGCACACCCCCTAGGGCGTTCTGTGAGGCATCGGCCTCCACAACACATGGTTATTCAGGATTGGGGTGTATGAGAATGGGGGCAGTTGTTGTCCTGGTTTTTAGCACCTGGCAAGCCTTCTCAGATTTGGAATCACATAGATCCTCACGCCTTTCCATAACAAATGGGTAATGGGAGTGATGATATCTGAACACCCTACTAGAACATGCTGGCATTAGTTTGCAAACCCCAGGAATCTTTGGACGTGTTTCACTGTGCTAGGAGATGGCCACTGCAATATGGGTTCAACCTTTTTCGTGTCCATTTCAATTCCTGCAGGGCTCAGGATATGACCCAGGAATTCTACCTCAGTAGTATAAAACACACTCTCAGTAGCATGAAACATGCTCTTATCTAGTTTGACGTACAGGTTGTGTTGCTGTAGCTGGTAGAGGACTGCACGGACATGTCTGGTGTGTTCTAGGATGTTTTTAGAGTATGTTAAGATATTGTCAATGTATACTATGCAGCAAAGATCGATGTACTCTCTCAGAACCTCAGCAATAAAATACTGGAAGGCAGCAGGAGCATTACAGAGTCCAAAAGGCATGACCTGGTACACGAACAGCTCCTATTTAGTTTTGAATGCTGTCTTCCTCTCATCTCCCTCTCGGACCCTGGTGAGATGATAGGGCCCACGCAAATCCAATTTGGTGTAGACGGCTGCCTCCTTCATCTGATCAAGTAGGTTGCATATTAAGGGTAATGAATTTCAATTTTTTAAGGTTATGGTGTTTATGCCCCTGTAATTGATGCACATTCTTAGATCCCTCTCCTTCTTTGCAACAAAAAAGAGGGAAGAAGAAAAGGGTTACTTGGAATGGAGTATACACCCATTCCTTAGATATTCATCAAGATAGATGCGTAAATGGTGGTTGTCCTTCTCAGTAAGGGAGTATACACGGCTACATTGTAGTTTTGAACCTAGAATTAAGTCTATCCTGCAATCAAAACTGCGATAGGGAGGCAAGGAGGCACTGCAGGTTATGCAGTCTCACCCAGTAGTTCAACCTGCGCTGGCCTCCTGGATTACTTCCTGTTGGAGGAAGCTAGACTGCTAATCTCTGTAATCTGAAGATCTGGAGCTTCGTAATGGCCGCAAGGAAGCGGAACAAGCACTCATTGCAGCCGCTCCGCCTGCCGGACCCCCAGGTAAGCTTTCAGACCAAGGATCATGACAGATTCATTCAGAAGATGAACGCTGAGAGAAACCCTTAGTCTGGAGTGAGTTCTCATGTGTGCCAGAGGTGGTGAACGTGTCAACCCACAAGCTGCTGACATCGAAGGTCAGAAGTGCCCAGAATGAGTAGGTCATGAACATGAAAAGTAAGCAGAAGGACACAAATGATGCTCTGAAGAAAAAGAAACTGTTCATTAGATGTGGATTTTCAGTTTTACATGAAGGTAAATGTCCCACCATTGGACACATATGCAAAGGCTGTGGAAACAAGAACTTCTTTGCAATGGTTTGCGAGGCAAAGGAAAAGCTGAGTGCCCCATGACAAGAAACCGAAATGGACATCCAAACGCTCCAGAAGTGATGTTTTATGCACACACAGAAGGCCAAGGGGCAACATCTGCTGATGCAAATCGACACTAAGTGAAGTCGATCATCATCTAAATCTTCATCCAAGAGTTATTCAGTTACAGTGTCAAGTGACACTGAGGAGGATGGATGGCGATGTTTACCTCATAATAACATGCACATTTGGGACTGACACCATGCAGAGAAGAATACGAGTCAAAGAAAAGTCAGCAAGTAAAATCATGAAGGTATTTCATAGTCCGAGAATTACACTAAAAGGAAATAGCTGCTTCATAGCTATTATTATTGACAGTGGTGCATTGATAAACACCATGCCTGAGGAGAAATGCCATGAACGGTCTCCATTGCCCTATCTCACACCATTGAAGACATAAGGGGATACATGGGCTGTATCAACACCTTTAAAGATTCAAGATTCACTTTTCACATTCATGAAACGCAAAAGGACAAATGCACAAGCACCAATTCATGTACCTCAAGGGACTGCCTCAGGTGCCTGTTTACTCAGTTTCAATACTGCTGCTGACATGGGACTGATATCTGTGAACTACAATATGAACACCCATCATGAAATAGTAAGTCAATCAATCAATTAATCAATAGAAAGCTTTATTTGATTTTTGCATTAAAAATCATAAAAGCACACCAAGAAAAAAACATATATGTTTTCATGATCGTAGCCTTCAATGAGGAAAAAGGCACTACAATAAAAAACAAGCTAATTTAAAAAGATCAACACTTACAGGTAATTCAAAGCTTTCTGTAGTTTCATTCCATGAAATATTTACTGCATTTAATTCCACTTTAAAAAAAGACTCAATTGATTTTGTAAAACATTCGCTATCTAAAAATTGCAATTGTAAAAATGCGGGACGGCATTGTCTTAAACCCGATACCATTAAAATAGGCAAAATCCATCTCCTTCTTTGTGTTTTGTAAAATTAGCAAAATAGAGTTACATGCATAGTCAACTGTAAGGACATATCATCACATGGGCAGTTACTGATTGATTCAGACAAATCATTTATTGTCGGAAAACTTTCTAAATGGTGAAATTTCCCAAATCTAAAATGAGTCAAGACCAGTCTATCATAGCCACTCAAAGTTGATTTTAAATATGACTGCATACTAGAGTTAGTAAGTAAAATGTTATTTGACTGTACTGATGTTTTCGATACCTCAGCTACAAATCTGTTTGTCTCCAAATGTGTCATACAACATATTTTAAAATATTTTCTGTTAATGCTCTGACCAAATGGGACGGATGGGATACATAAGCTATTAGCAACTCCCAGGTTGTTTGAAAACAATATCTAATGTAAACAATCTCCCAGGATAGTATGGGGAAAGGTAGTAGTTTTTCCCTCCAATCAGTAGACATAGGGGTTATGAAAATCCCCGCCCCACACCACACATACATCTTTTTTAGCACTGTTTTGTAACCTATTAACATCGTTAATCAATCTTTTCAAGACGATTGGGATTTGGGCAAGCGGGGCATAAATTTATCAGTACAAACAATATGATTTGTCAATATGTATAGTAATAAAATGACTATAGGTCTCAGATATCATCAAAGCTATTTTAGTTGTGTTCACAAGGTTTGAGATATAGGTACATAGGCCCCCCCTTAGGTCTCCCATGTGAAGAGGGGACAGCTGGGGTGTGGAAGGCCTTATAGCCTTGATATGAAGTGCATCCACTGCCCAAGTCTCCTGAAAGCAAAGAATATTAAATCTTACTATAAACTCAATCCATATACGGTTTGTAGTCTTTGTATGTATACCGGCAATGTTCCAAAAAAGTACATCTAAGTTGTCATCCTTACAGGTCCTATCCTCTGAAATCTCGAAAGTTACCTCACAACTTACTGGGTCCCCTTGTGTAAGGTCCTTCTTTAAGTTTGATCGGTTGTGTCAAGAAGCAGTACCTGGAATTCCTGGTTCCGTAGGAGCCGTACAGCCGAGGTGGGATATTGAAGATTATTTCCCAGCTCCCCTACACCTCTAACCCAAGTCTAAGCTGGACTCAGAGATGAGGGGGAAAGTGGAATTGGGATAACAAGCAAGAGAGACTGCCACACTGGTGTCCTCACATCTATTCGTCTGGGATGAGTGGGAATCACCTGTAACAAAGAGCAGAGATTAGTGCCTATCTGCCTTCCCTGATTTCTAAAGGCTCCCCCCGCCACCCTTCCTGACTGTGTGTTACCTGAAGGTGTGCGGGATTTAGCCTCTCTCTTAAATGGCACTGTGAGTTGACTAGCTGCTCCAATGTGTAAGAACTTAGGAGGGAAACTAGTAATCGTAAAATAGTCCAATGTATTCTTTTCTCTCTTCTGTTGAAGTACCACTCGTGGTCTGGAGAGTGGCCGCTGCTGTAGATGGTAAGTACAAATATATATATATATATCTACAAGGGAAACAGGAAGTCTCTTAAGTTTTATCTTGCCAAACTGTGCCGTTGAGATGGTAATCCAACTAGGTGCTGCGTCAAATGAAGAGATTACAGAACAAGCTAAGTTTCATAGTCTGGGGTGAACTGTAGTCTTCGAAAAGGCATGAAAAATACAATACGGAAAAAACTTCTGACACACTGCCTGATATGGGCAAGACTTGGCCTCTGAAATGTGAAGTCACAACTTGCCGGAGCCCAAAAGGTTTTGTCCGCTACAGATACAACCGGCTGGTTATATATCTCAAGGGAAGTTCAATTAACTCCACATACACGGCAAGCCCAGGAAACAAATGAGGAAAAAAGGAATTGAGCTTACCCAGAGCCGGAGTACCTGATAGCCAATGAATACGAGAGGGATGCTGATAGGAATGCTGAGAAAAAAACGGTACCTGACCCAAAAGGCCAAATGGAGTTCTACCTCGCAAAAACTAGACCCAGAATGCGAGCGAAGGAACTCCGAAAGGAATTACAGGAGTCGGTGAGGTATTCTGAGAGTCTCTGAAGAATCTCTGAGGAGCTGACTGGAAACGCTGCTGATTCCGTAAACACAACGGTTGAAGTGCGCAGCATTCCAAACGCTCACGCACGAAATAGCGGAACTGTCTGGAGAGGCAAAAAGACTAGAACGCTAACTCATATTGGAGCGTTCTTCCCGATGGAAATCTTCTGCAATGAAATGGCAATGTAAAAACTTGGCCACCCTTTGAGACCAACCCATGGGGGAATGTAGAATGGTGTAACCTCCCTTAATCTTGAAGGTGGGGGCAGGAGATTGTATCTTAGCACCTATCTGACCAGTCCTGACAGTACCCCCCACCAAAACCCCCTCTCTAGGCCTCAGAGGGTGTGTTTTGTGAAATTCTTTCACTAATCCAAGAGCATGAACCAATGAGCTGGGTTCCCAGGACCTCTCTTCCGGACCAAAACCCTTCCAGTCAATCAAATAGAACAACCTCTCTCCCTTCTTCTTGGAATCTAGAATTCTTTTGACTTCAAACTCTTCTTCTCATTGAACTTGAATGGGAGCAGGTGGCAAAACTCGTCTGAGATTGGGAGGGTTACGTTTTACCAAAGAGACATGAAATGTAGGATGGATTCTAAATTTCCTTGGACGATCTACTCTGACTGTCACCGGATTCACCATCCTAACCACTGGATAGGGACCCACAAATTTAGGTTGGAACTTTCGATTCCCTCTCAATCGCATAAAACGAGTCGAAAGCCAGACCTGGTCTCCTGGCTCAAAGACTGGACTTTCTCTACGACTCTTATCAGCTTGTTTCTTGTACATTTCTTTTGCTTTAGTAAGATTTTCTGTGGCTAGCTGATAAGCTTTTTGCAAATTCTGTATTACTTCCCCAGCTGCTGGAACCTCTACCTCAACCTTACCGAAAATCATATTTGGGTGTCTACCTGAATTCAAATAGAAAGGGGAAAAACCAGTGGCAGAATGAACAGAATTATTATAAGCAAACTCTGCGGTACTGAGCAAGGAAGGCCACTCCCCCTCTTTTTCCATTAAGTACAAGCGCAGATACTGTTCCAAGTCCTGATTCACTCTTTCAGTTTGCCCATCAGTCTCAGGTTGATAACTGGTGGACAAACGGGAATCAACTCCTAACCCCATCAAAAATGATCTCCAAAAGCGAGACACAAACTGCGGGTCTCGGTCTGAAATCACTACTTTAGGAATTCCATGCAATTTCACTATATTCTGAATGAACAATGTAGCCAATTGGGTTGCATTTGGAAGATTCTTTAAAGGGATAAAATTACTCATCTTTGTAAATTGATCTACCACCACCCAATTTACTGAATTCCCCTGACGGGAAGGCATTTCCACAATGAAATCCATGGACACTGTGTGCCAAGGATAAGGGGCTACCGGTAGTGGCATAAGGAGACCATGAGGTGACTGTCGGACAACTTTGCCTTTTACACATTGTTCACAAGTGGCTACATACTGCCTCACCTGAGTGTCCATGCCCGGCCAACAAAAATTTCACTTCAAAAGGTTTAGTGTCTTCAAAACTCCTTTGTGTCCAGCCAAAAAATTGTCATGAAACAAATAAATGACTTCTTTTCTCAGTTCTTCACTTGGCACAAAATGTTTTCCTTGAAAGAATGTTATCCCATCTTTTATTACTCGATCTGGGCCTTCCGTACACCATTCCTTGAATTCTTCTTTCTGGAACTCTTTTCTGATCTTATCTTCCACTTCGTCAATCACTGCAGTTCCAACAATCTTTTCTTCAGGAATGATATGCCCCAGAATTGGTAATTCCTGATTTGTACCAGATGTCAAACGAGAAAGTGCATCGGTCTTCCCATTAGCTGAACCTGGCTTGTAGGTCAAAACAAAATCATAATCTGCAAAAAACAGTGACCACCTAAGTTGTCTGGGCGTAAGAGTTCGAGCAGATTTCAAGAACTGCAAGTTTCGATGATCTGTAAAGACTGTGATGATATGTTTCGCCCCAATCAGATAATGCCTCCATTCTTGAAAGGCATCTTTAACGGCTAGCAATTCCTTGTCGGCAATGGATTAATTGACCTCGGCAGCCGATAATTTTCTGGAATGATAAGCCACCGGATGAAGCTGACCCGTGTCTTTGTGCCGCTGGGAAAGGATTCCTCCAATTGCCAGGTTCGAAGCATCAGCTTCAACATAAAAAGGTTCCCTAGGATCTGGGTGCTGCAGAACTGGTGCTGTAATGAACGTTTCTTTTAGTTGTTGAAAGGCTTCTTCAGTTTCTTTATTCCAATTAAATTTTTCATTCTTCTTGAGCAAGCGCGTGATGGGGCTGACCTTTTCCGAAAAATTTGGGATGAAACGCCTGTAGAAATTGGCAAAGCCCAAGAAACTTTGAATTTCCTTGATGGATTTTGGTGCGGGCCAATCCTTGATCGCTCTCACTTTGGAGTCATCCATCGCCACACCATCGGGGGAGAGTACGAAACCCAGAAATTCAACCTGTGTAGAATGAAACACGCATTTTTCAAGCTTGACATACAGTTGATTTTCGAGTAAACGCTCCAGAATCATTCTGAAATGTTGAACATGCTCTTCCCTGTTCTTAGAAAAAATAAGAATGTCGTCAATGTATACGACAGCGAAGCGATCCAAAAATTCACGAAGAATATCATTCACAAAGTGCTGAAAAGCTGCCGGGGCATTACATAAGCCAAAGGGCATGACTTGGTATTCAAACAGGCCGAACCTAGTTCGAAACGCCGTCTTCCACTCATCTCCTTCGGCCATGCGGACCAGATGATAGGCCCCTCTCAAATCCAATTTTGTGTAGATGCCAGCATCTTTTACCTGATCCAAAAGTTCAGAAATGAGAGGTAACGGATATCGATTCTTCTTTGTGGCTTGGTTCAATGCTCGATAATCAATGCATGTTCTCAGACTCCCATCCTTATTGGGAATAAAAAAAAGAGGAGAGGAGACTGGGGACTGAGAAGGACGTATAAACCCATTTGCCAAATGTAAATCCAGATATTCCTTCAAATGCTGATTCTCCGATTCAGAGAGTGCATAAATGCGACTGCACGGTAATGATGCTCCAGGTTCCAATTCAATTTTACAGTCGTATTCACGATGAGGAGGGAGTTTCTGAGCTTCTCTTTCGTTGAATACTGACTCCAAATCCTTGTACTCTTCTGGTATACTTGGAACTTCTATGGCGCAAATCCTCCAGGACTGTTCTGCCAGACTAGTAGATGGAGATGACTGTTTCTCCTTCTGGTCACAATGAAAACAATGCTCCTGACAATAGAGGGAACTCATTTCTACTGATCGCCTTGCCCAATCGATTCTTGGATTATGTTCCATGAGCCAGGGCAATCCAAAGATTAATTGAAACTGTGGGGCGTTGATTAAATTGAAGCTTATGTAACTGCGATGTTTCCCAGGGCCCAACAGAGTAATTATTTCTGTGTCAAAGGTAATGGGGCCAGAAGATAGATTTGTACCATCCACAGCTCCTACTGGTTCAGGTCTTTCCTTCTTGATGAATTGAATCCCCATGTTTTTGGCAAACTGAATATCACAAAAATTTCCAGTCGCCCCGGAATCAATCATGAACGCGACTTCTTCCAATTTGTCTTTTCCAAAAGATATCTGACTGAAAATATTTAGATGAGGGGCCGAAGATTGTAGGGTATTTGCCAACACTTGAGGATTTGGAGTTGTCTCCTTAGCAGCTCCCACCAGGGCAACTCCATCTACTGGTGGAGCTTGTCTTTTACCCACTGATTCGTCTTAGACTTCTTTTGGCATTGCTTAACGAAATGACCGGAACCTCCGCAGTACATACACAATTTACCTAAACGTCTTCTTTCTCTTTCTTCTTTGCTATGAGGTCCCCGTACTGTGCCAATCTGCATGGGTTCTTCATTGATTACTCCTTCACTGCTCTCTTTGCCTCTGGCCATTTTGTTTCCACTATTAATTTATTAAATTGCGCTAAATAGGCCACCAACTCTCTGTTCCCCTGTTTCAGATCGAGTAACTCATTATCTGTGGTTTGAGAGATGGTTCTACGATCAAATATTCGCAGGAACTCTGCCTTGAACTCCTCAAAATTATATAACACCGGATCGTTGGTAGAAACTAATGGCATTGACCAAGCTGCTGCATCTCGACTCAGATAAGACAGCATGAAAGCCACTTTAGATTGATCTTCCTTAAAAATAATGGGTTTGCACAAAAAATGTAACAAACACTGTGTAATAAAGACCTGAGCCTTATGCGGGTCTCCCTGAAATCTCTCTGGGGGGGCCAAAGGAATAGTGGGAGACATGGCATGTACTACTTGAGTTGACATTTCTGTCGAGGATGGTGAGGAAGTGAAGGTTTGGGTCTGCTGTTCCCCAAAATTGGGACTAGGACTAACTGAGAGTTCATCTAACCTGCTTTGCAAATAACCGGCCTCCTGGTTAGACTTCCTAGCCTCCTCCCTAGTCTCACTTAATTACTTTTGTAACCCTTCCAAGATTGCAGCCAACGCCTTTACATCAAAACCCTCAGCCATACTGCCCAGACGGAAGTAATTGAAGGCACTTCAATCTGTCAAGAAGCAGTACCTGGAATTCCTGGTTCCGTAGGAGCCGTACAGCCGAGGTGGGATCTCGAAGATTATTTCCCAGCTCCCCTACACCTCTAACCCAAGTCTAAGCTGGACTCAGAGATGAGGGGGAAAGGGGAATTGGGATAACAGACAAGAGAGACTGCCACACTGGTGTCCTCACATCTATTCGTCTGGGATGAGTGGGAATCACCTGTAACAAAGAGCAGAGATTAGTGCCTATCTGCCTTCCCTGATTTCTAAAGGCTCCCCCCGCCACCCTTCCTGACTGTGTGTTACCTGAAGGTGTGCGGGATTTAGCCTCTCTCTTAAATGGCACTGTGAGTTGACTAGCTGCTCCAATGTGTAAGAACTTAGGAGGGAAACTAGTAATCGTAAAATAGTCCAATGTATTCTTTTCTCTCTTCTGTTGAAGTGCCACTCGTGGTCTGGAGAGTGGCCGCCGCTGTAGATAGTAAGTACAAATATATATATATATTTATATCTACAAGGGAAACAGGAAGTCTCTTAAGTTTTATCTTGCCAAACTGTGCCGTTGAGATGGTAATCCAACTAGGTGCTGCGTCAAATGAAGAGATTACAGAACAAGCTAAGTTTCATAGTCTGGGGTGAACTGTAGTCTTCAAAAAGGCAGGAAAAATACAATAAGGAAAAAACTTCTGAAACACTGCCTGATATGGGCAAGACTTGGCCTCTGAAATGTGAAGTCACAACTTGCCGGAGCCCAAAAGGTTTTGTCCGCTACAGCTACAACCGGCTGGTTATATATCTCAAGGGAAGTTCAATTAACTCCACATACACGGCAAGCCCAGGAAACAAATGAGGAAAAAAGGAATTGAGCTTACCCAGAGCCGGAGTACCTGATAGCCAAGGAATACGAGAGGGATGCTGATAGGAATGCTGAGAAAAGAACGGTACCTAACCCAAAACGCCAAACGGAGTTCTACCTCGCAAAAACTAGACCCAGAATGCGAGCGAAGGAACTCCGAAAGGAATTACAGGAGTCGGTGAGGTAATCTGAGAGTCTCTGAAGAATCTCTGAGGAGCTGACTGGAAACGCTGCTGATTCCGTAAAGACGACGGTTGAAGTGCGCAGCATTCCTAACGCTCGCGCACGAAATAGCGGATCTGTCTGGAGAGGCAAAAAGACTAGAACGCTAACTCATATTGGAGCGTTCTTCCCGATGGAAATCTTCTGCAATGAAATGGCAATGTAAAAACTTGGCCACCCTTTGAGACCAACCCATGGGGGAATGTAGAATGGTGTAACCTCCCTTAATCATGAAGGTGGGGGCAGGAGATTGTATCTTAGCACCTATCTGACCAGTCCTGACAGGTTGTCAATCAAAATGAGAGGGATGTCTGGAATTAGAGTTAAATTAAGACTGTCTAACAAAGTTAGTCCAGATTCTCTGTTTATATCGTTATCTATGTCTGAGTCTGTTCCTAACATGAAATTTATCCCACCAGCCTCAGCTATTAACTCAGGGTTAGCAATGATATTAAAATGGAACATGTGGCCTGTGTAGTTAGTCAGTCTATTTCCTGTAGTGTCTGAGAATGCCGAATCAATTTTTAATCGGCACCTTATATGTGTGCAGGCCGATTTCATATGTATCTCTCCTGTTGTCATTCATCCCTTGATAATGTAGCGGCTGGTAGAAATAGCTCAGTGGTCACACATTAATGCTATCGTTCCCCATCGTGTCATTTCCTACTCTCCTTAAAATTGGTTCTACTAATTGAGGGGTTTTAAATGTTAACACCACACAATCCCCGCCCAAGATTTTACAATCTCTCTCAAGCAAACCTCACCCTCCCGAACATCTTGAACTCCATTAAGAGTGGTTCAGTTAAACCTGTTTTTACTCCCAATCAATGAAGGGCCTTATTTCTTAGGGACTCCCAAGGTTCAGCTTCCTGAGATTTTAGTTTTGGGACATTGGCTAAAACAACTGTGTAGGGAGTAGCAGTGGGGGGTAAGTCCAAACAGATCTGGTCAGGAGAAAAATTGTGTCCAGATGCACCTACAGGTAGCCCGATCTTGGGTTGATTATTACTACTAAAATGAGTTGAACTAAAAACTTTTTATAAGTACCCCTTATAGAATCATCCCTACTGCCTTTTGATTGACTAGGGTGCAAGGTGTTCTTTGCAGTTTCTATTGGGGTCCTTAAGGCTACCTTTCCATGACGTTGTGAATGGTGGATACCTGTGATATCCTTCGGTATAGTAGGAATCAAGTGTTGAATGGGATTATTAGCTCTCTTGCTATAACTAGCTTCCAATTTATCCCCCCTCACATATCCATATTATTTTTTCTTCAATCTGGGCAACTCTGTTGTTTAATTTGGTTAGTGAATCTCTTAGAAATAAATCAAGATTTTCCACCAGTGTGTTTAAATTTCCAATTTCATTTAAGGTATTCACAATTTGAGTACTATGATTCACCGACCCCCAACTTTATTGATAGTTTTGCACATTTAGTGGGTTATTTTGAGGCTTTGTAGGTGGGGTCTTGTCTCTATCGGATTCTTCTCCCCTGTCTTAATAGCACCTTTCAAATTTACCATGTCCCCCGAATTTCTTGGGTGCTTTGGCGGTGGTTGTGTTTCGGAATCCTGATCGCTATCAGCTATGTGGTCTGATATATTCTGTATACAAGCATTCTCAGCTTGTTTGCCCCCCACATCTCACTATTGATAATGGGTGCTACACCTGCTATTTCCAAATTCAGGGTTTCTTCTACAGAATTGATCTGCTTTTCAATAGCCATCATCGCCCCAGTTAGGTAATTCATTCGCGTGAGGTACGGACCATTCCCAGTCAGTTGCGGTAGCTGTTTTGTTGGTGCTTTTCTTTTCCCCATCTTTCAAACAGTGTTATTTTCAATTTAATGTCACTGCTCCCAGTGTTCTAATGTCCCAGTGTCTGGCGTACTGGTTTTAATGTTTAGTTGCGATAATACAGTACAGATCTCAGCAGGATATGTAAGATAAAATCGTGTCCCTGCATACCCCACCTTCTGTGAAGTTTTCAGGTTAGAGGCTTGGAGAATGGGCCCAGCCCAACCTCTTCTGGGCTATGACAGGCTAAGACAGGTCCGTCTTGGCCCGGTCTTTTCCCTGACCAAGCCAGAGCATACCCCGCACGCGTCCAGTGCTGCAGGATGTCTCTAGTAGATTTATGGCACTCCTGCGCTCTGTACCCAGTTCCGGCACAACCCCTCCCCTCAGGAGTCAGGAATCTGCACTAAAGTGCCTAGTGCCTGGTGCAGGATCAAGGGAGCTGGATAAAGTGCCAAGTGCGACCACAGGTTAAGTCCACAATCAGGTTTGTGCTCATCCCATGCTGCGAGACGCCTCCAGTAGATTTATAGCGCTCATGCACTCTGTGTCCGGTTCCGGCATGAGGGTGCTGTATAAAGGGCCAAATGTGACCGCAGGTTAAGTCCACAATCAGGTTTGTTCTCGTCCCATGCTGCGGGATGCCTCCAGTAGATTTATAGAGCTCCTGCGCTCTGTGCCCTGTTCTAGCATGACACCTCCCCTCAGGATACTACTACTATATAATATTCAAAATAACCCTTATTATAAAATATACTAAAAAGGAAACTACAGATAATAACATATGTTCAGGGATGATGATGGTAAGTGATGCCCTCAGCTGCCTGGCCAGGTAATTGCATGCAGACATAACCATCCCTCGCTTCCATTGTGTCTAAATCCGGTATTTGTAAAGCACAAATTACTCACCCCTAGGGGTCTCAAGGCACTGGGGGCCATCTGTGAAATTAAGTGAGCTATTAGCCAGAGTCACATGGTGCTGAGCTGAGCTGCCTCTGATGCCGGGGATTGAACCATGAGCCCTAGATCCGGAGTCACCCACTCTGGCCGTTGCGCTACACCTCTCCTATATACTCATACAGTAGATTAACATTACCATTGTGTGAAATCCCTTCTAGACAAATCAGTATGTAAATAGTGCCCCCCTACCACTACTAATTCACATTTGGCTTGGGTGTAGGTGCCTGTAAGGGTGTAGGTATCTCTTTTCTACTAACAGCAGGTCTCAAACATAGCACCACAACTAACACTATCAATCCTATTACTATAAATGTTACAGTTGAGAGCTGAGAGCTTGCTCACGGAGAGACGAACCTGGCTTTGGCGGCCATATTGGGGGGATTGTAGCGCGAGGACGCGCTCTAGTTTCCTACATAAGGGGTCCCAGATCCGGGGATCGCGTTAGCCAGCCGCACTTTCCCCTCCTGAGGCGATAAGCCGGGAGGTTCTTCCTTGCATCTTTGCCTCGTGTATTTTAATGCATACTTCTTGACTTGCCTGATCTAACAAGATCTTTATTTTACTGTTTGATTTGCACGTTTATGGTAGCTTTGGTGCCTGGTGTGTAAAATCTCCCCTAGAGACTGTAACTTGTGTGCCTTACCTTCTTAGGTGCTTCCTCGACCAGTCGCTCTCGGGCAGCTCTCAGCTGAGCATCGACGCTGAGAGCTTGCTCACGGAGAGGCGAACCTGGCTTTGGCGGCCATATTGGGGGGATTGTAGCGCGAGGACGCGCTCTAGTTTCCGACATAAGGAGATGACGTCTCCTCCGCGCAGCGGACGCGCTTTGCGGACGGGGCGGACTCAGGCCGGAGTCATGCCAGAGTCCTGCCCGTCTGCGCCCGTCAGCGCTAAGGAGGTGCAAGGTACCAGGGATGCTGCCCGGCTCTCATGTTCTTCATCTTGTACCCGGCTGTATCCTCTGAGTACCCTTGAATCTCTCAGACCCCCCCGGTTAGATTGTCATCACACATTCTCTCCCGGGCAGCTGCGCCGTAGTCTGGACTGTAGATGTCTGAAGGGGTCGAGGACAGCCCTCCCGGGACCTGTCACCAATTCCCGTATGAAAAAAGGGACTCAAGAGCCCCCACCCCCCTTGAAAGAATTAGGCTTCCTCATCAACGCCCGCTCCCTGGTTAAAAATAATTTAGCCTTCAGAGACTTTGTGTCCCAAAGGAAACCCTCTTGGGTCTTTGTAACAGAAACGTGGGTCTCTGACTCAGCAGGTCCTGACTTGCTCAACGCTCTCCCTGATGGTTACACTATGGTAAGACAGGATAGAGAGGGCCGTAAAGGGGGCAGAATTGGCATAATACATAAGATTGCCTTTACCTGCCGTATGGAGTCTCTTCCCTCTCCCAATAACTCTTTTCAGGCCATGTTTTTCTCCCTTAGTTCCTCTCCCTCAGAAAACTTTTCCGGTGTTCTTGTTTACAGACCCCCAGGCCTCAGATCTTCGTTTGGCCCTGACCTTTTGGACGTTATAGAGCCTTTCTTAAATAGGCCCTCCCTCACTATACTCGGGGATTTTAATTTCCACTTGGAAAATAGCAACTCCAGCGATACGCTATCCCTCGTGGACTCTATGGCCTCTTTCAATCTATTCCAAAAGGTCTCATCTTCCACCCATATTGCTGGTCACACGCTAGATGGAGTCTTTACGAATGATCTCAGGTTAGAGTTGGGTCCACTTTTTTAACCTCTCCTGGTCTGATCACCATGCGGTTTCCATGGAATTTTCTCCCTGTGCCTCTCCAGTCCCCAGAGAAGATATAAACTGTTGGGTGCAGAAGAGGAATTTCCGGGGCCTGACTGACCAATCCTCTCCCCTCACAGGATATTGACTCCTCAGCACGGGAGCTTGCGAGCACTATCGCAAAGGCAGTGGACACCCTGGCCCCTCTTAAATATGTATACAGTGCAAGGAAACGTCCCTCAGCACCTTGGTACTCTGACTCCCTGAGAACTCAGAGGCAGGCATGTAGGAGGCAAGAAAGGCTCTGGAGAACTCAGCCCGATGTGGAAGGCCGGACCATGCACAAAACCCTCCTTAAGAACTACAAAGCGGTGGTGCTGGCTCAAAAACAAGCTTATTTCTCCAATCTTACTTTTTCCCTTACTTCCTCTGGTGACTTGTTTAAAATTGTGGATACCCTATCCCTCATCCATCACCCTGACCCCATAGTCCCCTCACAAGATCTATGTGATCAGATCTCTTCCTTTTTTCACACTAAAATATTAAATATTTACACAGCCCTCCAGGCGCATAACCTTACTGGCCCGTTCTCTTCTGACTTGGTGAATATGACTCCCCCTATCGAAACTTTCCCCAGCTTTCCTCTTCTTACGGCCTTTGACCTTGAGAGACTTTCGGACTCCCTTAGGTCAGGCTCTCCTCTTGACCCCTGTCCGCTTAAAATCCTAAAAAATTGCAGGGCTACTCTAATTCCCCCCATGTTGGTGGTTATGAACAGGGCTATATCCAGTGGGACCTTCCCAGCCTCCTGGAAAAACTGCTATTGTGAAGCCCCTCCTAAAAAAGGACACTTTGGACCCTGGGACTCTAAAGAACTTTCGTCCCATCTCCCTCCTTCCTGCCCCGGCCAAGATGTTGGAGGCTCATCTGAATTTCCATCTCAGCTCCTTTCTTGACAAAACCTGCCTGCTTGATCCATCCCAGCACGGTTTCAGAAAGGAGCATAGCACCGAGTCAGCCCTTACAGTGGTGGTCAATAACATCCGCGCTAAGGTCGACAGGGGGCAGACTACGCTTCTGATCCTGCTCGACCTTACAGCTGCATTTGACACCCTGTCCCCTACCATCTTGGCCTCCCGACTTGGCGAGATGGGGGAAGGGGCCAGCTCTCAGTCTCCTCACCTCCTTTCTCAATAATAGGGAGCAAAGGGTTAAACTGGGTGACTTCCTCTCCGCCGCTAAGCCTTTGCAGTGTGGGGTCCCTCAGGGCTCTTCTTTGAGCCCCACTCTTTTCAACATTTATGTGGCTCCACTTGCCAGGCTGGTCAGATCTTTTGGATTGGAAGTGCTCTCGTATGCCGACGACACCCAAATCATGGTCTCCCTGTCACAATCTGTTGGGTCTACGGCCCTTAACTTTAGGAATTGCATGGGGGCCGTGGCAGGTTGGATGACGTCAAACTTCCTAAAGTTGAACGGGGAGAAGACTGAGATCCTTGTGTTTGGGGGAAACAAAGAGGTCTGGTCAGCCGACTGGTGGCCATCGGCTCTGGGAGTATGCCCACAGCCTTCCTCTGTTGCCCGTAATTTGGGAGTCCTATTTGACACCTCACTTGCCTTCGACAAGCAAGTGAATAGGACCGTCTCCACCTGCTGTGGGGTTCTAAGGATGCTGAGAAAGCTCACCCACTACCTTACCCCTGATGCTCGGAAACAAGTCTCGGTTGCCCTTCTATCTTCGCGCTTGGACTACTGTAATGCCCTTTATCTTGGGATAAGCAACAATCTGGTCCATCGGCTGCAAGTTGTCCAGAAACGCGGCAGCAAGGTTTGTCGTTAACGCCCCTAGACGCTCCTCTGCAACTGCCATCAGGAAACATCTTCACTGGCTCCCGGTCCATGCCAGGATAAAATTCAAAACCTTGATCATCATCTATCGGGCTCTTCATGACGCAGGGGCGGAGGGCATTAGGTCTCTGATGTCGTACTACACCCCAGGTAGGGCCCTGTGATCCGCCAGTCTGAAGTTGCTAACTGTCCCCCGCTCTGCGAAAGCAAGGTGGGGAGGTAGGGCCTTCTTTGCCCTTGCCCCCAGACTCTGGAATGAGCTTCCCCTTGATCTCATTAATCAGGAATCTTTTTTCCTGTTTCGCCGAGCCCTCAAAACCTTCCTTTTCTCTGAAGCTTACCCCTAAAGTCCTTCTTCTTCCTGGATTTGGCTGATTGTTTTCCATCATTTGCGCCTTGACGGCTTCGGGCAAAGTAGCGCATTACAAATTCCCATTCAATCAATCAATCAATCACAGAAGTACATATTACGCATTTACGCCTAATATTAGTGTGATTAGTTTCAATCAATCAATCAATTAGGGGTTTCTAAAGCGCACTACTCCCCCTTTAGCATCTCAAGGTGCTGGGTGGTTGCGACTCAGTTGGGGTCATCTGATGATCCAGGTCCTGCCTGAACTGGAGCAGTTTGGGGCTTTGCCAGAGGTGGAGGTGAAGGTTATTCCAGGTCTTGGCTGCGAGGTAGTAGAGGGACTTTCCACCCGCTCTGGTCCTGTAGAAGCGTAGGACGGTAGCCAGGGAGAGGTTGACTGAATGGAGGTTTCTTTTGGGGGCATGCAAGGAGAGATGGTTGTTGAAGGTATTGAGGTCCGACGTTGTAGAGGGCTTTGTGTGTGTGCATGAGCAGCTTGAAAGTTATTCTTCTTTCGACAGGGAGCCAGTGGAAATCGTGGTGATGATGGTTGATGTGGTAGTGCCAGGGAATGTTGAGGATTATTCTGGCTGTGGCACTCTGGATGGTTTGGAGCTATGGAGGAGTTTTTTCTTGATTCCGGCATAGAGGACATTGCCTTAGTCCAGGCTGCTGGTGATGCGGGCATGTGTGATTGTTTTTCTGGATTCAGAGGGGATCCATTTGAATGTTTCACTGAGTATATGGAGGGGGCTGAAGCAGGCCAAAGAGACAGCAGTGATCTGGCAGTTCAAAGTGAGTAATGAGTCCAATATGATGCCAAGGTTACGTGCATTGTCTGTTGGGGTGGGTGGGTTTCCAAGGAAGGGGTCAGCAGGTGTCGTTCCAAGCTGGGGGGGTGGGGCCAAGGATGAGGACTTCTGTTTTCTCTAAGTTGAGTTTCAGGCAGCTATTCTTCATCCAGGTTGCGACGGCTTTCATCCCTTCTTGGAGGTTTTGCCTGGTGATGTTGGTTTCCTAGGTAAGGGAGAGGATGATCTGGGTATCTTCGGCATAGGAGTTGATGTTGAGCCTGTGGTTTCTGACGATGTTTGCGAGGGAGGCCATGTAGATGTTGAAGAGGGTGAGGTGGAGGTAAGATCCCTGGGGTACTCTGCATCTGGTCTCTATCGGTTCTGAGAGGTAGGGCGGGAGTCTGACTCTCTGTGTTCAGCCTATGAAGAATACGCTTATCCAGTCTAAGGCCTTTCCTCGGATGCCTGCGTCATGGTGTCTCATGGCTAGTGTGCAGTGGGAGACAGTGTTGAAGGCTGATGATAGGTCTAGAAGGATGATGGCTGCCGTTTGGCCCTTGTCAAGGAGGGAGTGGATGTCATCAATGGTGGCGAGGAGGGCAGTCTCGGTTCTGTGGTTGTTGTGGAATCCGGATTGGGAGAAGTCTAGGACATTGTTGGCTTCGATGAAGTATGCTAGCTGGGTGTTGATGGCCTTTCCGATGACCTTGGTGGCAAATGGAAGCAAAGAGATGGGTCTGAAGTTTTTGATGTCCATCGAGTCTGCGGAGGGTTCGTTCAGGAAGGGGTTGACTTCAGAATGCTTCCAATCGTCGGTTATGTGGAGGTCTCAAGGGAACAGTTGATCCTTCGATGTACCTTGGGTGCGATGGCTGTGGTAGCCCTGTGGAAGATGTGGGGTGGACAGGGGTCTGACGGTTCTTCAGGGTGGATGCTCTTCATGGTCTTTAAGGTGCCGTCTGTGGTGAGCGAGGTCCAAGGGAGGCGGTCTTAGGAGGGTAGGACGTCTGTTGTTTCGCTGTCGGGTTTAGCAAATTCCTGTATGATGTAAAAGAGTTAATTGGAGTTGTGGGTTTTTGAGAGGTTTCTGTCTTGGAGAAAGTTTTTTTGTGGATTCAATGAGTTGGTGGTGTGCTGTGGTGGATGTTTTGTAGGCGGTGCGTGTTTCAGGGGCTTTGCTGTTTTTCCATGTGTTTTTGAGTCATCAGCAGGAGCGCTTGGATTCATGGAGTGCTTGCTTTCTTGTTGTGTCATCCTGAAGCTTTCTGGAAAGGCTGAGTGTAATAGCACAGTTGGTAATCCGTCAGTGGAGGTTGTTTGCCGCAGTGTTGGTGTCTGGTGTCATCGGGGGTGGAGTGCTGGTGAGGGCAGAGGCGAGATGGTCTTCAGTGACTCCAGCTTCTGCATGGGAGGCTGTGCACGTGCTTGTGTGCAGTGGGTTTTCTAAAGGAGAAGTGGATGCAGTGGTGGTCCATCCAGAGCAGTTCCATGGTGTAGCTGAAGAAGATGCTTTTTCCACCTACAAAGAAGGGATTGAGTCTGTGTCCTACTGTGTGAGTGGGGGCAGAGATAAGTTGCTTTAGTCCTATGTTGGCGAGGTTCTCTAGGAAAGCGGTGGTGTTGGGGTCATTGTGGTTGTCAAGGTGGAAGCTTAGGTCTCCAAGTAGTATGTAGTCTTTGGAGGAGAGGGCGTGGGGTGCAATGAGGTAGACAATGATGTTGGTGGAAGGAATGCTGGCGCCAGGTACTCTGTAGTCTAGGGTTCTGTGGAATGTCATTTTGGGTTTAGTCTGGATATGGAAGTGGAGATGTTCCATGGGAGGCTAGGCTTCGTCTGGGTCAGTGGTTGTCATGCAGAAGGAGCTTTTGTGGATGATGGTAATGCCTCCTCCCTGGCAGGGTCTTTTCTCAGGATCTTACATCCATTGGGGATGGCGGTTGCGGTGTCGGGTGCGGAGTTGGCTTTGGTCTAGGTCCCTGTGAGGAAGGTGACGTTGGGCGTGTGAGTATTGAGGAGGTCCCAGATTTCTATGGCGTGTCTGTCCAGGGAGCGCAAGTTGAGGAGGATGTAGTTCAGTGGTTTATATGCACTGGTGTCCGGTGGGCTGAGGGCTACTGCTGGGGTCTGGAGGTGGGTGAATGTGCAGAGGCAGTGTCTACAGGAGATCGGGCCTTGGGTGTTACTCGGCATCAAGAGCTGGCAGTAGTTGCTGTGGACGGGCACAGATGGGCTTGCTTTTGCCATGCCTTCGGTGCAGCTGTGCAGCAGCCGTCATTAAGTAGGGGTCGGAAGGGCAGTCACCTGGGAGGTGGGAGTGGGAGCAACATGCTGGGGGAGGGGCCACAGGGCAGCAGCGGCAGGGAGCATGGGGAAAAGGGCAAAAAAAGAAAAAGGATCAGAAAATAAAGAGGGGGCAGAAGAGAAAAAAGGAGATCAAAACAGAAAGAGCAAAAACCAGAAAGATAAAAAAAAGAGAGAAAACGGGCACAGAGAACACAGAACAGAGCGAAACAGCAGAAGAGCAGAGTGCTCTTCCACTGGACCACCAGGATGAGGCGCAGGCAGGAGCCTGTGGGTGGTGGAGGGCCTTGAACACCTACCTGGCACGGAAGCTCCAGGCTCAGAGGGCAGTAACTCAATGTTGGCGCTGCGCAGGGAGAGAGCAGTGACACTGACCAGGAAGGTTTCAATTCTACTTTAGACTCAGACCAAGTTTGGCAGAGAAATAGCAGCTACAGAATCTTCACTGTTGTTCTCCACCTGTGCAAAGGGCAAACAGTCTCTTGTTCAGAGTTCAGTTTATTTACAGCAATAAATACAATCTTCATGAGACTTCCCCATCCCTACTCCATGTTCTCCTCTAAATTGTCACACACTAAATGATTAGTTCTTCAACTCTGTCCTAAGTGTCCTTCTTTCAAGCACTTTTATTAAAGTTCATGAAAGTTCATTCAATGTCTCTTAAAAGTTCCAATCCCAATTGATTTATGATCCACTGTAATAAATTTACTCTCAATTCGGTAAACTCTTCAGGTGATTATTCTGGATTTAGATGAGGAAAGACAGTATCATTGAGCATTAGGTTTTGCAAGCTGAAGGGGGATGGGAGCACACTGCTTCACCTCCCAGCAGAGTTCACCCCTTAGCATTATGGTAAATGTAGGCCACTCAGCCTTGGCGGTAGGGGACAGCAAATGAGAGAGAAATGTTCAAATAAGTCCCCTAAATCCGCAACCATTCACCCCCAGTCAAGAGATCTGGGTAAAATCCATCATTCTTTTGCTCACCATGCCACCCCAGTTTTTACCTGGCCATTTGCAAATCAGTCTTGACCCTGTGCCTCATGGGAACAGTCCAGCCCTAACTGCCAAGCCAGGTCCTCTTTACTTGTAGGTTAAATGTCAATCAGTATTCCCAGGTTTTTTGCCAAGTGTATTGCGGTAGGTAAAGTCCCTAACCTGTCTGGCCACCACAAATTGGACCAGACGGAGGGTTGCCCTCCAAAAATCACTTCTTCCATCTTGTCCTCATCCAAACATAGGTAATTTCTCTCCATCCAAGTGGAAACTGCCAGCATACAGATTTTAAAATTAGAGGCAGTTGCATTGAGATCCTTTGATATAGACACAATGATTTGTCTGTCATCAGCATAGGAAAATGCCTGGAGCCCAAAAGATCTGATGAGTTGTCCTAGTGGCGAGACATAAAAATTGCGAAGGGTAGGACTCAGGTAGGAGCCCTGCAGAACCAGACAAGGCAACATATTGGAGTCCGAAAAGTATTGTTTTACCATTATTATTTGAGATCTATTGGGTTCAAGACAGCTCTTCCTCACGTGTATTTTCACGAACACTCAGTCACAGGGGTGAAAGTGATGGTACGGCTCTTAATGTGGTGGTGCAGTTGCTGCTTCAACCTGGTGAGACACAGAACAAACCAAGTCAGCCAGCCCGCAGTAGTGGAGCATCAGACAATCCAATATATTCACAAGTATGTCAGAAGGCACAGCAGGCAACCTTATACAGTCCTTCTGTCTGGGAAGCTACGAAGACTGATCAACACAAGAGACAAAGTATCAGGCCATTTCAAGGATGTTGCGGCACAGAATTTAGCCAATCTGGATTTCAGAGTACCCTTTATCCGCTCCACAATCCTGGAAGTCTCTGACCGATAACTGCAATGGACTCTCTGTTCCACTTGCATACTGCACACAGCAGTTCCATAATCTCATTATTAAAATTAGATCCTTGTCTGATTCCAAAGTAGTTGGCAATCTGAATCTTGGGATAAGTTCCCTCAACAGCAATGTATCTACTGTTAAACTATCACATCTTCAAATAGGATAGGCCTCCACCCACAGAAAAAATATGTAAACATCTTAAATATGTTTTAAGTTGTTTTAAAAGTACTGATATCCTAACTGTTTGAATTTGAATTTGAACCACATACCTGGTGGGATCCCGTTCGAGGCACCATTCCACAGCACTTATACCACTTCAACGCAGTCTAGTGGTTGAGGGCTACTCAGCTGCTGCTCAGCAGGGCTGATTGGCAGCAGGGAGGGGCGAGGGACGAGGGAGGACATAACTAACGTGATGGACATTTGAGAGATGCGCCTAACCACTTCAGCGAAACACAAGCGGTATAGCGGTCATTGGTATTAAAACTTTCTATAATGTTCTTCTAATCTGTTTAGCATCTTAAATATGTTTTAAGTTGTTTTAAAAGTACTGGTATCCCAACTGTTTGAATTTGAATTGAAACACATACCTGGTGTGATCCCGCTCGAGGCACTATTCCACACCACTTCCACCACTTCAACGCAGTCTAGTGGTTGAGGGCTACTCAGCTGCTGCTCAGCAGGGCTGATTGGCAGCAGGGAGGGGCGAGGGACGAGGGAGGACATAACTAACGTGATGGACATTTGAGAGACGCGCCTAACCACTTCAGCGAAACACAAGCGGTATAGCGGTCATTGGTATTAAAACTTTCTATAATGTTCTTCTAATCTGTTTAGCATCTTAAATATGTTTTAAGTTGTTTTAAAAGTACTGGTATCCCAACTGTTTGAATTTGAATTGAAACACATACCTGGTGTGATCCCGCTCGAGGCACTATTCCACACCACTTCCACCATTTCAATGCGGTCTAGTGGTTGAGGGCTCCACAGCTGCTGCTCAGCAGGGCTGATTGGCAGCAGGGAGGGGCGAGGGACGAGGGAAGACATAACTAACGTGATGGACATTTGAGAGGCGCGCCTAACCACTCCAGCGAAACACAAGCGGTATAGCGGTCAGTGGTATTAAAACTTTCTATAATGTTCTTTTAATCTGTTTACCATCTTAAATATGTTTTAAGTTGTTTTAAAAGTACTGGTATCCTAACTGTTTGAATTTGAATTTGAAACACATACCTGGTGGGATCCCACTCGAGGCACCATTCCACACCACTTCCGCCACTTCAAGGAGGTCTAGTGGTTGAAGGCTACACAGCTGCTGTTCAGCAGGACTTATTGGCAGCAGGGAGGGGCGAGGGACGAGGGAGGACATAACTAATGCGTTGGAGCAGACGTGCGCAGAGGGCGCGCCAATGGCACGTGCTTATGGCAAGACCTTCTGCACCAGTCTGCCCCCACATGGGACCAGGGGCCAGGACCCCATGTCAAATACAGTCCTACTCATTGGAGGAGCAGCTGGCACTAAAGCACAGAGCTCCCCTCCTGGAGGAACAGGTAGGAAGACACACTCATAGCTGAGAATTTGCTTACCACGCAGTGGGGAGGAGAAAATAGGGCTACACAGCCATATATCTCCAAGGGCACAGGGTCAGTAAGCCTCAGGGATTTAAAGGCAGCAGTACTCAACACTCGCTCCCTCCAGAAGCTTAATCTGAAGATCTTCACCCTCCTTCAGGAGGAAACCACTGACATCCTAGCAATTACAGAAACCTGGCTTGATGACGGCTCAGATCCAGACATTGTAGCAGCACTACCTTTAGAGTACGACGCCCATTGGCACAACAGACAGGATGGGAAAAGAGGTGGAGGGGTAGCACAACTCGATAACAAACAGCTAGCTGTAGAAAAGCTCACTGGAGAGAATCTAGAGGGTGTGGAGATCTTAGTGGCAAAGGTTTGCTGCAAACCATCGTGCCTAGCTATAGTGGTGGTATATCGCCCCCCTCGGCCACCCCCCCCAGTTTAACAGTCTCCTCACTGACATAGTCACTGACTTATGCTCTCGATACCAGCAACTCCTGGTGGTGGGGGACTTTAACTACCACTGGGACAAGATACCTAGAGAATCACAGGCCAGTCAGCTAGAGGAAAATATGACCACATTGGAGCTGCAGCAGCTTGTGGACTCCCCCTCCCTGACAGACATCAGACCATGTAATTGGTCAAACCACTACCTGATCAGGTTCGGGATCCCCCAATCTAGGCACCCCTCGCAACCCCCCCTGTAATGGAGAATGGTACAAAGCTGGAGCAAAATTGAAGTAGGCAGCCTAGGGGATGCACTGCGAGGCAACTCACCTGGGAGATCACAGCTGGAAGATCTTGCGGAGGAGAGTGAATTCCTCCCCAACAAGCTGGGAGCAGTCATCAATAGGGTGGCACCTGCCTCCAGAGAAAGAGTGCGGAATAAGGGTAAGGGAGCCTCCTGGTTCACGGAGGAATTAAGGGGACAAAAACGGACCCTATGACAGCACGAAAGGCAATGGCGTAAGTCATATTACCCTGTGGCGCTCAAGGATTCCAGCGCCAAGCTCGCCATATACAAAAAAAGACATTTTGGCAAGAAATGCCACGTATTATGAGGTAAGGATCTTGGAGGCAGATAACAAGCAAAAAGAAACTTTCAGAATTCTGAAATAACTCAGGCAAAAGCAGGTGCAGGAAACAGTTGGTAGCCCGGAATACACTGTAACAGGTTCCTGACCTTTTTTTTAGATAAAGTGAAGGACATCCTTACTGATATAGACATCACCCCTACCAGCCAGAATCCTTTGAGTATGGATGAGGTACAATGTGACGGTAGGGAGCCTCTCGCCTCCTTTCCAAAGACTCCATTGAACACATTGTGGCTCAAATTAAATCAGGCTCACCAACGGACCCATGTCCAACAAGAATATTTAAAATGGCTCTACCAGTGATTGAGGATGAGATCCTCGCTCTGATCAATTGATCACTGGAAAAGGGCAGTGTCCCCAGTAACTTCAAGGAAGCCAGTGTAACACCCTTATTAAAAAAGGTGGGGGCAGGTGTTACCAACCTAAAAAATTATAGGCTCATATCCCAACTTCCTTTCCTGGCCAAAATACTGGAACCGCACATCCTTAAAACCCTGTCCTTACATATCCAGAAACATCAGCTACTCGAGGATTGGCAGGCAGGATTTAGGGCCCATCACAGCACAGAGCTGGTGATGCTATCGGTGCTGGATGAACTCAGGCTCATGGCAGACAGCAAGAAGCTGTGTGCCCTGATTCTCCTAGACCTCACGGCGGTGTTCGATAAGGTCAACCACAGCCAACTACTGGCACGAATCAGGGACATGAGCATTAGTGGGGTGGTTTATCAATGGATCACCTCTTTCCTGACAGCCTGGACTCAAAGGATCCAGATGGGGGACTGCATCTCCAATAAAGAGACATTAACATGTGGAGCCCCTCAAGGCACTATCCCCGCTTTTGTTCAATATCTATCTCAGACCATTGGTGGGGCCCCTAGCTCGTATGGACTGCCAGGTATTCAACTATTCCGATGACACCCAATCAATTCTTCAAATTGACAACACGCCTCAAGCCAACTTATGCGCACAAAATATCCTTGATACGTGGTCAACTGGATAACAGCTGATTCACTCAAAGTTAATCTGGACAAAACTGAGGTCCTAGCCATCACCACAGGAAGCACCCCCTAGTCTGACCACTCCTGGCCACCGGAGCTGGGTGCCACACCTTTTCCAGCCACAGTTGTTAAAAGCTTAGGCATTAAAGTAAACGACAAACTCACATTGTCTAACCAAGTGTCCTCAGTGGTTGGGACCTGCGTAGGCCTGCTGAGACAGCTAGGGAAATTATCACCCCTCCTCTCTTTCTCCACCCTGCGGATGGTGGTTTACCGCATTAATCATGTCCCACCTAGACTACGGCAATGCGCTATACATTGGACTTCCCGAAAAGCTATTAGGCAAGCTGCAAGTAGCAATGAATGATGCATCCAGGTCGATCTTCAAGCTCCCTGTGCGGGCCTGGGCCACACCTCTGTTGCAACAGCTTCACTGGCTCCCCGTCAAGCAGCAAGCCAGGTTTAAAGGCCTCTGCATCGCCCACAAAGCCCTATATGGACAGACTCCAGTTTACATCGAGGAGCGCCTGGAGAGTCACATCCCTAGATGTACCCTCTGGTCATCAGAGGCAGGCTGGCTGACCTGTCCACATTTCAACACAATGACCAAAGGGGGTCGAGCATTCTTGCTCTTGATCCCACAGTTGTGGAATAAGCAGCCAGGAAACCTTTGTAAGGAAAAATCCCTTCTCCCTTTTAGAACAAAACTGAAGACCCTCCTCTTTACAGAACCCTGGGCATAATCACATTAATTGACTGGAGACCAATAGTCACACACTGGGGTTGTCCATAGCTACTCTCTCTTTAGCGCTTAGAGACCTGCCGATGATTATGCGCTCTAAAAATCTCAATTAACAATAGCAACAATATCCACCACCAAGATATGCTGCAGTCCATTATAATCCGGCATCTCAACAAAGTCCAGTTGCATTTAATTAAATGGCCCTCCTGACCGCTAATATGAATCAGCATAACAGTGGTCCTTTGTAGGCAGGTCACATATCAATGGCACAACGCCTCAGCTATCACTTGAAATTTGGGATTAAACCTTGTTTGCCTGAACAACCTTACAATTGTATCTCTTCCTACATGTGCCTCGCCATTGGATGTAGCAAACTATTTAGCAGCATTGGTCTCTCATCCTCTGATCGTGCCTGATTGCTTTTCCTGAGAAAACTCTTCCTGCAACCTCTTTACCTCATTGCATATATCAGTAACTGTTATCAACAGGTTGAGATCAATCTCATCCTCATGCTCATTTATGTACTCTCCAATGAAGCTCCAGCCATTCAGAGTACAATAACATGTGACTTTGTCAGAATATCCATTTTCAAGAGAAACATAATCATTTCCTTTAGAATATGCAGGGCACTTGAGGATTGCAACCTCTTGTGTCAATTCCAAAGTGTCCATCATTTTTTGCACAGCCTCATCATTTCTGATATTCAAACCTGACAAGGTCATATACCTTCTCTGAGACCATAAATGCCTGAAATAATGCACCACAACAAAGCCATACTGAATGCCAGTGAATATTGTCACCCTCAGTTGGGTCACAGCATGCGCGTGTCAGAGCTATCAATTCAGCCACTTGTGTGGAGAATGCTCCTTGAAGGCAAGGAGCTTCCACCAACCCTGAGGCAGTACAGACAGCATAGGCAACCCTCAAATTTCCATCACGATCCCTTAAACATGAGCCATCCACAAACATTATTTGATTAGACTTGGGTAATGGCTAATCAGCTATATCTGGCCGTGGCTTGGTGCCTAGTTCAGTGACAACTTCAGAATCAACTTAACTCCACCCTCACCCGAGGCAACCACACCTGGTGCCTGCAGAAAAACTGGAGAAACACCAAGACAACCGAAAACTACTCCACCTACAAGGACTCCATGATGAACTACCACAACCAAATCAGAACCACCAAGAGGAATTGTATCCACAACAAAATCCTCACTAACTCAACCAACTCCAAGGAACTCTTCAGTGTCATTCAGGAATTCACCAACCCACGCAGCAAAGCCCCAGAAGTCGCCCCATCACAAGACCGCTGCGAAAAACTTGGAACCTACTTTTACCTCAAAATCAACCTTTACGACAACTTTATCGACCTCCCACCAGATGCCACAGCTGAACCCCTGCCTCCCAGAGACACCAGCCATCCCATCATTGCCAACTGGACACCGCCTCAACCATTAAAGGCCTCCATTCGGGGTCCCCACTAACCCCTGCCCTCCTCACATCTACTATAGAGCTGCGGCCGCCGTTGCACCCAAACTACAATGAGCCATCAACACCACCTTCAAAACAGGCACCTTCCCAGATGAGTGGAAACGAGCCGAAGTCAGGCCCCTGCTGAAGAAGCGCAGTGTGGACCCCACTGACCTCAAGAACTACCGGCCCATCTCGCTCCTCCCCTTTGTAGCCAAAGTTGCAGAGCAAACAGTCAACAGGGAACTGACACAATTCATCGAAGAGAACGCCATTCTCGACCTGTCCCAATCCGGATTCCGAAGCAACCACAGCACCGAGACCGCCCTCCTCACCGCCACAAACAACATCCGCATCCTCCCGGATCAAGGCCACTCAACAGCCCTCATCCTACTCGACTTATCGGTGGCCTTTAAAACCATCTCCCACTGCACACTAGTTGCAAGACTACACGACACCGGCATACAAGGAACAGCCCTGTACTGGAGCCAATCATTCCTCACCGGAAGAAGCCAAAGGATCAGACTGCCACCCTTCCTTTCTTATCCCACGAAAATCACCTGGGGAGTCCCACAGGGCTCATCTCTGAGCCCGACCCTCTTCAACATCCACATGGCCCCTCGTGCAGCCATCGTCCGACAATACGGCCTCAACATCGTAGCCTATGCCGACGACACCCAGCTCATCCTCTCCCTCACCAAAGACACCACCAACGCCAAACTCAACTTCCAGAAAGGAATGCAAGACGTCACAGTCTGGATGACCAACAGCTGCCTGAAACTCAACGCAGAGAAAACAGAAGTCCTCGCTCTGGGAACCACCCCCTCGGCATGGTACAACTCCTGGTGGCCAACCTCCCTCAGAAGCCCACCTACCCCAACAGACCACGCCAAAAACCTTGGCACCGAACTCAACGCATCACTCACCATGAACTGACAGGTCAACGCCATCACCTAGAGCTGCTTCAACACACTCGGCATCCTCCGCAAAACCTTCAAATGGATCCCCCCTGAGTCAAAAAAGACGGTCACCCACGCACTCATCACCAGCAGACTATGGAAATGCCCTCTACGCCGCCATCAACAAATCCCTACTCCACAGACTACAGACAATATAGAACACTGCCACCACACTTGTCCTAGGCATCCCCCGGCACGAATACAGCAGCCAACACCTATGTAGCCTCCACTGGCTCCCCGTGGAGAAAAGAGTCACCTTCAAGATCCTCACCTATGCCTACAAATGCCTACACAACAACAACCGACAATACCTCAATGACAGAATCAACTTCCACGTCCCCAAAAGAAACCTCCGATCCACCAACCTTGTGCTGGCCGAAACCTTGCACATCTACGGAGCCAGAGCAGGCTGAAGATCCTTCTCCCACTTTGCAGCCAAGACGTGGAACAAGCTACCGGCAGCCATCAGGCACGCTCCCTCCCTGAACACCTTCAGAAAAACCCTCAAGACTTGGCTCTTCAGCTAAGCAGATCTGCAACCCCCCACCCCACAGCGCCTTGAGACCCTCTCTTGTGAGTAGTGTGCTAACAATCCCCCTGATTGATTGATTGGTTGATTGACATCAAGGATTTCATGCTCACTTTCAGTCTCTTTCTCCCCACAATCGGCCAGTGGCAACAGTGTGGAAGGATTAAATATAAAACATTGCTTCAAAGTGACATTCTCTGATGCCAAAATGACTTGTTCGAAGTGTGTAAGCCTACTGTTCGTCATGTGTTATGTTCTGCTTTTAGTTAGGAGCAATTCCATGAATTGGGAAACATACACAGTCAGTGGATGACCCATCACAATGCCTTCACATGCGTTTAGGCTGACGCCTCTTGCAGCAACGGACTTGAGACATCCGAGCAATGGAGATGCTACTGGATCCAAAGTTACAGAGAAATTTGCAACTGGTGTATGAGCACCTCCATGATTTTTAATCAATACTGAGAGAGCACAGCCCTCCCTTTCTTTACAAAAGAGCAAATACGCTTTATTGTAATCTGGCATTCCCAGCACTGGAGCATGGCAGAGGCTCTCTCTCAACTCCAGGAATGCATTCAAACAATCATTGTCCCAAGGTACCGGATCAGACACAACCTTGTGTGTTAACCTCTGGTGATTTTTGACCACTAGACAAAAACTGGGTATCCACTGACGACAGTAGCCCACCATTCCTATGAGCATCCTGATTTTCTTCTGGGTACATGGAATATTAATTTGCATGATTGCTGATATTCTCTATTATGACACCTTACTGACACCTTTTGCAAATCGATGTACCAAATATAGGATGTCGGTCAAACAGTAGTGCAGCCTACTCGGGGACACCTTATGTTCATTCTCATCCAGATAGTTCAACAAATCAATGGTATCAATTCAACAAGTGTCCTGAGTAACTTTTAATTTCAATTTTCTACCATTTGAAAGCATTCAGAAACATAGTTTTGTTCTCACTCTCCATTATTTAGTTGACAAATACTTATTTAAGAGTTAAATACCTCAGTGCTTCAGTTCTTCACCTCTGTGCCCGGGGTAATAAATCTTACTCCAGCATTGCTCATTATCAGGCCCTGATATCTCTAGTCTGTAGATAATATCGTAAAAATAAATACAGCCTACCCTTAACTTTCAAAGAAATAATTTGGCCCTGTACTTTTCAAATGAAATAAACTTAAAGCTGTGAGCTACTGTGAAGGTGTCAATGACCTACTGGTGGCTCGCAATTGGCTGGTTGGAGACACCTAATCTAGAACAACACTGTGGGTCCAATTGATATTTGCAAATTAATCTGTGACTCTTGCTAATGGTAAACACTTCAAACAGCATGACAATACATCTGGTAACCTATTTGTACAGGTTAATTTCCAAACTAAAAATTGCTTTAAGGAATACCATCTGCATTTCTTTACTCATTATTTCAAGTGAACAATTTTCTATAACATTAAACATATTCAGTTTAAGCTTTTCTAACATATGAAAAGAAAAACACCATAGTGGTTGAAGTCATTAAAGTTTCATCTCTCCTATTGAGATTCATAATTAATTATATCATCCGTTCAGGTGACTTAACAATTTGCAGGTACTGACTAGAATGTGTTGCTTTTATTTTGTCTTAACATTGAGCTTAAATATCTTTGAGACGTTTCATGAAAATAAACGTAAAAAGATTAAGAAAAATGCACTCCACCCCCTAAACATATTTCTAGGTTTATTTTTCATTCACTAGCACTCTCTGCAATAAGCCTAAAAAGCTGCTCCAGGTGCTCGTTTCCAAATGTATAGCTGGTTATGTCGTCGAGTGACATGTTGTATGGGGTCCTATCCCTGCTGTAAAGAATTCTCCATAGTGGAGATATCTGCATGGGGGAAATGTAATCCCTGTGCAAATGCAAAAAATGCTCTCTATGGAGAAAACTATGCTCCGGTGCAAAACGAATCAGTCCTCCATTTTCAGATAGGGTGACATGTAGCTCACATATATGGTTAAAGTAAACTGACCTAGTAAGATTTTATGTCAAAAATTATTTTTGTCTTCTTTGGGTCTAGGAAAAAAGCATAGTTTCACACTCAAGAAAACCTGTCCTTACTCAAAAAAGTGCACTTTGAGTAGTGTCCAGTTTGAGACTATGGCCTTTGTCACAATTCAAGGTTTCCAGATTGGACTCCACGGCTCAGTGCTTGTAGTATTTGAGAGTAGGTTTCGGGTGGGCCAGGAACATTAGGATCTCCAAGGTGTTGGTACAAGGATCTTGAAGTCTCTTCTAAAAGGTCACCAGTAAACCGTGTAGGCATTTGATCTTTAGGTACAAATGCAGTGTGGAAGAACTGCACTATTATGCCTCGAGGCACCACTCAATACAAAGAGTAGAGGCACTAGAAAAATCTCACATTAGTTGCAAAAGATGCATAGCAGCATGACCAGGGCCGGACTGACTACCGGGCGTTTTGGAATTCTGCCGAGCAGGGGGCTGATTTCACTGCGGTGGGGGCTGATTTCGTTCATGGAGACCTGCGTGTACTTTGAAATAATTCAAGCAAAACTAATTTCGTTCAGTACACGCAGGTCCCCATCAACGAAATCAGCCCCCAGCTCAGCAGCATTCCAAAACGCCTGGTAGTCAGTCCGGCCCTGATCAGCATCTGTGTAGAAAACGTTTAGGAGAACAAATGACAATATATAAAAAACGCATTTCGGTGAAAAATGACATTCAGATAAAATTCTGAGTGCAGCATAATGCGCAGTAGCTCATTTAGGTGCAAACACCTATTAATGCAGCATCAACAGGACCATGAAGAGACTATGAGGTGTAAAACCACAGATGGAGCAAAATCACAATCATGTGCCAAAACATATTTAGATGCAAACATGACCTGAGATGCAAAGACAGCAGGATTGTGGTATTTCAATTAAGGTTAGAGACAACTAACAGCAAAATGATACATTTGGCTAAAGAACATCAGAAGCTCATCTAATTTGTCTGCAACACGTTGAGGTAGACAATCTCCCGTGGTGCAACATCAGCATGAGTGTAAAAAGCTTATAGATGCAAAAACCATGTGTATGCGTCAAATCATGCATTTCGAAATTGCACAATTAAAAGTTTTGTGACTAAAGGCATTGGTTCCTACCAAATGCATTTCTTCCAACTCCAAATATTTTGCCTGTAGAGTTATGTCGAATTCAATCAAACATATTATATAAGATAATTCCACAATAAAAAAACTAAAAATCCAGGATTTTTTGGTTCATAAAGATCCCTGATTATGAAAAAGAAGCGATTCATATAGGAGAGAATAAAAACACACGTGTCCCGCATAAAATACTTCAACTATATTTACTAGCAATTCTTATTCAAATGGAAGTTAGGTGAGATTGCTGCTCGTCACTTTTAACTGTCAACGCCTTTGCAGAGAAGTGTTTTGCTGAGCAAGTCCCACCTTAGGATGGTAAGCTGCAATTTCACGAGTTAATGATTTTGTCACTGAATTTTAGAAAGCCATGATAAGTTACCTTGTAACACTTTGGAAAACCTCTGCAATTAAAAAGACATTTAATTTTCCTTTCATCGATCGAGGTTTCAGTAAGAATGAATTTACAAATAATTGCAAAGTGTTTATGTTGCTTGGTTTTCATCATTTCTCTACAACCTGATAATTTTATAATGTGCATTTGGTTACTGCTAGAAATGGGATTCCTGGTTGACTGAGGTATGCACCCAGGCCACCACTCTAGACAAGGTAAGCCTGATACACAATAAAAGATAACCTGTGGTCACCCTCTGGTAGTGTGGCAGTCAGGCCTATCTAAAGAGGCAATATGTGAAGTATTTGTGAAACACACTCACACAGTACCACACTGCATATACCACAAAAAGACTCCACATGGGTTTTGGAACACAGATTATTATATTATGAACAAAACAAGACCAAAACAACATAAATCTAATATATAGAAGTTGAGATATTTAATTTTAAAGAATACATGTATTAAAGCGCTTACAAGCAAGTAGCATTTAAAAGGTTACATTAGGTCACGCTGGACAGGGGCAGAGTCAGAGCTCAGGTTGACTCGATGGAGCACCAGTCAGCTACAGGACCCATGCAGGCCCCAGTGAACAAAGTACCTGTCCTGGTCACAAACAGTGAGATGTGTCGATGTCAAGGCCCGTAGGTGCAGGATGCCTTGATCTTCTCCACGCAACAAAGGCGATTCTTCAGTTCCAAAGACGGGTGCTAGAGTCGGGAGACATTGAGCAATGTGCTGGAGTCTGCCACACAGTCGAGGGGATGAGTTGACTCACCAAGCTGCAGAGGTGGTGATACGCTGTCCGATGCCTTGGTCTCTGGATGCAAAGAGCTGGTTCTGATGCGATGCACCCATTTTACTCCTGCTACCACGTTGATACGCCATTTCTGCTACACACAGAGATGCGTTTAAATCCGCGTTGCAAGTATCTTGGCCACTTCCATTGAGACAGGCACAGGAGCAAGTGTAGAGACTTTGGTATCTCTGAGTCTCAAGCAACAGGAGGCAAGCTAACAAGCCTTTGAGAATGTGGAAACCATCTTTTTTTTTGTGATGCCAAAGTCTAAGATTTCAGGCCCTGTTAAGTTGGCATAAAACCAGTAGGCAGATGCCTGTGCTTTTCCATGGATCAGAAGTGTAGCTGCTTTTGCAATGCAAGCCTTGTCTAAGAAAGATACGAGAACAGCGCAGGATGCTAGCTTAGCCGCAAGTATTACAACTTATCATATTTAGAAATAGTTCTGGTATGTGCTATGATATTGCAGTTATTTGTATGGAAAAGTACCAAGCCTAATACATTGCATTACAGTGGAAAGTCCCAAAGCTGTCACATACTCAGGACACGTGGTCAGCAACAGTATATTTCGGACCATAAATGGTATAACGCAGCCTATGCCTTTCTTGATTGGACAAAAATTAAATGCTTAATTTATGTTACGTGCATTATGATGCTGTTTCCTCTGTGGTTTGTGTCAATAAAAGCTGTGAGGAACGTCACCTCTTTGGACACTCAGTGGCTATGCTGACTGTCTCCATGCTGCATGTATTTGCATTATACTGTTGGTCTCCAATAAAGTCTGTTCATCTTATGTGCTGACAGAGAGTTGTCTTTGTGGTATTATTTGTTTCTTCTTTATTTCAGCTTCCACAAGATCACTTGGAGTGAAGGCAGAGTCTAGCTCTCCTTCAGCAGTGTCAGAGACAAGGCAGAGTCTAGCTCTCCTTCAGCAGAATCAGAGAGCAGTAGACAGCAGGGAAATAAACACTAAAGCCGGCCTTTCAGATCAGCAGCCCATTTGAGTCCTTTAAGCAGCACAGAATTTCTTCTGGCAGAGCTTCAGTTACAAGTCCAGTAGTGTTGGAAACTGCCCTTTTTGCAGGGTTATCCCCAAACTTTTTGCTTCTTCCTCCTCTATTTTTTCTGACCTGTGGTTGTTGGCAATAGGACTCTGGGCACTTTACCACTGCTGATCAGTGCTAAAGTGCATATGCTCTCTGTATAAATTGTTATATTGATTGGTTATCCATGATTGGTATATTTGTTTCACCTGTTAGCCCCTAGTAAAGTGCACTGGGTGTGCAAGGGCTGGTGATTCAAATGCTACTAGTGGGCTGCAGCACTGATTGTGCCACCCACAGGAGTAGCGCTAAAATGATGTCTTAGGCCTGCTTGCAGTGCCTATGTGCAGTCCAGGACTGCCATGTCGACCTGGCCAGTGCACCCACTGACCAGGCCTTATCCTTCCCTTTCTGTACATGTCAGGCATCCCTATGGTGGCCCTAGGTAACCCCCCTGGGCTGGGTGCAGTGTATCTGAAAGGTAGGGCATGTACTGAGGTGTGTAACATGCCCTGGTAGTGAATTACAGCCATTTTAGTTTTTCACTGCTGAGAGGCTATCTTGCCCATAGGATAGAATGGGGGAGGCTGTTTACATGCCTATCTTCCCATAAGGGCAAGATAGAAAATCCAAGTTTGGTATCTTTGTGTTCAGAATTTAATTATACATCTTTTTAGCAAGATGGTTTTTAAATTCACTGTGTGAGAATAGTACTTTTTAGAAAGTAGCTATTCTCCTGTTTAACCTTCCTGTGTGCTTGTGTGCTGGTTGGCTGACTGGTGTCATGTGATGGGCTAGGTGGCTCCAGGAGCCTGGATGAGTCAGCAGCAGGGTGAATAGGGAGATCTGCTTTAGATGGGTGGGAGAAGTAGCCCCTGGGTTTGAATAGGGCTGCCCCTGCCAGCACAATGCTGGCTCCACCTCCTGCTGGCCAGGCTGAGGACTCTGCCTCTGCTGGCACAAAGAAGGCTCCACCTCCTGCTGAGCGTCTAACGACCCTGCCTGTCACTCTGAAAGGAGCCAGGTGTTCCAGGGCAGAGCACACCCAGGAACCGGTTTGAGCAGGGGAATCCCCCCACTGAAACACAGAGAGACAAAGACTTGGAGGGGTATAAGAAGAGGACCCCAGACACCTAAAACTTTAGATCACTTTGGAATTAAGAAGAAACCTCTGCCAAGGAGAAAGCTGAAAAGAACTGAAGATGAGAAGACTGCCTGCTTGCTGTTTTGCTTTGCTGCCAAGGAGAGGGGAAGGACTTTGCTGTGTCCCCTTCTTTTGATTCTGATCTCCAAGGGCCTGAGAAGAGCTGGCTCCCTGTTAAGAAGTCCCAGGAACAAAAGGACTTCACCACCAGCTCCCCTGGAACTCTGCTGAAGGAGTTCTGACCTGCCTTGGAGTGCTTGCCCAGTCTTGGGGCCTCAGGAGGTCGTTTTGCTGTGTTTGGGAGCTGGGAAGCAGAAGCGTGAAAAAGAGTAACTGGTACCCAACGCATCATCCGATTGCGTGTCGCAAGAACGAGAGTGCGAGGAGAATTTCATCGCGGCGTCATTGCAGCCCCCGGAGTCCCCGCATCGCCGAGTGCGTCGAGCATCGTTCCGGTGCGAGAAGATTCCTGACGCTGCGAGGGTCGCCGCAGAACCAGTTTGCGGGCCGCACCACTGCCGGTGCGTGAAAGTATCCAGTCGCTGCGTGCGTCGACGCAGAGTCCCGTCCCGTGACGCATCGAGGGTTGCGGCGCCTGAAGTCAACGCTGCGCCGCGCACCGCGACACATCGAGGGTTGCGGTGCCAGAAGTCAACGCCGCGCCGCGCATCGCGCTGCACCGAAGATCGTCGCATCGTACCTGTGCGTGAAGCTTCCCCCTAAGAAACCTACGCAACGAAAGCCAAAGTCATCGCATCCTCCCCCTACAGATCGGAGCCGGCGCATCCACCTCTGCTGCGTGAAGCAATTCTGCAAAGACCTTGGTTGCCCTGTGAAAAGCGGATCTAGAAAGGATGTGCTACAAAGAGTCTTGAAGGCCTGGTGGGAGGCCCAAGAGGAAGATGATGCAGATGAAAAGAATGGTTTTATTCCCCAAGATCTGCCCATGGTCGGCCCAGTCTCAAGGGCTGGCAGCTCCCATTCCAGTAGGAGTCTCACTCCAGAGGAGTTGGAGGAGAATCAAAGGGTTAGAGATCATGAGTTAGAAGTCATGAGGCTTGAGTTGAAGCTGATGGAAATAGAAACACAGAACAAAGTAGAAGAGAGCAAAAAGATGTATGCCTTGGAAGAATTGAAATTGACCTTGGCACATGAATTAAGAATGAGGGAGCTTGATTTGGAGCTCGAGAGGCTTGAGGCCATGAGTGTCTCAGCTGAAGAAGAATGGTTAGCTCAAGAAGTGAGCTTTGCTGAGTTGGAGGTGGAGTCCAGCTCAGATGGTGGCAGCAAGATTGTAATATCCAGTGCTGAGGGAGAGGTACAAACACCCAGAGATGTGGCGCCTAACTTGAGGGAGGGGGTTGACATACACCAGGGGGTTCAGGTTTATGATGTAGTTCCAGTGGGGTGCAGTGTCCCTGAAGTAGATTGGGGAACTGGCACAGGGGACCATATTCCTAGTGGTGGGAGGGACACTCTACTATCTGATTTGATGGGGTCAGAGACCGAGTACTTATATCCAAAAGTGAATTTGATGTTGGGTTGACTTGAAAGCAGCTCTCTGCACATCACAAGTATTCCTTTCAATCCAGTCTTGTCTGCCACGATATCTGTGGGGTGTAATCAGTCCTTTGTGTAGGGACAGGGCACTGCCTATTCAAGTGATGTGTCGGCCCTTCTCTTTCATCCTGCCCAGGCAAGGCCAACAGAATGGAGATGTATGCACATGGGTACGCAGACACACTTATCCTTCCTGTGTTGTGGCTGTATAGAGGGAATGCACAAAGTGTAGCTGTACACCATGCCAGATGTGTATTGGATACAGGCTGTGCAGTGCAGAGAAATATCTACTTTCTAAAAGTGGCATTTCTGAAACAGTAATGTTAAATCCAACTTCACCAGTAATGAGGATGTATCATTACCATTCCATAGATATGAAACATAGAAAGCTACTCCTCTCAGATCATGAATTACAGCTCAAAAGTGTTGTTAGAATTGGGGATCTCTGGTTGGCACAGGTAGGTACTTGTGACAAGCAGGGACCCTCTCCTCTAGTCAGGGTAAGGGGTTACACTCCTAAAACAACCCCTGCTCACCCTCTAGGTAGCTTGGCGCGAGCAGACAAGGCTTATGTCAGAGCGTTATAGGTTAAGCATTTGTGACCATATACAGTAACTCAGTGACAACACCACAAATGGACACCACACTAGATTTATATCAAAAATAGCGATCTTTTATATAAAGACTTAGCACAAGACCAAATAACGACAAAAATGACATGCACAGTTCAAGAATATGATTTCAGAAAGAGTTTCTAGGTTAGCGACAAAATCATTCTCCTTAGCGTCCGTTTTAACCCACAGTACCTTGTGATGCGATAAAAAGTTCCTAGCGGCGCACCAGCATTGAAAATCAAGGTGTAGCTTATCCAGTGGAAATTCACTCGCTACGGCACGATGCGACAAAATTCGGCCCGTTAACGAGCGGGCGACAATTTTACTAGTGGTTATCTTGGTTGGGACTGCGACGATTTTGGCAGCGATTAAATTCCTCATGCTAACGAGCGGGGCAATGATTTTGGCTATTCAGCGGCGATTTCACACAGCAGCGGCAGGCTCTGCGACGAAGTTCGCAGCGATAGACTTCTTCCCGCTAACAGGCGGAGCAGGGATCTTGGCTGGCTCTGCGGCGATGTCCGCAGCGATCAAATTCGGCCCGCTAACGAGCGGGGCGACGATTTTTCCAGCTCGGATCTGGCTCAACGGTAGCAGGCTCTGTGACGATGTTCGCAGCGACAGAATTCTGCCCGCTAACAGGCAGAGCGGGGATCGGGGCTGGTAGCGATCAAATTCGGCCCGCTAATGAGCGGGGCGACGATTTTCCCAGCGATGATCCGGCTCAGCGGCAGCAGGCTCTGCGACGATTTCCTCAGCGATAAAATTCGGCACGCTAATGAGCGGTGCGTCTGAAATTTTCTCGCTAAGCCGGCTGTGCGTGAAAAAGTGGAGAACTTTGGTTTCTTTCTTCTTGGCCAGCTTCCCAGCAGCAGGCACAGTTCCCAGAGGCCCCACAACTGGTTCCAGCACTCT
Organism: Triturus cristatus; assembly: GCF_964204655.1. Taxonomy (NCBI): domain Eukaryota; kingdom Metazoa; phylum Chordata; class Amphibia; order Caudata; family Salamandridae; genus Triturus; species Triturus cristatus. The sequence goes on from NC_140585.1 coordinate 772,979,346, forward strand.
AGGAAGGGCAGAACTCATACAGCAGAGTTCAGGGGAAAGCTGAGGGTGACGTCCTTTTGTTCCTGGGACTTCTTAACAGGGGGCCAGCTCTACTCAGGCCCTTGGAGATCTTTTTAAGCACAAGTTGAAATAAAGTCTTTTGTAGTCTTTCTCCTCTTCTTCAGCAGCAAGGCAACCACTGCAGGCCAATCCCCCAGGTCAGGGACAGTACTCTTCCTTACAGCTTTCCCAGTTCCTTCTCCTCAGGCAGAGGTTCTTCTTGTCAAGCAGGATCTGATTTCTTGGGAGCAGGGTCCCAATACTTATACCCCTAATTCCTTTGTTCCTCTTGGGTAGAGGGGCCTTTGCCCAGCCAGAACCAGTTCCTGAGCACTTTGTTGACATGTCTCTGACTTTCCATTCAGGGTGCAGGGCAGAGACATCAGACGCTGCACAGGAGGTGGATCCAGCATTGTGGTGGCAGAGCACAGCCCCATTCAGACCAGGTGCACACCTCCCACCCATCTGGAGGTAAATCTCTCTATTCACCACCAGGCTACCTATCCCTGCCCTCTGGAATCCCCCAGCCCTGTCACTCACAGAAACCAGACAGCAGATACACATCATAGCAGAGACGGGCTGAAATGGTTAGGCAAGCAAATACCAGTTTTCTAAAAGTGGTATTTGCAAACACAGAATATTAAAATAAACTTTACTAAAAGATGTATTTTATTATTCTGAGTTCAGACATACTAAACTCGAATTTCTACCATGTTCCCTGGGTCTGTTAGGATCATAGAATGTAACAATTCTAACAGCCCATTCTGGCCTATGAGAACAGGTAGCCTTGCAATAGTGAAAAAACGAAAATGGCTGTAATTCACTATTAGGACATGCCACACACATCAGGGCTGGTCCTACCTTATGCTTACAATGCACCCTGCCCTTGGGCCTACCATAGGGGTGACTCACATGAAGTAAAGGGAAAGTTTAGGTACTGCCAAGTGGGTGCACTTGCCCAGTCAGCATGACAGTACCAGACTACACTCAGGTTCTGCAATGGCAGACCTTAGACACATTTTACAAGGCTGCTTCTGTGGGTGGCACAACCAGTGCTGCAAGTCCACTAGCAGCATTTGGATTTACAAGCCCTGGGCACTCCTGGTGCACTTTACTGGGCTCTGACAGCAAACCAAATAAGCCAATCATGGAATCCAATCAACATCAATTTACAATAGGGAGAGCATAGGCACTTTAGCACTGATCAGCAGTGGTAAAGTGCCCAGAGTCATAAAACAGCCAACAGGTCAGAGAAAATACAGGAGGAAGGCAAAAAGTTTAGGGATGACCCTGCAAAAAGGGCCAAGTCCCACAAGTGTACTAAGGAATTCCGAATGCTCGCTAATGAGAGGGGTAGGCCTCACAGTAGTGAAAAATGAATTTGAATGATTGTCACTATGACATTTAAAGATTAAACACATATCCTACCTTTTACTTACATGGTACCGTGCCCCTAGGGTTACTTAGGGTCTACCTTAGGGATGACTTATATGTGATAAAAGTGGGATTTAAGGCTTGGCAAGTAGTTTTAAATGCTAAGTCAAAATGGTAGTAAACTGCACACACAGGCCCTGCAATGGCAGGCCTGAGATTGCTTTGAAAGTTCACTGATGTGGGTGGCAAAATCAGTGCTGCACCTCACTAGTATCACTTAACTTACAGGCCTTGGGTACATGGTATACCACTTTACAAGGAACTTCGAAATTAAATATGGCAATCAGATATACATCAATAAATCCAAGTTTAAAAGAAAAGCACACGCACTTTAGCACTGGTTAGCAGTGGTAAAGTGCTCGGAATCATAAGGGCAACAAAAAAGTCATAAAAACAGGAGGTAAAAGTCAAAAAGTTTGGGGTGACCCTTACGAGAGACCCTTTTTCCAATAATTAATGTCTAACATGTACATATGTCACCAGTTTGGCCTTTTGAATCTCGGGTTCTCTCCATATCATCGACCCTATGTCCTACCAGAAAGTATTTTTAAGGTTTCAGTTACTTACCTGTTCATCTTCATTAAATCGAGTCTTGATATATTTCAATGCTCCTCCATTTAGTCATACCTTTGAGGAGCCTTTGGTTGTTTGATGATGAAGATGGAGAAAGACCGAGTGTCATAGACAAAGTCTACCCGCTCATGATCCTTGCTTGCTGGAATTGCTGTTGGCTTCTACCCAAATAGCGACTATTAAAGAAACAGCATCATCTATTGGTTCCTAGCAAAATGGCAACCGATCTTTTCATTTTCTACTGATATCTTTACCAAATCCTTAATTTGTGGTCCAAGCAGTTAAGAACCTGTAAATTATTAGATGAAGAATAGAAGCGAACTTGTTTGTATCTACGTTCCACATATGGTGTCAGCTTGAAATTGCTTCTTGATACATTTCATAAAATGTTAACATACGACAGAAAATGGTTCCTCCATTTGACCAATACTGGCAAAGGGTCTTCTCTCTTGTGCACCACCTCAGAAAAGGCTTTGGTGTTAAATAATTGTTTTGAAATGACTGCACAATACATATAGCCCAAGCTCCTGGCACTAGAGAAAAACAGGCAAACGAGTAAGCCATTTTTACTGATACATGATTTTTGTCTGCATTACCAAATGGAAACGCATCTTCAAAAGATAGGGCTAACATGGACGAACTACTGGGTAGAAAGAGAGTCAGCCTTAGTTACTGCTGGCACTTCAATTTCAAACTTCTCCAAAAGTTTATTTTTTTTTTATAGAAACAACTGGGAAATTGCTGATCTCTCAAAATCACACCATTCTTTTTACAGAACAGTTTGCCCATCTGTACGAAAAGGCAATCAAACTCTTGCAAGTGGCATCCTCTACCGCCGGAGGAAGAACACCCAGATTTTCTTTTAAGTATGCCAGAAATGTTTTCAATTCTTTGCCGTATGGCTCCTCTGTCTCTGCTTCGTTTTCATCGTCCGATTGTAAAACATTCTGCCCAGCATGTTTCCATGATGCATTATTTACCACCTCATCAATTTAGTCGTGCAGCTCTCCGGCAGATAGTGAAATTAATTGTGATGCCGCCTGCTTATCCAGCGCTTCCTTGAAACCTCCATTCCAGTGGAAACCCAAATGCAGCGTGGCAGCTCCATCAGAGAGCCCTCAATGTTATCGGCTTCTCCCATCAACGTGTCCAAAAGAAGCATGCCCTGTGCTGCATTCTTTTAAAAAACATGCTGAAACAAGGTCGCGTGGCACCATAAAAAAACTACGGTAGGAATGAAATTTAATTTTACTCTCTGAAGCTGAGCGCAATATTTAGAACACTGCCAGATACAAATATGGGATTTCGTCACTTTAGGACCAGAAGATGGCCTTGCTTCCAAGGGAGAACGACATTGGCAGGTACTTCAAAAAGTATATTCAAATCAAAAAAATATCTTCCCTAATATTTGAAGCTTGGTAGTTTAGATGCAACATATCCCTGAAAGAGGCAGACTGGACACGAGGGAGCAGATTTACAAGCCCCTTGCGACACATTTACGCCGCCGTTGCATCACTTCTGTGACGCAGCAGCGGCGTAAACCATGCGCCATGTTGCGCATTATTTACAACGTGATGCATCTAGGGAGATGCGTCACGTTGTAAAGCTCTGTGCCACATTAAACCTGCGTCAGGTTTAATGTAATCTACAAGATTTCACTGAGTCACTTTTCCGACACCGCTGTGTCAAAACCCTGCGCCTGCTTGAAGCACGAGTAAGGCGTGATGCAGCATGTTAGGCATGGGCAGCCCCTGAGCATTGCTGGAGTTGCGTCGCGCTTGCGACACGACTCCAGCAATGCGCCGCCCTTACGCCATCAGATGCGTCACGCATCTGTTTATAATTGCGCCACGATGCGCCGCATTTTAAATGCGGCGCACCTGTTGTGGCGCAAAGGGTAAACTTGCGTGACGCATCTTACCTGGAGCATCCCTGCTGATATGCAGGGATGCGCCAGTCCTCGTAAATCTGCCCCGAGATGTTTTGGCGAGTTAGATTGAAAGTTATAGCCGGGGAGTGGAACTTAAGTGAAGTAAAAAGTGAAAAAAAGGTTTTTGAATGAGGACTGTCACTCAATTGTCAGGACTGTGGCAAAGAAGGCAGATGATCCGGTAATGGTTGCGTCATCTGCACTGCAGTTGCAGAGTGCTGCTCTGCGTTAAAAGTATTCTCTGCTAGGATTAAGCGTTTAGCTTTTGTAGTTTGATTGCTGGATCTGCTGATGATCTATGGCGACCTGTGGTGTGTCTCTTTTCTAATACGTATTTCTAAAAACAGGGGCTACCCACAGTATAAAGTCACCTGGCAATTAGCATCCATGCAACAAGGGTTCTATGTGGTGAAACAATGAACAATTACGAACAAATCAAAGTAGTTATTCAATTATTGAGAGAACCTGCGACAGCAGCCACCGCCACAGACCGTGCCCTTGCAGCAGCCGCCGCGGCCGTCTTCACTTTCGGGGCCATACTTCCACGCCAATGCCTCCCGAAAATGAACACACCGGGAGCGGAGCACTCATACGCCACCAAATACAAAGCAGCAGAACACCGACATCAGTAGATGCTGCGCGGTTCGAATTCCGGCGTCGGGCGAAGGATCACCCTTAACATGCCACTGCTTTCCCCGATTGCTGGAGAGGTAAGTGGTGTCTTAGTCCTTCAAAAAACACATTTAGAGGGGTGATTGAGCCAGAGGAGAAGCGCCAGCTCACACGGCCAAACCCTCGGCCGCCATCTTGCCGGCCCCGATATATGAAACCTTTAAATGAATTGTATACCGACATAAAAGATTTCCAACCAACCTGCTTCTGCATCTAGACTCTGCGATCTGTTAGTTTGTCCTGCCAAGTGTTGCAACCCAAGTCCTGGACCCTTAGAAGTGATCCCAAGGTATATCTCCAGCGAAACAGACACATCCTCTGTTGAGGGGAGCATCCCCAAACAGAACCAACCCATCTCCTTGGCTGAGTGGTGCATCTTTGAGCAGAACTGACAAATCGCCACTGTTGTGTAGATTGGACCCATCGCAAAAGACTTGCATCGATGCATCCTCCTGCATCTAGGACCAGTACATCACCTTTGAAACCACTGCTGTGTGATGCTCTACCCGGCACAAGCTCCTCCCATCCCTCGTTGACGACAGCCTTGACAAAGACGCCAGATCTCTGCATCGCAGCGTCAGCGCTCATTGGAATCGACGCATTGCCTCTACTGCAACTCACATCCTCTACACAGTACTTCACCTTGCAATCCCCAACTGCAGGATCCTTGACAACAATGCATCAGGACCTCTCACTGCAGACTTCCCGCATCACCTCGGCTGTGCAACACATCTTCGAAACAGATCCATGCAAGTGCTCTGCAACTAGGATTAAGGTACGTTGGTTCAGCAGGCCTAAGTAAGTCCCTATAGCCGGCTTGTGCTCCATCGTGGTTGGCTTGAACTTTTGACTTTGTCCAAGTCTGGCGTGACCAGATGTCCCAAATAGCGCTTTTTTATTCTTGGCCCTATTTTATTTAAATACTTTGAAATTCAATATCTTAAGTTTTACTGATTGAATTTTTTTTCATTTTGTTCTTGTTTTATTTATTAAATTAAGGTAAATTATTCAAACCTTGTGTGGAATCTTTTTGTGTGCGGGGTTCACTGTTTACTGTTTAAAGTCTTGCACAAACACTTTATAAATTGCCTCTAAGTTAAGCCTGACTACTATGTGCCAATTTAGGGTTTGCCTGCTTCTTACTCTGATTAGGATTGTGATTGTTGCTTGACTAGGGATCATAGCCAAGTCACCCAACAACCCAATTTCTAGCATTTCCTCACATGCAACCCTTGTTGCATGTATCTTTTTCATTAAAGCCATTGAAATAATAGGAAGATTCCAATTCAATGGCTGAACGTGTGCCTTTCTTCTAAAACTACACAGTTCAAGAAAAAGATATATCCATAGGTGTACCACATGAAATGCTGCTTTTCTTGCAGTATTATTTTTAAAATCCAAGAGGTTGAGAAAATTAACTTTTCTATTTTCTTTGCAAAGCTACTAGATGCTTTGTGCATGCATATTTGAAAAACATTTTGGGGACTCTAGCAAGGAAATGGGGGCTCTGACAGCATGCTTCCTATTGGTAAATGTTAAGCAATGAGCCGTTGAAGTTCTTAGCAGTATTAATTAGACATCTTACTGCTTTGTTTTACAGTGAATGTTATTGCACTCCTTAATTAATCAATTAAGTAAAAAAGGAGAAGCTGTTTCTTGAGTTACACTGGTTTCAGTTAAAGTGTAGCAAATAGACAATTTGTGTTAGAGACCAACACGTAAATTAAAAGCAGATGAAACTATTAGGTGCACCCTAATTAGTAAATAAAGTTGTCCAATTAACGGAGACTGGCATGTTTATTTAGCAAACAACTGTGGAAATTTTAACAATTTCTTAAAAGAGCAATTATAAACAACTTGGGAAAGAGATTGAAAACTATCTGGGTATATTAAATTGGGAGCCTATGCTGTTCACACAAATATACGTCTTCAAAGGATGAATTCTTGAAAAACAGATTGCCGTTAAATGAGAACCCAGACATTAATAAGCTGCACTACACAATTATAGGCATCTTCAGTTGCCTAATTGAACACACAAGCTATGCCTTTGGTATAGAAAATGCTAGAAGTCAGAAATGCACCAATTACTAACTGGTAGCTGCCATTACTTCAGCAATACATACAGCCATCACAAGTCTGCTTTTGTGATACATTCTTGATAAGGCAGGTAGCCTTGGCTTTGACTAGTTGTGACCATTATCTCAGAAAAGGCCCCTCATCATTTGTGTAATCTGAGCCCCATAAAAACTACTGGCTTGTCTGCCTGGTCATACATGTTACCTATTTCCTAAAAAGGTCTTTTTTAATTTTTGCTATTTTTAAGAGCCTCACCTTTTTTCCAGCTATTACATATTTACACAGGATTTGAGTTAATGATTTTATCTAGACAATTGATAGGATACCATAGGAGCTTGCAGTAGCGGTGCATCAAAAGATTTTTAATGGGAAACATCCTTTACCAGGCAGTCATAACTGCGATCTGCCTTTACAACGCAGTCATTACCCTGAATACGATGATACAATGCATTCCTTCACCATGCAAGTTGTTACAACAACCTGCTTTAGAAAGAGCGTTGTTGGTCTGGTGTTGGATTTTAGGTCCCCTTACTGTTGTGTAGAATAGAGTTGGAATAGTCCCCAATGCTATTGCAAAGTCCAGCAACCCCCAAGGCAAATCATTGTAACGACTTGCATGGTAAAGAAACATATTTTAACGTTAGGGTAGAGACTGGGATGTAAAGGCATGCATGGTAATTATGTGGGGTTCTGTCATACATCCGATTTTAATTGTGCATATCAAATGACATAGGAAAATATTTGTATTCTTCTATGAAATAGGTAATATGTGTTAAGGGTACATGCTCAAATGGTTGTTTCAGATGAAAAGGTATTAGAAACTAAAAAGTATTTCATTAAAAAATGTAATTCTCCAGCAAGTGAGATTTCATGGCAAGTAGATGGCACGATTTAGGCATTCTATTGAAATTGGTAAAAACTTGTATACTTTAGGTGCATGCCCTAAGAATGAGTGGCAATAAAGGACCTTTTATGGATCTATAGGCAATAGTTCCATAGGACACTGTCCCCCTGGCAACTTAGTAAAAGTTGAGAACACCTTTGCCAGGCAACTATTTGGCCTCCCTTTTTGCTCCACCCACACACCGCTTCGCCTAGACCTTGGGGTCAGATCTATCTCAGAAGAAGCTGCCCTTAGACCACTTCTATTTCGGTGACTTCTATGGGTCACCCCACAGCTGGCTGATTATAGGGAAGAACTGAAAGAGGCGTTGAGTATTCAAGGGGTGGGGAAATGCCATGGTTGGCTTTTATCTGGGACATCTTTTAGAATATGGGAAGTGGTAATTTGTGGCCCAATCCGGAAGTAACTTGTTATAGCATCAACGAAGGATTTGAAGGAGAGCTACTGGGAGAGCAAACTGCCCTACCTCCTGGGGAGCTCCACAACAGGCAAGCTCACTACAGTGTTTTTAGAAATTAAAGAACAGCACAGATTAGAGCCCGTACTGGATCACATTAAACCGGCTGCTGCAAGGAAGCTATAAATGCTGTTTAGGCATGGTGTGCTGCCACTGTGTGTTTTCACAAATAAATGGGCGGGCTTACAAAGTTTGGGTTGCCCGGCCTGCGATAGTGCAGCAGAGACACCATGTTTTTTTCCCCCCAGGATACAAGAAGGCGAGAAAACGATGGCTGATTCAGCTGTGCAGAAACCTGGGAACCATGCACTGTAGATAGAGTTTCAGGATATTGAAATATGACAACTGTCTCCTTGTAGTATTTTCGGTAGCAGGCTTTTCATTCTCTATGTGGTGTACACGCAGTGTTCTTGTTAAGTTGACCCCCATATACTCTGGCTGATTATTTTATTATATTTTAAATGGACTTTGGATGTCTTTTTTATTTGTATGTTATATTTTATGAGCTCTTTTGATTATATTATCGATGTATATTTGGTTTTATGACTATTGTACATGTGCGCAAGACCGCCAACAAGTTGAACGATGGTGCTCGGGCTAGGGCATATGCTCATGTTTACAGTTTCTAGTTGATAGGCACAAGCACTTTACTAAAAAACTATTGAAATGGTTGGCCAGTGTGCTACAGCTCGTGCTTACTTTGCCCGGCCTTAAATATTACACATATATTGCACATGCACTTTATGGAAGTTAGTGGGTCTGGTCTGACCAAAATATAGATTGCCTTTATGTTACACCTACGTGCTGCACATGTATTGTCATGTGAAGAATCAACTTCCTTTTATTGTCTTATTTCTGAACTGAATTAAATGTATGTTATATATATATTAATATGGTCACATTGGACAAAATAAAGTTTTCTGATGATGATGACTATTCTTCCAACCATGCTAGATACCCAGACATAGTTAGTATTTGGAGAAGATCATTAGGGTATTCAAGTGTAATGCCTTGAATGTTAAAGAGGCTGTCTTATAACAATCTTGCCTAGTTTAGAAGACATTTTAAGTAGTAGGGCACTATTGTGATATTGGTATATTTTCAGGAATCGAATACAGGCCAGGTGATCAACGAAGAACCGTTTTAACAGTGCCAGTATCTTCTTTGCAAGTTTGATAAGAAAGGAATTGCTGTAGTTGATGCATGAGAGGATATATTATTGCACTTCAGTCCTTGAGTCAGAAGATTGGAGAGGGTATTACAATTGCAAAGTAATTTTGAGTTGAAAACAATGCCCTTTAGACAGATTTTAATGTGATGCTCAATGGTAATTTTCCTGCCTTATATGACTCCTGTCAATTTGGCAGATTCAACTTTTTGAGGGTAAATATCATTCAAAATTTTCATTTCGCTTCAAGGTCTACTTTTCAGATATTTTTGTACATCCCTTACACAGGCTGATAGGATTAAGTAGTCAGAATGTATAAATAATGTGAGGTTTTGAGGTGTGGGTTAAACACTCAAAGCCCAGATTGGGCTAGTGGGGTTGAGATTGACTGGTTTGTTCAAATATAGATTCTAATCAGTCTAAGGCAAGTCACATGTTTTGTCTCTGCTAGACTTTAGGTAGATTCAGGTTGCTTCTATCTGTGAATCTCTGAAGTGTTTTTCTCTTCTGTTTCAGGCTTTGGTCTGTGATTTACAGCAGGAGACCACTTTACATCAGACTCTCAGGAACAAAATGGTAGGTATCAGGAATCATTCAAAAAAAAGTGTTGTCTTATTTACTTCTTTACACCCAGCTCTACTCCTCAGACCTAGGTTGTGTCATTCCGTAATTTCCCTTTCTTTCTTTTTTCCCACATTATCTCTTGTTTTCTTTATCAGTTTCAGTGATGTTCCTTTGCTATTTGTTTCTTTGAATATTCATCTTGTAGGATTCCCTTTTTTGGGTACTTGCATGCCAGAGTTTTAGATTCTGCGGCACTACAGTGTCCTCAGACTAATTTGCTAGTGCGGTTTTCCTTTTCCTTTTTTAACCACTGTTTCCTTTAAACACAACCTAAAAAACACAGGAAACTACTGTCTGTAGTTTGAGAGTTCTCTCATTACTAAATGTATTAGGCTTCAAATTCTGTACTGCACTTAAATTAATCTAGTTTCCCTGCAATGCAATTTCCATATGGTCTTGTCCCCATGAGTATCATCCCTATTTTTTGTTTTAAGGTTTCCTGAAGTGGTAGGAAAGAAGGGAGAACCCAAAAGAAAATCAAGCGCTACTAGTGTAAAATTCAGATGGGAAGCCACAACCCTTCCCAGGGTTGTGGCAGTTCTGGGACTTTAAGAGATGGAGCCTTCATCCATACCTCGTCATCTCAGCTACACAGAGAAAGCATTGTGATCTCTGGGCTCCAGTCAGCAATTGGCTCTTAGTTCCTTGAGGTATCCTGGTCAGTGTTTGGGTCATGTTTCCTTGTGGCATTCTGGTTAGTGTTCATTTCCTCTCCTTCATAGGTTTCCTCTTGCACCATTTTGGGCATGCACTGTAGCCTCACCACCCGATGATGGCATCCTTCTCTATGTGCAATTGCGCATGCGTTAAATCTTTGTCTTCAGTTGCAGTACTGTCTCCAGTCACTTTCTATTCTGTCTTTTTTCTGCCCTCTTTTTCATAATCATTTCCACTTGTCTTCTTTTCTATTTTTTGTTATCTTTATTGAGCATTGTCCAACAAAACAATACATCAATAACACCCTCCCACCCACCCCACCTCCATAATCCGGGAATAAATAGAAATAAGGAGCAATATGAAAGAAAAAAAACAGTGGGATAATACAGATGATAAACTGGGCTAAAACGGTCATCAAAAGACTTTCTGAAATTAATCTGGGAGACATAAAAGCATCATTAAACCAATCCAGATAAAAGGCTTTTAAGCATTAGACAACTCTCAAAGTGCAGTGTGCAAAATGAAGAAGAGCAAAGGAGCTTCGACCAAAATCAATACTATTTCTACATAAAATATTAACAATCCAATTTAGATAATGGTGCCCATATTGACTGCCCTTTTTTCCTTGCTTTGGAGCCTTTTCTAAGATATATCACTTTCTCCAAGTTGGAAAGAGCTAATAGGCGGGCCAACCAGTGTTGAAACAGAGGAGGCTGTGGGTCGAGCCAAGCTGTAGCAATTACATGTTGCCATTGTAACAGCAATAAAACAATCTTTATCAAACACTTGTTCCTTTTCAACTACTCCTAGCAAAATTATTTGGTAGTCAATAAGACTTTTATATCTAATTTAGTGTGAAATAAATTTTGAATTTCATTCTTGACGGAATTTAAAGAGGAACAGGTTGCAAACATATGGCCAATATCAGCACAAGCAGTGACACATCAGGGACAATTGATTCCCGGGCCCAAGCCCCATTTTGCAAATCTTGCAGGTGTTTACTATAACATAAAACAGGTTTTAAAAAACGGTACTTGTAAATTTGCTGGCATTAAAACAGTTTGAGATATGATAAGGGCCTTTGTAAATTCATTTTCCGAGATCACAATCTTCTCTTGCCACTTAGAACACACTTTATCAAGATCATCCTTCGTTTCATTATTTAAAAGCTGATAAATTGTCCCAATACGAGTATAATTCTGCCTTATTAAAATCTCCACCAAAACCTTTTTATATAAACCGCTGGTCCCACCTGTTTTACGCTGTAAGTAATTCCTAATGTGTAGGTACTTAAAAAACTCCTTGTTATTAGTACCAAACTCTGCATTTAGTTCATCGAACGATACGAAGCTGGAAGGAGAAAGACAAGTACCTAATTTGACTATCCCTGCCAAGGACCAGATTTGCATATAGCCACCGTTAAGTATTTCCGGTAGGTTTGGATTATTCTGAATCGGAATATAGAAATTCAATCTCCCCAGCCCAAACAATTTCCGTTGAGCGGACCAGACCTTAAATGTGCCCAGGAGACAGTCAAACCATACTTTTTTGTAGTAGCGAAATTCTACTTGTCTCCAAAGACACCCGCAAGCCTCTTCTCCTATCAATAATTCAAATATGGTAGGGGGAGAATGTGGGGAGACTCTGGCATCAGTTCCCTGAGCAAAATCCTGCTATATTGCAACATAGTGGCCCAATATTATACTTTAAGATTTGGGAGAGCCCACCCTCCTCTCTGTTTTGGTAGTGATAAACAACTCAGCGCTCTCCTTGGTTTATAATAAGCCCATATGAATCTAGAAAAAAATGGCATCGAAAGCTTTTAGACAATCATTGGGGAAATCTAAAGGAATTGCTCTAAAAAAATACAATATTTTAGAAACAAAGATAACCTTTATAAGATTACAACGACCAATCGTTGTACGATGCAAATTGTTGAACACCAAGATATACTGCTTTTTCAACTACTCTTTTGTCTACCAAAACAATCTTGTTCTTGATAATAATTTGTGTTTTTTCCTTATTTAATGAAAAACCAGAAATATTCCCAAAAGCAGACGCTTCCGTCTCTATTACCTTAATGCCAGCCTCAGGGTTAGGCATCAATACTGCAGCATTGTCTGCAACTGCCAAGATTTTTGTTTCGTATCCATGCATAATTATTGGGGGGATTGCAATATTTTGTGCTATTTTTCTTATAAACAAGTCAATATATAGCGCAAACAGGAGTGGGGAACAAGGACACCCCTGTTGGGTTCCTCGGGTAATCGTCAGTGTCCCTGTCATACCTCCTGAAATATAAACCTTTGCAACCGTCCTACAGTATAAGGCCTTGATTCCTTGAATTAACCAATACCCCTCGCATACATTGAGTGCTATATGAATTGCCAGGAGACCCTGTCAAATGCCTTTTCCGAATCTAATAACATCAAGGCCAAAGGGTCTCCTGACACTTGCACAGTATCAAAATTGAGATCACTTTTGAATGTAATCGGTAATGTCCCTCCCTGCAATAAAACCATGCTGTTGTTTCGCAACCAGGTTTAATGACCTAAGCTAACCGTGCTGCTAATACCTTAGAGTACATTTTGGAATCCCCATTTATCAATGTAATTGACCAATATGAGCCTAATTCAACAGGTGGCTTTTCCTTCTTTAAAAAAACAACAATTTTGGCTCTAGACCAAGAATCTGGAGGAGTAGCTCCACAAAATATTTGATTAAATAGTGTTGTCATCTGGACTTTCAACTGGGGAGCAAATACTCTATAAAATTCAGAGGGAATTGAATCCACAACTGCAGCTTCTTCAGAGGGGAGATTAGAAATTGCAAAACAAATCCCTTCCCATATTAGCTCTTCTTCTAGAGATTCCCGCTCATCCAAGGATAGTTTGCTTACAGACACCTTTTCAATGATCTCTTCAATTCGCCGAGGGCAATCCCTGATTTCTTCGGTATATAAGGTTTGGTAAAACACTTGAAATGCATCTCTAATATATTTTTTATCTGTAACTGCCCCAAGACCAGGGTCTCAAACTTCTCTGTTCTCACTATTTGTATGCCTCTGCCTTACTCTTACCGCCAGCTGGTGTTCCACCTGCCCGCTACACACGTTCTTTCTTTCAAAGTAATGTACATTTCTGCTGCCTTAATTGGGAAAATTCACTCTTTTTCTGCCTTTGAAATTGTTACCTTAATTTGTGCTTCCCTTATGCCCCTCCCTTGTTGTATCTCTTTTACTAAGGTTTCCACTGCTACCACTGGATTATCTTGTTTGGTTTGTATCAATTTTCTCTCTTGCTTCCCACTGCTCAAAAAGAACCTTAGGATCACCCCCCTTAAGCAGGCCTTGAACGTGTCCCTAACTGTAATCGCAAAAGCGCTACCATTATTCTCTTCAAAGAACATTGGAATCCACCTGCTTATATGCTTACAATAGTCTTCATTAGCAAGGAGGTCATGCTCGAATCTCCAAGTGCTTTGTAGTTTCCCCCCTATTCCTTGTAGTTCAAGTTTTACAGGCTGTAATAAACTTATTAGATGCAAAAAAATAATCGAGACAAGCGTGTGTGGAACGCAGAGCAGAAAAATAGATTTAACCGTGCCCCATCGGATTCTTTTTGCACCAAACATCTACCACTTTAGGTTTTCATCGGGGACACATTATTTGTGCTCCTATATCAAAATTGCCTGGGAGACTAATATTAAAGTCTCTACATAAAACTATTTGTAGAGGATGATGAATTAACTCTTTGGATACCTCATTAATAGTGGAGGGATCATCAAGTATGCTAGCATAAACTGAGCACAACATAAATTTGCCTCCGCAAGGAGAATGACAAACAACTGCTACCCATCTTTCTTCGGAATTGGACCCTACTTGAGTAAATTTTAGCAAGCTGCCTCAGGACAAAACTGCAACCCCCCCCCCAGTATGTGCACCTTGTGAGAGGCCACATATAAGTCTATAACCCAAGGAGTGTAAAATCTCCCTCTTTGAAACTTTGATATGTGTTTCTTGTAAGCAAACAATGTCTGCCTTCAAAACATTTAGACCTAATGAAGTTCTAGCTTTTTTTCAGGATCTTTTAGGCCACAGATATTAATAGAGGCAATCCGAATCATCTGGTTATCAATCATTGCCTTCCTTTGAGTAAGATCATTGACTCCTCCCCCTCAACTTTGTATTATCAATAACACAGAAGTATCCCAGAAGGATTTCTTTTCCACTCTCTATTGACTGACTCCCAGGCCCTTGACTTTTTCCCCTGATCGTGTAGGATTTCCATATTTCTCCCTCCCACATTTCCCTGACCCCCCATAGTGGGGCCCACCTCCATCACCCAGGGTAGCCCCCCACCCTTTCTCCCACTCCCACTCCCACTCCCAACCAATAAGCAAACAAGCCTAGCCTGAATGAAGCATCTGAGAAGGCAAGCCCGGTTCCCAGACCCCACCACCAACCCCCAATATGACACAGAATTCTCACACACCACTTCTTTTAGCTTCTCTTTTTTTAACTTAACCCTCTTAAAAAAATAGGTTATGAGTTGCCTTTTCCTATTGATTTCTTCTTTTTTTTTTGCTTTAGAGGATATATTTATTTCAGATCCCCCTGCAGCTCAGCTAGATATTCCTGCGCCTGAACCTTTGAAAAAAAGCTATGGGTCCGCCTCTTAAAAATCACTTTCAGTTTTGCAGGTTTTGTAGGTACACCTCACTGCCCATCTTCTGGAAGGGTGGTGACATCTTCCTTAGACACCATCTTCGCTCCAAAGTGGTGTGGGCAAAGTCCGGCCGTGCGAAGAAGAAAACTACCTCAAACTCTTTTTTAGAATTCAGACGCGCAAGATCAAAAATGTGCTGCCTCAATAAAAAGTTTCCAAAGTAAACTAGAACGGCCCGAGGGTATGCTGTATTATCTTTATGGTTTTTTTTTAGGGTTAGGGAGAATCGGTGCACCCTCTGTATTTTCTTTTTCCCAGTCCCATTCTGTAAGTTCTGAGAATGCTCCCTTTAGGAGTTTAACTACATAATCTCTAGGGTGTCTCCCTCTGCACCTTCTGGAATGCCCAGCAGTCTGAGATTATTACTCCTTTGTCTGTTCTCATAGTCCTCGAGCTTCTACTCATGCCAGTAAGCTTAGGATGTTGGGAAGGACTCAGGGTTTTTAGTTCTACAACCTCCAATTCGAGGGTTTACGTGCGTGGCTCCACACTGGTCATTCTATCGGAGATCTCAGAGCAAGTTTTACTTATTTTCTCACTGCACCCTGTAACTTCTTTGAGGCCTGTCGAGTCCGACGGTTATTCGTCCGAATCTCTGTCAGCATCTGCTTGATAGTAGCCAAGAACAAGGAAGGGGAGGGTTCCAGCACAGTTGTGGTTCCAGACTGTTGAGGCTGATCCCCTTGGGTAATTCCTCCATACCCCACCCTTGCTAATTGACCAGTTGGACAGCAGAGTAATCCCATCTGAGCCTGGGGGTGTGTTTCCTGGGGGAGTCTTTATGACTTTTGGCCGCTTTCTTATCGCTTGCTGCCTGCGTCTTTCCTGTAGATCTCCTTTTGCTTTTCCTTACCCTCCATCATCTCTCACAGTTGGCAAAGACATCAGATTTGTCCTGTGAGCTGCAACTATATGAACATGACAAGGTGGAGGTTGAGGAACCTAAGTCCGGCATTGAAGAGTCCGAATAATTCTCGCTGCCCCCCATTAAATCAGGCAAAGTTAATAATCTTGGGTTTACTAGAGAGCCGCCACCTAGCAAGGTAAAGTCTGATTTTACTACTTGGGAGGAAGAGAGAGCCACAGGCCCCCCCTTGATCAACATTTTCAGTGGTTGTAAAATTAATTAAGCTTTGCCCGGGCTGTGGTTCCCTTCTTTCTATATCCACCATAGGGGAGGCTGTGTAATTCTTATCCTGACCTGCCTTTGTGCTCCTAGAGGCATCTCTCACAGTATCATACACTTTAATAGTGGATTCAATAGCTAATGGGGGTAACAGATACCACAGATTGATTTTTCAAAAGTCCTGGTGTGTTTCGGTAGAAATAGGTCAGAGATTGCTGTTGGCCTTCCACTTTGGCCGCAAGATTGTTCCCCGAGCCAGCCTCTTCCCACTCATGCCAGTCTGTTCATCACTTTTTTGCTTGTTCCTCACATCGGCATCAGTCTCTTTGGGATGTTCCTGGTGCATGCTGGCTTTCGTAGTATTAGCCGGTAGCGGAACCACAACAGCAGCCATGGTAATCACGGGGTTCAGTTTTGATGCCTTAGATCCTCTGCCGAGCATCAGTGCAGAAAGATTCACTCTCCCGGCTGAAACTGTGAGGCATGCCCACCTCAACCTATCTCTGGAAACCACACGGAGGACTGCAACTAAAACTGTGTTGTGTCTCCCACCTGTGCTCCGCCTCGAGGTCCCCAAGCTACGGCGATCAGTTAAGATCTTTGAAAAACCAAAGATCCAAAGGTCTTCCAGCAACCCTGCCTGCGTCTGGCACTGGATCTCCAGTTGAGAACTGCGGAATTACAGAAAAGTTGAGGGGGTGGGGTGGGGTGGGAGCTATGGAACCAGTGAGCCATTGCTCAGACGCCATCTTTGCTTGCATCCTCTACATTCCAGTCAGCATTTGGCTCTTAGTTCCTTATGACATCCTGGTCAGTGTTTGGGTCATGTTTCCTTGCAGCATTCTGATTAGTGTTAATTTCCTCTACTTCATAGGTTTTTCTCTTGCTCCATTTTGGGTATGCATCCTCACCACCTAATGGTGACATCCTTCTCTATGTGCAATTGCGCATGCGTTAAATCTTTGTCTAAAGTTTCTGTACTGTCTCCAGTCCTTTTTGTATTCTGTCTTTTTTTCTGCCCTCTTTTTTCATAATTATTTCCACTTGTCTTCTTTTGTAGATGACAATGGGGGTGTAGGCACAAATATATAACTGAATATCTTTTGCATAGAGATGATGATACCAAAACCATTATGTAGTCCGAAGTAACTCAAGGCTGCCTCTGTTGAGCCCTAGTTTAAAGTTGCAAAAACCTGTTAGAGAGAATTATGTTGGAGCCCTTCCTGCAGTCACCTGTGATTTTATACATTTGTAATTAAACCGTATGTCTGCTGGCTGAAAAACTATGTGCATCTTACTACTGCTAACCTATGTTAAAATGCTTGTGCTCTCCCCAATAAACATGGTTAATTTGGTATACACTGATTGGCGCAGTTAATTTGCTTGTAAGTCCTTAATATATGGTATCACTTGTCCCCAGGGTCTGCAAATTAATTGATACTAGTGGGCTGCAGCACTCATGGTGCCACCCACTACAGAAGCCCTGCAAAACATTTCTTCAGGTCTGCCAATGCAGCCTGGGTGAATAGTTTTAAACTGCCATTTGACCTGGCTCAAGTTAACCTTCTGCAAGGCCTAACCCTTCCATTTTAAAACGTATAAATCACCCCTAAGGTAGGCACTAAATGCCCATAGGGCGGCGTACATGGTATTTAAAAAGAAGCACATGTTTAGTTATTATTTTACATATGCTGGTAGTGAAAATTCACCAAAGTTGATTTTCACTATGTAAGGCTGGCTCTCCTATACGCTTACACTGGTTTGCACTATTAACAATATTGAGTGCTAAATAATTTTGCAGTAGCTATAAAAAATGGCTCCAAAACTAATTTAAATAGCAAGATAAAATGCAGCTTAATGGTCAGGTCAGAATTTATAAAACTATTTCAGAAATTACACTTTGATAAAGTTGTGATTTACCTGCCTCAAAGCAAAAGCCTCTCCTGCCAGTGTCCACCTGTCATCTGACCTGTGATGGCTTTGATGAGGTGTGTATGGTCCCAGGCAGCAGACAAAGGGCTCTGGCTGTGGTGAGAGGTACTCCTCCCATGATCAGGTGGCCTAGGGGGCAGCGTCCATCTCCTTCCTGAGGTTCAAAGGATGTCTACGTTGTCACTGACCAATGTCCCTCACACCTATGCCTGCCTTCCTTTTGTCTGTCTAGTCAGGCTGGCAGCAAACTGACCAGAATTGGTTTAAGGGCAAAAGATTGCCTTTCACCCACATGCCGGCAATAGGCATAATGGTGGATCCCACAGAACTCTCCTCAGATCATTCTTGGACCTGTGAAGAATCAGAAGAAGGCTTCCCTTCTGTCTGAAGGAATTGAAGAAAGGGTGAACCAGATTGTCTTGAACCCAGAACTCCAGTAGTGACTCCAAGGGTCAGTTGGCTGACCTCTTACATAAGCGACATGGACGCAGGAAGCTTCCAGAGGCCTCTCCAACTGGAGCTGCCCTAATCCCTACTACTAGCATCTGTTGACTTGAATCCTAACCCCCAAGAGGTGCCCAACATGGTCCTGGATCATCAGCTAGTGTTAAAGTGTACTTCTTCTGTCCTCAAATTGCAGGAAATGGGCCATAGAAACATTTTGCCAAAATTCTGTCTGGAGAACCAATGAAGCCGCAAATCAGGTCCCTAGGTCCCTTTCCGCTACTTGCTTTGCCACCCTCAAATCTCTCAGAAGGATGGCAAAACTGGACTGTGCTAATAGTCTATACTTAGGCCTTCCGACTTTCTTTATCCAACGGCTCCAAATTATCCACAATTATGCCGAATGCCTTATTTTGAAGATCCACCCAAGTTCACCAGTTGCTCCTCATCTGCACCATCTTCGCTTCCCTGTCATTAAGAGAATCCAGTTTGAGGCACTCACTCTGGTTTTAAGAGTCTTCTTGCATAAAGGTCCACTCCATCTCAGAAGAAGTCTTAAGCCCTATTCTCAGTCCAGTGCTCTCAGGTCCACCAACTTCAAGTTACTGTATGTTCACCACATGTTTAAAGTCAGTTGAGGGTTGCGCTTCTTCTCATATCTGGCCTCCAAATTGTTGAACACTCTGCCGCTCAGTCTGTGCTGCAGCCCTTTGGTCTCTGTCTTCAGACTTAATCTTGAAACCTTTCAGTTTGATACCTCCCTTGTGGCTATGTAATCATTGTTCCTCCCATACTATCTCAAGCTTTTTGCTAGAGCAGGACACCTCCTGGGAGGTAGCTGTGCTCTCTATAAATGCCATGAATTGAAATTAATAGACCTGGATTGCCATCGGAGCTGCATCTGTTGAAATCAAAACAGCAAGTCGGCTTCAGCTTATTGGTTTGGTCAATTGAAGGAGATCTGACATCCGAAAAGTTTCTAAGTCTGAACGCAGAGGACTTCATTGGAATGATGCTGAGCAGCATCCAATTGATACTGAGGCCTGCACAAGCATTGACTGCTTTCCAGCCTGCAGTTGTTGAGCCCCACTTTGGATCCATTTGGCAGCTTGCCCTTCAGATGACTCATTGACAACCTATTGTTTCTCATAAGAGTTTCTAAGTCAGAAGGCAAACCTTTCACTGGGAAGAATTTGGTCCCTGTATCCGACCTTAGTTTCAATGGTGGCAGCCTTAACTTATGAATATACCCTGCCTAGTGTAACCAGATAAATGCAGTTCGTGCTTATTGGATACTTGAAGTTTTGGTGTTATTTTAAATATTAAAAAATTCAATATTTGTCTCAATTAGTTTGGGATTTTTCTTGTGTTGTGCTTACACTTTATTACTGTTTGAATACTGCATAAATACTGTATATATTGTCTCTAAATTAAGCCTGATTGCTTTGTTCCAACGCGACCAGACAGTTATGCACAGGCTTATTGATAGACTTTAATGATTCATTATGACAATTCTCCGATTTCCATCAATAGTATTCACACACTTGTAGCACTGTTTTGTTGATTATGATCCTTTTGATGAGGGCCCAGAGAAAAATGTTATGGTCCACCATACCAAATGCCCAGGATAAGTCTTAAAGAAGTAGCTGGCAACTATCTGGTATGCAAAAGAAAATCCAGATTGAAAATTACCTATATGTTTGTTTATTTCCAAATAATCCTTCAACTGATCTGCAACACAGCTTCTGTAATTGTCCTAATAAATATTAGGCCTGTGATGGGACAAACATTCTCAAAGCAGTGTGGATCCTCTGTTGCTTTTCTGAGTAGACATTTAACATGCACAATTTACAAGGGGTTGGAGACAAAATTTGGTTCCAGCTGCCAGCTCATATTTCCCAGCCTTCTTTGTATCAGACATTGTTTTGGCAGGATTCTTTGTGCTTTGATTTACTATATCTTTGAGTGAATCATCTTAACCTGTCTAAAATAAGACTGTGAAGTGTTCATTTTCTAGTGATAGTTATGGAAGAGGTGGAGCAGCAGCATTTCAGTCTAATCAGACTATTATTTTGAGGAAGAATTTATCAAATTCATTAAGTTTGTTTCTCTAATTTTAAGCTTGCTGACTGGAGTGAGAATTCCTTCAGCATTTGAAAAAGACTTCAATGAATTCATATGGGTCGGCCGAAGTTAAAGCTCCAAGTGAGATATATCCCTCTTTGCAATTTTCCTGGTGAAAGAATACAAGGCATGATTTTACCGTCTGGATAATCCAGCTCATAAAATCACAAGTAGACCTGTCAGGGTCTATGGGAACAAGTGCAGCCTGGTGCCTGCCTAATCCCCTGCTACAATATTGATTGAGCAAGGTGATTGAGCGTGGATGGCTCTGTCCTCCCTGGTTCCACACAGAACTGGGAATACCATCAGTAATTTGATCAAGAAAATACAGGCTCATGTGGTTATACATCTTTCTGTGAGGATTAACCGACATAGGGGTCGATTCCGATCCGGGTCGGACAGCTTTCCGAGAGCTGTCCGTAGCCTTAACTTGCGACCGACTCGTACCTGGAGCCGGTCCGTCCGGGCGATGAAGTACGATGCGCATAACTGACATAAATCCGACCGACAGACACGTATGCTGTGATTCAAGCTTCATTCTCCGTCCGAGCCGTACCTCCGAACCGAGTCGCCCGGAAGCAGTACCCACAGCAGTATCCGGCCAGACAAGTATGATGCGCAAATCATACGTGCCGGACGGGTCGCTACGTACAGCACGTCACAGCATCTGGAAAAGAAGCATATCAGGTACGATTCGTGCCAGAACACAATCCACGGCTACGAGATGGACCAGCTAGCAACGGGTACGAGACGGAGCAACAAGCAGCGTGTACGAGGCGAACTCATCATGAATCCCATCGCGCAGGTCATACCAGTACTGAACATCTATGACCGGATCAGGAACAGACGCGGACAGCGCAGACAGTATGTCAGACACCCACCACACAAACAAATGACACGTACCCGCCAAATGTCACACACACCCACGGGATCCGTATCCTGGCCACTAGCAACAGGTCACCGTAGGGGTTGCATGGCCAGCACCACTACCACCCCCACCCATAGGGCTTATGTTGCCCATCACCACTGCCACCCCCACTCATAGGGCTTATGTTGCCCATCACCACTGCCACCCCCACCCCCACCCATAGGGCTTATGTTGCCCATCACTACTGCCACCCTCACTCATAGGGCTTATGTTACCCATCACTACTGCCACCCCAAATCATAGGGCTTATGTTGCCCATCACTCCTGCCACCCCCACTCAGAGGGCTTATGTTGCATATCACTCCTGCCACCCCCACCTATAGGGACTATGTTGCCCAGCACTCCTGCCACCCCCACTCATAGGGGACCTATTGCCCATCACTCCTGCCACCCCCACCCATAGGGGACCTGTTGCCCATCACTACTGCCACCCCCACTTATAGAGGACCTGTTGCCCATCACTACTGCCACCCCCACTCATAGGGGACCTGTTGCCCAAAACCACTGCCACCCCCACCCATAGGGCTTATGTTGCCCATCACCACTGCCACCCCCACCCATAGGGACTATGTTGCTCATCACTCCTGCCACCCCCACCCATAGGGCTTATGTTGCCCATCACTACTGCCACCCCCACCCATAGGGACTATGTTGCCCAGCACTCCTGCCACCCACACTCATAGGGGACCTGTTGCCCATCACTCCTGCCACCCCCACCCATAGGGGACCTGTCGCCCATCACTACTGCCATCCCCACTCATAGGGCTTATGTTGCCCATCACTCCTGCCACCACCACCCATAGGGACTATGTTGCCCAGCACTCCTGCCACCCCCACGCATAGGGGACCTGTTGCCCATCACTCCTGCCAACCCCACCAATAGGGAACCTGTTGCCCATCACTCCTGCCACCCCACCCATAGGGGACCTGTTGCCCATCTCTACTGCCACCCCCACTCATAGGGGACCTGTTGCCCATCACTACTGCCACTCCCACTTATAGGGGACCTGTTGCCCATCACCACTGCCACCCCCACCCATAGGGCTTATGTTGTCCCTCACCACTGCCACCCCCACCCATAGGGCTTATGTTGCCCATCACTACTGCCTCCCCCACTCATAGGGCTTATGTTGCCCATCACTACTGACACCCCCACTCATAGGGCTTATGTTGCCCATCACTCCTGCCACCCCCACCCATAGGGGACCTGTTGCCCATCACTACTGCCACCCCCACTCATAGGGCTTATGTTGCCCATCACTACTGCCACCCCCACACATAGGGGACCTGTTGCCCATCACCACTGCCACCCCCACCCATAGGGCTCATGCTGCCCATCACTACTGCCACCCCCACCCATAGGGGACCTGTTGCCCATCACTACTGCCACCCCCACTCATAGAGCTTATGTTGCCCATCACCCCTGCCACCCTCACCCATAGGATGGGTGATGCGCCACACATCCATCATACACCAACATTAGGTATGTCAGCAAAATACATCCCCCCTAACATCATGACAACAGTGTGTAGTCTGTGACAAATGCCCACAACAGTGATTATGACATCAAACATACAATGTAACTTCCATCACATGTGTGACCAAAAACTGAGTGTGGCCTACACAAGGCAAGCATCACTATAGCACTATGTCAATGTAAAACTAACACCCCCTCACTGTGTAGAACAAAATTTAAGTGTGTGGTTCCAAACTGCAGCAAATGTTGAGCATTGAGGTGATGGGGTCTAAAACCCCCCTCATCACAGTGACCAAAAGGTAAGTGTCATCATGGTCAAAGCTGCAAATGCCAAACAGCATGTATGATTCCTGGTCCCAACACATTAAACACTTTTGTGGCAAAGTAGTGGATGTGTCCCATACCCACAGAGATGTGGTGAGGCTAACAGTGGTGTGAAACCCTAACATCCTCTCGGCCATGTGCAGACAAGCACCACCCATGGGGGCTGACATTGCATACATTGTACAATGACACAAAAGCAGAAGTGACCATCATAAAGCATACACACATCTCAAAAATAGACACACAAATCACAACATCCTGTGTAGACTGTAGGTGTCAGGTTACAAACTCCCATTCAATGGCAGCAACCATTGACCTAACAACCAGGATGAATGTGCAGAATGGTGTGATATGACTCACAGGGACAGCAGGGAAAATCACAAAAACAACATCCAGACAATGGCCCACAACAGCAATACCAATGCACTGGTGCAGATGCACAAACACAAACAGGCAACCTCACACTGCACATCTGACACAACATGTGTGTGTGTGTCTCAGTATCCCCAGGCAACTACACAACACATGAGGGGGGCTGAACCACAGTGAGACAGATGTAGACACAGTGCCATACAAAAGTAACCCATCATTGGGCTACGCTTAGTGGGCAATCAGGCATTGTGAGATGAGAGGGAGCACAACAGACACAGGTGACACAAGCTGGAATGAACAGCAACTAACACAGCAAGAGACTGACACACAACAGCACTACCCCCAGGGACCATACATTGGGGTGACACAAGCATGCATGATACGTCCACTGTGATGACAAAGGTAGATGTCGTACAAACTGTGAAACCCAGACATGTGTCCTGTGCCACAAACGTACATCAAACCTACACAAACACAAATCACTTAGCATGGCCCGTCATCCATGGACAAACGGGAGCTAGGGGCCCATCCATGCAAACATTTACATCAGTCCACCCTCAACACCACACACCCTGAACTGCACCAACGTGCATCTTTAAAGCCCACATGGACAGGTGATTTTGCACATGCACCCATGACAAACACAGTAATGTTGGGAGGAACTAAGGTGCACAGACTCATCACACAAGGACAGTCTACAACCCTTGTGAATGACAGACATACTGCACAGTAAGCGGTACATGGCCATGACGTCAAAGCTCCTGTAACCTTCGGAATACCTGCCACAGTTCCAGGACAATGCAGAAGCCAAGGAGATCCACAAGGCACACATGCTGACACCTGCCAACATTGCAGCCCTGAACCGGACGAGTGGGAGCAGTCACACACACATACACATGTCTCAATCACTGAAAGGTACCACCTAGGGAAAACTACATGATATTGCGAACAAAGAAGTGCCTTGGGGACCCCTGACTGTGTACCATCTGTGTCTGACCACATCATCACCACTCAGAACTGACAAATCACAATGATGAAACACCAATTAGCAGTAGTCTGTCATGCACCCACACATCTGGTAGCCCATGGTAAAGATGTGGGATGAACACAGTACAACTCAACAAGCATCAACAACAGGAACAAATAAAGGGAACACTGCCTGTGTATGAAAAGGGATGTGGAAACACACACACATGCTCACACAACACACACCATGGGCCCAGGCAATGTCACGGAACAACGCACTTACATGAGGGGACTCAATGCCTGTGGAAGCTCAGCTGTGCCAAACATAGTCCCAGCAGGTCTCAATCATGTCAGCAGAACACTTGGTCAGTCAGCCATCAGTTACCACAAAATGAAGGCTCTGGTCACAACAGCCTGGGTACGGGAGTGTCCCTTAAGTCATCTGCACATACTCAATACATATGTCCAGCAAGTTGCACAGAGGACCCAGTTGCTCCTACACCAATGATGCCCACACCTACATGTCCAGTGGCGATGAGCCCACAGTCAGGGAAATAGACAAATTGGACAATGGGAATCACATCATATGTGCATGTGTGTAAGCCACAGATGTGACTATGCAAATTAAATGTTTACAGAGATGTTCACAAATTGTTAATCATGACGCACCCAGTTAGCTGTAAAGGATGACATGGATACCGACCATTATAGGATACATATCTCATGGACCACATGGAGTACCTCACATCCTCCTTTCTGCTGTCTCGCCTTCAGCTGCCCATCCAGGTCTGGGAAGACCACCATCAGAATCCTGAGCATGTGGGGGTCAGGGTCCGGTGTCTGCCCTTCCTGCGAGGAGGCGACAGCTTCAGCTGGACCCTTGCGATCCTCCGGGTCCAGCCCGAAGGTCCTGCCACCTCTTCTGGTCGTTGCTTGTAGACCCCACCGATCGAACTGCCCGGGCGATGGTCAGCCATATCTCCTGCTTCTGGTGGGCATCAACCTGTGAGGATGACAAAGTTAAGAGTCCATTAACACAATGCCCCATATTTGTGCTGCACACAGTTGGATATACATGTCGTCATCAGAATGAAAAATGAGTTACACAGGTAGTGCACCCATGGAAATGGACAAATGCCCTGCCTGTCTGACATGTTAACAATGTCTGGGAAGTTTAAGCTTGCACAAATGCACTTTAGCTGCAGAACACCTGTTCATTACATGTACCTACACACTTTTGGGGATGAAAGTACTCAGTGAGTACGCTTGCTGCTGGTGTACACACTGCTAGAACTGCAAGTCAGACAACATGCACAATTAGGAAGGCAGTGGACTGCACACTCACCTGCTCCCCTGGTTTCCCATACAGCTTGCTGCACTGTGTAAGGAGCCCATCCAGCAGGGCCTGGTTCTCCCCCTCAGTGAAGGCTGGGGCTCTCTCCAGAGTACGTGCCATAGCAGTAGCCAGAGGATGCAGAGACAGCAGCGGTGGTAGCAGAGATGTGGTCCAGTAGCATGTAGTGCAGGCAAGTGAGCTCCCTGGGGGCAATCCAGCCTTATATATGTTCTGTTGAGGCAGAATCTGGGCAATCCATGGAATTGTACGACTCGTACATGTCTTCCGCATCGTTCAAATCTTCACCTTCATAAAACCCTAGTAATTGCAACATTATTGTAGGCATCCAACTGAATTTCCAGCGCACGACTCGTACAAGTTTTGAGTCTGCATCCGTCTCCATGACAGTCCAGAGCCAAAGGGTGCGCACGGCTCGGTCAACTGACTGTACAACGCGTAGTTTGAAAATACACACACACCTGTCTCCATACGATTCAATGGCCAGGTTGTACGCAGGGCTCTGTCCATGTCTGCGCAACACGTATGTATGATAGTCACCCTCATCGGTTCTCATTGCTGTCAATGTCTAAGCGTACGCACGGCTCGGTCCTGAACTGTGCAATGCGTACGCATGATAGTCACCCGCGTCGGTTAGCATTGCAGTCAATGGCTAAGCGTACGCACGGCTCGGTCCTGAACTGTGCAATGCGTACGCATGATAGTCACCCGCGTTGGTTCGCATTGCAGTCAATGGCTAAGCTTACACACGGCTCAGTCCTGAACGGTGCAATGCGTACGCATGATAGTCACCCACGTCGTTTACTATTGCAGTCAATGGCTAAGCGTACGCACGGCTCGGTCCTGAACTGTGCAATGCGTCCCTGTAGAAGTCACCCGCGTTGGTTGACATTGGTGTGACTTTTTTACAGCTTCTACACACATTGTGACAGAATCCTTTGTGTGTTGTGCTCATTACCACTGTGATGTGCAACTGTACAGTTATGGTCATGAGTCATGGACACAGTCGCAGGTTGGAGATGTCTAGGACATGTCACATACACCCTGAGTCCTGGGTGTGATGGTATGTATGTCACAGTGGGACCTATAGCCCCTACGGTCTGTGTGCATGTTGTGTCTCAGATGTGGCTGATCAAATTTGCCCAATGGGAGACAGTCTCAATATCCATGTGGTTTGTGCATCAACATTGATGGTGTGTGTGTGTCTATGAGACGTCCATGTAGGGCCTGCAGAGACAACAGTGGCCACTACCTGTGGGACTCACGGTTGTTTTGTAGCTTGTACATGATACGCCATATCATGCCAGTGTCCATGTGGCAATACAGGGACCCTGGGTATCTGCATGTCAAAGAGCTGTGATGCCTGGGAGACATCAGGCCTCACTTGTCACTGTGGTGTGTGTTTGTAACGTGACAGCAGTACATAGGTACTGTGACACAGCCCAATGATTGGCCATTACACTACATGGACCTTATGTAGACATGTGGACTTGAGATGTGAGGTGATGTGCATGTAGGTGACATATGTGTCCATACCCAACAGCACACACCTCAGGACATTGTGTATTGTTATGATGTATCATGTGATATTTTGCTTGGTCATAGCCACATGGGTGGATGAATCGACAATCTTCCTTTGTTCATCTCTGTACTGCAGGGCACCAGCTGTCCATAGACTGTTCCCAGACCTTGAAACCATGCAGGAACGCAACTGCATCCGATGGTACTGCTTCACCAGGCCACTGATTGAGGAGTTGGTGGAGCAGTTGGCACCACATTTGCTACCTGGCCATACATACCCTACAGCACTGACCCCAGAGGTGAAGGTGATGTCAGCCCTGCACTTCTTTGCTACTGGTGCCTTCCAGTACACTGTGGCTACTGCTGGTGGTATGTTGCAAACTATGTTCAGTCGTGTGCTACGCGATGTCTTGGAGGGGATGTTGCATTTCCTTGACCTGTACATCAAGTTTCCTAGCCCAGGTCAACTCACTGAAATAAAGGATGCTTTTTATACACTGGGGAGGATGCTGAACGTCATCGGATCTATTGATGGTACACATGTGGCCCTGGTACCACCACAGGCACATGAGCAGGCATACCGGAACAGGAAACATTTCCACTCCATCAAAACTCTGGTGGTATGTCTTGCAGACTTGTGTATCACACATGTGTGTGCACGTTTCACCGGTTCTGCGCACGATGCCTACATCATGAGGAGTAGTTGCATTGCAATGCTGATGTCACAGATGCCAGACCAGCGTGCCTGGCTTTTTGGTGTGTACTGACTGTTTACCATTGTGTGTGTTTGGCAATGTTGTATTCCACCCTCTTTCAAAACTCAGCTAATTGCTCAATTGTTTGTATGTAGGTGACTCCGGATACCCCAACATGCCGTGGTTGCTGACACCCTCAGGAACTCTGTGACACCAGCCGAGATGCACATGGTTGGACCAGGAGGGTGATTGAGCGGACATTTGGTCTCCTGAAAAGCCGCTTCCGCTGCCTGGACAAGACCGGAGGTGCCCTCCCATATGACCCTGCAAAGGTGTGCAAAATTATCCTTGTATGCTGCATGCTACACAACATGGCAGTGCAGAAGAAGTTGCCTCTCATCCAGGATGACGATGACCTACCTCCGCCACCTGTGGAGGATCCAGGCCTGGGCCATGATGCCAGTGATGATGATGATGAGGGTGACGTCCACACACAGCTCATCAACAACTTCTTCACCTGAATGTGAGTTTACAGGGTTGTTATGTCAATGCATTGATTTAGCCTGAAATGTGTTGGGGGTGCTCTGTTGCTGTTTGAGTGTGTCTGTGTGCCACTTGACTGGATGCGTGCAGTGATGTGTCCTTTCAGGTGGTCTGTACTCCACAATAGTGTTGAACTGCTAACTTGTTTCTGTGTAGGTTTATTTTGACATGTTTTGTGCATGTGTATTGCATTTCTCTCCTGTTCTGCTGTGCTTTTGAGTCTTGTGTCTGTCCTTCCCAGAGTACTGTGCCTGTTGTCTGGTCAACACTGACTCCCAACACCCAGAATTCAAAACCAGTGTGGAAGTTGTCAATTCCCATCAAGTGATGTACCACACACCCCTAGACTTCAATTCTCTGACACTTTGGGACCGTGTGTCCACTGTAACGTGCAATTACCTTACAACTATTGTGGAATAAACATGTTGTGGATGTGTAATGAACCTGTGCTATGCTTTGTTAGGTGTGTTGTCTGTCTTCCCACATCTAACTGACATTTGCTTACCTCACCTGTGGGATTGTTACCACTGACTGTGGATAGGTGTGGTGTCTGTGCATTCCAATGTATTTCAGGTCAAAATCATTGTGTGGGATGAGTTACATGGACATAGTGAGTATGTGTTGTGGTGCCATAGTGGTGTGTCTCCCTCACATGTGTCACATCACCATGACTCACATAACGGTGATCACATTGTTGTAGTATTTGGCATGCACTGTATTGTTTAGCAGATCAACATCTCCATGACACATGACAAGTTGGAATCACAACAGAGGCAAGTATAGTGTACTGGTGAGTTTATTTAAAACATGTGTGAGGATAGTGCACAGGGTGGTGGGTGCTGTACATTGGGTTTTGAATCCAATGTTCACAGTAGAGTTGGAAGTGTTGGTAGCTGAAACGTCCAGAGTAAAGTACACAGTCATCTGCTACATTGGACCAAAATGAACCCTCCATGTCATGTAGGCGAATTGTGTTAGATACAACAAGGTGAACGGTTTGCGCACAAGGAACATTGTCCAGAACAGGTTTAGAGGCCCTGGGGGATGTGCATGGATATCTGCATCTCACTTGTCCTTCTTCGGACGACCCCTCTTCTTCTTCGGGGGGGGGGATCCTCAGATGAAGGTGTCTGTGGTGCAGAGGACTCTCCAACAGAGTCATCCTCCCTCCCTGTGGCACTGGCAGATCGTGCAGCAACAGATGTTGTGGACACACAGGGAGGTGTGGACATGTTGGTGCTTATGTGGCAGAGGCATTGGAGTATGTCTCGATGCACCGCAGTAAGTGCATCCCACTTTGCCTCCATGCGGGCATGATGGACAGCCTGCTCCTGTTGAATGTCCTTGAGGATCCCCACTACCTGGCAGAATCCTCCGGTGCTATCCTGGTACGCATCTATGATGCGTGCCAGTTGGGGGTCATCATGCAGTCCAGACCCCTATGCAAGGCGCACCCTCTGCCTACCACCCCTCCCAGCACCCCTATCCACACGGGCAGGACCTGCGGCGGCACGCACAGGTGACACCGGGCCCCCTTGGGTGTTGTTGCTGGTGGTGTTGTCCGTAGCTTCCTGGGGGTCCTGTGTCCCTGTGCTGTCGGTGTTCTGTGGCCTTGGTCTGTCCGTGTTGGCGGCGGTGCCCTGTCTGTTGCCAGATGCTTGAGGCGTGGGTACTGCTGGTGCTGCATGATGACTCACACTGGAGCCAGGTTGTCCGTCATCATCCAAAGAGGAAAGAGATAGATCCACATCAGAGAGCTGACGGTCCACCAGAGTCTGGGACAGGGACTCCTCTTCATTTACTGCTGTGTCCCCAGCACCACCTGTGTTTGGAATAGACACACAATGTAAGTTATGTTTTTACAGGCATCAATGGTTCACCTACATGACATTTTCTACTGTACGTCAGGATGCGTGCCTGTACACTGCTTTGTCCAAGGTTGTCACGGACAGAGATTGATATTGTTGTGGCACATTGCCCAGTCAAAATTAAACATTTCAATGTGCATGTCGAAGTGTGTGCATGCCCAGCTCATTTATAGATTTGGCTGTACATGGCCATTACTACTCAACGGCCATCATGTTGCTGACCCAGGTGTGTCATCCCTGTACACATTTGAGCTTTAACAAGGACATACATGCAATTCCACTGAGGATATGTTGTAAGATTGGGGCATGTGTGGTAGCAGATTTTGCTAGTCTTTGTGTGTCACATTGGTGTATTGGTACGACATGGTCACAGTCCGGTATGCCTGTGACCTCTTGGGAGAAAGTGTTTTTTTACAGTGTTCCTAGTTCCCATCTCATTTCATACAAGTGATGATGTTACCATCATTAATGAGTCTGATGCTGAGTTTTGTAGGTGCATATGTGATTTGACGTGTCAATGTTCTCCATGGTGACATGGATTGGGCAAGGAAGCTCTCTGGCTTTTCAATGCTCATGACAGTGAGAGCTGGTGTTGTGTGTGTTGTGGTTTGGCTGCTGTGAGTAGCATGTCTCCTCCAATGCAGTCCAGGTTAGACCTTGTGTCTACAGTGTCAATGACAGTGAGTGGTGTGTTGTGTGAAGGATGCATATGTTGCAGCACGATGTAGGAGTGGAATACAGCTCACAACAGCACCGAGTGTGAATGATACCATGCTACGATGTCGGCTATATTGGTGTGTCCCTTCCATTCACTGTCAGATGTCCCCTGTCAATGATGTATATGTGAGTTTCTGTGTGTTTTGCGCAATGTACTATATATGGATCTCCACACTTGTCATCTGCAAGACACACCTCCACAGCCAGGCCAGGGGGCACCCCTGGACAATGAATCCCCAGACAGTGAGTTTGAACATATGGTTGCAATGGCTGTGTGTGCGACCATGTTGGGTTTGGCCAGTGCATATGTGTGATTTTCAGTCACATCATTTATCAGGCCCATGTGTCAGACATCTTGCCTGGGCATTATCTTTGTGAGTGACTGGTACCACATGAGCAATATATTTTAGCATAGAAGGTGTGTGTATGGCCAGCATCAGTGTTATTTGTTTTCAAGTCAGGACCTCCTTCTCCCCCAGGCCAGTTATCCCATCATGAAGTGTGCCACCATTGCAGTGGGTGCAGGCTAACTTTCAGAATGTCAGTCAGTGCAGTCCTGGTGTTTGTTGGTGCCCAGTTCCCAGCAGGGCCTTGTGTTCCCCACAACAGAGCCCAGTGTCAGACATCTTGTCAGTCCATTTCCACTCCCTGTGAGTTGAGCATGGTTCAGTGTGATCTTGCTGGGCCATGTGGGTTGGTGGGGATTGTCTGTTACTGCAACTCCCATCATGCTTTTGGCTTCACCCCCCTTCCCAGCATGCCCATACTTCCTTCCTTTTGACTCTGCTTCTCTGTGAGGGAGTGTAACAGCAATGACGAGATGGCTGACTGTGAAGTCCTGGTGTTTGTTTGGCTACAAATACGAAGAGAGCCCATGTGCTTCACACAGCACCATCCAGTGCGTTGTATATTTGGGTGATATTTCATTACAGTGTGAGTCAATGCATTCTACCCGGTGATTTGTCTGGAGTTTGTGTTGAGGGGTGTGTGTGTCTCCACATGCTGGTAAGTATGGTCAGAGCTGTCATTCCTCTTTCCCACCCAGCCAGACATCCCACCATGTAACGTGCTTCCATTGGAGGGCGTACAAGTTGTATTTCAGAATGTCAGGCAGTGGTGTCCTGCTTCTGATTTGCGTACAACCCCTACCACGGCCTTGTGCTCCCCACAGCAGGAACCAGTGTCACCCATCTTGTCAGTCATTTTCCACTCCCTGTGATGTGGGCATGGTTCAGAGAGGTCTTGATGGGCCAATTTGGAGGGGGAGCATTATCTGTGACTACAAACCCCATCATGCTTTTGGATACACTCACTTCACCTGCATACCCACTATTCATTCCTGTCAGTCAGCTTCACTGTGAAGTAGTGTGTTTGTGGTGGCAAACTGTCTGACAGTGTTTATTTGGCTTTGTGCCACTGCCTTGCTCTATTTGTTGGTAGGTTTGTACATGTCACAACACAGTTACAAGTCACTATGAGATGGCAGGTATTGTGTTTGCCTGACTAGCATACACATCTTGGGATGATTATCTATTGGTTACTGTGGCTTTGCTAACGTTGCATGGTTTCACTGTCCCCTTGCCACACAATATTGAGTATGTTGGTTGTGTACTCACCAGGCTCTGGTATGTCTGCTAGACCATGGACGCTCTCTGGTGGTAGGATGTTCCGCACCTTCTCCTCCCAGGACCTGAAGTATACTGGTTTGGCAGGAGGGCCATCACCAGTGCGCTGACTCAAGGTGTGATCTTTCTCGATGAGTTTCTTGACCCTCCTGCGCACATCATACCACTTGTTCTACATATCGTCCTTTGTGCGCAACGTTGGTGCTTGTGCGTTCACCTTGTCCACAATCGTCACCCATATCTTTGTTTTCTGTGACATGGGGGTCCTTTGGACCAATGTACCAAACAAATGTGGCTCTTCTCTGATGATCTCGTCTACCAGCACTTCTAACTTACTATCTGTGAACTTTGGATTCTTCTTTGGGGGCACGGTGATGGGTGGTGGTGGTGAGTGATGTGTGTGTGAGGGTGCAAGTGAGGGTGGGTGAGTGTCAGTTTTGCTAGGTGTATGTGTGAGTGCTTTTGGTGAGGTGCTAATGGTGTGAAAGTTGTGTGATGGGTGAGTTGTGAGTGTGTCTGTGGTTGCTGTGTGATGGTGTTCTCTGCTGGCTGTTGTCTTCAATTTGCAAAGGATCATGGTAGTGATTGGTGTCCTTTATATAGGTGCAGTTGTGGGTGTGTCTTTGTTCCAAGTTAAAAAAAAAATATATTTATTGACTTTGTCATTGCTTGTTTGGTCCTTTTTTGTATTTTTTCCTTTGGGTTTTCTAGGCATGAAGGAGACGTTCTTCTGACCGAGACGGACGCTGATGTTGTTCGTGCGGGCTTCTCCGGGTCTTTCACGCTGACTTTCTTCTGTGTTTCATAGGCGTCGGTCGCGGAGATCTCTGTTGCTTCAGGTCCCTGTTTTCTGTGCATGTCGGTAATGCGGCTTGGGCTCCGTGTGAGTTGGTCTGGGTTTACACGCATTGCATTGTACTGCGCAGATCGGACATCACGGGTATGTGTCGGTCGGGTTCATTCCTGGTGTCTGTCGGTTGGTGCAAATCGCATCCGTTTTCCGGGCGAATCAATGTTTTCCCTACCGCTCGGTCGTATGGCTTGTATTCCGTACATGTCGGTTGTAATTCACACGCGCTGCATTGTACTGCACGGGTCGTACGGCGCCGGTCCTTGTTGGTTGGTCTCCGTTCCGGTTCCGTGTCGGTCGGTGTGTTTTGCGTCCGGAATCGGAATTGGCCCCATAGTGTGATACAGTAAAATGTTTATGGGTGCAGAGTTTACAACTCATAAGTTGGGTGGGAGTCCAATTTATTTAGCCACTAAATTAGTTAGCTTTAGCATCTTTCTCTTCTAGACTATTTTATTAGATTCTAAAGTATGTTTATTGAACTCAAAGTGGAGCTTCCTACATTTTTTCAATCCATCAGACGGTTCTACTTTCATTGCTAAAAAAATAAGGGCCTGATTAGGATGGCAGTAAGACTTATGTACGCCTGCCATTCCTTCCAAAACGGGACTGCCAAACTCGCTGATGGGGGTCCTACACCCTGAATCACGATGCAACCACCTTCAAGGCAGTCACAGAGTATGTATTTTGTATTGCGGTGGTTGCTGGGGCTACACCACACGCAGCAGCACAAAATATGAGCCCCATGTATATTTGGTGCCTGCCACATGGTGCAGGGATATGTTGGGGGGCCATGTCGTAGGGCCAGGGGCAAAGTGGGGCCCGCTCTGGGCCCCCCCAATGTCCCTTCCTGTCTGCCTTTTCCTGGCAGGTGCTTACCTGCCATGAAAAGGCAGGCAGAAAGGGACATTGTAATCTCTGCAGCAGTGCCTGGTAGACACTGCCACTGTTGTAGGGACATAAGTCCCTCGGATGGACCGACGGGCTCCTTGAGTCCGTTGAATCCATGGTGATCGGTCTCTCCGACCACCAACCATCCACCCGACAGTAACCAGGATTACGATGGCGGTGGGACTGCCACGACGGGCTGTCGGTGGCGGTCCCACCATCATCGTAATCAGGCTCTAAGTTCTTATTTTTCAATTTAAGGGGAACAATCTTGTAAAGTGTGATAATACAGTGTCATTGAATTATTATGTAGTAGTAAAGCAGCGTTTTACATTTTATCAGATAATCCATGAAACAGCAGTCATAAAAGAAATTAAACCTTATATACACCGCATACAGCATAATGTACAAAATGCGTATTCACAAAACTCATCATATAATTATGTAGCTCATAAGCAATTGTATTAATTCAATCAGATATTATTGACCATTAGAGTATAACCCTCACAGACTTCTCAAGAGATTTCTTTAGTTTTTCATCCAAGCACTTTCTTATATCAACTGCCATGATCTGGAACCTTCCTACAACACAACTAATCAAAACAAACTGCACAGCAATCCCTAATTTGGCTGTCCTTTAAAAGTAACCACAGCAATATTTTTCTAGCAAGGGTATTTGTTATAACAACGTAAAATGAAAAACTGCATAGTTCTCTGTCTGGATAAATACACTTTATATTTGTACATCATAAACTGTGTGACTAGGTGGCAAGTAATTCCTCATCTTAATCAAAATCAACATTTAACGCTGATATAAGTTGTTAACCTGCATCAAATAGGGTTCTGTACATTTTATTTTTTTATGGAAATTAAGCTCTGCTATATCTTTGTTGTAAATCCATGCTGTCTCTTCCGATTGATCTTAAAGCTAAAAAGAAATAGAAATACCAATTTTTCTCCACTGTCGCAATTTGCTTGGCTTGTGAATGCATCCTGATGTCCCTGTGCCAAACTAAAGTAATTCAGCCATATAATTTTATTTGACTCTTCCAGTGAAAGACAATCAAATATGATTCCCCTTTGAAACTTGCTGAGGGATTGCGCCACACAGATAGTCACAACTAGATGGTGGCTGCTTTTATATTGCCTTCCACATACAACTAACCTACCTCACCATGCATAGTGAAAAATGGATTTGAGTGGGGCAGCTCTAGCCGATGCATTAGAAATATATTTTCTTGTTCTTGAATATTGAATGTATTTGATTCATGTCCTATTGGTCACTGAGATAATGCATGTGGCTATATAAATACTAAACATCTGGGATAAAGGCCTATTATCGAACATTGCAGAAGATCTAAAGACTGCCCCATGAAACTGCTAAAAATGAATTCTTCTGCTACTAAGGTATTTCCAGTTTGGCTTGGAATTCAAGGTATTGCTATATGGGGCTAAACTTCATACTCCCTATAAAGACTATGCAGCTGATTATGATGTAGGGCGGAAATCCCACTCCCGATAGTCAGAATTTCCTCGACAGCATCGGAGCCCTTCCGACTGACTCAGTTGGTTTACATTCCGACTTACCGATTATGATGTTCGCTGTCGCAATGTAAACTGTGCAGTCCTTCCAAATCGGTTTTGAGTGACTCTCAAAGGCACTCGGAATTGCATTGTACACCCCTATGGACTGCGTTTCCGCCCACTGGATTATGATACCGTTTTCCAACAGCCTTTCTGCGTCTGCCAGTCCGACTCGGAAAGGCTGCAGGAAAGTGACTTTGGGGGCCCCTAGCAGAGCCCCACTAGGCCCCGCGGCCTACGGTTGATGGCCGAGGGGGCACCTCAGAGACCCCCTTGTAAAACCCTGCACTGTGTGGCAGGCAGTGTGGGGTGCCTGTGACAGGGTGCAGGCTTTTTCACACAGACCCTATTTCCCCATAGGAGCCTGTGTCAAGGCCGTTTGTTGGGCGGAACATGATCTCCCATAGGGAACAATGAGATTCCAACCGAACAGTGTTCGGTCGCATCCTAATCCGGAAGTCAGAACTGCTGACCGCAAGTTGGTCGTCCCGATTCCGAGTCGGTGTCGGCGGAGGCTTTTCGCCCAGCATCATTATGAGCGCCTTTGTATTTCTTGAGCCAAGATTTGTATCATAAGATTTTACTAGATTGGATTTTCAGCTTCAAATCATTCATACAGACCAGATAGCATGAGACAAGCTCTTGCAGTTTGTTAGTTTTTCTTGACAGAAGGATAGCTTTATCTGCTTATGAGAAATGGATATGTTTCCTGCACAGCCTGCAAGTAGCACAAGATGGTTGAAAATTAAGCA
Organism: Triturus cristatus; assembly: GCF_964204655.1. NCBI lineage: Eukaryota > Metazoa > Chordata > Amphibia > Caudata > Salamandridae > Triturus > Triturus cristatus. The sequence goes on from NC_140585.1 coordinate 773,016,697, forward strand.
CAACCATTTTATGTTTCTTGATTAAAAAGCCAGGTTTTCAAGGATTTCCTGAAATGAAGATTTGGGGTTGTCTTAATGTACTGAGGGAGGGTTCCATATCTTTGACGTGCCAATCACAAAACTGGTTCCTACCCATGTTACTCTCTTAAAGGTTGGCACTACTACATATCTGTTCTCCGCTGATCTCAATGTGCTGGTAGGACTGTACCAGAGGAACTTTTGTCTAAAAAGTTGTGAGCCAGAGTTGTGTAAGGCACGATAGGCAATTCATTAAAAATTATTCTACTCCGTATTTGTAGCCGGTGGAGTTCCTGTGATGCCTTGGAGACCAACTGATATTTGGGAATGTTAAAAATAAGGCAAGTTGCCATGTTTTGTAGAATCTGAAGTTTTCTCAACAGTCTCTGTTGTAAGGTGACATACAGCCCATTACAGTAATCGAGTTTTGATAAGATGAGCGCTGTAACCACCAGTTTTTGAAGGTGGCATGGAATAAAAAGCATGATCTTTTCGATGATCTTTAAGAGAAAGAACAACTCTGACTCAATTTGATTGACTTGGGTGCCGATCACGATCCTGTAAAAACCGGGTACGAACCGTCGGACGGAGCATATTCTCCGTCCGACGCATACCCGGTCGTAAAAATACACAAACATGGAAGTACGATTCGCACGGAAATACTATTTCCGTACGAATCGTAAAAAACCCCGACCGACGAAAATAAACATACAAATGTGATCCGGGAAAGCGCCGACGTGACGTCGGGACGCACGCAGCCTGCCATTCATGAACCAGGAAATATGATTCGCACCGACGTCATCCCGCAAGGCGAATATTTTCCGGCAGCCAAAAACTGCCGGGAAATCAGGACGACGCGAACAAGGAGTACCTGCACGCGACGGACAGACATGGACCCGAACCTACGTGTCATCCCGGCCCTCATAGCAGTCGACCTCCTCTACAGGTTACGACGCAGACGCCGCAGAAGGTCAGAACAACAAAGGGAGGGGGGAAAGGGGGGGGCAGGACCAGGGGCAGGCCACAAAACCCCCACCAAAGTCACACAGCACACATGCCCTGGACATACCTGACCCCCAGGCCCTGGTCACTACGAGGGGGTGGGGGCGTGTCCAGCAAAGCCAGCTTCCGCCACAACGGAAGTGCTTGACGACGCGAACCGGCAACACAACAATACAGGTACGTCCCGTACCCACGCCTTAAGAGCGTGGGTACGAGTCGTACCCCGCCCACACCTACGTCACCCCAACAATGGCGGGACGGCTGGACCCACGTGGCAAAGGCCTGGGTACGGCCCGCACAAGCATTCCATAGCGTGGGTACGGATATGTACGGACCGTACCCCCACCCCCGTATGCATGGAGCGTACCCCCCACCCCAACAGTGTAAGTCCGACTCGTACCCTCACCCGCGTACGTATGGAGCGTACCCCCCAACAGTGTAAGTATGACCCGTACCCTCACCCGCGTATGCATGGAGCGTACCCCCACCCCAACCGTGTAAGTCCGACCCGTACCCTCACACAAGTACGTATGGAGCGTACCCCCCACCCCAACAGTGTAAGTACAACCCGTACCCTCACCCGTGTATGCATGGAGCGTACCCCCACCCCAACCGTGTATGTATGACCCGTACCCTCACCCGCGTATGTATGGAGCGTACCCCCCACCCCAACAGTGTAAGTACGACCCGTACCCTCACCCGCGTATGCATGGAGCGTACCCCCACCCCAACCGTGTATGTACGACCCGTACCCTCACCCGCGTATGTATGGAGCGTACCCCCACCCCAACCGTGTATGTACGACCCGTACCCTCACCCGCGTACGTATGGAGCATACCCCCCACCCCAACAGTGTAAGTACGACCCGTACCCTCACCCGCGTATGCATGGAGCGTACCCCCACCCCAACCGTGTATGTACGACCCATACCCTCACCCGCGTACATATGGAGCGTACCCCCCACCCCAACAGTGTAAGTACGACCCGTACCCTCACCCACGTACGTATGGAGCGTACCCCCACCCCAACCTTGTATGTACGACCCGTACCCTCACCCGCGTACGTATTGAGCGTACCCCCAACCCCAACAGTGTAAGTACGGCCCGTACCCTCACTCGCGTACGTATGGAGCGTACCCCCCACCCCAACAGTGTAAGTACGACCCGTACCCTCACCCGCGTAGGTATGGAGCGTACCCCCCACCCCAACAGTGTAAGTACGACCCGTACCCTCACCCGCGTATGCATGGAGCGTACCCCCACCCCAACCGTGTATGTACGACCCGTACCCTCACCCGCGTATGCATGGAGTGTACCCCCCATGCCAACAGTGTACGTACGGACCGTACCCCCACCTCGTATGCATGGAGCGAACCCTCACCCGTGTATGTTCTAAGCGTACATATCCTGAAATAGGAGGGTTGGGTGCAGAGTCCTCCCAGCAGTGCCCAGACACAGGAGGGGTGGGTGCCTAACACTCCCAGCAGTGCCCAGACACAGGAGGGGTGGGTGCCTAACACTCCCAGCAGTGCCCAGACACAGGAGGGGTGGGTGCAGAGTCCTCCCAGCAGTGCCCAGTCACAAGAGGGGTGGGTGCAGAGTCCTCCCAGCAGTGCCCAGACACAGGAGGGGTGGGTGCAGAGTCCTCCCAGCAGTGCCCAGACACAGGAGGGGTGGGTGCCTAACACTCACAGCAGTGCCCAGACACAGGAGGGGTGTGTGCAGAGTCCTCCCAGCAGTGCCCAGACACAGGAGGGTTGGGTGCCTAACACTCCCAGCAGTGCCCAGACACAGGAGGGGTGTGTGCAGAGTCCTCCCAGCAGTGCCCAGACACAGGAGGGGTGGGTGCAGAGTCCTCTCAGCAGTGCCCAGACACAGGAGGGGTGGGTGCCTAACACTCCCAGCAGTGCCCAGACACAGGAGGGTTGGGTGCAGAGTCCTCCCAGCAGTGCCCAGTCACAAGAGGGGTGTGTGCAGAGTCCTCCCAGCAGTGCCCAGACACAGGAGGGGTGGGTGCAGAGTCCTCCCAGCAGTGCCCAGACACAGGAGGGGTGGGTGCCTAACACTCCCAGCAGTGCCCAGACACAGGAGGGGTGGGTGCAGAGTCCTCCCAGCAGTGCCCAGTCACAAGAGGGGTGGGTGCAGAGTCATCCCAGCAGTGCCCAGACACAGGAGGGGTGGGTGCAGAGTCCTCCCAGCAGTGCCCAGACACAGGAGGGGTGGGTGCCTAACACTCCCAGCAGTGCCCAGACACAGGAGGGGTGTGTGCAGAGTCCTCCCAGCAGTGCCCAGTCACAAGAGGGGTGTGTGCAGAGTCCTCCCAGCAGTGCCCAGACACAGGAGGGGTGGGTGCCTAACACTCCCAGCAGTGCCCAGACACAGGAGGGGTGGGTGCCTAACACTCCCAGCAGTGCCCAGACACAGGAGGGGTGGGTGCAGAGTCCTCCCAGCAGTGCCCAGTCACAAGAGGGGTGGGTGCAGAGTCCTCCCAGCAGTGCCCAGACACAGGAGGGGTGGGTGCAGAGTCCTCCCAGCAGTGCCCAGACACAGGAGGGGTGGGTGCCTAACACTCACAGCAGTGCCCAGACAGAGGAGGGGTGTGTGCAGAGTCCTCCCAGCAGTGCCCAGACACAGGAGGGGTGGGTGCCTAACACTCCCAGCAGTGCCCAGACACAGGAGGGGTGTGTGCAGAGTCCTCCCAGCAGTGCCCAGACACAGGAGGGGTGGGTGCAGAGTAGGCCTGGGCGGTAAATTCCGTTCCGCTCGCGGAATTTGCGGAATTTCGATAATTTCGTGTTCCGCGGAGAACGCGAAATTGCCCAAAATTCTGCTTTCCGTGACTTCGCGAAATTTTTTCTTGTTCGCGTTCTCAAAATGCGTGTTCGCGAGATATTTCTCCCCGAGCACGCAAACAGCAACTGTGAACAGGAAAAAAGCATCGCGAACAAGCAATTCCGCGTGTTCGCGGAATTTCTGCATGTTCGCGGATATTTTTTACCGTTTCGCGGAGATTTGCGTAACGCGATTACGCAAATTCCGCCCACCCCTAGTGCAGAGTCCTCCCAGCAGTGCCCAGACACAGGAGGGGTGGGTGCCTAACACTCCCAGCAGTGCCCAGACACAGGAGGGGTGGGTGCAGAGTCCTCCCAGCAGTGCCCAGTCACAAGAGGGGTGTGTGCAGAGTCCTCCCAGCAGTGCCCAGACACAGGAGGGGTGGGTGCAGAGTCCTCCCAGCAGTGCCCAGACACAGGAGGGGTGGGTGCCTAACACTCCCAGCAGTGCCCAGACACAGGAGGGGTGGGTGCAGAGTCCTCCCAGCAGTGCCCAGTCACAAGAGGGGTGGGTGCAGAGTCATCCCAGCAGTGCCCAGACACAGGAGGGGTGGGTGCAGAGTCCTCCCAGCAGTGCCCAGACACAGGAGGGGTGGGTGCCTAACACTCCCAGCAGTGCCCAGACACAGGAGGGGTGTGTGCAGAGTCCTCCCAGCAGTGCCCAGTCACAAGAGGGGTGTGTGCAGAGTTCTCCCAGCAGTGCCCAGTCACAAGAGGGGTGTGTGCAGAGTCCTCCCAGCAGTGCCCAGACACAGGAGGGGTGGGTGCAGAGTCCTCCCAGCAGTGCCCAGACACAGGAGGGGTGGGTGCCTAACACTCCAGCAGTGCCCAGACACAGGAGGGGTGTGTTCAGAGTCCTCCCAGCAGTGCCCAGACACAGGAGGGGTGGGTGCCTAACACTCCCAGCAGTGCCCAGACACAGGAGGGGTGGGTGCAGAGTCCTCCCAGCAGTGCCCAGACACAGGAGGGGTGGGTGCCTAACACTCACAGCAGTGCCCCTGCAAAGAAAAGGGTGGAGTACCCACAGATCCAATGCCCACAAATGTCAGTCAGGTGCACAAAGATCCTGCAGTACATGTACCACATGTGTGCGAGACTGGGAGTATACACATGCATAGCGCCAAAAAGAAAACATGTACACATGAAGTCATGGCAACAGTCTACATACACAAGTACAGTGACCACCAAGGACGCCACAAATGATGCAGGTGGAGACATCGCTCAGCATGCATGGCCCAAGTTTAACGAGTCCGTCACACACCCAGCCAATGTAGACACAGCTCAGCACCACATATTGGAAAGACCCTGCAGGGAAGAAGTCAGGTTACACAGAGGAAGGAACACACCTTGGGACGATGTCACCATGCAGTAACTGCTTACATGAACAAAGTTATGTAGCCAACAGCTTGTGATGGCACACAGATACCAGGATCCACCCTATGACCAGCACAAGACTACAATTCCCACACACCCAACACATAATCAACACCCAGAATAATGGGGCAGGTCGACCAACAGTAATACCAGACAGACAGTAGTGTACCAAGGAAAAATAAATTGCTTTAATCAGCATCCAAAAATCTGTCTGTCCCTTGAAAGTTCAAAATGTACAATGCCCAAAGGGCAATCCAAAGTTCAAATCCAGGTGGGGGACACAGTGGGACGCGTGTCCCCTAGCTTGCCTGCACAGGCAGACTCCTTTGTCTTCCAGAGTGGGGAGGGCATCATGTGGGGGGGAAGGACCAGGCACCGCAGGGACATGAGGGCCAAGGGTAGGCGTCGTGGGTGCAGGGATGGAGGACTCCACCACAGGGGGTGGGGCAGGGCCAAAGGCGGAGGCCAGGATGTCGCTGCACACCTTAGCAAGGTCCTCCAGCGACTCCCCTGCACCCGAAGGAACCACAGGCCCCAAGGAGGGGGGGCGGAGGGATGGGTCGCAGCGCCACTGGGGGAGGGTGTGGACAGGGGGGGGACTCAACCACCCTGACCGGGGACTCCCTTGACCGCTTGCGGGGTGGTGTCACTGTGGGGCTCAGGGACAGAGCGGCCATGAATGAGTCTTTGCCGGATATGTGGCCAGGAGAGCTGAGGGGAGGGGATTTGGAGGGAGTGGATTGGGTGGAATGCGGACTCCCACTCTGGCTGCGTGTCTTACGTTTGCCCCCCGACCCAGTGGGTATGCCTACTTTACCCTGTGTGTGCGTGCCAGGAGGTGTGCGTTTGACCTTCCCTGCTGGTGTGGTGCCTGTGTCTGTTGTGGTGGGTGCATGCTGACGTCTGTGTGTACGTGGGACAGGCATGGGAGTGGGAAGTGTGGATGGGTCAGGGGTAGGGGGTTGGACGTAGCGCTGCAGGAGACCCACTGCTGCAGTCAGTGTCGAGTCAGTGGACCTCAGCAAGTTGCGTTGGTCAGCCTGCGATGAGAAAATGCCCTCCAAGTATGCCTCCATGTTGTTCAGCACTTGGCTGTGGCCATGGAGGACATTAAGCATCGCAGCCTGACCAACCTGCAACTGCCGCTGGATGTCCACAGACTCGGCATTGGCGGCAGTAGTGGAGACAGGGGCAGGGGGTGCGGTGCCTGGCAGGAAGGAGTCATGTGGTGACTGGGCACGCTGGGAAGGGACACGAGCAAGTGGGAGGCGGCTGATGGCAATGGAGGGGGCGGGGAGAGATGTTGTGCCGCTGTCAGCTGCTGGTGGAGCCTCCGCCCACTTGGAGAGATCATCCTCGGACCCATCAGCTTCATATTCTGTCGTGCCAGTGGACAGGTCCTCGGCCTCACTCTCCTCCGCCTCAGTTCCACTCGATGTGCCAGGCACGATGTCACCGCTGGCACTGGTGCTCGGTCCCTCCGCTCCGTCTGTGCTCATGTCTCCCTCCGTGTCCCCCGACGATGCTGTGGGCAAGGTGAAGAGACAGCAATTAATCATACACATGTATACATATGTCACATGAGTCCAATCTACATAGGTTACAGTGCATAGCCTGAAAAGAAGATCAGTAACATCTACAAAACAAGGTACAGATGTAGGGCATGCAACACACAGTTGGTTGACCCACCATGCCACAGAAAAACTATGGAGAGCATGACACAATAGCAAATGACATGAAATGGAGTTTGACAGAGGAGCCAGGCCCTGGGGACAATCCAGCACTGCATCTGCACCACACAGCGTTGCCGAAAATAGGGATGAGCAGGGACCATATCCATGAACTTGAGGCACATGCTGCATAGGTAATACTGAGAACATGCCCACCATGACTGGCTCACTGCACCTTGAGTGTATGTGCAGACAAACATCACACACTGGCCAGACCTAGCAAGTAGATATCAGGTTTTGACATGTAGTCTTTGCACGCACCAACCACCCCCTACATGAGACAATTTGTTGAGACACAGGAAGCACTTACATCTCTTAGTCTGGGTGAAATACACATGGGTTGGATAAATGCAAGATTGGACACAAAATACCCAAGGTGCGCCTGTCCAAATAATCATGTACAAATGGTCATCATCAGATGATTGTAACAAGACACACAGGCACTGGCCACCGTGAGTATGAACAAGGAAAATCAGGTCAGGCTGTACAGTGGACACTTGTACTACATTTTACGTCAATATACATGGTGCCAGGGGACAATGGCACAGAGCACAACCTATGCTGTAGACACTGAGAGTGTCCACGTTTTGTGATGACACACATGACACCTAGGAAAATATGCCCCAGGGGACAGTAGTGGCCACACAACTCCATGGTCCTGAATGGGAATGACTGCAACACACGCCACCATCCCTTCACTATGCGTATTGCACACTCATGCACATCATGTCACAGGCCACAACATAGGACATGCGTGCTGTAAGGCATGACACTTGAGAGACTAACTCCCATGTCTGGACTCAGCATCAGTGCCAACTGACATGGAACCCACAAGTACTGAACTGGACAGGGCACAGGCAAGGTCCCAAAACCTGTTACACACCACCCCCACACATGATGCTACAGGCATAGTTCACGTGGAGAAAGTGCCAGCCTACATAACCTTGTGAAGGAGTGACTACACACAGACCAGGGAACACATTGCAAGGAGGGGAAGGGAGGCAGGAGAGCACCGCTATACTGTGGGTAACTGGATCTGCACAGCACCTTTAAACCCTGGCAGTGTATCCATGCAACTGTGCACTTACAAATGCTGGTGACACACAACAAACACACATGTACCTACCCCCTTCCTGCTGCTGCTTCTCCTGTAAGCGCCTGTCCAAGTCTGGAAATACCACCGCCAGCACACGCTTGTGGATGTGGGTCCGACGGCGGCGCCCGCGGTTCTTATGGGTCTCAGGTGAGTCCCCCAGCAGGACCCGTGCGATCCTCCGCGTCCAGCACCGGATATCCTGCCAGCGTTTCCTCACCTGGGCCAGGTGCCGCTTGCGACCGTCCGTCCTCCTCACGGCACTGACGGCGTTCATCCATATCTGCTTCTTGGCAGAGGCGCCTACCTGTGAGGATGAACAAGTGACACTACATCAATACACCTGGCACATGTCACAGAGACACATATTAGAACAAATTTGCTGTTTACAACAAGGCATAGTATGCATCCAACGCATTGCACCTTTGTCATAGGGACATGCTCCTCTGGGGAAGGGCAAAAGCCATTGAAAGTACACAGGTGGAATGAGGGCAATGACACAATCAATGATCCAGGCTCACACTGTGCATCACAAGCTACACCAGGATAATGTGCAGCACCTCTAAGCAGTCACATGCCACAGGCCACTGACTACCTCAGCAGAGTACACAGACACACACAGGCACAGGACATTCACCTGCCGTTGTCAAATGCAGCGACAAACCTCACTCTGCACATGTGCCACTAGACGGGGGGGCTCACAGGTGTGGGGCTGGCTCTGCACGTCAGACACACAGCACTGCTCCCTGCTCACATCACATGGGCAGGGTATATCCATCCCTCATGCAGCCCGGGTGCCACACTCCACATATGCACCCACCCACATGACAGGGGACTTACACACACACCGATGTCCAGGGTACGAACACATCATGTGGACACTCTCAGCACAGGTACACAGAACTAACACACATCTGTGGGTACAGTCACCTGTCACACTGGGCTGACCACATAATCAAATGAGGACTGTAGAGGCTACATTCCCAGGAGGACAAGACAGGCAGAGTGTGGCATGCACAATGCAGTGATTGTCACAGTAAACACAATGCAAGTGAGGACGGCAGACATGCACCACAGCATGCTCTGGCTGGGAGACATCAGGCATTCCCCCCCCCTGGGATCCCCCCTACAGTACATAGCATGTGTGTCACACCTGGACACAATGCCAGAAGTCACAGTCACAAACAAGGGACACAGTCTGTGCTAGTAGACTCTGCACTCACCTGATACCCTGGTCGCCCATACAGCAGGGGGTACTGTGGGAGGATCACATCCAGCAATGCCAGGTTCTCCTCCAGGGTGAAAGGCTGTGCCCTCTCCACAGACCTTGACATGGTTCCAGGGAATCAGTAGCAGCAGCTGGGTCGTAGAATCCAAAGATGTGCAGGCAAGTGCTCCCTCATGGGACCTGGCTGCCTTATATCTGCCTTGCTGGCCTGTTTCATGCACAGGAGTACAGAGTGATTGGTCACTCACATTTGCATCCTATGTTTCCTCCAATCCCTTCAAACCTAGCACAGTCAGTGGGTTCTTATTGTGTTTTTTTCTTGAGCATGATGTCAACTCCAGAACCACATTGCAACAAAGTAGATTCATTCAAACTGACTACTGCTGTGCACCTGCTGAAAAAAATTCAAACTTTAACCCCTTCAGTGCCTGCCCCTTTCCCCGCCCTGTGCCGGCCGTTACATTAGCGGGCGGGGTTTATGATGAGCTGGACTCGTCATGGGCACAGCGCAACCGCGGCCCATGACGAGTCCAGCTCGTCATGGGCACCAAAGAGGTTAAACTTGGTCTCCATGACAACCAGCATGCATGTAGGCCTTTATACTTGTCCCTCATGTGTCCCCTATGTAATTTGGAGTTTCACACACAGGTACGGTGCGTACCGTGGCCCTTGGGCACCCCAAATGCATAGCAATGGCCCGTACAGGCATGTCACTATAGGTGTGCTTGCGTATGCGTACCCATAGTGATAGTGAGCGTAGGCACGCGTGTATGGTCCATACCACTATGGGTACACATACGCGAGAACACCCATAGTGATAGTGAGCGTACAGGCGTGTGTACGGTCCGTACCACTATGGGTACGCATACGCGAGAACACCCATAGTGATACGGACCGTACACACGCCTGTACGCTCACTATCACTATGGGTGTTCTCGCGTATGCGTACCCATAGTGATACGGACCGTACACACGCCTGTACGCTCACTATCACTATGGGTGTTCTCGCGTATGCGTACCCATAGTGATACGGACCATACACACGCCTGTACGCTCACTATCACTATGGGTGTTCTCGTGTATGCGTACCCATAGTGATACGGACCGTACACGCGTGCGTACGCTCACTATCACTATGGGTACACATACCGCAGCACTCCCATAGTGCTAGGGAATGTACACAGGCCCTCTGAGCGAATGTACGGTGCCTTTCACACATCACAGTGGTGACAGGCAGCACACAGGAAGGAATAGGGCTGACATACTTGTCCATGGATGGACATCAAGGCATTGTCTGGGCAGTACTACATGTGTGGGGCACAGGTGTGAAAGGCTGTGATGTGGCACATTACTCCTGAGTCGAGAAGGCACCAGATGTATGATGAGATGTGTACAGATGTTATGTGTGATTGTGCAATGTGTGCCAGGCATGCCCTTAACTCCTTTGACATGTGTGCATGTCGTACTGCACACTTGGGATGAGCGTCACTGGCATGGCACAGTCAACAACACACGCAAGTGTCCCCTGATGCCCGCTACAGGGGTTACCACACCAGACATGTGACTACCCACGGTGCACGATGTGTCTATGTCATATATGTGTGGGGTGTTCCCATTAGCTTGATGTTGGTGCTCCCTCAAATGCATCAGCTGTTGCAGCAACCAACATGTGTCTGTGTGTAGATGGACATGGCACACTGTTATGCACACCAGGCCACATGTGGTATCGGATGTGAGGTGTGTATGTATGCATGGGACACGGAGTAGCGTAACAAGGACATGTCTGCATCCTCTCAATGAATGTGTGGTGAGTCATTACATGTACACCTTATTGGCAAGGTGTGTGGGCTGTCCTAGTGTAATGTCATGTGACCTGTGGCTCTAGTGTTCCGCTACCAGTCTCTGAAATCGACATCCTACTTCTGCTGATGTGTTGATGTATGTCACCCCTGTGTTGCGTCTGGCTGTTCACTTACACTGGGACACAGCTAATTCCATGCCATGGCATGTGGAGGTTCACAATCTCCGTGTGTAGCTGGGTCTTGGTAGGAGTGTCACCTGGCAGCCATACGTGTCCAGGGCATGTGGCACATACCTGACTCCGTATGTCGCATATGTGTATTGACAGATTAACATGTGCTCAGTACAAATAAATTGTTGTTGTAGTGCACTCACACTTCCTTGTCAATTCCAAATTACTGCAGAGCGCCGCCTCTTCCCCGACCAATTCCGGACTTGGCTGACATGCGGGAGAATGACTGTATACGCTGCTACCGCTTCCCCCAACCGTTGATTGAGGAGTTGACGGCGAGGCTGGCACCACACCTGCAACCGCTGCACAGGTATCCTACAGCACTGACACCCAAGCTGAAGGTAATGGCAGCCCTACATTTTCTTGCCACGGGTACCTTTCAATATACCATAGCTCATGTTGGTGGCATGTCCCAGAGCATGTTCAGCCGTGTGCTGCATGATTTCTTAGAGGCCATGTTGCTTCACCTGGATGAGTTCATCCATTTCCCAACTCCTGAACTGTTGACTGGGGTCAAGCGTGGATTCTATGCCCTGGGAGGGATGCCCCATGTCATTGGGTCCATAGATGGGACACTTGTGGCTTTGGTACCACCACAGGCACAGGAGGTAGTGTACAGGAATCGCAAGCACTACCACTCCATCAATGCCCTTGTGGTGTGTCTGTCCAACATGGTGATTTCACATGTCTGTGCTCGTTTTCCAGGATCAGCACACGATGCCTACATCATGAGGCGTAGCAGGGTGCCTGAAATGATGACGCAGCTGCGCAACGAACGAGCATGTGTTGTTGGTGGGTACACTCTGCCTGTCCAGTATTTTGCGTAGACTTCCAGCACGACCGCTTCTCCTGTCCTACTTATGTCCATGTGCTTTCCATGTAGGGGACGCTGGCTATCCCAACATGCCATGGCTGATCACACCTCTCCGCAACCCCATCACGCCGGCCCAGCTCCGCTACAACACCGCCCATGGCCGGACAAGGCGAGTGATAGAGAGGACATTTGGCCTCCTGAAGAGCCGATTCAGATGCCTCCACAAGACCTGCGGCGCCCTCCCATATGCCCCGGCGAAGGTCTGCAAAATATTCATGGTCTGCTGCATGCTGCACAACATGGCAGTTGAGAAAGCTGTGCCACTCATCCTGGATCAAGATGATCAGGACCATCCACCCGTGGAGGACGAAGGTCTTGGCAATGGGGCTAGTGATGTGGAGGATGTGGTTCCGCAAGAGGACATCCGGAGTCGGCTCATACGCGACTTCTTTGCTTAGTGGTGAGTACCAGTGTCTGTGTGTGCACGCATTGGTCCCCGTGTGGCATGTGTTGCGATGTGTGTGTCCATCTGCATGTATGCCACGTGAGTCAGAGGTGTGTGTGGATGTGTCACTGGAGTGATGGTGCCAGTGATGAGTGTATTTCCCCAGTCATAATTGTGACCTAGCATGTTGTCATCCTTACATGTGTCGAGTACATGCACATGCAAGTGGCTGTGCTTTTTGTGGCTGACTTCTTGTGTGTCTCTCATCCCCAGGTACTTGCTCATGCCGTCTGCTGGTTGCATTGTTGTGGCACTGCTATTCCTCATGGACACGTCATCGTGTGCTGACTCAGCGTTACACGCACGGACAAGTTTGGAAGTCTCCTTAGGGTAAGGGATGCATCAGGGGTGTATTGGGTGTGGCAGTTGTTTACGATGTGTGCACACTGCCCCTGTCGATGTTTGGTTCCTCTGCAGACATGTCGCATCACCATGGGACACATGACATGCAGCTGGGTACACCTGAATAGATGGTCAGACTTGTTGACAGTCATCTGTGATGGGATAGTGGATTGTGATGATGGCATCAATGTGTGTAACACTGCCCTCGGACACATACGGTTTGCATTGGCTTGACATGGTGTGGGACTTCCACATCAGAGGATCAATGGTGTATGGCAGCCTCTCCGTGAGCAGCAGGGGGTGTTTAGCTGTTAGCCGACACTTGTGTGCCAGTTCCATGGCTATCACGCATTTGTGCTGCAGGAGGGGGGTTCCAGTGTTGGACCCACATGTTACTCCACATGACCTGTTTATGTGTACTCCGAGTTGCCTCTGCATTCCCGAATACATGACTAATAAAGGTGTCCCTATGCCTCCAAGGTGCCTATTGTCAGTCAATGCTGGTGTGTTGCCACGGTGCATCTGGCATGTCTGGCATGGTTTTCCGTGATAGTGGCTATGTGTCTATGTATCGAGTAGCAAGATGCAAGCTGTTTGTGTGGGATTAGACTGTGTATTGTGCATGATGTCCATGACTGTGTGGGTATTGTGACATGTGCCATCCCCATGCATCCAACGTTGGCCAGGCCACCATTCTCTGCATCCACCTGACTCAAGCTTGCAGGACATGGTTCTGCCACCTGTCCACACATACCTGGGTGCCCCACAGGACACTCCACATGATCCCTGACCTCTGCGCATGGCTGTCGCTGTACTCAATATGTCTGTCGGCACGGTTGTGCGGCCACCCTCTCAGCTGGTTGGGCCCATCACGGGTGTGTATGGTGCTCCATGTCTGTGTTGCCTAATACAATGTGACCCATGTGTGTCATGTGCCAGACTCAGGCCCCAGGGTGTGGATGGTTGAAGTCAAATGAGAACCCAGGCATGGTTAGACTTTACAAGACACATGTAAGGTAATAATGCAAAATGTAGGCATCATCTCTTTATCGTGTAACTTTTTTTTTTGGTTGGGGTACGTGGGGGGGGGGGGGTATGACATGAGGGGCTTTCCGGGTGTGTGGAATCCAAAGTTCACTAGGGGATTTGGTGTCCTTGCCATTGGAAATCCTCAGAGTCCATGCCACAGTCTTTGTCAACATTGGTCAGACAGTGACCAGCAAGTTCATGTGGCAGAGAATGTCTTTTGCTGCTGTGCTGCTGTTGGTCCAGTGGGCCAGGTGCCAGGCCAGGTGTCCTGGGAGATAATGCTATTGCGCTGACCCTCACGGTCTTTTCCGTGGACGACCCGCCCTCCTGCAGGGACCCTCAGAAGCAGGCCGTGATGATGTTTGGGATGCTCCGTCGGATGTCTCCTCCTCCTCCTCCTGATCCCTCCCTGTGGGTGGTGATGTTCTACGCCTGATGGCACAGGGAGGGTTGCCCATGTTGTCGGCTATCCGACGGAGTGTACTGTGAATTCCCGTGAACACCGTCACGAGCTCAGCCTGTCTGTCCTCCATCCGCCCTTGGTGTCGCACTAGACAGGCATGTTACTCCGCATGTTGCTGGGCCTGCTGGGTCTTGATCTCCTTGAGGATGGACACAACCTGGGCCATGCCCGTGGTGTCCTGCCGGTATGTGTCCAGGATGTTTCTGACATGGGAATATACCGGTTCCGCAGCCAACAGGTCAGGCTCGCGCCTCCGCCGTCCTCCACTCCCACCACCCCTGCCCACTTGCACCTGGCCTGCCCTTGTGGGCACATCGGGTCTCCGGGACCCCTGAGGGGTGGCATTGGCGTTGTCGCCTGCCTCCTCCTGGGTGCCCGGTACACCGTGTCCCTCCTGGCCAGCCTGGCTGCATTGTGGTGGTGGGGCAGGGATCCTGGGTGTCTCCTGGGATGTGGCAGGAGTGGGGGTGGTGGTTGGCCCAGTTGTACCTGACGCAGGTGCTGCAGGTGGTTGGACACCAGAGGGGCCAGGTTGGTCGGGGTCGGGTTCGTCCACAGAGTGGTGAGAGTCGTCGCTGCCGGTGGGTCCGTCATCCCGCCGAGCCGGGTCCTGTGAGTCTTCCCCCCCAGTGTTGGGGGGTGATCCACGATGTTGACCTGTGTGTGAGAGAGACAATGTTAATTTTGTTCCATGCAACATCCATGTTTCATTCATTTCTGAGTTGGCACATTTCCTCTGGGAATTTGGATATGTCTTGCATTCCACTCAGAGTGCACTTGTGCATGGGTATGTCCCTTGGCCACAGCTTTTGCGACTTTACCTATGTGTGGCACAGTCTTACTTGCTGCGTAAATTGTGACTGCAGTCAGCAGTGGAGTGAGCAGGTGTGGCGAGCCATGCATTGGCGCCTTCCGTGTTGCACTGTACGTGGGCACATGGAGTTGTTCCACACACTTATATAATGCAGGTAGCTGGCGTTGTGCTCGTGCACAGGTTGAGACATGGCCCAGTGTTTTGCCATGGAGAAGAGGGGGGGTTCAGGCACTGGCTGCCCTTGTCTACATGCACGCAGTCCACCTGCTGATGAGCAGACATTCCCACACCCCCCAAGGCTGAATTGGTCTCCCTGTGTGTCCCTTTCTCACTCCCTCTCTGTCCCCCTCTCCCTCCCTCTGTGTGTCACACTCTGTCACCTCAGCCCAGCTTCCTAGGCACACATGTTTTGCAGATCTTTGAATGGCCCTTGGCTTGTTGATGTGAGTTTGTTTCTGATATCCAGGCACCCATTGGGTGTAGTGTCTGTGTCTGCGCTGCTGCTGTGGTGGTGTGTGCTGCCACTCTTTCACAGTGTTGGCTGTTCATTAGCTGCTGTCATGTGCAAAAACGTGCCGTCACCCCCATGTGTTAATGCAAGGCGTCCGCCATTTGCTGGCAAGTCTTTCCTGTGTGGGGACACACTGTTTGTCTGGCTGTGACCTAGGCCATATGGGCAGAGGGCATTGTTGTCTGCTTCTGAGTTGCACTATGTGATTTTTGGGGCCCATACTCCCGCCATCCAGCTTACCGTGTCTTGTGTTGGTGTTTTCTGTGGCCTGTGACTTTGCATTGTCCAGCTGGGTGCATGGGGCATGGTGGCGCCAGTGGCATGTGCGTGTTCATTGAGTGTGGTTGTGTCATGCGATAGCTTGGGGTGGTTGCGTGCCTGATTGTGAGTTTGGTTGTGGATGACGTTCCCCCCATGTGAGGTGAGTTGTTGGTGTACTCACCCGGGTCTCGGAGTCCTTCTAATCCATCCACTGACACCACCGGCAGTATGGCCATCACCCTCTCCTCCCAGGGATGGTAGTGTACGGGTCTGCGGGGCGGCCCTCCTCCAGTGACGTTGGACTGGTTGTGGTCGTCGGTCATTTTTGCTCGGACCCTCCTCCGCAGATCGTACCACCTGGCTTGGCATTCATGCCTGGTCCTTCTGGTGGCCGCAACAGCATTCACAGCATCGACAATCCTCTGCCACATGGCTGTTTTTTCGGACATGCAGGTCTGTCTGACCAATGTTCCAAAGAGGTGTGGCTCGACTCTGAGGATTTCGTCGACAAGGACCTCCAACTCTCGGCTAGTGAACTTTGGATTCTTGTTAGTGGGCATGGTGAGGGGTGTGGGTGTGGATGGTTGGGGGGGTGTGGATGGATGTGGGTGTGTGGGTGTGGTTGTGCAGGAGTGTGTGTGAATGTGATGAGGGGGTGTTTGTGAAGGTGTGTGTGTGAAGGTGTGCAAGTGTAAGGTGTCGTAAAGGTTCAAGTATGGTGCTGTAGGTTGTCTGTGGGGTCTGGCAGCAGTGAGTCTGTTACAAAGGCTCATGGTTTGTGTGTGTGGGCCCTTTTTATTGGTCCATTGGTGGGTGTGGCTGTGTTTGAAGTTTGGGTGGGTGTGTTATAAGGAGTGGTTGCGTTTTGGGCCTCTGTTTGGGACTTTGGCAGTTGCAGGTCAGTGAATGTGTTGTTTTTGTGCTTGTTGGACATGTTTTGTGGCTTTGTGCCATTCGAATGGTGTATTCTTGTGTTGTTTTGCTTTGTCCTGGTTGTGTACGTGCGTTTTTAGCGTGTGTACGGTGTGTACTTCGGGAATTTTGTTGTACAGTGCTGTCCTTGTGTCTGGCTTGGTACGACTCGTACATGTGCGATGTTGTGTGGAGGTGCTGGTGTTGGGGCCTGGGGTGCGCTCCATACTTAGAATGTTGGGGTGGGGGTACGTTCCATACGTACGTGGGTGAGGGTACGGGTCGTACATACACGGTTGGGGTGGGGGTACGCTCCATACGTACGCGGGTGAGGGTACGTGTCGTACATACACAGTTGGGGCGGGGGTACGGTCCGTACATACACTGTTGGGGTGGGGGTACGCTCCATATGTACGCGGGTGAGGGTACAGGTCGTACATACACGGTTGGGGTGGGGGTGCGCTCCATACGTACGCGGGTGAGGGTACGGGTCGTACATACACTGTTGGGGTGGGGGTACGCTCCATACGTACGTGGGTGAGGGTACGGGTCGTACATACACGGTTGGGGTGTGGGTACAGTCCGTACATACACGGTTGGGGTGGGGGTACGGTCCGTACATACACGGTTGGGGTGGGGGTGCACTCCATACGTACGCGGGTGAGGGTACGGGTCGTACATACACTGTTGGGTTGGGGGTACGCTCCATACGTACGCGGGTGAGGGTACGGGTCGTACAAACACGGTTGGGGTTGGGGTACGGTACGTACATACACGGTTGGGGTGAGGGTATGCTCCATGCATACGCGGGTGAGGGTACGTGTCGTACATACACGGTTGGGGTGGGGGTACGGTCCGTACATACACTGTTGGGGTGGGGGTACGCTTCATACGTACGCGGGTGAGGGTACGGGTCATACATACACGGTTGGGGTGGGGGTACGGTCCGTACATACACAGTTGGGGTGGGGGTGCGCTCCATACGTACGCGGGTGAGGGTACGGGTTGTACATACACTGTTGGGGTGGGGGTACGCTCCATACGTATGCGGGTGAGGGTACGGGTCGTACATACACGGTTGGGGTGGGGGTACAGTCCGTACATACACGGTTGGGGTGGGGATACGGTCCGTGCATACACGGTTGGGGTAGGGGTGCACTCCATACGTACGCGGGTGAGGGTACGGGTCGTACATACACTGTTGGGTTGGGGGTACGCTCCATACGTATGCGGGTGAGGGTACGGGTCGTACATACACGGTTGGGGTTGGGGTACGGTACGTACATACACGGTTGGGGTGGGGGTACGCTCCATGCATACGCGGGTGAGGGTACGTGTTGTACATACACGGTTGGGGTGGGGGTACGGTCCGTACATACACGGTTGGGGTGGGGGTGCGCTCCATACGTACGCGGGTTAGGGTACGGGTCGTACATACACTGTTGGGGTGGGGATACGCTCCATACGTACACGGGTGAGGGTACGTGTCTTACATACATGGTTGGGGTGGGGGTACGGTCCGTACATACATGGTTGGGGTGGGGGTGCGCTCCATACGTATGCGGGTGAGGGTACGGGTCATACATACACTGTTGGGGTCGGGGTACGCTCCATATGTACGCGGGTGAGGGTACGGGTCGTACATACACGGTTGGGGTGGGGGTACGGTACGTACATACACGGTTGAGGTGGGGGTATGCTCCATGCATATGCGGGTGAGGGTACGGGTTGTTCATACACTGTTGGGGTGGGGGTGCACTCCATACGTACGCGGGTGAGGGTACGGGTCGTACATACACGGTTGGGGTGGGGGTACAGTCCGTACATACACGGTTGGGGTGGGGGTACGCTCCATGCATACGCGGGTGAGGGTACGGGTCGTACATACACTGTTGGGGTGGGGGTACGCTCCATACGTACGCGGGTGAGGGTA
Source organism: Triturus cristatus (assembly GCF_964204655.1). Lineage (NCBI taxonomy): Eukaryota > Metazoa > Chordata > Amphibia > Caudata > Salamandridae > Triturus > Triturus cristatus. The sequence continues at coordinate 773,035,588 of NC_140585.1, forward strand.
TGGGTCGTACATACACGGTTGGGGTGGGGGTACGCTCCATACATTCACGGGTGGGGGTACGTCTCGTACATACACGGGTGTACATACACGGGTGGGGATTCGACTCGTACATAGGAGGACTGGGGGGAGTGTTGGGCGCGTATGCGGGCACATGTCTCCATGGTTGCTATGGGAGTTCGGTTGAGGTTCTGTAGCGATCCGAACCCGTGTGTTCAGTATCGTAGTACTGACACGATTTTGGTACCAGTGAACCGTAAATGATCCATTTAGTAGGTGACAGTGTTTTCGCTGTGGGCCGAGCATGGATTCACTGAGAAGTAGGGCATTCTGTTGTAAATTCATGGCATCCATCTTAGATACGGCATCCATTTTGTTTCTTGCCCTCACATAGTCAATGGACAAGCAATGACCCTGGCTGAATCACCTTGTTAAGGACACGTAAGCTTTAGTCCAAGGAAGCTGATGCTGCGTGACTAGGCAGAAGCTACCTCCCTTGCCTGAGGCCAATCATGCTATACTGGTTCTTGTGTTCGTTGGCCTGATCACGATTAGGAGGCCGAAGACAGTAGCCATGCCCGTTTATGACCCACAAGCATCTCTTATCCTACTTATCAATCCTTTACACCTGGCTCCGCTCCTCTCCTTCTGGGCTTTTACTATGGGGAGGATACAATTTTTATGATGGGGAGGATCGGTCGAAGAATGGAAAACTGACATGAAGACTTGATCGAACACTGGAAACTTAAAAATAATTATCGTTTGGTATATGTTTATTGTTTGTTTGGGATACCGGGCTAGGCATGAAAGATATTTTTGCAATGCTGCCTGAGGACACATTTGGTGTATTTAAGGAGCGACCCACTTTATACAATTCGAACAGTCTCCTAGATTCTGCCTTTGTGTGGTTCCTACGACTTCTGTGTCCCTGCAGTAAATAAACCTTGGTCTCTGACGCCACCATCGAGAAGCCTGTGTCTCTGTTTATTTGTGCACCAAGGCAGGAAGGAACTCAGGGGTCTTTTGGGTGTTGTTTCCCTGACACCTCTGGACTCTAGAAAAGTCCAGAACCTCATTTGGCGCCCAACGTAGGGCGAACTCAACCGGTACCGGTCCAAAGCCTGAAGATTTCGAGGAGCTTCGTGTGAAGATTCCGGAGGGGGGTACCCCGCTTCATCGATCCCTGTATGTCGTAAAAGTGGCCCGACGATCTCTTCCACGAAGGTTCCCGCTCCCAGACGGCTACAGAGGACCGCTGCCCTGACTGTCGCCCTGTCTTGGACCCGAGGTGCAGACCTTAGTACGGCGAGACGTAGGCGGGTTCTCCTTGGTGACGTCTTTGACATTTCAGTTAAGTATTAAGTGGGTCGCGCCCAGTTTGATTGCTCTTAGTTGCTCTTGTAAGGATTTATCACTGGTTGCTCTTGTTCGGATAATCCTTTTGCTCTCTGGGTACGTTCGTTTTGGATTTGTAGATTATCATTGGTTGCTCTTGTTAAGATAATCTTTGGTTCGGTATTGGTTCATTTGGTAGGCCTAAGTTCTTTGCGCATTTTGGTTAGAATTTGTCTTTAGTTTGTAATAACTAGCCGTAGTAATTGTTTCCTGTCCTGGTTAAGTTGCAACAGGGATTCCCGGTTGGAGGACTTGTGTCCGGTTCCTCCGATCGGAACTCCTACATATGAGCTCCATTGTAAACATGGTGTGGGTCCTATCACTTATAATGGAGTGTGGGTCCGTTAGACCAGGAAAGATGGTGTCCTTAGTTGGCCACCACATGGTAGCTTTGAAACTAAAATTCTAGACAATCTAGAAGTGAAGTTGTTTAAAAAGAAAGCCCGGCCGGCAATGTTCGATTCTTTTCGCTTTTGGCGTAAAGAAGCTAGACAGAGAGAAATTAGAAAAATGAAGAAGGAACAGAAAGAGAAAGGGTTGACTTTAATGCAGTCTGCTAGGCAGTTGCCTGTCAACGAAACTGAAAAAGCAATAGAGGTAGCGAATAGAGAACATAATTTGGCGATTGATAAGTGCTACCCTGCCTTGCCATCGTGTCCTGCTAAGCCAATAGAGGACTGTGAAAAGGATCCCCTGTTGTCTTACCTATTGAGATCACCTCCACCGTATGCACAGGGTATTACAGCACCACAGTTACCACCTGTTGTGCAACCGGCTGCTGGTCAGCCTGGAATAGTTGTTCCTTTTCCTTTGATTCAAGCTCCTATTCTTCCTGTGGTTAATGTTCCTCCGGCACCCCCTCTACCTGGGTTGCCTATTCCGTCTTTGCCTGACGTTTCGCAAACTGCTTTACCTACTACTTCTACCCTTACAATTTCATCTGCTCCAGCTTCCTTGTCCCCGAACTCTGTAGACACTGTGACTCCGCTTTCTGTTCGTCGGAAAATAACTGACTCTGTAACTAATATCTTAACTCCTCTCTACAGGTCTTTAATTAAGACACCCGTTTCTGACTCTACACAGAGACGTAGTCAGCTTCCTGGTCCCCAGGAACGAGGAATATTAGATTCGACAGCTCTTAGGTGGATGTCGAAAGCTGCGAAGTATGATGCACGAAGAGTGTTGGATACATTTATGCAATGGAATGAACCAACTCAGCGTTATGTCTTTGACGTGATGTGTTCCCTTTTGCGTGAGGAATGGGATGATGATGACTTAGATTCCGTTCCCGCTGACTTGATACATATTCAGAGAAGGTTCGCTGCAGGAATGGTAATAGCTTCGGAAGTAAAGGAAGCGATAGAACTGATTTTAGCATACAGGTCTGATTCTCCTCTTCGAGCACCAAGGGACTCTGATGGCTCTCCGATTACTAGGAAGAAGCGATGTCAGTATCCGATGAGGGAAGTTCCGCCGATATGGCGCGATGCAGTTCAAGCTGATGCGGCTAATAATATTTTAGCTGCTCCAGCACATTTCCATAGAGTGTGGATACATATCCCTTGGAAGCGGGCCGAAGTATTAGCAGTAAAACAGGCGTTGCCGGACCCGTGTAAGAATCCTGCTGGGTATTATAAAGAGTTAACCCAGACAGTTCAAGCGTGCGTCATGAATTTGGCAGACATCGAAATGCTATTTGGCAATGTAGTGCCACAGCCTATATGGGCCAAAATTCGCCATGAGAATCACCAAGTTGCTTCAGGAGGTGATTGGCCAGCTATTATAGCGGCAGATGCACAACAAGTTGGTGGTGCTAAACCTGAGCCTCTGATTGCTGCTTTGCCTGGCAGAATAATCAATTTGATGAAAACGCTGATGCCAGCGTTACGGGTCAACTGGGATAAATTATCAGCGTGCAAGCAAAAGAAGGACGAAAGCGTCTCTGATTTCTTCACTAGATTTGAAGAGACCTTCGTAGACCACAGTGGGCAAGATATGAGTACTGAGGGAGGTCAGAGGTTGTTTGTCAACAAGTTTGTGTTTAATTTATTGCCTGAGCTTAGTAACAAGTTGAAGGATTCTGAGAGTGCATGGGCGGTGTCGACGACAGCACAGATACTCGCAACTGCTCAGTACTACGAAAATAGAGAAAAAGAAGAGAAGGAAAAGTCAGAAAAGAAGACAAAAGACTTGAAAACTAAAGTTCTTTTGCAACAGGCGTATCCGCCTCGCTCGAATCAGTCAGATTCACAGCAACGACCCCAGTTTCAGCAACAGCCACAATTCCAGCAAGGGATGTCCCAAAGATTTGACTATGGTTTTCCCCGACAACAGTTAGCATGGAATCAGTGTGCCTATTGTAAAAAGGAGGGTCACTATAAGAATGAGTGTCCAGTTCTGCACTCACAAACTAGTGGTGTCCCAGGTCAGAGAGGTCGTGGTGGGTTTATGCAAGCTCTTAGAGGTAGAGGACGTGGTGCTATGCCTCCACAGACTGATCGCCCATCTAATTATTTCGATCAGCGAAATGTACAATCTACACAATCAGGTAGATCTCCCCAATACCATGTTGAGGATTATTATGAAGGTAGTGAAGAAGTTCAGCAAAGTGAGTACTAGGACAGCCACAGGCAGAGAGAGGGAGTAGTATCAGTTCCAGTTGATCAGAGTGGACCTTATGTCGCAGTAGCTACATCAGGCGTGATTGAACCGTTTCTGTTGGATACTGGTGCAGCAAAAAGTTCAATTATGCACGCGAAACTCCCTGGCGCACCTTTGTCTGGCTCAACGAACATTTCAGTAGGTTTCTCAGGCGCCCCTGTTCACAACCCTGTTTCTGGTCCTTTGTCAATTTCTGTGGGGCCATGTCAACTAGAAGCACCCCTTATTCTGACGACCGGTTGTAATGAGAATCTGCTTGGTTTAGATCTATTGAAACGCCTGCATGCGACATTGTACTGTTCTCCTTCTGGAGTACAGCTCACGTTGGGTAAGAGAGTCATCTCTCCAATGTACTTGTCGATGGATAAGCTCCCACCGGAGCTGCGTTCTCTCCCTGATAATCTTTGGGCGACTGGTCCTAATGATGTAGGTCTTCTGGTAATTCCCCCTTATGGGGTGAGTCTGAAGGCAAATGTTAGATTCCCACGAATCCCACAGTATCGGATTTCAAATGAAGGTGAAAGTGCGCTTTTACTGATCGTGCAAGATTTGATACAGAAAGATGTGATAGAAGAAACTAGAGGAAATGTCTGCAATAGTCCTGTCCTGCCGATTTTGAAACGCACTGACCCTTCCAAACCTCCAATCTACAGATTTGTGATTGACCTCAGAGAGGTTAATAAAATAGTGGTTCCACAGTTTCCTGTGCTCCCAGATATCACTGCATTATTGACGTTGATTCCTGCCTCAGCTACATGGTTTACAGTGATCGACTTGAAGAATGCCTTTTTCAGCATTCCGATAGCCGAGGAAAGTAGGGATATTTTGGGTTTCTCCTTAGGTGGTCGTAGTTTCAGATTCAAGCACGCCCCACAAGGTTATTGTGAAAGCCCTTCAATTTACAGCCAAGCATTAAAAAGTCAATTAGATGCTCTTGTACTTCCACCTGGTGTTGCTCTGATCCAATATGTAGATGATCTTTTAGTGGCCGCTGACGACAAGGAAACTTGCAAAACAGCTACAATTTCTTTGCTGCGTCATTTATCAGACTTACATCACAAGGTTTCACCTTCTAAACTACAATATTGTTGCCAAGAAGTGACCTACTTAGGTCATCTTTTGTCAAAGGAGGGAAGAAGGTTGACCCCAGAGAGAATCAAAGCAATTTCACAGATGACTGTACCAAGCACAGAGAGAGAAGTGCGTGCGTTTTTGGGTATTACGTCATATTGCAGACAATGGATCCCAAATTTTTCTCTCATGGCAAAACCATTGGTGGCTCTGACTGGAAAAGGTGTTCCGAGTCCTTTGCCATGGTCTGATGAATCTCAACAGAGCTTCTCGGAATTGCGTAATGCGTTGTGCTCAGCTCCTGTGTTAGGTACTCCTGACTACAGTAAGCCGTTTACACTATATGTCCATGAAAGAGAGGGTTGTGCGTTGAGTGTCTTGACGCAACAATTTGGTGACAAGCAGCGACCTTGTGCGTATTTCTCATCCACATTAGATCCGGTAGCCAGAGCGTTGCCAAGTTGTTTGAGAGCTACAGCAGCAGCTGCAGTGTCTATTCGACAGTCTGCTGGATTGGTCATGAACAACATGTTAGTAGTCATGGTTCCACATGCTGTGGATACACTCATGAATCGAATGAAAACTCAGCACCTCACTAGTGCTAGACTATCAGGCTATGAGCTGGCACTTTTGGCAAGTCACATTCAGATCAAGCGATGCAGCATATTGAATCCAGCAACGCTGTTGCCGACTACTCAGGAGTCGAGTGATTCAGAGCCCCATGACTGTTGTTTTAGAACTGAAGAAGAGACAAAAGGTAGGATTGATTTAAAAGATACTCCGTTACTAGATCCAGATGGTACTTTGTATGTCGATGGATCGTGTTTCAAGCTACAGACTGGTGATGTGACGGCTGCGTATGCAGTTACGACTTTGAGTACGGTTGTCGAGACTGCAAGAGTGAGTCAGAATTCTGCCCAAGCTGCAGAATTAATTGCATTGACAAGAGCGTGTATTTTAGCTGAGGGAAAGAGAGTGAATGTGTTTACTGACAGCCAGTATGCCTTCGGCGTAGCACATAGTTTTGGTCGCTTGTGGAAAGAAAGAGGTTTTCTCACGTCCCATGGGACTAAGATCCAACATGGACAGTTAGTCAATGACCTGTTGGAATCTCTGACCTTACCGAATGAAGTTGCGATTGTGAAATGCAGTGCTCACTGGAGGATTACGGATGATGTTGGCAGTGGGAATGCGTTTGCTGATGAGGTCGCCAAAGAGACGGCCAAGAACATGATGAGCCGAATGTACGTTGCAACGTCTGCAAGATGGATTGCTGAATCAGGAATGTGTGAGAATACGATTGAAAGTGTGAAGGCAATCCAGAATGAAGCAACTGAAAATGAGAAGAATGCATGGAAGGAGAAAACGGGTAAAATGGATTCGAGTGGATGCTGGATTGATTTGTCTGAGCATCAGCGTTGGATGCTACCTGATGCGTATGTACTTGCGGTAGTCACTATGGCGCATGGAGCGGCGCACATCAGTTTGAAAGGGATCTGTAAGATGTTAGCTCCAGTATGGAAGAACGATGGAATTACTAAGTGCGCGGAGAGAGTGGTGAAAAATTGCATGGTATGCCTGATGCATAATCCTGGCAAGGGAACCCCAACCCCAGCTGGTCACTTTGCTCCCCCTTCTTGTCCCTTTGAAGTGATTCAGTTGGACTTTATCCACATGGACAGATGTAATAATCTCAAATATGTCCTAGTGGTAGTCTGTGCTTTTTCGAGATGGATTGAAGCGTATCCGTTAAAGGATAACACTGCTATGTCCACTGCCAAAATCCTCCTCAAAGAGTACTTCCCCAGGTATGGTATGCCACGGATTGTATGGTCGGACAATGGAAGTGAGTTCGTAGGGAAAGTTATGCAGAGTGTGTGTACGGGTTTGGGAATTAAGCAAAAATTCCATAGTGCAATTCACCCACAGTCAGCAGGTTTGGTTGAGGGGTACAATGGTACCTTGAAGCTGAAACTTGCTAAAATCCAGGCTTCCACTGGTTTATCTTGGCCAAACGCACTGCCTTTGGCTTTATTGTCCACCAGAGCGACTGTACACTCTCGAGTAGGGCTTAGCCCATATGAGATTGTGTTTGGTCGCCCTGCTAATGTCTGGGGAGTCCCTAGGCCCAAGGAGTTCAAACAGATCGAATATCCAATGTTGATTGATGACCTTTTTGACCTGACTGCTAAATTGAGTCTTATTCACCAACAGGTATTTGAATCCTTGCCTAAGCTGCCAGAGAGTGCAGGTCACACATTGAAACCCGGTGATCTGGTTGTGGTGCGGAACTTTGGACGGACCCGGAACCTCCAGCCAAGATTCGTGGGTCCGTTTCAGGTGCTCCTGGCCACAAGAACTGCTGTACGCCTGGCTGGCAGGAAGAATTGGGTGCACGCTACCCATACGAAGCGTGTGCCTCTCCCACTCCCCTACGACAACTGGGTTAGACAGGGATTTGGTGTATCCGAGACAGAACCTGTTCCTAGGCTTATCCCCTTCAGTGATGCAGAGTACATGACGGACAAACGATCTGAAACACAGAACTCTGATACTGCACCAGGAACTGTTCCTTTGAACCCTGAACAGAGTGTTGTACAAAGTGAACATTTGCGACCTGTGGATTTGAACATTACTGCACCTGCAGATCAGCTATTTCAAGATCAGACAAGGCCCGGAAAGTACAGATATAACCTACGTTCTCATTCCATGAACCAATAACATTGCATAATCACCTTTCCGTGTGATAACTGTTTTGATCTTATCACATTGCATTCAGTCAGGAAGTTTGCTCTATAATTTTTTTGTCCTTTTGTTTTTGTCGTTCTCTCGCCTTGCCATCTGGGTTGCCGTAGGGTCGTAACGTGTGCCTTGTTTTAACTTGCAGGGGGCCAGACACAAGGTCGGTCTCTTCTGTTTATTTTGGGAACTCCCAGGGTAAACAGAGGCAATTTTTCAACAGGTACAAACCATCCGTTGCGAACGGTTCTAGAAGATGGAGCTTCCTGAACTGCTACGAGCTAACGTCATAAATGCTCATAAGACAAAACTGTATGAAATTTTGCATAGCAAATGTTTCATGATGCAATGCGCTCTGACCTTTCTGATTGTTTTAATAACTTTGGTAGGCGGAATCGTTTTTGGTATCCAATTGATTTTTGCACCTGTCACATCTACAGTGCCTCCCCATGTTTCTGTTTCTCCGACTGTTGTTTCTCTTCATTCTTTTCACCCTTTTCCTGCACACGAGCAAGCTCGACGCTCTGAGTTTATAAATAACACTTTCATTCAGCTCTTGCACCAACACCAACTAGTAGTAAATACAACGAACTGCTGGGTGTGTAGTCTGATACCACATACCATGAACAAGGGTATCCCCTATCTGGTTCTGCCCTTTAGTTATAATGGATCATTTTGGGCGTTCCAGACCATGTTCGCCTATGCTCTAGAGACCTATCCCCCGCGACCTCCGCGTTCCACTAGGTATAACTCTGCTAATAGAGCCTTGGTAAAGGGAATTACTGACATGGTTAGAGATGTCAATAACACTCCGTTTATTCCCAAGGATGAGTTACGAGTTTATATGGGTTGGAATGCTACGGAGTATGGCATTAGTTTGGGTGAAAACAAGCGTAAAAGCTCGACTCCGATTTGGGTCGTACCCCACCAAGGTCAGGTCTGTTTACAAGGGAATGGGAGGAATCCGAGAGCTCGACTAGGGAAGAGTGACTGTACTGAAACGTACGTTTTTCCATCACAGTCTTCCCCTGCATTCTTAGCTGCTAAGGGTACCTATTTTGTCTGCAAAGACAGAGCATATACATGGCTGCCTGCTGACTTTTCAGGCTCATGTTACATCGCCCGACTACTACCTCCGACATACACTGCTGCACCGGATTATCACAAGACTAGAGTTGTGAGAGGTGTCTTCGACAAGGAAGATACAGCTGGCCAAGAAGCAGGAGACTTTTTCAAAGGTTTCCTTCCGTTCTGGGGGTCCATGGCCAATAGTAGGAACTTGCGTCAACTAACACGGGTAGTTGAATCCACCATTACTGAAACTGCTGGTGCCCTTAGTAACCTGACAGCTGAGCTTCAAGCGGACCGCCTCATGACGTTGCAGAACCGTATGGTCCTTGACGTATTACTTGCAGATCAAGGTGGAGTATGTAAGATGATCCAATCGAGTTGCTGTGTCTTTATCCCAAATAATGCGCCAACAGTATATGAGGCCATTTCTAAGTTACACAAGATCACTGACTCTATTCATGTAGACAAAGGTGATTGGTCACTGATGGGATGGTTCTGGAATCTGTTATCTGCGTGGGGATGGAAGGTTCTGATAGTCATTGGTGTTTTGTTGGTATTTTTATTCTCATGCTGTCTCATCGTTCAGTGTGGTCCTGCCTTATGTGGCCTTTGTGCTGCAACATGCGTAAGAAGACCACCTGTTTTAGGAGATACGCCACGGGATACAATAATGCTCCAACAACTTATCAGTGACCTGATGAATATAGAGATGGATTCTGACTAGAGTAAGTTATTGCCTATGTAAGGGCAAAAGGACGGTCTGAGGTTCTGTAGCGATCCGAACCCGTGTGTTCGGTATCGTAGTACTGACACGATTTTGGTACCAGTGAACCATTTAGTAGGTGACAGTGTTTTCGCTGTGGGCCGAGCATAGATTCACTGAGAAGTAGGACATTCTGTTGTAAATTCATGGCATCCATCTTAGATACGGCATCCATTTTGTTTCTTGCCCTCACATAGTCAATGGACAAGCAATGACCCTGGCTGAATCACCTTGTTAAGGACACGTAAGCTTTAGTCCAAGGAAGCTGATGCTGCGTGACTAGACAGAAGCTACCTCCCTTGCCTGAGGCCAATCATGCTATACTGGTTCTTGTGTTCGTTGGCCTGATCACGATTAGGAGGCCGAAGACAGTAGCCATGCCCGTTTATGACCCACAAGCATCTCTTATCCTACTTATCAATCTTTTACACCTGGCTCCGCTCCTCTCCTTCTGGGCTTTTACTATGGGGAGGATACAATTTTTATGAGGGGGAGGATCGGTCGAAGAATGGAAAACTGACATGAAGACTTGATCGAACACTGGAAACTTTAAAATAATTATCGTTTGGTGTATGTTTATTGTTTGTTTGGGATACCGGGCTAGGCATGAAAGATATTTTTGCAATGCTGCCTGAGGACACATTTGGTGTATTTAAGGAGCGACCCACTTTATACAATTCGAACAGTCTCCTAGATTCTGCCTTTGTGTGGTTCCTACGACTTCTGTGTCCCTGCAGTAAATAAACCTTGGTCTCTGACGCCACCATCGAGAAGCCCGTGTCTCTGTTTATTTGTGCACCAAGGCAGGAAGTAACTCAGGGGTCTTTTGGGTGTTGTTTCCCTGACACCTCTGGACTCTAGAAAAGTCCAGAACCTCACGGTGCGGACGGTGTTTTTTCCATACGGTTGTAACATCGGACGCACGGGATGGATCGTACTTCCGCGGTCGGACTTCACTTTTCACATTTGTACGGTAAATCGTCCGAGGACGTGTCGGACACATTTTTCGACCCGAGGACGTGTGGGGAATAATTCCCAATGCGATTCGTATGGACTTTTTCCCATGCGAATCGTAGTTGGCAGTTTGTACGGCACTTGTACGATTCGTACGGTAAAAAGACCGGATACGAGTCGTACGGGGTGTTTTTTTACAGGATCGTAATCGGCACCTTGGTGTTCAAATGTGAGTCTCTTATCAAGGAAGACTCTGAGATGCCTGACTTTTTCTGCAGGTGTGGGAACTGGGCCTATATTAGAGGGTCACCATTCAGGGGACCAAAAAAGGTTGTTTTTCCCAAACAGCAGGACCTCTGTTTTTCCTGAGTTGAGACTAAGACAATTTGCTCTCATTCATGAGCTAATGTTTGACATTCAGTTTCGAAATTAATCAGCTGTTGTGTCAAAATTCCTAGATATTAAAACTATAATTTGGGTGTCAGCAGCGTAAGGTGCCATCAAAAAACGGAATTTTTTAATTAGATTGACTGAAGGGGTGCTGTAAAGGTTAAAAAGAGTAGGGGTAAAGGACGCACTCTGAGGGATGCCACAAGGAAGAAAAAAGGGTTGAGATGTACATCCATTTATGGCAACACTCTGTTCCCTCTCTGATAGAAAAGTAGCTAGGAGGGATAGAGCAGTGTCCCTAAAGACTAAGCAAACAATTGGTAAGAATTTTGTGATTAACCGTATCAAAGGCCGCGGACAGGTCTAATAAAATCAGGCCTGCGCTGACTCCTCGGTCAGTGTTAGATCTTATATTTTCTGCTGCCGTGATAATGGTTGTTTTGGTGCTGTGTTCTTTGCGGAACACAAATTGATCAGCAATGAGTAGATTGTGTGTGTTAATAAAATCCAATAACTGAAGATTGAGGGGCAGATTTACAAGCCCCGTGCGCCACTTTTGCACCGCCGTTGCATCACTTTGTGACACAGCGGCGGCGCAATGCTAGCGCCATGCTGCGACAGATTTACAACGTGACACCTCTAGGGAGATGCGTCACGCTGTAAAGCCCTGCGCCACATTAAACCTGCATCAGGTTTAATGTATGCAGGGTGGGCGTTACGTCGGAAAAAGCCTCGGAAAAGTAACACAGTGAAATTTACAAGCAGGCGTAAGGCGTGACGCACTATGTTAGGGATAGGGTAGGTTGGAACTGTGCTGGAGTTGCGGTGCGCTTATGACACAACTTCAGCCCTGCACCAACCTTACGCTGGCAGATGCGTCACGCATCTGCTTGTCCTTGCGCCACGATGCACTGCATTGTAAATGCGGCGCATCTGCGGTGGCGCAAGGGCAAACTTGCGTGACGCATCTTGCCTGGTGCATCCCTGCTGATTTGCAGGGATGCCAGCAATAAAATGAGAGGAGCCCTAATTATCCAAGAGGGGGATAGGGCATCAAGTAGACAAAGTCAAAAAAAGAGGATCCCCCTTCGGCACTGATGGATAACAAGCAACAACTTACACCAATCATACAATCACCTGAGTAAGACACCAAATCCTCCGTGGGCCAAGAGTTCCAAGTTATAAAATATTTATTCTCAATAAAACAGAGTCAATTAATCAAACAATCATCATTAAATATATAGATTCCTATGGTTAAACAGAAAGTGCATGCTAAAATCAAAAAATAAAAAACATAAAGGATAAAAAACACATTACAAAACCAAATGTGTATATCATAATTTGGGGAGAACCATACAATATAGAGAGCACAGACACTAGATCCAGATCATCCGTTCTCCTTGCAGCAGTAATTCCAAATACTTGATTTATTTGAATCACAAATGTCTTCACAATCCACAGTCTGGCTTCTTATTGTTGCGTCGACGTGTTTCGGTGGATATAACTTATTGCAAACCACCTTCCTCAGGACATGAATCTATTCCTCCCAAGTAAACTCTTTATAAAAACATATATCTGTATACAAGATACAGTGCACCATCAGATAAAATGCAGGTAAGAACCTTGCAGGATTCCAAACAGGGGACAAATGTCACTCCTTGTAGCCGTATTTATAAACTGACTTCAGAATCTGTATATGGCCTTGTCCACATCTGAGGATTTTACTGGTGGCAGCACTTTCTTCCTTATACAAGCTCCCCTGAAAATCTATGTGGGACAGAAGAAGCTTGTTCCAAGATGTGACACTGGGATGTGCGTCTGCTTTTTAATAGTAACTTAAATCATAACAGATTACTCAGGTTAGGTACGTGCTGAATGTGGCAAGTAGTCCTATAGTTTGTCCATAATTCTTCTCTCTCAAAGTAATAGATAAAAAATAGAATCAGGAGAAAGCTTTCCTCGCGGGTCCAAGATCCACCGTCTATCTTCTTCTCGTGAAATACGGAAGTATATATACTTCCGTATATACTATAGGACTACTTGCCACATTCAGCACGTACCTAACCTGAGTAATTTGCTATGATTTAAGTTACTTTTAAACTTTTTTGGAGTAAAATATCTTGTCTTTTCCTGTAAGATCATAGATAAATATGTGGAGAAGGCCTTGCTATATTTGATTTAATCAGGGGCTGAATTTTTTTTTCGAAACTTTTGTTCTAAGTAGCGGCACTTCTTTTTTTGATTTTTGAGATCAGCTGTATATCAAGGTTCCGGTAATGCTCTTCTATTATTTGACTGTTTGGCAGGAGGGGCTCAGAGCATTGAGGCATTCCTGAGCAACATGTGATAGTTAGCAGACATACTGTTTGGGTCTGTCCGGTTAATTGGGGGAGAGGATTATAGAAATCTACTGAGCTGTTCAGGAACAATTGTATGCCATGGTCTCAAAGTTTTCTGAAAGGAAGAAGAAACCGTAGGTTTTAGATTTCCGACACTGACGTTCAAGAAAAGCTGAATGATTGAACCAAGTGAGAGGGAGAGCTTTATCAAAGAAAGAGATGGCTTACAATATAAAATAAATTATAAATTATAAAATATTAAATTTAATACATATACTATTCCCACTACAATTTATACAAAAGTACGCAAACTGTTATAGTAAGCATGTATAAAATGTACTACTCACATTTCACATAACACTAAAGTATTAAAACTAGGTAAAATTTACAATTCTTCCTACATTCAATGGCAGCAGTAGGGAAAGTGTTGGATTGCGGAGGGGTAAAATTTACTATTCCCACTCCAGTCAATGGAGCAGTAAAGAAAGTGTTTGATTGCGTAGGGGTAAAACTCAATATTACCACTCCAATAAATACAACAGTAGAGGAAGTGTTGGAATGTGGAGGGGTAAGATGTACTATTCCCACTCCAGTCAGTGCAACAGTAGGGAAAGTGTTGGATTGCAGAGGGGTAACATTTACTATTCCCACTCCAGTCAGTGAAACAGTAGGGAAATTGATGGATTGCTGAGTGGTACAATTTACTCCCACTCCAGTCAGTGCAACATTAAAAACAAATACATTATTTTCAAAACAATAACATTATTTAAAAAACAAAGTAAATAAAGACTAATATTCCTATATAGAAAAAATATCAAATATATATTCAATATTAAAAATAAAAAGAATAAACATATTACAAATAACTGCAAATATTATTACAAATAAAAAGCAAAAATAGTTTTCAAAATTATTTATCAACAAAAAAATATTTATTAAACACATTTAATTTAGTTACTTCTAGCCCCATAACCCCACAAAACTCACAACATGCACCTAAAACCTAACTTTCGAAAGATAATTATTTACACTTTTAATATAAATATTTATCAACAAACTAATTATTATTTGTTAAATATTAATTAATTATAATTGATTTACTTCCCACGATATACCCCCACAAAACACATAACACACTCCTAAAATGTGACAGAAAATAAATTCCCAAATTATCTCAAATAATTATCAATTTAATGATTTATATCTCTTAAAAAATAATCTATTAGGTACTTAAAAAACATTTTCTCCCCACCCTATACCCCTACAAAACCCACGACCCTCATCCAAAATCAAAAAGAAATTGCACAATTAACATAATTAACTATGAATTAATTAATTAATTAATATCAATTAGAAACTAACCATTAATTAATAAAAATAAATCACTTCCCATCTGTGCCCCTATTGACCCCACAATCCACACATAAAATTTATATTAAAAAAATGTGTAGCAAAATTAATATAATTAATTATCAATTAAATAGTATATGAATAACAAAATAATCATTAATTTCTTATAATAAAACACTTTCCACCCTTTACCCCTTTAAACCCACAAACCACTATGGCACAACAAAATACAAAAATGTATTAATTTAAATTTATTACTGCTAAAAATATTACAAATATATTTAAAAACATAAACAATAATTGTACAAAAAATGTACATCATATACATTTGAAATAGTTAACAATAATTAAAAAAACAATATTATTCGCAACTATATTTTTGTAAACTATATTAATGACTTCAATATTTTAAAAATCGATATTACTTACATTAAAATCGATATTCTTGACAACTATATTCCTGCTGATGATATTTCCATATGATGATATTTTGGACACAATATTTTGGTATGACAATATTTTAGATTTAATATTTTACGATGTCTGGCAGACTTGCATCCTCCGCACACCGTATCGGTTCAGCATACCTAATTGCAATGTGACTGCACATGGAGCGGTCGCATACTCCCATTTCCCTATGGGAGCTTGTGCTGCAGCCATAATCCGGCCGCAGCACAAGCTCCCATAAAGAAAGGGGAGTTTGTGCAAATCTGTGCACCGTGTGGCAGGCACCTGTCAGTGCCTGCCAAACGGTGCAGGTATTTACATGGGGGCACAATGGGTGCCCCCTCGCCCCCAACCGGAGGCTGCAGGTTTAAGGGGCCCTGCTAGGGTACTCCAATGCCGCTTTCTGACAACCTTCCATTTTGGAAACTCGACATGGAAACCCTATCAGAAACTGACATCATAATCCTAACGGCAAAACTGCCGTCCGTTGGGATTACATGCAGGTCTTCGACTGGCTGACAGGCTCCTTGAGTTTGTCAGAATCCAGCCGGAATTATTGTCCGCTTTCAGTTGCGACTGCCTGCATTGTAATGTGGCGGTCTAAACTAGAAAAGCAATAAGGCTCAAAAAGCCTCCAACCTGACCTGTGGTCGGAGGCTTTCAGAACCTCATCGTAATTAGGCCCTTTATCAGAATACCAAAACACTGTTCACTGTGCATAGGTCAGGTATAAAGGCATACTGTGTCTCCACTAAAATCTCTGGGGCATATTATCAACGATTCACGTTGAACATCGCCAATCACGCTTAGCGCGATTTTGAATATCGCCTTATATCGCCGGTTCACATCACCGTGTTAGCAGCGTATTTGCAATGATTATCGAACAGGCGATGTGAAATCTGGCGATATACGGCGATTTTCATCAATATCGCCTGAAAACTAGCGATATTACAACTGCGCTGATGGACATGTTGTTAATAGGGAGAGGTGGATGTAACCTTACAATCCACCTCCCATTATGCACATGGCTAAGTCAAAATATTTGTAGACGTTAGTTTTTCCCCGATATACGCGGTTAGCGCAGCTTTTTTCTTCCCTACGCGAGTACTGGCCAGGCTTGTAAATACCGCAATGTGTGGTTAGCGAATATTTTCATGGTGTTCACTGAAAGGTACGCCTATTTTGCATCTCATTAGCGATGCGAAGCGAGGCGATACCAAAACGGCTGCTAACATGCGCTAATGCATGTTAGCGCTGCCTTGTTAATAGGGCGATGAAATTATCGCTGCTTTAGCGGCAAAAAGTGCCGCTAAAGCAGCATTAATGCCCTTGTAAATATGCCCCTCTGTGTCTTCAGCAGAAGTCTGCTGACGCAACATATGAGCCCTAAAAATAACAAAGCTGAGGAGTCTATTCAGGAAAATGGATTGGAACATTTAAGGTTATCTCCAATGTTAAAGACTGAAATGATAATGGATTCATGCGATGAGCTCAGGATAGAGTGCTGCGCTAACTTATCACAATGGTAAACAAGGGCCCTCAAAGATTAAGGTTTGTTCATAAAATCGATGGGGACCTCGTTGTGCCCTGGAACTTTCCTACTTGGACTAACCATTACTTCCTCTAATGAGAAACTCATCTTGTTCATGAGAGATACTTTGCAAAATATTCTGGGCTGAGCAAATGGCATTGTAACGTGGGAAAGTGATTTACCCACGTTGAGAGTGATAGTTTGCATCAAGTGCTGTCATCATCCGGGGTCAATGAGGAAATATTTCCAATCCTAAATAAATCTTATGAGTTTTTATTTGAGGAAACCTAAGTCAGCTTTTCTGATGCTTCATTTTAAAGTTTATTATCAAGCCATAATACACATTTTTTACCCTTTGCTACTATGGCCAATTTTGGAAAGAAAACATGTAGTGCCTTACTAGCATCCTATACCTTTTCTATCAAATCATTTATTTCTCAAAAGCATGGACCTCCTACATAAGGGAGCCCTAAAAATAGAAGTGGCATATTCTGTTACTCAAGCAAAAGATGCAAGGGTGTCAAAGCTGTCAGCGCAATCAATCAGACCATGTTTCTGACTGTTGATGGAACTACTGCCCTTTCAGTAAGAGACGTAGGATCTTTCTTTTCCCATTTCAAGCGCAGTCCTTATTGATCAAAAAATTCTCTCCCACGGAGACCTAGGCTTGAATGAATAAGGAGGCTTGGGGGACCAAATGTTAACACAAGAGGATTGTGATTGCTCCAATTTTTTGAAATAATCTTTAAATTAACAACTCTCTGCAGGTTAGTTGCAATGAAAATATAACTTTGTTCTGCTTTTTGCACCCTTTGGCTTTTAATTCGGCAAAAAGTTTTTATTGTCTGCCAACTTAGAGTTTTAGGAAGGGATTTCCTCTTGTCTGTAAGTTAAGTGAAATTCTATTCTAAGTGTGATGGGGTGCTATTATTTTTAGCTGTTATGATTACATACTTTTTGGTTTCACATACTTAATTTTCCTTCAGTTTTTGTTTGAAATTAATGCTAACGATTATGTTTATTGTAAACTATCCAAGGCCCAGGCTCAGTGCCAACTGAATGCTTAGAACCTTGCTTGAATACATACAGAACACTGGCACAGGATTCCAATTGATAACGACATTGAACTATAGTTTAGATGAAAACTGAAATAAAACTACAAATGAATGTGGACAAAGGTATAACAAACAGAGACTATCCAGAGTTAATGCCCATGGTAAGAAATAAATACTTCAAAACATTTCAAACATGTCACTGGAAGCCATAGCACAAA
Organism: Triturus cristatus; assembly: GCF_964204655.1. NCBI lineage: Eukaryota > Metazoa > Chordata > Amphibia > Caudata > Salamandridae > Triturus > Triturus cristatus. The sequence goes on from NC_140585.1 coordinate 773,053,569, forward strand.
GCAGATAGGCTTAATTAACGAAAATGTGCAAAGGATTTAAAAGTACCTTCACAGTTAAAAAGTCAAATACACAACACAATGAAAATCGCACTCCAACTTTCTATAGACTAATTTAATGCACAAAATAACACAAAGGGTCTGATTATGACTGTCGGTTGTGGGCCGCCCGCCATCTTTCTCTGCGGTCCACTCATCACCTTACGATGCGGCAGGCAGAGGCATCAGGCCGAGGAACCATCCGCTGCTGTCCTGATGGGCTCCGTGAGCCTGTCAAAGCATCAGAAATGCTCATAATCCCTTAATGAGGGCCGAGCCAGTCTCGGTTCCGCCATTGGAAACATAAAACCATTTTCTGACAGCCTTTCAATGTCGGCCTTTCCACCATGGAAAGGCTGTCGGAAATGACTATGGGGCCCCAAGCAGGGCCTCCTTCCCCCTACCGCAGTGATGCCCCTCTTAACAACCCTGCACATGTGGCAGGCACTGCTTCCAGTTCCTGTGTGTCCTACTGCAAACAATCCTAGAGTGCTTCACTGTGCCTAAATCCAAGATGATGAAGCCCTTGTCCCCTTGTATAGAGTATGTGTGCCCACCATAGAGGAGTGGTCAGGGTAATCAGCAACCCTTGCTCTGTGGCCAATTCAAACCAGTTCCGGGTTCAGACACTCTCCCACTAGGAATGGTGCCTGCCCAACTGGAGGAAAATAGAAGGGCCCTGCCAATGTGTGAGCTCACATTCGCCTGTGACAGGGTAGGCAAGTCAATCAAGTTCTTCTGCATAACCCAGATGATCATCTCTCCACATCCAAGTCCTTTGTCCTAGCTCTCAGAGCAAGCTCACACCTTATTAAAGGGGGCTAATCAGCTCTTGGGTGAGAGTTGTAGCTCATGCAGATGGGACTCTAGAGGCTATAGGCAAGGAAAAGGTAACTTTCTAAATGTATTGTTTCTAAAGTAGTTATTTCAAATCTTACTTTACCAGTAAATTGGGCTTGTAATAAACATTTCAGAATGTCCATGAATCAGATCTGGAGATGTTTTCTAGCCATAGATAATATAATTACATGTAATATTGCATACTCTTGCTTTCCTATAGAAAAGCTAACTCTGTTACAGTTAAAATTGCTTGTGTGCCTTTTCACTGTAAGGGCATCTTTAACATTAAACTTCCACATTACCTACTTTTTAAAACTGTGCACACTGCCTTATGGGCGTTAGGGTCACTTAGAGGTGACTTCATAATATTTCAAAGGATAATTTAGGCCTGCCAAAAGGGATTATTTTGACAGGTAGGCTTTTAGTCACTGCAACTGTAGTGGATGGCACAATGGGTGCTGCAGCCCAGTAGTGACATTTATCTTACAGAGCCTGGGCACACTTTGTCACATATACTATGACTGTATAGGAAATTAGGATTATACCCAATTTCTACATGTTTGACGGGTCAGAGCACATGTACTGGGGACTGGTAAGCAGAGTCCCAGTGCATAGAATAGAAAAACAACACAGCATCAATCAAAAAACAAGCATTGGAATAGCCAATAGGTCTCACCTTTGGGACATTATAAGTGTTTTACCCAAGCTCTTGGATTTGCCAATGTCTTTACGCTATGTTATACAGCAGTGTGACTGCTATGCAGCATGTTGAAATGTTATAATAAAAAGTGTTATAAGCATTTTTGTTATCTTATATATATCCAAGAAGACATTATGTAGAACTGAACAATCCTATTAAAAAAGACGGGAGAAGGGGCCATCTGGCACTGGACCAGTAGGAACCCTGAACGTTGGATGGCCAAACAAAATAAACAATGAGTAAAATTGCCTCAGCCTCAACCAAGCACCCAAGGGAAGGTCAATGGAAACCAATGGACCAATATAAAGCCAGCATTTCAGAATGGCACAACAAAGAAGCCATGGTATTAGTTAAAGCCCATATTGTTGTAGATTATGTATCGCAGAGCAGCGCATGCTCTTTGACTCTAGCTTTAACCTAAAAATGGTGACAAATGTAAAAAGAAGGGTTAAAAGAGTGGAGAAAGTAGGGATGAAATGAAACCTTCAAGAGTGAGACAATGAGATCGTAAGTGTAGAAAAGGTGGAGGAGAGAGGCATGAGGAGAGCACAAGGTTTGACAACTATGGTATTCACCAGCAGCACTGACTTCAAGGTCCAAAGAAACACTTCAGATTTCCTGGCTTTATGTTTTTTCTCTAATTAAGAAGCGGCATGCCCTATAAAAAAGCCATATCTATTTACCTTGCCGGTGTTGTTGAATGAGCCCCATTAACTCATAACTACTAAGGTGCCGATCACGATCCGGCAAAAACCGGGTACGAACCGTCGGACGGAGCATAATCTCCGCCCGACGCGTACCCGGTCGACAATTTTTACAAACAAGGAATTACGATTCGCACGGGTACACCATTACCGTACGATTCGTAAAAAAGCCCGACCGAACAAAAAACACCTACCAATGCGATCCGGGAAAGCGACGACCTGACGTCGGGACGCTCGCAGCCAGCCATTCACGACCCAGGAATCACGATTCGCACCGACGTCACCCCGCACGGTGAATATTTAGCGGCAGCCAAAAACTGCCGGGAAATCAGGACGACGCGAACAAGGACCACCAGTACGCGACGGACAGACGACGACGCGAACAAGGAGGACCAGTACGCGACGGACAGACATGGACCCGAACCTACGAGTCATCCCTGCCCTCATAGCAGTACACCTCCTCTACAGGTTACGACGCAGACGCCGCAGAAGGTCAGAATAACTAAGGGAGGGGGGAAAGTGGGGTGGGGTGGGGGTGGCACGACCAGGGCAGGCCACAAAACAACCACATAAGTCACACACCACACATGGCCTGGACATACCTGACTCCCATGCCCTGGTCACCACGAGGGGGTGGGGGCGTGTCCTGATAAGCCAGCGACCGCCACAACGGAAGTCCGTCACCACGCGAACCGGCAACACAACCAGACAGGTACGTCCCGTACCCACGCCTGAAGAGCGTGGGTACCAGTCGGACCACGCCCACACACGTCACCCCAACAATGGCGGGACGGATCGCACCCACGTGGCAAAGGCCTGGGTACGGGCCGCACAAACATCACATAGCGTGGGGACGGATATGTACGGACCCTACCCCCACCCCGTATGCAAGGAGCGTACCCCCCAGCCCAACAGTGCAAGTACGACCCGTACCCCCACCCGCATATGCATGGAGCGTACCCCCACCCCAACAGTGTAAGTTCGACCCGTACCCTCACCCGCGTATGCATGCAGCGTACCCCCCATGCCAACAGTGTAAGTACGACTCGAACCCCCACCCACGAATGCAAGGAGCGTACCCCCCAGCCCAACAGTGTAAGTACGACCCGTACCCCCACCCGCGGACGTACGGAGCGTACCCCCACCCCAACAGTGTAAGTTCGACCCGTACCCCCACCCGCGTATGCATGCAGCGTACCCCCCATGCCAACAGTGTAAGTACGACTCGAACCCCCACCCACGAATGCAAGGAGCGTACCCCCCAGCCCAACAGTGTAAGTACGACCCGTACCCCCACCCGCGAAAGCAAGGAGCGTACCCCCCATGCCAACAGTGTCAGTACGACCCGTACCCCCACCCGCGGACGTACGGAGCGTACCCCCACCCCAACAGTGTAAGTTCGACCCGTACCCTCACCCGCGTATGCATGCAGCGTACCCCCCATGCCAACAGTGTAAGTACGACCCGTACCCCCACCCGCGAATGCAAGGAGCGTACCCCCCATGCCAACAGTGTCAGTACGACCCGTACCCCCACCCGCGTATGCAAGGAGCGTACCCCCCATGCCAACAGTGTAAGTACGACTCGAACCCCCACCCACGAATGCAAGGAGCGTACCCCCCAGCCCAACAGTGTAAGTACGACCCGTACCCCCACCCGCGAATGCAAGGAGCGTACCCCCCATGCCAACAGTGTCAGTACGACCCGTACCCCCACCCGCGGACGTACGGAGCGTACCCCCACCCCAACAGTGTAAGTTCGACCCGTACCCTCACCCGCGTATGCATGCAGCGTACCCCCCATGCCAACAGTGTAAGTACGACCCGTACCCCCACCCGCGAATGCAAGGAGCGTACCCCCCATGCCAACAGTGTCAGTACGACCCGTACCCCCACCCGCGTATGCAAGGAGCGTACCCCCCATGCCAACAGTGTCAGTACGACCCGTACCCCCACCCGCGTATGCAAGGAGCGTACCCCCCATGCCAACAGTGTAAGTACGACTCGAACCCCCACCCACGAATGCAAGGAGCGTACCCCCCAGCCCAACAGTGTAAGTACGACCCGTACCCCCACCCGCGAATGCAAGGAGCGTACCCCCCATGCCAACAGTGTCAGTACGACCCGTACCCCCACCCGCGGACGTACGGAGCGTACCCCCACCCCAACAGTGTAAGTTCGACCCATACCCCCACCCGCGTATGCAAGGAGCGTACCCCCCATGCCAACAGTGTAAGTACGACTCGAACCCCCACCCACAAATGCAAGGAGCGTACCCCCCAGCCCAACAGTGTAAGTACGACCCGTACCCCCACCCGCGAATGCAAGGAGCGTACCCCCCATGCCAACAGTGTCAGTACGACCCGTACCCCCACCCGCGGACGTACGGAGCATACCCCCACCCCAACAGTGTAAGTTCGACCCGTACCCCCACCCGCGAATGCAAGGAGCGTACCCCCCATGCCAACAGTGTAAGTACGACTCGAACCCCCACCCACGAATGCAAGGAGCGTACCCCCCAGCCCAACAGTGTAAGTACGACCCGTACCCCCACCCGCGAATGCAAGGAGCGTACCCCCCAGCCCAACAGTGTAAGTACGACCCGCACCCACACCCGCGGACGTACGGAGCGTACCCCCACCACACCAGTGTCAGTAGACTCGTACCCTCACCTCGAATGCATTGTGCGTACCCCCACCGTGTATGTGCCAAGCGCACATATCCTGAAATCGGAGGTGTGTGTGCAGAGTCCACCCAGCAGTGCCCTGAGACAGGAGGGGTGGGTGTGGAGTCCTCCCAGCAGTGCCCTGAGACAGGAGGGGTGGGTGTGGAGTCCTCCCAGCAGTGCCCTGAGACAGGAGGGGTGGGTGTGGAGTCCTCCCAGCAGTGCCCTGAGACAGGAGGGGTGGGTGTGGAGTCCTCCCAGCAGTGCCCTGAGACAGGAGGGGTGGGTGCAGAGTCCTCCCAGCAGTGCCCTGAGACAGGAGGGGTGGGTGCCCATCACTCCCAGCAGTGCCCTGATACAGGAGGGGTGTAACACATGTGTGTGAGGCCAGAATTATCCACATGCATACTGGCTACAAGGGAACATGTCCCCATGAACTCATGTCAACAGACTCCACACACAAGTACAGTGATCACCAAGGATGCCACGATTGTCGCAGGTGGAGACATGGCCCTGCATGCATGGCCAAAGTAGAAGGGCTCCGTCACACACACAGCTCATGTAGACACAGCTCTGCGCTAAACATTGGGAACACCCTGCAGGGAAGAAAGCTGGGTACACAGAGGAAGGAATACACCCTGGGACAAGTGCACCATGCAGTAACTGCTTACATGAACAAAGAAAGTTAGCCAACACCTTGTGATGGCACACAGATCACAGGGTCCCACCAATGAGCAGTACACTACTACACATCCCACACACCCAAACCCTTACACACCACCCAAAACCATGTAGCAGCCCCACCAACACCAATACCAGCATAGCAGTAGTGTGATAATGAAAACAAAATTAAGCTTTATTCAGCATGAGCACAATGTCCGTGGATCGCAGGCAGTTCAATCTTCACAAAGCCCATAGGGCAGTCAATGATTCTCAGCTGGATGGGGGACACAGTGGGATGCGTGTCCCCTACATTGCCTGCACAGTCAAATGGCATCGTCTTCCACACTGGTGAGGGCATCAGGGGGGGGGGGAAGCAACAGGCACCGCAGGGACATCAGGGCAAAGGGGCGGCGTTGTGGGTGCAGGGATGGAGGACTCCACCACAGGGGGTGGGTCAGTGCCAAAGGCGGAGGCCAGGATGGCACTACACACCTTTGCAAGGTCCTCCAGGGAGTCCCCTGCACCCGAAGGGACCTCAGGCCCCAAGGAGGGGGGGGGTCAGAGGGATGGGTCGCAGCGCCACCGGGGGAGGGTGGAGACAGGGGGGGAGACTCAACCACCCTGACCGGGGACCTCCTTGACCGCTTGCGTGGTGATGTAACTGTGGGGCTCAGGGACAGAGCGGCCATGAAGGTGTCCTTGGGGGAGATGTGGCCAGGAGAGCTGAGGGGAGGGGATTTGGAGGGAGTGGACTGGGTGGAATGCGGACTCCCACTATGGCTGCGTGTCACACGTTTGCCCCCCGACCCAGTGGGTGTGCCTACCTCACCCTGTGTGTGCGTGTCAGGAGGAGTGCGGTGGACCTTCCCTGCTGGTGTGGTGCCCGTGTCCGTTGATGTGGGTGCATGCCGACGTCTGGGTGTACGTGTGACAGGCATGGGAGTGGGAAGTGTGGATGGGGCAGGGGTAGGTGGGGGGAGGTCGCGCTGCAGGAGACCCACTGCTGCAGTCAGTGTGGAGTCGATGGACCTCAGCAAGTTGCGTTGGTCAGCCTGCGATGAATGAATGCCCTCCAAGAAAGCCTCGATGTTGGTGAGGGTTTTGCCGTGGGCATGGAGGACATTAAGGATCGCAGCCTGACCAACCTGCAGTTGCCGCTGGATGTCCACAGACTCTGCATTGGCGGCAGCAGTGGAGATAGGGGCAGGGGGTGCGGTGCCTGGCAGGAAGGAGACATGCTGTGACCGGGCACGCTGGGAAGGGACACGAGCAAGTGGGAGGCGGCTGGTGGAAACTGAGGGGGCGGTGCGAGGTGTTGTTTCGCTGTCAGCTGCTGGTGCAGCCTCCGCCCACTTGGAGACATCGTCCCCGGACCTGTCAGCTTCGTAGTCTGATGTGCCAGTCGACAGGTCCTCGGCCACACTCTCCTCCGCCTCTGTACCACTCGATGTGCCAGACCCGATGTCACGGCTGGCACTGGTGCTCGGTCCCTCCGCCTGGTCTGTGTCCATGTCTCCCTCCGTGTCCCCCGACGATGCTGTGGGCAGGGTGGAGAGACAGAAATAATCAGACATCTGTACACATCTGTCACATGAGTCCAATCCACATAGGTAACATTGCATGGCCTGAAAAGGAAGATCCCTAACATCTACTGAACAGGGTACCGATGTAGGGCATGAAACACACAGTTGGTTGAGCCACCATGCCACTGAAATACCATGGAGAGCATGAGACAATAGCTAAACACAGGAAAAGGAGTCTGACATAGCACCCAGGCCCTGGGGACAATCCAGCACTGCATCTGCACCACACAGCGTTGGCGAAAATACCGATGACCAGGGACGATATCCATGAACTTGAGACACATGCTGCATAGGTAATGCTGAAAACATGCACAACATGACTCTGTCACTGCACATTGCGTGTGTGTCCAGACACATCACACACTGCCCAGACCCAGCAAGTGGTAATCAGGATTTAACACATAGGCATTGCCCGCCCCAACAAGACCCTACACGAGGCAAATTGTTGAGACACAGGTGGCACCAACATCTCATAGTCTGGGTGATACACACAGGGGGAGCCAAAAAGCGAGATTGAACGCCAAACAGCCAAGGTGCGCCTGTACAAATAATGTGGTACCAGTGCCCATCCTCAGATGAGTATAGCAAGACACACAGGCACTGGCAACTGTGAGTATGAAGAAGGACAATCAGGTCAGGCTGCACAGTGGACACCTGTACAAAATAGCACGTCTATATACATGGTGACAGGGGACAATGGCAGAGAGCACAACTTACGCTGTAGACACTGACAGTGGCCACGTTTATGATGACACATACACCACTGAGGAAAAGGTGCCCCAGGGGACAGTAGTGGGCACGCAACTACATGCTACTGAATGGTAATGACTGCAACACACGTCACCATCCCTGCACTATGTGTATCACACACTCATGCACATCATGTCACAGGCCACTACATGGGACATGCGCGCTGTAAGGCATGACACATGAGAGACCAACTCCCATGTCTGGAGTCAGCATCAGTGCCAACTGATATGGAACCCACATGCAGTGAACTTGACAGTGCACAGGCAATGTCCCACAACCTGTTACACACCACCCCCACACATGATGCTACAGACATTGTTCCCGTGGACAAAGCGCCAGCCTACATTACCCTGTGAAGGAGTGACTACACACAGACCAGGGAACACATTGCAAGGAGGGGAAGGGTGGCAGGGGCACAGCGCTATGCTGGGGCAAACAGGATCTGCACAGCACCTTTAAACCCTGCCAGTGAATTCATGCTACTGTGCCCTTACAAATGCCGGTGACACACAACAAACACACATGTACCTACCCCCTTCCGGCTGCTGCATCGCCTGTAAGCGCCTCTCCAGGTCTGGAAAGACCACCGGCAGCACACGCCTGTGGAGGTGGCTCAGACGGCGGCGGCCGCGGTTCTTGTGGCTCTCAGGTGAGTCCCCCAGCAGGAGCCGTGCAATCCTCCGCGTCCAGCACCGGATATCCTGCCAGCGTTTCCTCACCTGGGGCAGGCTCCGCCTCCGACCATCCACACGCCTCACGGCACTGACGGCGGTCAGCCAGATCTGCTCCTTGGCAGTGGCGCCTACCTGTGAGGAAGAACAAGTGACACCACATCAATACACCAGCCACATGTCACAGAGAGACATATGGGTACATATTAGCTGGTTACAACACGGCATGTCATGCAGCCAACGCATTGCACCTTTGTCATAGGGACATCATCCCCTGGTGAGGGGAAAAAGCACTACGTGCCACAGTGGGTACACAGGTGGAATGATGGCAATGTCACAATCAATGATCAAGGCTCACCCTGTGCATCACACCCACCCCTCCTGTCTCAGGGCACTGCTGGTAGTGATAGGCACACACCCCTCCTGTCTCAGGGCACTGCTGGGAGCACACTGTACCCACCCCTCCTGTCTCAGGGCACTGCTGGGAGCACTCTGTACCCACCCCTCCTGTCTCAGGGCACTGCTGTTAGTGATAGGCACACACCCCTCCTGTCTCAGGGCACTGCTGGGAGCACTCTGTACCCACCCCTCCTGTCTCAGGGCACTGCTGGGAGCACTCTGTACCCACCCCTCCTGTCTCAGGGCACTGCTGGGAGCACTCTGTACCCACCCCTCCTGTCTCAGGGCACTGCTGTTAGTGATAGGCACACACCCCTCCTGTCTCAGGGCACTGCTGGGAGCACTCTGTACCCACCCCTCCTGTCTCAGGGCACTGCTGGGAGCACTCTGTACCCACCCCTCCTGTCTCAGGGCACTGCTGTTAGTGATAGGCACACACCCCTCCTGTCTCAGGGCACTGCTGGGAGCACTCTGTACCCACCCCTCCTGTCTCAGGGCACTGCTGGGAGCACTCTGTACCCACCCCTCCTGTCTCAGGGCACTGCTGTTAGTGATAGGCACACACCCCTCCTGTCTCAGGGCACTGCTGGGAGACATCAGGCACCCCCCCCCTGGGACCCCCCCGACAGTACATGGCATGTGTGTTACACCTGGACGCAATGGCAGAAGTCACAGTCACAACATAGGGACAGTCTGTGGCAGTGGCCTATGCACTCACCTGATACCCTGGTCGCCCATACAGCATGGGGTACTGTGGGAGGATCACATCCAGCAGAGCCATGTTCTCCTCCAGGGTGAATGGCTGTGTCCTCTCCACAGCCCTTGACATGGTTCCAGAGAATCAGTAGCAGCAGCTGGGTCGACGAATGCAAAGATGTGCAGGCAAGTGCTCCCTCATGGGACCTGGCTGCCTTATATGTGCCCTTCTGCCCAGTCTCATGCACAGGAGTACAGAGAGATTGGTCACTCACATTTGCATCCTATGTTTCCACCAATCCCTACAAACCTAGCAGTCTGTGTGTTCTCTATCGGTTTCATTCTCCTGCATGATGTCAGCCCCACAAACACATTGCAACAAAGTAGACAAATTCCAACTGACTTCTGCTGTGCACCTTCCAGAACAATTTCGAATTTTGAACTTGGTCTCCATGACAACCAGCATGCATGTAGGCCTTAATACTTGTCCCCTATGTAATTTGGAGCATCACACACAGGTACGGTGCGTGTGGGGGCCCTAGGGCACCCCAAATGCATGGCAACGGCCCGTACATGCATGCCTACCCTCTCCATCACTATGGGTCTGCACGCGTATGCGTACCCGTAGTGGTACGGACCGTACACTCGCATCTACGCTCACTATCACTATGGGTCTGCACGCGTATGCGTACTCGTAGTGATAGTGAGCGTAGATGCGAGTGTACGGTCCGTACCACTACGGGTACGCATACGCGTGCAGACCCATAGTGATAGTGAGCGTAGATGCGAGTGTACGGTCCGTACCACTACGGGTACGCATACGCGTGCAGACCCATAGTGATAGTGAGCGTAGATGCGAGCTTACGGTCCGTACCACTACGGGTACGCATACGCGTGCAGACCCATAGTGATAGTGAGCGTAGATGCGAGTGTACGGTCCGTACCACTACGGGTACGCATACGCGTGCAGACCCATAGTGATAGTGAGCGTAGATGCGAGTGTACGGTCCGTACCACTACGGGTACGCATACGCGTACAGACCCATAGTGATAGTGAGCGTAGATGCGAGTGTACGGTCCGTACCACTACGGGTACGCATACGCGTGCAGACCCATAGTGATAGGGCCGTACACTCGCATCTACGCTCTCTATCACTATGGGTCTGCACGCGTATGCGTACCCGTAGTGGTACGGACCGTACACTCGCATCTACGCTCACTATCACTATGGGTCTGCACGCGTATGCGTACTCGTAGTGGTACGGACCGTACACTCACATTTACGCTCTCCATCACTATGGGTCTGCACGCGTATGCGTACCCGTAGTGGCACGGACCGTACACTCGCATCTACGCTCGCCATCACGATGGGTACACATACGGCAGCACTCCCACAGTGATTTGGGAACATGCACAGGCCCTCTCAGCAGCAGTACGGTGGATTTTACACATCACTGTGGTGATAGGCGACACACATGTAGGAATAGGGCGGACATACTTGTCCATGGATGGACATACTTGTCCAGGAATGGACATCAAGGCATCGTCTGTGCATTACCACATGTGTGGGGCACAGGTGTCACAGGCTGTGATGTGGAACATGCCTCCTGAGTGGAGAAGGCACCAGATGTATGATGAGATGTGTACATGTGTACTGTGTGAGGGTGCAATGTGTGCCAGGCATGCCCTTGACTCCTTTGACATGTGTGCATGTGGGACTGCACACTTGGGGTGAGCGTCACTGGCATGGCACCGACACCAACACACGGAAGTGTCCCATGATGCCAGGTACAGGGGTCATGACACATGACTTATCACTACCCACAGTGCACAATGTGACTATGCCATATATGTGTCCGGGATTTACATCAGGTTGATGTTGTAGCACCCTCAAAAGCTGCAGCCGTTGCAGCAACCAACATGTGGCTGTGTGTAGATTGTCATTGCACACTGTTCCCAACACCATGCCACATGTGTTCTCGGATGTGAGGTGCACATGTATGCAAGGGACACGGAGTAGCGTGACAAGGCCATGTCAGCAAACTCACAAGGAATGTGTGGTGAGTCATGACATGTGCACCTTCATGGCAAGGTGTGTGGGCTGGACTAGTGTAATGTCATGTGACCTGTGGCTCAAGTGTTCCGCTGCCAGTCTCTGCAATCGGCATCACACTTCTGCTGATGTGTGGGTGTATGTCACTCCTGTCTTGCGTCGGGCAGTGCACTTGCACTGGGACACAGCTATTTCCATGGCGTGGCATGGGGAGGTTCTCAATCACCGTGTGTAGCTGGGTCTTGGAAGGAGTGTCACCTTGCATCCATACGTGTCCTGGGCATGTAGCACATGCCTGACTCCCTATGTGGCATGTGTGTATTGCCAGATTTACATGTGCTCAGTAGACATGAGTTGTTCTCGTAGTGCACTCACTCTTCCTTGTCACTTCCAAATTACTGCAGAGCGCCTCCTGTTGCCCGAAGAATTCCAGACTTGGCCACCATGCAGGAGAATGACAGGATCCGGCTCTACCGCTTCACCCAACCGTTGATTCTGGAGCTGACGGCGAGACTGGCACCACACCTGCAACCGCAGCACAGGTATCCTACGGCACTGACACCCCAGCTGAAGGTAATGGCTGCCCTACATTTCCTTGCCACGGGTACCTTCCAAAATACCATAGCTCATGTTGGTGGCATGTCCCAGAGCATGTTCAGCGGTGTGCTGCATGATTTCTTGGAGGCCATGTTGATTCACCTGGATGACTTCATCAAGTTCCCAACCCCTGAACAGATGACTGAGGTCAAGCGTGGTTTCTATGCCCTGGGAGGGATGCCCCATGTCATTGGGTCCATAGATGGGACACATGTAGGTTTGGTACCACCACACGCACGGGAGGTGGCGTACCGCAATCGGAAGCACTACCACTCCATCAATGCCCTTGTGGTGTGTCTGTCCAACATGGTGATTTCACATGTCTGTGCTCGTTTCCCAGGATCAGCACACGATGCCTACATCATGAGGCGTAGCGGGATGCCTGATATGATGATGCAGCTGCGCAACGAACGAGCATGTGTTGTTGGTGGGTACAGTCTGTCTGTCCTGTATTCTGTTTGGCCGAGCAGCACTACCGCTTCGCCAGTTCTAACGATATCCATGTGCTTTCCATTTAGGGGACGCTGGCTATCCCAACATGCCTTGGCTGCTGACACCTCTCCGCAACCCCATCACGCCGGCCCAGCTCCGCTACAACACCGCCCATGGCCGGACAAGGCGAGTGATAGAGAGGACGTTTGGCATGCTGAAGAGCCGATTCCGGTGCCTCCACAAGACCGGCGGCGCACTCCCATATGCCCCGGCAAAGGTTTGCAAGATCTTCATGGTCTGCTGCATGCTGCACAACATGGCAGTTGAAAGAGCTGTGCCACTCATCCTGAATCAACATGACGAGGACCATCCACCCGTGGAGGACGAAGGGCTTGGCAATGGGGCTAGTGATGTGGAGGATGTGGAGCCGCAAGAGGACATCCGGACTCGGCTCATACGCGACTTCTTTGCTTAGTGGTGAGTACCAGTGTCTGAGTGTGCACGCCTTGGTCCCCGTGTGGCATGTGTTGTGATGCGTGTCTCCACCTGCATGTATGGCACGTGAGTCAGAGGTGTGCGTGGGTGTGTCACTGGAGTGATGGTGGCAGTGATGGTAGTATTTCCCCACTCATTATTGTGACCTAGCATTTTTTCATCCATACATGTGTCGAGTCAATGCACATGCAAGTGGCTGTGCTCTGTGTGGCTGACTTCTTGTGTGTCTCTCTTCCCCAGGTACCTGCGCATGCCGTCTTCTGGTTGCATTGTTGTGGCACTGCTATTCCTCATGGACATGGCATCGTGGGCTGACTCAGCGTTACAGGCACGGACACGTTTGGAAGTCTCCATGGGGTAAGGGATGCATCTGGGGTGTATTGGGTGTGGCAGTTGTTCACGATGTGTGCACACTGGCCAGGTCGGTGTTTGGTTCCTCTGCAGACATGTGGCATCCCCATGGGACACAACATGCAGCTGGGTACACCTGAATAGATGGGCTGCCTGGTTGTCAGTCATCAGTGATGGGATAGTGGATTGTGATGAAGGCATCAATGTGTGTGACACTGCCCTCGGACACATACGGTTAACATTGTCTTGACATGGCGTGGGACTTCCACATCAGTGGATGTATGGTGTATGGCAGTCTCTCCGTGAGCAGCTGTGGGTATTTAGCTGTTAGCCGACACTTGTGTGCCAGTTCCATGGCTATCACGCATTTGTGCTGCAGAAGGGGGGTGCCAGTGTTTGAGCCACATGTTACTCCACATGATGTGTTCATGTGTACTTCAAGTTGCCTCTGAAATCCCAAAAACATGACTATTAAAGGTGTCCCTATGCCTCCAAGGTGCCTCTGCTCAGTCAATGCTGGTGTGTTGGCACGGTGCATCCTGCATGTCTGGCATGGTATTCCCAGATTGTGGCTATGTGTCAATGTGTCGAGTGGCAAGATGCAAGCTGTGTGTGTGTGCTGAGACTGTGTATTGGGCATGATGTCCATGACTGTGTGGGTAGTGTGACATGTGCCATCCCCATGCATCCAACGTTGTCCAGGCCCCCATTCTCTGCATCCACCGGACTCAAGCTTGCAGGACATGGTTCTGCCACCTGTCTACACGTACCTGGGTGCCCCCCAGGACACGGGCCAGGTTCCCTGACCTCTGCGCATGACTGTTGCTGTACTCAATGTGTCTGTCAGCACGGTTGTTCGGCCACCCCCTCAGCTGGTTCTGACCATCACGGGTGTGTATGGTGCTCCATGTCTGTCTTGCCTAATAAACTGTGACCCATGTGTCCTGTGCCAGACTCAGGCCCCAGGGTGTGGATGGTTGAAGTGAACAGATGACTCAGGCATGTTTAGACTGTACAAGACACATGTTAGGTAATAATGCTACCAGCAGGCATCTACTCTTAATAGTGTGATTTATTATGGGGGGGGGGGCAAAGTGAGGGGCTTTCCGGGATTAGGGAATCCAAAGTTCAGTAGGGGAGTTGGTGTCCTTGCCATTGGAAATCCTCAGAGTCCATGCCACAGTCTTTGTCAACATTGGTCAGCCAGTGACCAGCAGGGCCATGTGGCAGAGAATGTCTCTTGATGCTGTGATGCTGTTGCTCCAGTGGGCCAGGTGCCAGGCCAGGTGTCCTGGGAGATGGTGATGTAGCAGCCACCCTCACGGTCCTTTCCGTGGACGACCCGGCTTCCTGCGGGGAACCTCAGCAGCAGGCCGTGACGACGTCTGGGATGCTCCGTCGGATGTTTCCTCCTCCTCCTCATGATCCCTCCCTGTGGGTGGTGATGTTCTCCGCCTTCTGGCACAGGGAGGGTCGGCCATGGTGTCGGCCATCCGACGGAGTTCAGCGTGAATCCCCTGGGACGCCGTCACTTGCTCAGCCTGTCTGTCCTCCATCCTCCGTTGGTGTAGCTGTAGACAGGCTATTAGCTCCGCATGTTGCTGGGCCTGCTGGACCTTGATCCCCTCGAGGACGGACACAACCTGGGCCATGCCCGTGGTGTCCTGCCGGTATGAGTCCAGGATGTTACGGACATGTGAAAATACCGGATCCCCAGCCAACTGGTCAGGCTCGCGCCTCCGCCGTCCTCCACTCCCACCACCCCTGCCCAATTGCGTCTGGCCTGCACTTGTGGGCACATCGGGTCTCCGGGACCCCTGAGGGGTGGCATTGGCGTTGTCGCCTGCCTCCTCCTGGGTGCCCGGGACACCGTGTCCCTCCTGGCGAGCCTGGCTGCATTGTGGTGTTGGGGCAGGGATCCTGGGTGTCTCCTGGGATGTGGCAGGAGTGGGGGTGGTGGTTGGCACGGTTGTACCTGACGCAGGTGCTGCAGGTGGTTGGACACCAGAGGGGCCAGGTCGGTCGGGGTCGTCCGCAGAGTGGTGAGAGTGGTCGCTGCCGGTGGGATCGGTCTCCTGCAGATCCGGGTCCTGTGAGTGTTCCCCCCCAGTGTTGGGGGGTGCAGCACGACGTTGACCTGTGTGTGAGAGAGAAAATGTTAATTTTGATCCATGCAACATCCATGTTTCATCCGTTACAAAGTTGGCACATTTCCTCTTGGAATTAGGATCTGTCTTGCATTCCACTCACAGTGCACTTGTGCATGTGTGTGTCCCTTGGGCACCAATTTGGCCCCTTTAACTATGTGTGGCACAGTCTTACTTGCTGCGTCAAGTGTGACTGCAGTCAGCAGTGGAGTGTGCATGTGTGCCGAGCTATGCATTTGCGCCTTCCTTGTAGCACTGTACATGTGCACATGGAGTGGATCCACACACTCATATGATGCAGGTGGCTGTCCTTGTGCTCGTGTACAGGTTGTGACATGGCCCTGCGTTTTGCCATGATGAAGAGGGGGGGTTCTGGCACTGGCCACCCTTGTCTACATGCACGCAGTCCACCTGCTGACGAGCAGACATTCCCACACACCACAGGACTGATTTGCTCTCCCTGTGTCTCCCTCCTTCTCTGTCCCCCTCTCCCTCCCTCTCTGTCCCCCTCTCCCTCCCTCTGTGTCCCCCTCTCCCTCCCTCTCTGTCCCCCTCTCCCTCCCTCTGTGTGTCAGCCTCCTCCCTCTGTCCGTCTCCCTCCCTCTCAGTCCCCCTCTCCCTCCCTCTCTGTCCCCCTCTCCCTCCCTCTCTGTCCCCCTCTCCCTCCCTCTGTGTCCCCCTCTCCCTCCCTCTCTGTCCCCCTCTCCCTCCCTCTCTGTCCCCCTCTCCCTCCCTCTGTGTCCCCCTCTCCCTCCCTCTCTGTCCCCCTCTCCCTCCCTCTGTGTGTCAGCCTCCT
The DNA here is from genome assembly GCF_964204655.1 of Triturus cristatus. NCBI lineage: Eukaryota > Metazoa > Chordata > Amphibia > Caudata > Salamandridae > Triturus > Triturus cristatus. Next base: position 773,070,146 of record NC_140585.1, read on the forward strand.
CCCTCTGTCCATCTTCCTGTGTCTCCCTCCCTCTCTGTCCCCCTCTCCCTCCCTCTGTGTCCCCCTCTCCCTCCCTCTCTGTCCCCCTCTCCCTCCCTCTCTGTCCCCCTCTCCCTCCCTCTGTGTCCCCCTCTCCCTCCCTCTCTGTCCCCCTCTCCCTCCCTCTGTGTGTCAGCCTCCTCCCTCTGTCCATCTTCCTGTGTCTCCCTCCCTCTCTGTCCCCCTCTCCCTCCCTCTCTGTCCCCCTCTCCCTCCCTCTGTGTGTCAGCCTCCTCCCTCTGTCCGTCTCCCTCCCTCTCAGTCCCCCTCTCCCTCCCTCTGTGTCCCCCTCTCCCTCCCTCCGTGTGTCACCCTCTGTCACCTTGGCCCAGCTTCCTGGGCACACACTGTTAGCAGATCTTTGAGTGGCCCTTGGCCTGTTGATGTGAGTTTGTTTCTGATCTCCAGGCACCCATTTTGTCTGCTGTGTGTCTGTGCGCTGCTGCTGTGGTGGTGTGTGCTGCCACTCTTTCACACTGTTGGCTGTTCATTAGCTGCTGGCATGTGCAAAACAGTGCCTTCACCCCCATGTGTTGATGCAAGGCATCCGCCATTTGCTGGCAAGTCATTCCTGTGTTGGGACACAGTGTTTGTCTGGCTGTGACCTAGGCCATATGGGCAGAGGGCATTGTTGTCTGCTTTGGAGTCGCACTATGTGATTCTTGGTGCCCAGCCTCCCGCCATCCGGGTTACCGTGTCATGTGTTGTTGTCTTCTGTGGCCTGTGACTTGACATTGTCCAGCTGGGTGCATGGGGCATGGTGGCAGCAGTGGCATGTGCCTGCTCATGGAGTGTGGTTGAGTAATGCGATGGCTTGTGGTGGTTGCGTGCCTGTTATTAATTTTGGTTGTGGTTGCAGTTCCCCCCATGTGAGGTGCGTTGTTTGTGTACTCACCCGGGTCTCGGAGTCCTTCTACTCCTTCAACTGCCTCCACCGGCAGTATGGCCATCACCCTCTCCTCCCAGGGATGGCACTGTACGGGTCTGCGGGAGGGCCCTCCTCCGGTGGCGTTGGCCTGGTCGTGTTCCTCCTGTCTCTTGGCTCTGACCCTCCTCCGCAGATCGTACCACCTGTTCTGGCAATCCTGCTTGGTCCCCCTGGTGTCCGCAACAGCATTCACAGCATCGACGATGGTCTGCCACATGGCTGTTTTGGCTGCCTGGCTGGTGCTTCTGACCAATGTTCCAAAGATCTGTGGCTCGACTCTGAGGATTTGATCAACAAGGACCTCCAACTCTCGGTGACTGAACTTTGGATTCTTGGTAGTGGGCATGGTGAGGGGTGTGGGTGGGGATGGTGTGGGTGTGGGGGGTGTGTGGATGTTGGGGGGGGTGTGGATGGTTGTGTGTGTGTGTGAATGTGATGAGAGGGTGTTTGTGAGGGTGGTCGTGTGAAGGTGTGCAAGTGTAAGATGTGGTGTCGCTTGTAGTCTGGTTCTGTGGTGTCTGGCAGCAGTGGGTCTGTTGCAAAGGCTCATGGTTTGTGTGTGTGGGCCCTTTTTATTGGTCCATGGGTGGGTGTGGCAGTGTTTGAATTTTGGGTGGGTGTGTTATAAGGAGTGGTGGTGTATTGGGCCTCTGTTTGTTTTTGACAGTTGCAGGTCAGTGATTGTGTTATTTTAGTGGTTGTTGGCCATGTTTAGTGGCTGTGTGCCTTTCGAATGGTGTATTGTTGAGTTGTTTTGTTTTGTCCTTGTTGTGTACGTGCGTTTTGAGCGTGTGTACGGTGTGTACATGGGCCATTTGGTTGTACGATTTGGTCCTTGTGTGTGGCTTTGTACGACTCGTACATGCGGTTGTGATGTTGGGGCATGGGGTGCGCTCCGTACTTAGGAGGTTGTGTTGGGGGTGCGCCAGGAACGTACTGGGGTGGGGGTACGACTGGAACGTACTGGGGTGTGGGTAGACGGGGCTATGACACGTCCTGGGGTGGGGGTGTGGCTCGCACGTACTGGGGTGTAGGAACACGGGGGGTACGACATGTACAGGGGGGGGGTGTACATGGACGGTGGTACGACACGTACTGGGGTGGGGGTACGACTGGAACGTACTGGGGTGTACATAGACGGTGGTACGACACGTACAGGGGTGGGGGGGTGTACATTGATGGTGGTACGACACGTACAGGGGTGGGGGGGTGTACATTGACGGTGGTACGACACGTACTGGGGTGGGGGTACGACTGGAACGTACTGGGGTGTACATAGAAGGTGGTACGACACGTACAGGGGTGGGGGGGTGTACATTGGCGGTGGTACGACACGTACAGGGGTGGGGGGGTGTACATTGACGGTGGTACGACACGTACTGGGGTGGGGGTACGACTGGAACGTACTGGGGTGTACATAGACGGTGGTACGACACGTACAGGGGTGGGGGGTGTACATAGACGGTGGTACGACACGTACAGGGGTGGGGGGGTGTACATTGACGGTGGTACGACACGTACTGGGGTGGGGGTACGACTGGAACGTACTGGGGTGTAGGTAGACGGGGCTATGACACGTACTGGGGTGGGGGTGTGGCTCGAACGTACTGGGGTGTAGGTACACGGGGGGTACGACACGTACTGGGGTGGGGGTACGACTGGAACGTACTGGGGTGTAGGTAGACGGGGCTATGACACGTACTGGGGTGGGGGTGTGGCTCGAACGTACTGGGGTGTAGGTACACGGGGGGTACGACACGTACTGGGGTGGGGGTACGACTGGAACGTACTGGGGTGTAGGTAGACGGGGCCATGACACGTACTGGGGTGGGGGTGTGGCTCGAACGTACTGGGGTGTAGGTACACGGGGGGTACGACATGTACTGGGGTGGGGGTACGACTGGAACGTACTGGGGTGTAGGTAGACGGGGCTATGACACGTACTGGGGTGGGGGTGTGGCTCGAACGTACTGGGGTGTAGGTACACGGGGGGTACGACACGTACTGGGGTGGGGGTACGACTGGAACGTACTGGGGTGTAGGTATACGGGGCTATGACACGTACTGGGGTGGGGGTGTGGCTCGAACGTACTGGGGTGTAGGTACACGGGGGGTACGACACGTACTGGGGTGGGGGTACGACTGGAACGTACTGGGGTGTAGGTAGACGGGGCCATGACACGTACTGGGGTGGGGGTGTGGCTCGAACGTACTGGGGTGTAGGTACACGGGGGGTACGACACGTACTGGGGTGGGGGTACGACTGGAACGTACTGGGGTGTAGGTAGACGGGGCTATGACACGTACTGGGGTGGGGGTGTGGCTCGAACGTACTGGGGTGTAGGTACACGGGGGGTACGACACGTACTGGGGTGGGGGTACGACTGGAACGTACTGGGGTGTAGGTAGACGGGGCCATGACACGTACTGGGGTGGGGGTGTGGCTCGAACGTACTGGGGTGTAGGTACACGGGGGGTACGACATGTACTGGGGTGGGGGTACGACTGGAACGTACTGGGGTGTAGGTAGACGGGGCTATGACACGTACTGGGGTGGGGGTGTGGCTCGAACGTACTGGGGTGTAGGTACACGGGGGGTACGACACGTACTGGGGTGGGGGTACGACTGGAACGTACTGGGGTGTAGGTAGACGGGGCTATGACACGTACTGGGGTGGGGGTGTGGCTCGAACGTACTGGGGTGTAGGTACACGGGGGGTACAACACGTACTGGGGTGGGGGTGCGACTGGAACGTACTGGGGTGTACATAGACGGTGGTACGACACGTACAGGGGTGGGGGGGTGTACATTGACGGTGGTACGACACGTACTGGGGTGGGGGTACGAATGGAACGTACTGGGGTGTACCTAGACGGGTGGGGGTATACATATACGGGGGGTACGTGTCGGACGTACGGGGGCTGGGGGGAGTGTTGGGCGCGTATGCGGGCACATGTCTCCATGGTTGCTATAGGTGTTCGGTGCGGACGGTGTTTTTTCCATACGGTTGTAGGCTCGGACGCACGGGATGGATCGTGATTCCTCGGTCGGACTTGGATTTTTACGTTTGTAAGGTAAATCGTCCGAGGACGTGTCGGACACATTTTCCGACCCGAGGACGTGTGGGGAATGATTCCCGGTGCGGTTCGTATGGACTTTTTACCATGCGAATCGTGATTGCCAGTTCGTACGGCACTTGTACGATTCGTACGGTAAAAAGACCCGATACGAGTCGCACGGGGGAATTTTTTACCGGATCGTGATCGGCACCTATGTGTTTGTTGCTGGGACTGGAGTGGCGTGCCGCCACTTAGTGCACACCTCATACACTGTTCCCAAAAGAGGCAAGAAAGTGCACACAATGGATGTGGGAGCTCATATTTTACTTTTCACTTTCTCATTACTGACAGTTCTTTTTAATTATATTAACACTTCCTGGGTAGTGAGCGGTACCAGAATCATACAAGGGGAGTGCATTCCAAGTGGCTTCTTCCACTTTAGGAGAGACTGTCTACGCCTCAGAGGACTTTCTGCAGAAGCAATGTCGAGAGAAGTGTGGAAGCACCCCTCGAGAATCTAGTGAGTGCCCCCCTTCTCAATGTACACTGGATTTTTTATGAGTATTTGCTTTCCTCTAAAATGAATAGCCATGCAAATATAACCTCATCAACATGTCTTGTTTGACCTGAAATGTACTGCTTGGGCCTCGCCCAACAGGCGAGCTACAGGAAAGGAGCCAGAACAGATGATGACTGCCAGATAAGATAGTAAAATACTAGGAAGCAAAGGTAATTATCCCAAAAAACTTTACCAGTAAAAAAATACTCCCAACTTTGACCCACAGCGTAATTATTTCCTAAAAAAATGCAAACAGTGTTTATGTTGTCGCAATACTTGTACTAGACTATGCAAATTCATACACTTGGAACGCTTGTCATAATTTAGGCTCATTTGTTGAAATTACTCTGTACAGTTCATGTGATGTGCACTGATGTTTACGGGAGGCAAATTTTATTTTGAATTCGAACAGACTGAGGGTAGGGGCTGTCGAGATCCGCACCTGACAAATTTAGTATTCTTAAGTAAAGAGCACGAGTGCAAAGAACCAAGGAGCACTTCCCTCTATACTCCTCACCAAGAAAAAATCCAAAAAACTCAACAATTCACATAGGTTCAGCACTACACAATATAATTATATGACAATGTCCAAAGCAGTGAGCACATGAAGAAAAATCCAAAATCCACTTGTTCGTCTTTTTTTGTACAAAGGTTGGTCTTTATTGACTTCTCATTAAAATCTCAAAAGATCATAGCCGACGCGTTTCGTGTCAAGCAGAGACTTCTTCAGGGCTATGGAAAAAGACATACAGTCATATATTTTTAAGAAAGATTGTAGATATACAAATAAATATTTACATTATTTTCTCTTTCTCTTTTTTGTATATAATTCATGAGAAGACGCCACTGTCCATTTACATTGACAACTTACAATTCAAATTGTGACAAACGCTAGTTCTATCTATTACAATCTATTAATGCACCAGTGTGTAATCCTTGGCTTATTGACATTACTAACATGATGGGGACTAACATATTAATAATGCACATCTGTCACTATCTTCTCAACTTCACACCTCTTTATCTCTCCAAATGGACACTTGTCAATATTTTTCTTACCCTACTAGATGCAGGAACTGAACTACTTTTTAACATAATCCTATATTCAAAGTTTTTTTTACCCCCAAACATTTACCTACCTGTGGGAATTTGCTTTTAAAATTGACTTGGCTTAATTTATTTTATGCACTTGTACTCAAGGATCATCCTACATCAAATTTTGGTGTTGCCTTTGTGTGCCACATAGACTTTCCAATGATGATCCTGTCTCTAAACTCAATCTCCACCTCAAAGAATTCTCTCATCCTAATGATTTCAACAACACAGCCTCCAGGTTTGACAGGAATGTTTTTCAGAACTTTAACATTGTGAGATATAGAAATGTATGTGGTCAGATTTGGCATTCACTCTGCAATTCACGGATATTGGCGTTTACAAGCTTTGTAACATATGGAGAGACACATTTTACACTGCTATTGACAATAGTACCTGTCTTAAACATTACAGAGAGGGAAGTGCTCCCATGACTCTTTCTTGTTACAGGATAAAACAATTATTCCTTTGTCTGACAATGAATATTCAGAAGGTGAATTAGGTTGGCAAATGTGAAATATGTGCAACACCTCTGATATATGTCCAGGTCATCATCTGTGAGGCCCAGTGTATTTTACGTACGTACAGATGCGAGTTCAAGATTTCCACACATCTGCTCATTCTGTCCCTTATTATTGGGAATAGCTTTTTCATTTCATTGATAGTCCATGATTTACTACACCACATTCTCAGACAGGAGGGCTGAGTAATTTGTAAAAATGTGCAATGGTGAACCCTACTGCCAAGGACATATGTTTAAGAAGTATTCCCAATAATTAGTAATCTCCAGTAGTGCCAAAATAGGGAAATCAGGGGGTTGAATTTCAATGTGATTACTGTTATGATCACATTCTGGTACAATATTTCCAGCTAAAAGGTTTGTATGGTATTGTTTTATCACCATATGTTTGTCAGTGAGCCCCTTGCTCTGCAAAGAATCCTCAGCATACCTAACATTACATAAAGTCTTATGTAGTCATCTATCAATGCATTAAAACCTTATGTCAATTTGCTTGCCTTTGGGAATATATTGATGCATTAGCCACACAAGACCAAACATTTAATTAGCATTTATCACTGAAATCTATTGCTAGCTCTGTCCTCCATGCAGTGGTTTAGGTGTATGCCGCAAATTTGGAAAAGTCAATTCCAGCCGTAGCCCGTGCAGGTAAGTTCCGACCACGAGGGAAAATTAAATAAATGATCAATTTTCTCTCGTTGTCATCTGTCAAACCGCCCTCCCACCCGGTCCCACTGCCCCACCGCTCTTACCTGCATGGGCCACAGCAGGACTATACAATATTAATGTGCCCTTTTTTGTACAGTGTTCTTTTAGAAGGGATTCCATCACTATCAAGTCTCTGAACTCTGTGGTACCTCGCTCCCTACTCCCCACCCAGTGTGCAACTTGGGTTTACCTCTATCAGTCACTATATTGAAGGTGTCATATTTGCTAACATGAATCGAGTAACTTAGGCTATCCTATTTCAAATAAATCCCCCAGTTCTGCTTTAGGGCGTGGCAACCATATTCGGAATCCCCTATATTTGAAGGCTAGACATCATTAAGAATAGGTGACAGGGTTATTGATAGGTGGTGACGCCTCCCCTCCTTACAACCATTTTCCAATGTTATAGTGTGATGGACGTGAATTGTAGCAGGGTCTCTCCCATATTGATCCATGTGGTCACCCTTGCCGGACATGTAGGTCTTTGGTGGAGTTTCAAACTCTATTTGGACCTGCAGTTGTTGATTTTGAGGAGTGGTGAGATCGATAATAAGCATGGTTATAGCAAGGTATGTTTGGCAAAACTAGGTCACCTTCATAGATAGTTACAAAATGTCACTTTAGGGGCTGTATCTGTCTTACTGCCCCATACGAAGGCATTTAGTTTAATTTGGATCCACTTGAAGAATTTAGGGGCAGATTTACAAGCCCCCTGCGCCATCAGTACGTCACTTTTTGGGCTCCTCCATATTTCCAAGGACAGGAAAAGCCACCCTACGGCCCCTTCACACGCAGCACTTTGCATTGAAGGGGCGTTGCATGGGTGTTGCTGTGGGTGTTCCCACGCAACACCCATGGAACAAGACACATCTCCAGATTTACGAGAAATCGTAAATCTGGAGATGTGTCTGAATGCTACGCCACCCTACCGGTGGCGTAGCGAGGCGCAACGAGGAGCAATGTTTTATTTTCTCCTCGTTTTTTTTTGCTCTTTCAATGCGTGCTGCATTTTACAGAGGAAAATGCCTGTAGTGATTGTTTTTGTGCAGGAAGGTGCCACTTCCTGCACAAAAACAATCTCTCCATGACGCAGGCATCCTTGTACCATGGTGCAAGGGTGCCTGCGACAGCGCATGACTGCGGTTAGTGCCCAGCGCAGGGGAAGCACAGAGATGCGACATATTCTTGTAAATATGTTGCATCCCTGTGCTTCAGAAGTGCTGCAGCGTGGCGCAGCCAAAGGGCTTGCGGTGCCACGCTGGGGCACTTTCTTGTAGATCTGCCCCTTAGTCTACAATATTAGGGGCAATGTTTGGGAGAAGCACAATAAACATGGGTGAAAATTCATTGAGATAATTCATTTTTATGCATGCTATGAAGTCAAACCATGAACTTACCAACTTATCTCATCAGTATAGATCTTTGAACAGTGTATCTAAATACGGGGGGATGTAAATGGAGCAGTTTGTGTTCTAGAGGTTCAATAGTCAAATTGTGTGCAAAGATGTGCAATGTATTTGTGAGAGAGGGTGGATTCATTGTGACTCCCTGACCAATTAACTTTTAGTAATCTATTTTGAAGTCCATTTCTTGAGAGAAGCCTCTTAATTCTTGAACTAGGTTTGGCTGTGATCGCGTAGGGTCTGTTAGAAAGTGTAGCATGTCATCTGCAAAGACAGCCAAATTGAAAGAAAATGTTCCCAACCATTTTCCTTGTATCATAGTGTTGCTATTAATCTTTGGTATCAGGTGTTGCATTACTAGGGTGAAAAGGGTTGTACACAGGGGGTACCCCTGTCTTGTGACCCTGAAGAGGGTAATGCATGGGGTTTAATAAATTGTTTACCTTAATAATAGTGACATCAAGTACGACCTTTGGCAAGCTATAAGATTGGATGCTGGGGCCTACATTTGTGTTCTAAAGAGTAGAAATAAAAACTCCCAATCTACCCTGTAAAAAGCCTTTGCTGATTCGAGTGAGAGAAGGAGCATATGAGATTTTTCCCAGAAAGTAAGCGCATTGAGATTTAGAGCTAAGCAGATATTTTCCATAGGCTGCTTATGTTTTATGAAAGCTGATTTCTCTGGGTGTATCATTGGAAGCCAACACTCTCATATATTTTAACAATGGTGTTTAGGAGGGCCAAAAGCCTATCATCAGTGTTTCAGTTACCTCGCTGGTGAGTAACAAATAATTGAACACCTGCACCAGGGGGTCAATTATAATGTTCTTAAGGGCCTTGTCAAATGCTCCTGTAAAGCGATTAGGGCCTGGAGCTTTATTATTTTGGGGGGTATTTTGATCACCTCCAGAACTTCTGCTAGACACCTGGGGTCTTCAAGCCATTCTAGAACTTTTGGTACTATCTTCAGAAAATCTTTTTCTGTAAAATATTTATCTTGTTCTGCCTCTCAAATAGTTCCTACTCCTTAGAGGGCAACATAATAATCAAAGAAGGCTTTACCTATATCTTCTAGGATGGTCAGATTACCATCATGTCCTGTTTTCAATTGCTTGATTGCAAAGTGGGACTGAGATGCTTTTTGGGGCAGATTTTCAAGAAAGTGACGCATCTGTAAATATGCGTCACTTTCCCTGCGCCACCCTGAGAAACCCTTGCGTCACAATGAATGCGCCATATTTACAATACGGCGCACCATGGCGCAAGGTTTGACACAAGAGTCACGCATTGCTGGAGTCGTGTTGCAAGCACGATGCAATTCCAGCAATGTAGGGGGAGGCCTATCCTCATTGTGCTGCCTCACTCCTTACGCCTGCTTCAAGCAGGCGTAAAAATTTGATGCAGTGGCATCCTAGTAGTGACGCAGTGAAATCTTGTAGTTTTCCCTGCGTCATTTCTACAAGGCTTTTTTGCATTGGAACACCCACCCTACATATAATATACCTGACGGAGGTCTAATGTGACACAGGGCTTTACCATGTGACGCATCACCCTAGATGCGTCACGTTGTTAATGGGCTACATTTTTATGCTGCTGCTCCATCATAAAAAGTGATCCAACAACAGCACAAAAATGACGCAAAGGGCTTGTAAATCCGCCCCTTAGTTTTTAAGCTAGAGCCTTTGTGCTTTTTCCCCTCTCTCATAATTGCGGTAGTGTTATGTTATGTTATGTTATGTTATGCGGTGTTATATAGTGCACAGCTGCCCCGGCAAAGGGGCATCCCAGTGCTGAAGCAGAAAACTGCAGAACAATAGACAACAGAAGCAGCCTACAGTGGAGGAAAGAGGTGAGTTTTGATAGCCTTACAGAATGGCAGGTAGTTTTCCATACTGCGAAAGGCGATGGGGAGCATATTCTAAAGTTTGGCTGCCAATACACAGAATGAGTGTCCACCAGCACGACCCCTCCTCGCCCGTGAAACAACCGCCAGATGCTGGCCCATAGACTGTAGTTGGCGGAAGGGGGTGTATAGTGTAAGCAGATTGGCCAAGATGTCTGGAGAAGACATTTATTTGTCTTTATTGCGTGATTGATAAAAATCTTTGCAATTAAGTTGAAAATACAAAAAGCACCTTTGTAAAAGTGCATAAAACAACTAATTTCATTATAATGAGATTAGTTTAAGACCGTTACAATTTAACAATGTGTTTTTACTTTTATGTATATACTGCTTACTACAAATAAAAAATTATAAAATCTCTTTAATCAAACCTAGATTAAAAATTTAAAATCCTAGGATTTCCAGTTGACAAATGTTAACTTATACTTTTTCTAACTGCTGTACCCTAAAAATTCATAACAAGTCTAACAAGAAGACTGCTTAACAGATAAAAATTGTGGATCTGAATCTAAATTTTGAATTTTGGCGTTTTTAGTCAATTCATGTGCTGGCAGAAGGATTAAACATGGTTTTTGCTATTTTCATAAAGCGTAGCAATCTACAAGATAATTGAGTGTCTCCTCCTGCAAAACAGGCTTTTAATCCTTGTCTGCATATTCAAAGCCGTCTTTGGTTCCAGAGTTGTTTTAATAATAGTCTTCTCTCTTTCTCTAGACCTTTGCAGCTGCATAGTTAATGCAAAACGTCATCTTTTTGGTCACCGCACAGTCTACAGTTCGTTGTTATTTCCATATGTTTCCATGGAGGGAGACAGTCTTTTTCTGGCAGGACTCCCATCCTCAATTGCAGGAAAGATTCCATCACGGTCCGTGAAAACTCTATTCCCAAATAAGCTTGTGATAGAGACCTGGTATAACTCTGGATGACAAACCACCCATGGGCCCTCCTGGTGAGTGTGGCTTTATCTTCTTCCAGAGATAATGTCTTCACTGTTTTGTTTACGAGCTGCTTGAAACATTTGTGGGTCCCGTTCGCTTCCCAGAGGTCTTGTAACGCAAGAGAGCTTATTGCTGTCTGGAGATAGACCATTGCTGGGCCGTCTTTATTCCTTTTCAGCTCTTTCCATAAATATGAATTTAGATTACCTGTCTCAGCTGCCTTTATTGTGGGCCAACATTTGGTGTAGGTGCCCTTACGTGCTATTTGTTGTTTTTGGAGGCCAAACTCAAGCCTTAGTTGCCCTGGCGAAGTATACTGTGGGAGGTTGAATACTATTCGTATTCCTTTGGACACCACTTTATCCAAGGTGGTCTCATCTCTCCCTCTCATGCATTCCCTGCCGTAAGTTATAGACGGTAGTAATCTTGCTTGTAATACTTCTAGCAAAGGGATTAAGTTTGGACCCATTATTTTGTGCTTGATGCTCTTTAATGCGACAGCCAGAGATATCCCTCTGTTTCTGATCGGCGTTTTTTGTTGCCCAAACTTTCCTTTCCTGTCGAAGATTATGCCCAGGTATTTATATTCTTTGACAACCTCCAACCTCTGATCCCGTAGAACCCACTGAGGTTGATGTTTTTTTGCATTTTTGATTTAATATCATCACCTTTGATTTTTCTAGGTTTATACTTAGCCCGTTCTTATCAGAAAAGCTTATTGTCATATTTATAAGGTGTTGGAGGCCTACTGGGGTTCGGCTAATCAATATTAAATCGTCTGCGTACAGAAGATTCGACAGTGTAAGGCTCCCTAGATTGGTGGCGTGATGGTTGCAGTTATCAAGCTTTGCTGAAAGGTCAGACATAAAGAGATTGAAAAGGGTCGGGCGAGGACGCAACCCTGCTTCAGCCCCTTGGTAGTTGGTATTTCCATTGATAAACAATTGCCTGTCCCCAGCTTTATTTGAATCCATGTCTCGGAATGGAGTAAAATTAGTAGATTCAGAATTTTTGGGTCTATTTCCCAGCCTGATAATTTGGCCCAGAGTTTCCCTCTGTCTATACTGTCAAAAGTGTACGAGTAGTCAATAAAACAGACAAATAGTGGGTTTTTAAGTTTTATGGTGGCTTCTCTCTGGAGAAGAGAGATTTAAAATTCTGAAAGACATGCAGAGGATCTTGAACTCTATGCGTTTAGCCACAGGCAACCAATGTAGCCGAAGGATAGCACTGGAAGTGGGGCATGGTCTGGGCAGACCCAACAGGGTTCTAGTCGCAGCGTTCTGGACTCTTTGCAGTCTTGTGATTTATGCCTTATTGGCTCCCAAAGTAGAGTGAATTGGCATAATCCAGTCTAGACAGAATGGAAGCCTGGACAATCACCTGCCTCATGGATGGGTCGAAAAACCCTTGCACTGGTTTGAGCCCCCGTAGAATGCCAAAACATGTTCCTGCTACTTTCTTTGTTTGTGTCTGAAAGCAAAGGGCAGAGTCTACCCACACACCCAGATTTTTTACCACCTGTTTGGGGACGGGTGCACAGCCCAGCTTAGCAGGCCACCAGCGCTCACTCCACAGCTCGATGTCTCTCCCGACCAGCAGTACCTTGGCCGTGTTGCCGTTGAGCTGAAGACAGTTGGCTATCATCAACTCAGAGATGAACAATACAAGTACCCCGGCACTCGAAAATAATATTCCTTTTCCCTTGTATCAAGCCTTAATAAGCAAAACCACATTCCATTTTCATAATATATCACTGATTGTAAACAAAGATGGGTTCGTACAAAAGATGTGTGTTTAATTTTATCCAAACATTAAATTCAAGCAAAGCATTCTAACATCGTAGTTTTAAAACAAAGACCATGAAGACCCCCTTGGTTTTCGATATACTTGACAATTTAAAGATTAATTATGAAGGGTGTCTGAAGCTCCATAGTCTTGATCCCAAAAGCGCAACAGCCGACACGTGTTTCGTCACATCGGTGACTTCCTCAAGGCTGTAAAGATAATGACATGATCTCATATTTTATACATATTCAAATATAAAATTACCCCAATACAGGGTATTACTTTCATAGAATTTACTAACATGGCTTTACACTGAAGAAGTGTAAGATAAGAACAAGAAAGAAAGTACTGTCAGAATGAAGCAAAATTTCAAAAAGAGAAAGACCTCAATAGTGCCAGTGGGGACTGGAGAGAGAAATCAGAAAAAAACAGAAAAAAGATAGAACAAAAACCCACTACCAAGTGATGTACAACCAATCCAAAGTGAACCTTACAAAAACAAATGTTGTGCTTAAAGTCCCTAGTGATTGAGGTCCTAGATCACTGACCTTAAAAAACAAGTAATGTTTTCAGCGATGTCATAGATATTCTGTGTTTTGATGCTTGATATTAGATGTGGCCACAATACGAGCAATGATCTAAGAAGCAAATGTCCAAGAAAAAAAAGGAAAGTTTTATTGAGCAGTCCTAGCTGTCTCTATATCAAAGTTTTAGTATTGGTTATAAAAGAGTGTTGCTCACTTCTAAATTGGGAAGGCACAATCCGCCTATCCCACGACCTCGAAATCCGGAAGACCACCTAATAAGTGATTCCGAAGATATATTGACAAAAGACCTTGGTGGACAAGAGAAACGAACGATGCAAAATCAGCTCAAAGAAGCCATCCCATTGTTGTCTGTATAGTGATATACCACCCCCACAGACTTACTGAATGTATTTAGTGTTTCAAGTTGAAGAAAAGTCTAATAATTTTCAAAGCCCGATGTACAAGTTCCAAAGGAGGTATCATCCCTATTCTCAACTCATCATTTAAATGGATCTATTTGCTGACAAAGTCTTGGATTCTGCAACAATATAAAAAAGGCAACAATTATGAATTATAGAGTTTTGGTATGAAGTCAATCTCCCTCAGTCTAGATGCAACTTACTTTAGTTATTTTTGTTGAAAACAGCCAAGTGTATAATCCCCATATGGGCTGTGATAGGCCCCTGTAAACGAAATTGTGATCAGCAATTAATTGTATTGGAAACAGTACAATTCCCTCACATTATCATACAGACAAGTAAAAACAAGCAAGTACGTCTTAGTTGTTGCTGGCCCATTAGGAAACGTGTTAGATGGCAACCAGTTAGCGAGCCCCCATCGAGCTGTGCACGGTGGACGTGACTTCCCATGAGTCAAAAGGAAATTCTCGGCTGGGGATATGTATGAATTATTATTGACCGATATGGTCCTTCGAAGATTTATCCATGGAAGCCCTTTAGAGAGCCCCCATCTTAGTAGAAGTGGTAGATACGACCTCCCCTTAAAAATTAAAACGGCTTGTCAGTCCCTCTATCTGCCGATATGCAACATTCTACCAGAACAAATTGTATAGAAAAAAACGGTAGGACCACGAGCAGAGTAATGTCAAGGAGTTTCCCGTGTGACTCACCACGTGAAGGTTCAGAAATCCTGCGGCGTGGGCTTCGAGTTTCCCTTTCGATAAAAGACAGTTTGTGAGCCGCTAACCTCCATTTATGTGGTGCACTACGTGAGGCAAGTCGGAAATGGTCACCGCCGTAAACGGGTGGAGATTGACAGTCTCCTTTTTACTTTCATTTCTCCCGTCCAAAACATAGGGCATAACTGTGTATCGCGGCCATATTTGAAGAGAGTGGCGTTAACTACACGCATAAAGAAAAGAAGTATTTATGTTGAGCAACAACCAATTTAATTCTCGTTGTTATCTACAGATTTGTAATATAATTTGTCATCACTGCTTGTGAGATGGTAGCGCCAACAAATAAAATATTGATTCATAGTCCGTGTGCAAAATTATAATTAAAAATGACCTATGAATCTATTTTCTTCAAATTGGTGCGTGCCAAAATTAAAGAATTAGTACCATAAGTATGGATAAATGCGTCCATCTATCAATGAAACCGATGTTTTAAGGGGACACATTCAAGACCCCAAAAGTTGTGCCTAAAGACGTGTTCCATCACCAGTTCTAGGTTCGGAGAATGAGATAAAAGACAAGAGACGAAAAGTTGTTGAAACACAATACAATTAATCTATTGTGTTACTCTTTCTAGACAGTAGTCTCAGATGATCTAGAATATTACTGTCCAATTTGATGTTTCTATTTTCCTTCACTGCAAAACAGAGAGATACAGCAAATAGCATTTCACATTTTGTCATTTTGATACGGTTGTATGTCATTTGGGCAAAAGTAAACAAGTTACATTGCTTGCATATCCAAATTTCTTAGGTAGTACAACAGAGTGATGACAGACCTGACACAATATTCCTTATACATGACAATACACCCACTAGTCAACAGGTTTACAAAATCATAATTCTCATTCTTTTAGAAATACATGCAGTTCCTTATCAAAATTGAGCCCCAACTCCACGGCCTGCAATTTGATAATCCACTGTGTCTCTGTTCTTCACAATATTAATGTTCTGTCCCCCCCTCGAGGGCCACTCTGTGTATGTGCGATCCCATGCCACCTTATTTTTCTGATATCTTCCAAAGTGTGGCTTTGGTTGAAATGAACTGCAAAAGGGTAACTGCAATTATTATTGCGTACTGCCCTTATATTTCCTGTATCCTCTTTCTTAGGGGTCAGATTGTACTGTCTACTTATATAAGTCCGCAGCAACAAATAATGCAGTAAACAACATAATTGGTATTGCAGTTGATAAATTGTGTTATGCGGTATCTAATAGCCGTATTGTATTGAAAATCAGAAATCTTTTTTTCTGCAAACTGACAAATACTGCAGCCAGCACATTTAAAAACACCCAAAGGTTTGGGCGGTAACCTAGTGGCTCCTTGTTTCTTAGGGGGCAGGTAACTAGGAATTAAGAGTTCCCTCAATGCTGTGCCTCTTCTATGTGACACAGTTGGTTTGTTTGCAATATGTCTCTCTACTGACTTGTCCAAATTTAGAATGTGCCAATGTTTCAGAAGGATATTATAAATTTGGTGACTATGTGTGTTAAAATCCGTCATCAGAGCGATCTTGCGTTCTTTGTTTTGTTTGCCTTTATTGCCTGATTTTAATAGGCATGACCTTATTTTCTTCTGTATTTTATTCCTAGCACAATTCATTGTTACTTGTGAATATCCTCTACTCATGAATCTTGCCTCCAATTTTTCAAGTTCCATAAGGAAAACTGAGTCTTCACTATAAATCCTTTTAAGTCTTGTCATCTCCCCAAAGGGATTTGCATTTATTTGGGACTTTGGGTGAGCACTGCTTGCATGTAACACAGAATTGCAAGCTGTAGGTTTTCTGAACAATCTAGAAACAATCTTGTTTGCTTTTATATACAGAATTACATCTAAGAATTCTATTTCTGACTTGCTGATCTTGTGAGTGAATTTTAAGTTATATGTATTGTTGTTTAGATGTTTCAACAAGTCTAGGAACATCGCTCACTGCCTGATCAGATGATAAAAATACAGTAGTCTCAGATGATTTGTAGTGAAGACTCAGTTTTCCTTATGGAACTTGAAAAATTGGAGGCAAGATTCATGAGTAGGGGATATTCACTAGTAACATTGAATTGTGCTAGGAATAAAATCCAGAAAAAAACAAGGTCATGCCTATTAAAATCAGGCAATAAAGGCAAACAAAACAACAAAGAACGCAAGATCGCTCTGGTGACGGATTTTAACACACATAGTCACCAAATTTATAATATCCTTCTGAAACATTGGCACATTATAAAATTGGACAAGTCAGTAGAGAGAGATATTGCCAGCAAACCAACTGTGTCACATAGAAGAGGCACAACGTTGAGGGAACTCTTAAGTCCTAGTTACCTGCCCCCTAAGAAACAAGGAGCCACTTGGTTAAAGCCAAAACCTTTGGGTTTCTTTAAATGTGCTGGCTGCAGTATTTGTCAGTTTGCAGAAAATACGATTTCTGATTTTCAATACAATACGGCTATTAGATTCCACATAAAACAATTTATCAACTGCAATACCAATTATGTAGTTTACTGCATTATTTGTTGCTGCGGACTTATATATGTAGACAGTACCATCCGACCCCTAAGAGAGAGGATACAGGAACATATAAGGGCAGTACGCAATAATAATTGCAGTAACCCTTTTGCCGTTCATTTCAACCGAAGCAACACTTTGGAAGATATCAGAAAAATAAGGTTCCATGGGATCGCACATACACAGAGTGGCCCTCGAGGGGGGGACAGAACATTAATATTGAGGAGAACAGAGACACAGTGGATTATCAAATTGCGGGCCGTGGAGTTGGGGCTCAATTTTGATAAGGTGCGACCAGTGGCCAGGAATTGTAACCACAGGATATGCAGAAGAAAGGGCCATCATAGTAGTTGCAGGGCAGGCAGCTACACGGGCTAAGCCCCCTTCCCGATCTCAAGAAGGACGTCCACAGAGTACCGCACTATACCTCTCGCAGAACCGGCAGCATGCCTGGCGTCAGGCGGCGTCCAGGCGTGGACAGGCGCAGACAGGCTTGCCTTAGGCACGACTTTGGCACGCGCCCGCCATGGCATGGGTTTATGAAGATCAGAACCCGGAAATGCCGGTAGCACGAGGCAGGGAGCAACTGACACGCCCACAGCTCAATCGGCAAGTCTGCCACGGTGGTACGGGGCGGGAGTAGGTAAACAAAGAACTAATCTCCAAATGTGCAAAATGCAAATACATGCCCCGTTAGGAAAAGAAAGTTTAGCACCACAGTCTTTCCCCTCACTTAAACATTAGGTGGCAACATGTAAGAACAATCAAACAGCTGACCTCAACTCGGTCCACTGCGCGCCCGCCACAGCATGGGTTTATGAAGACCAGAACCTGGAAATTCCGGTAGCGCGAGGCAGAGAGCAACTGACCTGCCCACCGCTCAATCGGCATGTCAGCAACGGCAGTACGGGGCGGGAGTTGGTAAATAAAGAACTAATCTCCAAATGTGCAAAATGCAAATACGTGCCCCGTTAGGAAAAGTAAGTTTAGCACCACAGTCTTTCCCCTGACTTAAAAGCACAAATTAAAACAGCTTAAAAACATTAGGTGGCAACATGTAAGAACAATCAAACAGCTGACCTCAACTCGGTCCGCTGCGCGCCTGCCACGGCATGGGTTTATGAAGACCAGAACCCGGAAATGCCGGTAGCGTGAGGCAGGGAGCAACTGACACGCCCACTGCTCAATCGGCATGTCAGCCACGGCGGTACGGGGCGGGACCTGGTAAATAAAGAACTAATCTCCAAATGTGAAAAATGCAAATACGTGTCCCGTTAGGAAAAGCAAGTTTAGCACCAAGCACAAATTAAAACAGCTTAAAAACATTAGGTGGCAACTTGTAAGAACAATCAAACAGCTGACCTCAAGCATGAAGGGCATTTTCCTAGAGGTTTTTCTCAATCATTTGGCATGCATGCTTTAACTCTACCTTTTTGCTCAACTTTTTCTTCATTGGAAATAATGGCAAGCCTAGAACAAGAAAGGAACATCATATCTATTTCCCCATCCTCATACCTTACATTCTCGATGAGGTTTATTTTGTTACTCTTTTGCTGACAACACCATTTCATCATGTTAGATTGTCATACACCACCCTGATCTTGACCATACTTGTGCAGCATTTATCACAATGCCTTTTTTCCTGCATTTTCTACACACAGCCTTTAGTGATTGACATTCCTTGCTGTTACCCATGACTCCTAGAACTCCATAGCGAAAACATTACCCCTTAAACTTGCTTTGTCTTTACATCTTTTTTTATGTATCATTAGCCTTAGCTTCTACAATATTCATACATTCTGACTTGTTGGTGCCTTTTAGTTAGCAATATTAGCAATATGAGTCAAGCTGTGTTCCTCATGTTTGCAGTTAGATCTTGTTGGGACACAAAAGTCACTTGCATGGTCATGCATGTGCGTCATGCCCTGATCACCCCACTGTAATGATGTCTGAATCCCTAATGTTGATTTTGTTGTCATGGGAGAGCATGGCTGATGTGTGTGGGCAATGACATATCCCTGTCTCTCATATTGTGGGCTTTTTGGACTGGGAGGGGCACCTAAAGTGCTACCCTCATAATGATGAAAGGCTACTGCCTTTGCCAGGAGCTAAACAGCACAGCACATTAGTGGCAGCATACCATGTAGTGATCAGTGGAGTGAACAGGTCCTTTCACCTGTGTGATTGGGTAGAGGCCTACATGCTCACTTATTAAAGTTCTGCTGCTGTATTCTTGATTCACACTTGACCTACAGTGAGTTGTAGCATGGCCCTGTGCAGTGGGTGTCTGCTATACATGTGCTAGGTGTATGTGTGCCAGTGAGTGTTACAATACGGGGATGGTGCAGTGCAGTACTGTGCAGTGTATATATTCTATGTGCATGTGCAGGGTGTATGTGTGACTGTAAATGGTATGATACATTGAAGATTCTGGGTTCCATTATCAGAGATCCAGGCCTAACTGGAGGAACATGTGGATGTAATGCAGTCCCCCAAGACAGATTGTGGATTTCTGCATTCCTCTGAACTGACTGGAACACATTGGAGGAAGGGAGAGTCAGGCTCTTCAGTACACTTCAAAGGATGCACTTTGATGCAGAGAGATGTCACTAGAAAGGGGACTGGGAGCATATCAGGAACGTTATGGGGCCGATAAGAGAATCATACATAGTAGGGTAAGGTCCTGGGGTAAACCTTTGTTACACATATCACTGTGGCTGACATCCAGGTGTGATCCTCTAGTCATTCCCAAGCCTGTGTTGTGGGGCCATCAGATTTGGATTCACTCCTGCTGCAACAGACTGATTTCTGGAAGAAGGGGAGAGCAGAGTGCAGGGCAACTAATTACATATGGTGTCTGGAAATGGACTATAAGATGGGGACCTCAATGACCCTAACCTTGTGAAATGTCAAACAGTCAGTCAGTCTGTGCAAGGAGGAGAAGCTCCGCAAGACTTCTGCCTGTGAACAGGAATGCAGCCCAAGGCCTGCCAGTCACTCAGCTGTTAGAGGGGCCATCACCTAGGGAATACAAGACCACCTGCCCCTGGAGCCTAGAGCACCAGTGCCTACCTGCTTTTCAAGGTTTGTGTGCCATGCGAGCAAGAGGAGAGCATTAGAGGGAGCTGGGTCGAGGCAATTGGATCCCTGTATTGAGGTGTGAGAAGACAGCTGCTGCGCCAATCGGTTCATTGTATGCACAGGTTTGAAGTTGGTGACCCTGAATGACAGATCAGATGGCCTTGAAGATCAATGCTGTGCTGATCAGGTATTAGCCGATGTACAGATTGAGAACAGTGACCATGTGTGACGGCAGGAGCTCTGAGCCAAGGCAAGGAACGTTGTCGACAGTACCATCCGACCCCTAAGAGAGAGGATACAGGAACATATAAGGGCAGTACGCAATAATAATTGCAGTAACCCTTTTGCCGTTCATTTCAACCAAAGCAACACTTTGGAAGATATCAGAAAAATAAGGTTCCATGGGATCGCACATACACAGAGTGGCCCTCGAGGGGGGGACAGAACATTAATATTGAGGAGAACAGAGACACAGTGGATTATAAAATTGCGGGCCGTGGAGTTGGGGCTCAATTTTGATAAGGTGCGACCAGTGGCCAGGAATTGTAACCACAGGATATGCAGCAGAAAGGGCCATCATAGTAGTTGCAGGGCAGGCAGCTACACGGGCTAAGCCCCCTTCCCGATCTCAAGAAGGACGTCCACAGAGTACCGCACTATACCTCTCGCAGAACCGGCAGCATGCCTGGCGTCAGGCGGCGTCCAGGCGTGGACAGGCGCAGACAGGCTTGCCTTAGGCACGACTTTGGCACGCGCCCGCCATGGTATGGGTTTATGAAGATCAGAACCCGGAAATGCCGGTAGCACGAGGCAGGGAGCAACTGACACGCCCACAGCTCAATCGGCAAGTCTGCCACGGTGGTACGGGGCGGGAGTAGGTAAACAAAGAACTAATCTCCAAATGTGCAAAATGCAAATACATGCCCCGTTAGGAAAAGAAAGTTTAGCACCACAGTCTTTCCCCTGACTTAAACATTAGGTGGCAACATGTAAGAACAATCAAACAGCTGACCTCAACTCGGTCCACTGCGCGCCCGCCACAGCATGGGTTTATGAAGACCAGAACCTGGAAATTCCGGTAGCGCGAGGCAGAGAGCAACTGACCTGCCCACCGCTCAATCGGCATGTCAGCCACGGCAGTACGGGGCGGGAGTTGGTAAATAAAGAACTAATCTCCAAATGTGCAAAATGCAAATACGTGCCCCGTTAGGAAAAGTAAGTTTAGCACCACAGTCTTTCCCCTGACTTAAAAGCACAAATTAAAACAGCTTAAAAACATTAGGTGGCAACATGTAAGAACAATCAAACAGCTGACCTCAACTCGGTCCGCTGCGCGCCTGCCACGGCATGGGTTTATGAAGACCAGAACCCGGAAATGCCGGTAGCGCGAGGTAGGGAGCAACTGACACGCCCACCGCTCAATCGGCATGTCAGCCACGGCGGTACGGGGCGGGACCTGGTAAATAAAGAACTAATCTCCAAATGTGAAAAATGCAAATACGTGTCCCGTTAGGAAAAGCAAGTTTAGCACCAAGCACAAATTAAAACAGCTTAAAAACATTAGGTGGCAACTTGTAAGAACAATCAAACAGCTGACCTCAAGCATGAAGGGCATTTTCCTAGAGGTTTTTCTCAATCATTTGGCATGCATGCTTTAACTCTACCTTTTTGCTCAACTTTTTCTTCATTGGAAATAATGGCAAGCCTAGAACAAGAAAGGAACATCATATCTATTTCCCCATCCTCATACCTTACATTCTCGATGAGGTTTATTTTGTTACTCTTTTGCTGACAACACCATTTCATCATGTTAGATTGTCATACACCACCCTGATCTTGACCATACTTGTGCAGCATTTATCACAATGCCTTTTTTCCTGCATTTTCTACACACAGCCTTTAGTGATTGACATTCCTTGCTGTTACCCATGACTCCTAGAACTCCATAGCGAAAACATTACCCCTTAAACTTGCTTTGTCTTTACATCTTTTTTTATGTATCATTAGCCTTAGCTTCTACAATATTCATACATTCTGACTTGTTGGTGCCTTTTAGTTAGCAATATTAGCAATATGAGTCAAGCTGTGTTCCTCATGTTTGCAGTTAGATCTTGTTGGGACACAAAAGTCACTTGCATGGTCATGCATGTGCGTCATGCCCTGATCACCCCACTGTAATGATGTCTGAATCCCTAATGTTGATTTTGTTGTCATGGGAGAGCATGGCTGATGTGTGTGGGCAATGACATATCCCTGTCTCTCATATTGTGGGCTTTTTGGACTGGGAGGGGCACCTAAAGTGCTACCCTCATAATGATGAAAGGCTACTGCCTTTGCCAGGAGCTAAACAGCACAGCACATTAGTGGCAGCATGCCATGTAGTGATCAGTGGAGTGAACAGGTCCTTTCACCTGTGTGATTGGGTAGAGGCCTACATGCTCACTTATTAAAGTTCTGCTGCTGTATTCTTGATTCACACTTGACCTACAGTGAGTTGTAGCATGGCCCTGTGCAGTGGGTGTCTGCTATACATGTGCTAGGTGTATGTGTGCCAGTGAGTGTTACAATACGGGGATGGTGCAGTGCAGTACTGTGCAGTGTATATATTCTATGTGCATGTGCAGGGTGTATGTGTGACTGTAAATGGTATGATACATTGAAGATTCTGGGTTCCATTATCAGAGATCCAGGCCTAACTGGAGGAACATGTGGATGTAATGCAGTCCCCCAAGACAGATTGTGGATTTCTGCATTCCTCTGAACTGACTGGAACACATTGGAGGAAGGGAGAGTCAGGCTCTTCAGTACACTTCAAAGGATGCTCTTTGATGCAGAGAGATGTCACTAGAAAGGGGACTGGGAGCATATCAGGAACGTTATGGGGCCGATAAGAGAATCATACATAGTAGGGTAAGGTCCTGGGGTAAACCTTTGTTACACATATCACTGTGGCTGACATCCAGGTGTGATCCTCTAGTCATTCCCAAGCCTGTGTTGTGGGGCCATCAGATTTGGATTCACTCCTGCTGCAACAGACTGCTTTCTGGAAGAAGGGGAGAGCAGAGTGCAGGGCAACTAATTACATATGGTGTCTGGAAATGGACTATAAGATGGGGACCTCAATGACCCTAACCTTGTGAACTGTCAAACAGTCAGTCAGTCTGTGCAAGGAGGAGAAGCTCCGCAAGACTTCTGCCTGTGAACAGGAATGCAGCCCAAGGCCTGCCAGTCACTCAGCTGTTAGAGGGGCCATCACCTAGGGAATACAAGACCACCTGCCCCTGGAGCCTAGAGCACCAGTGCCTACCTGCTTTTCAAGGTTTGTGTGCCATGCGAGCAAGAGGAGAGCATTAGAGGGAGCTGGGTCGAGGCAATTGGATCCCTGTATTGAGGTGTGAGAAGACAGCTGCTGCGCCAATCGGTTCATTGTATGCACAGGTTTGAAGTTGGTGACCCTGAATGACAGATCAGATGGCCTTGAAGATCAATGCTGTGCTGATCAGGTATTAGCCGATGTACAGATTGAGAACAGTGACCATGTGTGACGGCAGGAGCTCTGAGCCAAGGCAAGGAACGTTGTCTGATTGAGACCATTTTCCTGAGGAGGACGACATCAGTGGCCTGAGCAGGCCCAAGCCCACACTGAGGACCAGTACAAGGAGCAGTGCACACCCGTCACCTAAGGGAAAGTTCCCAGGAAACTTATCAGCATCGGAGGGGCATCAAGTATCCCCTGCAGACTCTCCTGGACTACGTGTGAGGAACTCGAGGGCACCCAACAGTTGCACTTCTTAGCCTGCATTTAAAGAAATTACTGTAGAGAGCCTCATCAGCTTCAGCACCCATGTAAGGGGTGCATTCAGAGACTCTGGTCATTCAGATCCTGCTGGTGCAGGTTAGAATGATTTATAGGCCAGACTTCCCTGGGGGAACTTGCCTGCTATATAATGCTTCGGCCTTGGAACACTTTTGACTTTAATAAAGTGTCAGAGTGGAACGCCTGGGACTTGGACTACTAGTGGGGCTTTATCTAAATCGCACCTCTAGTGAATGGGGAAGAACAACTACCACTAGCGAGAGGGGAATAGGACTGAATAACCCACCAATGAACCACTAGAGACCTTACCTATGGGGACTCACTGTATTGTTTGTAAATGCCATATTTTACTTTGAGTTTGCATAGTATTATTCTTTTTTTCATATCAGTAAATATTTGACTGGACAATCATTTATTGCTGCTGCTGAACATATTTTGAGTTGTGAGCCTTTTGTCACCCCAATGTATCTTCCTCAAGCCCAAGAATTCTTGGACTGGTCGACCCACGCTACAACTGAGAGTCAAGTGGATTTTAAATCTCTGCAGCTCTCGGACACAGAAACAACATATTAAAAAGCTCAGTTCAAATAGACCTTTATTGTCTTGATTGAAATGTGCTGAAATCACTCAATAAAATCCAATCGCATGCATCTTTTACGTTTTGTTTTTATTTAGTAAAAAATGTGTGATATTGTTGGCCACAGAAGATGCAGCTTGGAATGCCAAAGTATCACGTTTTAATTATTTTCAATATCTAGACCATAAAGGACACATTTGTACATTTTGTCAAGACAATTCTCAACAAGTGATTTGCTCCGAAAGGGGCCAACAGTCCTTTTGCTTTCTCAAGGCCTTATATGGACTGTTTAATAATTCAGCGAGTGAACCTTCGTAGTCTTTTAATTGCCCTCCAAAACATAACTATAGTGTTTAATGCAGGATGGTCATTAGCCTCTGGTCTCCCAGGGGATGTCCTTGCAGATGGGAATGAAACGACTACCTTAGTTCACTTGCTGAATTATTGAATAGTCCACACACAGCCTAGAGAAAACTCCAGGATTATTGGTCCCCAAAGGAGTGAAACCTGCATGCTCACAGCGACAGATGACAGGAATAGATGTTACTCCTTGTTAATGTCGTCTTACAAATATAGTCCGTCGTCATGCTGCCTTTTTCCCCAGCATGAACTTTATCAGAAATACTACAAATATATCTTCACTGAGAAACTAAAACAAAATAATTTATCACCCTAATGTCCATCTAGTAATCAGAACAGCTATAGGCAGCTCCCTCCATTGTGAGCATATTTTACTTGTAGCAAATACCTGTCAGCTAAACCCATGAATCTTTATAGAACATATTTAAGAAAATGATAAAGGGAACACTTAGGGCTGATTTATGAGAACCCCGCATCACTTTGCACCATGTAAAGTGGCGCAAGTGTGAATTCAGGGCTCCTATAAAGATTTATGAAGCCAAGCAAAGCCACCCAGCATGGCTTTGCGTGGCCTCATAAATCATGAGTAAGGTGAAGCAGCGCAAATTGCTGCGTCACCTTACTCTGGATCCAGGAAGCATTCCATGGGTATTAAGATGGGTCTTCCTATGCAACAGGCATTAAAAATGAAGCTGCCCCAGATATATAAAAACATGTAAACCTGGGAAAGTGCTAAATCCGCATGCCTCGCGAGATGAGGCTTAACGAAGAGAAATAACTGAGGACGTCATAATAATGGCGGAAGGATGGCCACCGCCGGACCATTGGTGGCGGTCCTTCCACCATCACTAGGTGTATTACCCACCGCCAAATTAGGATGGCAGTGGGTACCGCGGTGGATGGACTTTTCGTCCGCCATTTCACCACCAAAGGCAATCGCAACGAATGCCTGGCGGACGGTGCATGGCCCCTTAAGTGGTGGCAGTGCCTAGCAAGCACCGTCCACCACATTAGGATGTGGGCATAGTAAAGGCCTTTCCATGGGAGTGATGCAGCCATGGAAAGGCTGGCGGGGGTGTCGTTGTACTGGGGCGTACTTTCCATACACCAAGTGGCAGGCACCACGTGGTGCCTGCCACGTAGTGCAGGGAAATGCAGTGCAAGCACTTTTAACATTGCGTACGGTGCTGCAGCCAGCAGCACCACCCGCAATGATAAAAGCCCTGGATCCTAATCGCAGTGGTGGGACCGCCTCATGTCTGGCGGGTGGTCCCAAATATCGTTACGGTGGCGGGCAGACTATTGTAATCAGCCCCCAAATATCTCCTCGTGTTTTTCTCTTTCTATGTGTGCTGCACTCTGCAGCACACATAAAGAGAGAAAATCACCTCTTAGATTAGTTTTTGAGAAGTAAGATGCCCCTTCCTGCACAAATACAATCCTGTCTGCAACAGACGCATCCTTGCACCATGGTGCAGGAGTGCCTATGTCGGCTCTAGACTGCAGAAACCGTTCAGGCATAAAGGACAGGAATGCACTGTATTAAGTCCAGTACATTCCTGCCCTTTCATTTTGGCAGATGGCAGCGCAGCAAGGTGTCTTGTTGCGCTGCCATACTTCAATCTGCCATAAATGATTATTATTATTAGCTAGTTTGTAATGCGCCTGGTTACTCCAACGGAGTGTCCCCGCGCTAAAACATCAGTGAAAACCCCGCAACAATCCTGACCTAACCTCTACTTGCGAATCGGACCAACCAAAAATAGAAGCAGAATAATTACTTCCGTCTACCAGACAGGAATCGGAAAAGCCACGTTTTTAGGCTTTTCCGGAACAGAGACTCCGGTTCGCAGATCCTCAGATCCAGAGGGAGGTCATTCCATGCCTTAGCAGCCAGAAAGCCAAAAGATCACTCTCCGGCTCGAACCTTCCGCACCCTGGGCACAATCACCCTGGCAGAGCCAAGCGATCTCAAATCCCGTGTGGGCTGATAGGCTGTAAGAAGGGGGAGCAAGAAGCGCGTCCCCTTCTGACTAAGGATCCTATGACCAAAGCATAAGGCCTTGAAAGTGACACTTCTTCCAGTGACATTCAATGTGTAACGCTTAGCTTTCCAACTAAGCTGAAGCTTGCCCTTATTAATGTCTATTCTCGACCTGTAAGACTGAGCAAGTAATCGTCAACCCTTGATGTACTAAACTCCGTTATTTCTACTGTTTCCCCCGACATGAGGTTGATTGTTGGGGGTGATTCTAACTGTCAACTTGAGCCCCTCCCTGGCATTCCTGATCCAATTTCCAACAATCCCTGAACCACAAATTCAGCTGATCAAGGCCTGGTCCCCCTTGGCACTCCAAATTAATGCCATTCTGCTAACCCACTCACTGAGAGCATGTAATGGCCGCAGAATCTCATATATGCCAGGGAAACTAACATTTAATAGAATCGGCCACGCTTCTCTCTTGCACTATATTCTAGTGAAGACTAGATCATGGCCTAGGGTTCATGATTTTGTCATTGTACCGCGGCACAACAGTGACCATAATGCCTTGGCACTGGTACTGAAGGTGTCGGACTCAGGTATTGTCCTGGCTAGTAGTTTCCCCTCTGAGAACAGGCTAACACTTACCAACTCCAGAAGAAGAATAAAGTGGGTGGTAATAAAGCAATCACCTAAGAAGTTGAGTGCACTCTATGCAGTTGTAGTCCCAGTCTTGCAAGAACTTAGTGGTGTTCTTGCTGAAGGGGGCAACCTAGCTCCTATTAATAAAGTCACAGAACTCCATGCAGGCTTGGCATCCAAACTGGCCGATATATTCTACCTAAAAATGCACCATAAGAAAAAAAAATCGGCTACTCAGTCGTGGTTTAATGACAACTGCCGAAAGGCGAAGCGGGCCCTGATAGCAGCCATCAAAGCGAAAAACAAGTTATTAACAAGATGTAAGCGGGCTCTATACAAAGAGGCTATTTGCAAAGCAAAGTAGTCCTGGGAACTGAATAAATGGGAGGACATAAAAACCGCCCTACTGAATAGAGATATGAAGCAATTCTGGGCCATACTTAAAACAGGTAGCAGGGAAGGTAATCTAGCCATAGGGCCGAATATACCAGCAGAAAAGTGGGCAGACCATTTTCAGGCACTATATACAATGAAGCTAGAACCTGGCCCCCACAATGACAGCCACACTGCTACCCAAAGGGTCTTGTGTGCAGACACCGGCCTGGTAGCTGAGGTAACTACTTCCTTACCAAGGTGCACTGATGGAGATGTTGTTGGGATCATCCTTCTCGCAATTTCAAATGCAATCAAGAAACTTCCCGCAGGCAAAGCACCGGGATTAGATAGGCTCCCAGGGGATCTTTTTTGAGAAGAACCAACAGTATGGGGCCCCTACCTGTGGGCACTATTCAATGCTATAATGAATGGTATGCCGATCCCCGACACTTGGGCTGGGGCACAAATTGTCCCAGTTTTTAAAAAGGGTTCTCCACTACTCCCTGCAAACTATAGACCGATCAGTTTGATCGATGTCACACAAAAACTCTTTGCACGGGTACTTCTAGACCTCATTCAGGGGTGGATGGAAGATAATGAAATGTTAAGCCCATACCAAGCCTGATTCAGGAAGAACACCTCCACCGTTGATCAAATATATAGACTTCAACTTATATTTTGGAAAACGGTGAGAATGGAGGGTGGCAGCCTCTACCTAATTTCCGTGGACCTGAAAACGGCTTTTGACCTGGTGCCTAGAGATAAACTATGGGGGGTACTAAGAGATTTGGGGATCCCTTCCTACCTCCTAAGCATGCTTATTAAGCTGCATGATGCCAACTAAGCCCAAGTAAGATGTGGGAAAGGGGGAGAACTAACCCCACGACTCCCAGTTGACAGAGGAGTGAGGCAGGGCTTTGTGCTCGCACCGACTCTGTTCTACCTCTTTGTCAACCCATTGATTGCCCAATTTACTAAGGTTAAGGATAATGATGCCCCAAAGTTAGCAAACTCAAAGGTCTTAGCGTTGATGTTTGTGAATGACATCCTTTTAATGTCCAAGTCGCCGATGGGAATACAGACCGTACTGGACAGCTTTGTCATCTTTTGCAATAATAGGGGGCTCAAGATAAATACCATGAAGACCAAGTTTATGGTCTTCAATCCAGCCAAGAGAACACACCCTAATCCCCACTTAGATGACACTGTCCTGGAAAGGGTCTCTGTATTTGACTATTTCAGTCTCAGCCTCACAAAAAATATGGAGTGGGGGCCACAAATTGCCAAAGCCAAGCTCAAGTTAGCACAGACTACTGGAGGAATTGCTAAATTACTGAGGGATTCCTCCTATAAACCCACTGGGCCTATCATGGAAATTTACAAGGCACAAGCTAGGGGTGCTACAATGTATGGGGCTGAACTGGGGACATTGTCCTTGCAGTTATGTAAGCAAAGTTGAGAACAGCTTCTGAAGACAGATTTTGGGTCTCCCTTCCAGCACCCCATTAACCCCCTGCGCCTAGATTCAGGCGTAAGGCCGACTGGAGATGAGATTGGCCTAAGACCCCTAACTTTCTGGGGTAGATTGTGGGTGACCCCGGAACTGGCAGAATATCGGACAGAAACAAAAGAGTTACTGGGTCTCCCAGGGGTAGAAAGAATTGCTTGGTGTGCACACATAAAAGAAGAGTGCAGTAGGATAGGCAAACCAAACCTCTGGAGTAACCCTGAGTTCTGCGTGTTCTGCAGTCTCACGTGCTGAACTGGTGAGAATTTATCGATTACACAAATTGACAGTCATTCATGGGAATCCGGATCCAGGCCATCTGACAGCTGAATTCCTTACTGTAAAAGATGAGTATACATTTGAACCCTTCCTGGATGAAATTCTACCTTTCCCAGCAAGAAAACTATATATTCAGTTGAGATTTAATATCTGTATAAATGAGGCCCTTAGTCATGTCATTCACTCCCTTTTCGCAACTGGTTAACATAGTCTTGTGGAACAATCAAGTCACACCTCTCACCTTCATAACTAATACAAATGATACAGGATCATAAAGCAGGCTTCTATTGCTTGTGTGGCAGGGTCTATGGCCTATCTGCATCAGTTAATATGTACTAGAACTGTCTCCAGCAGAACTCATTCTACTAAGGGCCTTATTTAGAGCTTGGCAAATAAGATACTTTGTCACAAACGTGGAGCTATCCCAGAAGCCATATTTGAAGTACATTATGGCCTGTGTGATACAACGGATGGGAAATCCACCTCATTTGTGATGGGGTATCCCACTGACAAACTATAAATGAGGCCTTTAGGAACCATTTACTGAGGTGCAGAGAATGGACTCTGGGAAAGATTTGTGATATCAGAAACATTACCCTAATTTTATACATCATTTTCAGATATATTTTACCTAGGCAGAACATATTAACTTACATTTGCACAAGAATTTACATTTTGTTTTATGGAGGAGTTTGAAACACCATATTGTGTCTAAATAAGCAACTTAATATTTATACCTGAATTTTCAAAAATATGTGTAAAAAAATTAACATTATACATTTTTTGATATTTGCAAACATTTTAAATTTACTAGTGATCCGTATTTCAGTACTTACTTTAAAGTGATTAGGAAATGTATAGGAGATAGTCTTGCAAATGTATTGGAGGATGAGCCAGGGATTTTGAACTCCCCAAGGTAGGTGTTGCTTACAATGAAGATGACTGATGCAGTGGTGAAATTGAAGAAGGCTCTATAGTGTTCATTGTACACTTGATGGCAACAAATGACATGTAATCATATGGGTGACAACATGAAGCACTCCAATACCAAATGAGTGAAAGGAGTCATTGGAATGAAAAGAGTGGGGTGAGGGTACTGAGAGGGAGGTTTTATGAATAGTGCTGAGATCACTACCAGTTTTATCTAACTATGGTTGTTGGATGATGTAGCAACTTGGTATGTATGAAAGAATGAAGCCAAGCATCTTAGCTAAAAGAGCACCTAGGTTGCCATGGCAAATGAGATCATGGAATTCTGATTCATGGCTAAGAGGGCAATTTTTAACATGAGGGGGAAGAGGGTTGTATGTAGAAGTGCATGTCATCATTGCTGATCTAGATGATGTTGGTGGTGTGGAATTGTGGATTTATTGGACAGGCAACAGTATGGTTTCTGTCTTGAGTGATGGGTGTATATAGTGTGATTTTGAGTAGCATCGTTTTGTGCTCCACCCTTCTTAGTTCGGATAGGCCACATGTATATGTATTTAAAGTTGGCCTTATATGCTCCTGTGACACAATAATGTTAAACAGTTAAGATGCATCTATTGTGTTTTTATAATCGTTTTCCTATCCAGAAGCATCTGGACTGCTGATATTAATCTTCTATAGGTTTAGAGTGTTAATGCATTTAATGCAGTGCATTCACCAGGTGTTAGTGATAATGGTTTTTATGTTTGTTGATATAGTTTTTGCTTAATAAAATGTACTGGTTATTTTGCCAATTATATGCATGATATAGATTGATTCATTATTAAGGATTTCATTTACTGTTTTATTTGTAGGTAGTAGAACTGATGTTCTTTAAAGAGAAATGTTAAGTTAGCGTGATTATGGGCCTTAAGCTTACAGTCGGGACAGGTAATACTTATGTGAAAGTTGTTGTTCTGCATATTTTTCTCCTTATCAGGTGCAGACCTAAGTCATTCACTAGTTAGTGAAAAGCAAATTGTATTTCAGAGATAGTGAGGTGAGGAAGAGCTGGCAAGGTCAAATGATTTTAATGAAGAACAAAGAGAGTCTTACCAGTTGGTACTGTCAGAAGAAGGGAGGGACTAAGGATGCTTTGGAAGTGGATACTGGAAAATGAGAGTAGTGGTCAAGGTGCCAAATTCTTTTCTGGGAACTAGAAAACATATTTTGATGTGTATGAGGTCGTGTTTTCTCGAATGTTCTATGTGCATTTTAGTTGATGAACCCACCTTGGGTTTAGTCAGATTCCCTTTAGACCTAGGAGGTGCAGTACTCTCTTGACATTTCTGATTGTATGGCTTCATGTTATACATGAGTCTTTACTTATCGAACTTCTACAGAGGTTCTGATGCTGACACCATTCTTGCTATTTTGCTTCCATAAGGTTTCCCCTATACTCAAGTTAGTTTACGGTTTAATAGATACAGTAAATCCTTTCCATGTATTAGGAGAAGGATTGAAACCATTCGATGAGTCATCAAATTATTTTCCTTATTTTCTGTATTGCGATACTGAGATACTTATATGTTCTTTTCTGTTGAGAACCAATATTGTAAGACACTTTGGGGCATATTCACAGGAAACTATCTCTGAGCCAATGGCACTTTATCGCAGCCAAAGTTGCGATAAATCCATCGCCCCATTCACAAGCTGGTGTTAACAGCCCACAGCACCGGTTTACCCGTGATAGCAGCCACAAAAAACATCGCCACAGAGGACCCGCGCAACTATCGCTAATGAGATGCAGAGTGGGCGTTCCCGTGCCAAAAGCCGCCACAATATCACACCTCAACATTCTCAACGACCAGACAGAACTGTGATAAAAAACACAAAACAGGCGATAAGGCCCGTTAGCACCAGGAAATCTACACCTGCTCTGACCTGGTGTAAAGTTGGACGGCAGCATGCACCACAAAAGGGAGACCAGACCAGGGCCACACCCGAAGGGCAACAGAAACCATGGAGCCACCCATCATGTGGCCCGGACACCCAAGAGGGCCACAACACCCACCAACACCACCCCCAGGACCACCCCTCCCTGCCACCACCTGACCAAAGAAATGCCACATCAGCTACACCCAAACATGCACAAAATAATCCGCCTGACATCGCACAATCACAACTGGTGACATGCATGTGTCGACACAGAATAGAGCAGCACACATTCACTTTCGAAGCAACAAATGAAACTTTATTAAAATGAACACTGAAATGAAATGAAGACAAATGGCCGCTCCACGCGGGACAATCCGTAGGTCCCAGCCTGCAAGACAAAAATCATGATGAGAAGGTGTTTCCTGCGCACATCAAAGGACAGAGAGAGAGCAAAGGGGAGAGAGAGGAAGAGAGGGGGGGAGAGAGAGAGAGAGAGAAGAAGAGAGGGGGAGAGAGAAAAAGAGAGGGGAGTGAGAGAGAAGAAGAGAGGGGGAGAGAGAGAATAAGAGAGGGGGAAAGAGAGAGATAGAGAAGAGAGGGGAAGAGAGAGACAGTGATGCCCCTGGGCACCCAGGCCACACTGCTCACCTGCTGACACCGATGTGTCTCCATCCACATACAGGTATGTGTTGCAGTTCACCTGGTCACACATCTGGGTCAGAGCGGCCAGCTGAAACAGAGTCCAGATACATGACTGGCAAAGTACACAACTGCACAAGACAACAGCACCTGCCAATCAATGCACACCCAGGCAAAGGCACCCCAACCCCTCCCGCCGCCCATCAGAGTATGCCAGCCCATGCACACCCAGGCCTCACTGCTCACCTTCCACAACCGGCGCGTAGACAGGAGGTCCCACCACATGCCGCTGCAAGCCACAAGCCCGGGCCCGCGGATATGGCACCCTCAACACCATGCAGCCCCACTCTGCAGGCCACCAGGTCTCATGTTTGGTGCTGGGTCTTGATTACTCCATGGCAGAGAACATACCAGTGCACCCGGCACCATCGCAGGCTGCACACCCGCTCAGCCCAATGGGTGCCACTAACTCTGGGATCCCGGAAGCGACGCCACGTGGCAGTAGGCCCGCACTGCCTGCTGGCTGTGGCCTACACTGTGGTCCAGCAGGGCACACAAAACCTGAGCTATCCAGACCGCCAGGACGGGGCATCATCGCAGGATGCACACCAGCTCAGCAGCTTAATGTGCCACAGACTCAGTGCACCCAAAGTCACCATCCCGTGGCGGGGGGCCTGTGCCGGCTGTAATGCTCTGAGTGCCACTAATCCTGTGCAACCCCAATCAGCGCCATGTGGTGGCAGGCCGGTGCCGGCCACAAGGCCTTGGGTGCCACAAACCCTGTGCAAGCCCAGTCAGCGCCACGTGGTGGTAGGCCTGTGTTGTGCACCAGGCCTCAGATGCCACCAACCCTGAGCGCAACAACTCATGGGCCCTTTCTGAATGAGAAGCATGGAGCGGCCATCATCCAGTCACCATCGGAAGAGGGGAATGTGACGTCGTCGGCCCCTTATGTTGGTGGAGTCACATGGCCAGTGACGCCTGTGCCGGATGGGTGTGGTGTGTGTGCGAACCTGCCCTCAGGGAGTGGCTGTGACATGCTGATGACTAGTGCAGTGACCTGCACACCACCAGCGAGTATGCCTGCGATGGGTAGCAATGATGGCCCCCTCTCAGTGAGTCATCGGTGTGGTGCCGTACGCCGCACCAGCGCAGGGCTTGCCACAATGACTAGTGGGCTCGGGGCATGGTCCAGTCCATATCTGGACAAGGAAGTGACTGATGCGTGTGTCCCTGTTGTAGTGTTCATGGGGCCAGGTACACAAAATGCAATGTCTGGCCCTCTGACTCGCATCCCACAAGATGAACATCTTTGACGCAAGGGAAGGAACTGTCCCCACATTCATCCACACATCCATTCCTGAATGATGTAAGACATGACACAGCCTGCGTCACTGGATGTTTATTTGCACATCCCGTGCAGTTCTACAGCTGGAGCGGTACATGGCAATGCCGAGCACACTACATAATATGGGCCCGTGGAGGGCAAGCCAGAGTCCATCCGGGATGACATGTACTGCGGAAGATTATGGGTACAGTCCGCAGTCTGTCCGCCATGTAATTGGTAGTCAAACAGGATGTGGCAGTCCATGTCGCTGTCCAAGGTGAGTGCATCGGAGTGTATCAGGGGTCAGTGGAAGGTCATGAGGCCATGTGCCGCACCAAGCAGAAACAGGCCAGGTGGCGGAAATGAATGCTAGTGCTTCCTGATCACAAACCCATCCACATCCTCGTCCCCAGATGTGTGCTGTGCCCCCCCTGTGGGTGTTGCAGTCCCGTCTGCGGCACTGTGTGCCACTGACACATCAGGGGCCTGCGTGGATACGTCTACTGCACTGTGAGGCACTGACACATCAGGGGGCGGGAATGTGGATGGTGTGGGAGCAGCAGCATTCATCAGCTCCACGCCTTGTGGCGGCAATGCCATGATAGAGGTCGGCAGGGCATGATAGATCCCAGCTACATTCTGATGATGTGCAGCTGTGGCTGCCATCCTTTCCGCCTCCATACGCACCATGTCCTCCATGAGCCTCCGCATGTGTGCCAGCTCACAGCTGGTATCGCTGGAGCCACTCTGAGTGGACAGCTGTTCTACTCTCTGCGTCATGACTCCAGCGATGTCAGTCAGGGCTCGTTGGAGACCATGGGGCGGACATAGACACCCAAGGATGGGGTCCAGTTTGGCAGCCATGAGTTCGAACCCCACCCGCACCTGCTCTGCCGTCTCCCGTTGGCCCTCCAGCACAAGGCGTTGGAAGGCCATTTGTTGTTCCTAGGGGACTTGGGAGGGTGCCAGGGCTGTGGGTGCCTCCTGCTGGGTGGTTTGGGTGGTGGGTGGGGTCTCCTCGATGTAGCTGAACTGCCCTGATCCTGGAGGTGAGTCGCGGATGAGGTCAATGATATCTAGGAGGGCTTGTGCAACGATGCTGGTGTTGTCCTCCTGATCATTAGTGAAGAGTGTCTGGGACTGCTCTGCAGGAGGTGTTGACGATGCCCCTGCAATGTGAAGATGCTACTGGTGTCTCTTCCTCTTCTTTTTTGAACTTCACTGGGGTCATAAACATTTCATTGTGGGTGTGTACTGTGCCCTGCTTGATTGTGCATGTGTGCCATCGTGGCCATCTCCACCCGTCCCCCCAGTACCTGTTGGTCACTCACCCTGTTGCGGTTGTGTTGTGTCCTGTCGAGCAGTGTCCAATCCCCCGACTCCGGCCAGAGTATCCACACTGATGACTGTCGACACTAGCTCCTTCATGTCATCCAGCACGAGCTGTGGTGCTGGGCCCCCATCTCCAGTCTGCATTGCTGCCTTCTGCTTGGCTATAAGTTTCTGCATGAAGATATCATCTTCAGAAAAGACTGGGCCGTCATCTCATGGAAATGCACAAGAGATTGGCTGGTGCTCATAATTAACACCGCAACAAGACTAACAGAAGCCCTCTCCATCAAAATACAAGTCAGCGAATCCAAATTGAAAATGTCTTCTATAAAACATCTATAAGAGATCAACAAAGAAATGAATTACATGAAAGACTTCATAACCCAAAGCGAAATACGCAAACTAGAAAAATACTTGAAATACTTTTCGCAAGAACATATGTTCCTCTGCATCAAGGATGACCACACTCCCCTGGGAGACCAAAGTGATTATGATTCCTCAGGAGGCATCTCCACAGATACAACAGATTGGAGCAGTGGGGAAGACAATCCGAGCCTATGTTGAGGCAGAGGTAGAAGAAGAGGACGTGGAAAACAAACAGGATGGAGAACACCATTCTTCGAACAACATTCATCACCTTTCTTTCAACCCTTCCAACCTCAAATCGCGGGTTGGATGAATCGCTACATGCCAGGACCCTAACCAAATCATTCAATTTTCAGGCCCCCTTTTTTAGGGAGAGGCCAAAATCAACAACGTGGGTAAAAGAAAGTAGTATGATGGGGAGATGCCGACCAAGGAGTCCAGACGGGGACTATGTCCAAGGACCAGGAGAAACCAGGAACCAGCACAAGCAGTCACTAATGTTAAACCTGACTAATGTGACCCCAACAGATGAACAACAGAAGCTTCTTAACAAGGGGCTAGCTTTTGTACCTACTCCAACTCTTGATCGATTTAAACTCCACGGCAAGATAGCTGAATTCTGCAGCAAAATCAAATTGAGACCATACTTTATTATTAATATTATTATAATTCAGCTTGTAGAGCGCATGGTTACTCCAACGTAGTGTACCTGTGCTAGAACACCATCAAAACCACAGTAACTGGCCTGGATCTACCTCCCTCCCTCCCTCTAGCCTATGGCCCTAAGAAATAAAAGAAAAAGGCCTACTTTCGGCCCCCCGGGGGATGCTGGAAGAGCCAGGTGTTTAATTTTTTTTGGAACAGAATCTCCGATGGGCATGTCCTTAAATCCACAGGTAGGTCATTCCAGGCCTTAGCCGCATGGAAGCCACATTAGCTCCCTCCAGCCCGTACCTTCCGCACCTTAGGCACAATCATCTTTGCCGTGCCCAAAGACCTCAGGTTGGGAGCGAGTCTATATACGGTGAGAAGGGGGTGCAGAAATCATTGCCCTTTCTCGTTGAGGATCCTGTGGCCAAAACACAAGGCCTTAAAGGAAACTCTGGCCTGTATAGGGAGCCAATGTAATTCCTTCAGGGCCTCCCCCACCGAGACCCGCCTAGGGATTTTCAAAATTAGCCAAGCTGCCGCATTCTGAACCTTCTGCAAAATGTTCAGATGTCTTGTAGTCACCCCTAGGTAAAGGATGTTACAGTAATCAAGACGGGACATAACAAGGGCCTGTACAATGGTTCTTTTGACGTCTAGTGGGAGTAGGTCCAGGATTTTGCGCAGCATTTTAAGAATGCCAAAGCAGGCTCCTGCCACAGCTGATATCTGCTCTGAATAGGAGAGGGTGTCATTGAACCATTCTCCCAGATTACTGACCTTGGCCTTAGGGGTCAGAGTAGGTCCCAACTCCTCCGGCCACCACAAATGTGACCATAAAGAGGGCTACTTGGCAACTACCATCACCTCCGTCTTTCCCGCATTCAGCTGCAGGCAGCAGAGCTTCATCCAGTAAGCAAGCTCACCCAAGCAGACCTTAAAATCAGATGTCGTTCCTGCCCCTTTTTGCTCCAGAGTGACAATCAGCTAAGTGTCATCGGCATATAAAACCAGCTTCATCCCATGTCTCAGCACAATATCTGCCAGGGGGCGCATGTAGATATTAAATAGGGTGCGGCTAAGGGCCGAATCCTGTGGCACCCCTTAAGACAGAGGGCAAACTCTGGATTTAAAAGGATGTTGTAAAACCTGGAAGGATCTGTTCTGCAAAAAATGTTTAATCCACTCCCAAGTACTGCCACCGACCCCGGCCTCCCCCAGCCATTCCATCAGAAGTCTGTGGGAGACCATGTTAAACGCAGCACTCAGATCCAGAAGGATCAGTGCAGTTGTTCTTCCCTCATCCCCTGCGGTTTTCAGGGCCTCCAAAGCTAGAAGCAGAGCTGACTCAGTGCTATGAAACAGACTAAAGCCCGAGTGGATTTCATGGAGAACCCTTCTTTCTTCCAAAAACATAGATAATTGGCTATTCAAATGTTTCTCTGCAATTTTAGAAACGTAGGGGAACAAGGATATGGGTCTCAGGTTTTCTGGAAGAGCAGGGTCTAGAGAAGGTTTCTTTAGCAATGGTACCACCATAGCATGTTTCCAATTGCTAGGAACCTGCCCTTAGCTGAAGGACATGTTCAAATGTTTGGTGAGAACCAGTGCAATTACTTCTTTCCCTTGCAATAAAAATTTCGGGGGGGATCGGATCCAAGGGCGACCCAGATTTGACTGCTTCCATAAGTTTTAGGACATCACTTTCCTCAGGAGGGCAAAAAACAAACCTATCCTCAATCCTGGGATCTTCTGTAACTGGAGCAGAAATTTAATTCCTGCTGTTTTCAGGGAAGATAGCGTATATTTTTTCTATCTTACCTATGAAGAAATCCGCAACCTTATTGCAATGATCAGTAGAGGTGGGCAATGTGGCTGTGGACAGTTGTTTCACTACATTAAAAATATTCTTAGTGGAATTTTTTGCTGATTCAATTTGCTCAGTGTTCAGTGCTCAGTTTAAGACCAAGAAATCCCACCACCGGATGGAGATACAAACTTTAAAAGGAACTCCACCTTCAGTCCACCAAACTCATCTATATCTACTGTAATCCCTCCCTTTGAACAGGCCATATTTAAAGGAAACATCACAAAACTCTCAAAAAGCCATTCTTAGATGTAACTAAAAAGGAACAAAAAGCACTAGATGAGCTGAGAAACAACCAAGATCTAGTTCTAAAGGCAAACAACAAGGGTGGTATCATTCAAATTCATTGACTACCAAACAAAATGTACTGACTTACTTGCTGACGACAGATACTACAGACAATTAGCAGAGGATCCCACACCAAGATTATGAAGAGCCATTAATATTATGGCTGAAGAATCAACCTTTGTATTTCCAAGAAAGACGCTGAGTACTTGCAAATTAGACTAAAACACCATGCTTTTATTCATTGCCAAAAATGCTTATGAAAAAACTACCTCCTCCATGCCTTCCCACAGTGTCAGGTAGAGGCTCCATTTTGGACCACGCTCACAGTTTGTGGACTAATTCTTATGACCTATGGTCCAGAAGATGCCTACATCCCTCAAAGACACCAGGGACCTCTTAAATCATCCACAGGACCTAACCTATGATCAAAGTTTCGATATACTCATTGGTCTGGCTATAGAGAGCCTATACGCCAGTCTCCCACAAGATGCTACACTACAAACTATTGAGGATCGTCTCTTTAAAGATGAATGGCAATTTAACACTCCTAGAAGCTTCATTTTGGAATGCTGCAGCTTAGCACTGACAGAAAACCTTTTCAAGTTCAAAAGTCCTAGTCAGGTATGACTCTAAGTGAGTGCTATTGGAGAGAAATACATTTCATAATGAGACCAACCACTACAGAACGCAGAGTATTTTTTGGGAAACAACATAGACCATATCCTAGTGATCAGCAGATACCCTACCAGAGTTCCTGGGTTGGCTTAACACTCCCAGCGAGCTTCTCAAATTTATACATACACTCACACATGAGAGCACACTGGATTTTCTAGACATCACCATTTTCGCTGAAGGCAATAACCTCAAAATAAAAACCTATATGAACCAACTGCAAAAAACAGCCTTCTTTCATTCAACAGCTTGCACCCTGACCACTGAGGGAGAGTATCCCCTACAGTCAATTTTTACACATCCGTCACAATTGTAGCAACATAAGAGACTACATAAGAGACTGCATTAAACAAGCCCAGGTCTTATCAAACAATCTGAAAGAGACAGATTACCCAATTTGGATCACTAATAAGTGCCAAAAGAGATCGGGAAATAAGAACCATGAAAACTTACTGGCACCCACAGAGAAAACCCCAGATGAAGATATCCTCACATGTGTCACAACATATTCATTGGAGTATTGTAACATCAGGTACACTCAAATAACCGAAGCTCAGATTTGCCAAAAAAATTAGCAAACATATTCACAACCTGTTGGTCAATATATGACCTCTGACCAAACAGTTGAAAACCAACATAGGACTCACAACATGGGCCCTAATACCTACAATGGGACGTTATGCTTGTGGATCGTGTGCTGTGTGCCATCTCACAAAGGCTGAGTGAAAACCTTGAATGGGACTTAAAATGATACACAAATTGTAATTTAAGGTACATCGGCATGACTGGCCGAAAGTAAAATTGCAGATCGGTGAACACCGTAGCAGCATCGGATGCAAAAAACCCACTACTTGAATGAGCAATCACTTCCTGACTGAACCACAATGCCAATAAGCTCAACTGGGTGATTCTGGAAACAGTAGACACCATAAACAGCGATGCTTAATATATACTTTTATAAAAAAGAGCAGCGCTGGGTGTACCAACTCAAGACTTGATAATGGTTTAAATGACAATATTCCATGGCTTCCATTCAGCCGGTAGTTAAAACTAAAAGCACAGGCCAGTTTGCTCCAAAACCTTAAAGTCCATCTTAAATGATCCTTAGGAAGCCTTCTTTCGTTTTGAAATCTGGATACCAAATACATAATCTTTTACGCAACTAGAATAAACAAATAGGATGCAGTTGGGTAATGGTTTGATTTATTGATCCATGTGTACTCCAGTAGGATCCATGTACAGTTAAGCAAGATCACCTCACAAAAGTCCTCTAGTGTACTTATGAAGAACATTCACAATACCATACTGATAATGGATACCCAATATTTGTGAGCACTCCTTTGAATATGGCTCCTTACTCACAGCCCATTTCACTCTTGACCATGTTAATATCCAGGCATAACCACCATGTGCAAATGCATTCATTAACAAAATATATTTGTGAGTACCTAGGTTTATATGCGTCTCTTAAAAACACAGCCACCTTATGAGGCCTCCTTAACTTTGGAACATTTTTCTCATAATGCCATCATATGTCTCTCCACTCCACTACAGATGATGCCCTCTTTAGGGATCAGATGCAGCATGACATCATTTATTTATTGAGATGCCTTAACGCTTTAGACATTCACAGTAACTCACACAAACACATTGCGTCCACAAGTTTCTTTTCAATTTTCTAATTTTAAAATTTAGTTCCATACATACCAGAGGTGCCGCTTCATACGCATCCCCAGTTACATATGAATGCATAATAGAAAATCAAATCGACTCAGAGTCAGAATAACTTTATTCGCCTCAGTGGACCATAAAAGTTTAACATACAGACATAAAACTTTAAGAGGAATTTCAAGTCCAGTTTATACAATAATTTGAATAAAATCACATAAAAAAAACTAGACCCACATGCTCAGTGCCCTAAACTACAGGCTTTAATACCCATTATCATATTCCGTCATATCAGTACTTATGATATAAAAGTTTAAAAATGAATTAAAAACACCAATTTATCTATTGTGACTCATAGCACTTTCTAATTGACAGTGCCATTCTGATATAGTTAGAAACAGCAGTACAAATGGGAACTGTAGACAGAGAGTGTAAAAAAATAAAACCATCTATGTAGGTACAGGGGCGGATTTCTCTTAAGAGTGGGATCAAGAATTGTTCCCTCGGCTCATTGTACAGTGAGCAAAACAGCATAAAGTGCAAAGTGTTCTGCGCTGCCAAATTGTCGCATGGACAAGCGGTGAGTTTATCACTCCAACCTGACTGTTTGGGGAAGCCACTAGAAAATGCAAAGTGCATAGGCGAAGTCTGGTCATAAAAAAACGAGTCTGTGAATTAATAGTACAAGATAGATAAAATTGCTGTTGAGTGGAGGACAGGCCGGAGTGACATTGTGTTCCCAAATGCCGGTGGCGCATATTTACCTCAGCGTAATGTGCTTCTTTTATAATAGTGATCATATTTGTGTGGATGCTAGCAGGGTTGTCATAGTAGTGCCCCAGACCAATCACATTGAATTTTTCTCTAACAAATCAAAGCCATGGGATCGCCAAGGCATTGTCAAGGTTAATGCAGTCCTTGATAACTTCCCTTGAGAACATTAGGTCCTCAGACACCCACATTTTGGCCCAAAGAAGCAATGGGGCAATATTAATTCGGTCCTCTATGTAATCCAGCCCTACCTCAGAGTGAAAAAAACTGTGGGGCACTATTTGGGGTAATCAATAGTCTTTAAATGATCTTATTTTCTAAGATTTGTAACTGGCTGCATTTATGATGCCCCCACACTCCTGCCCCGTAAGATGCGACAGATAAACATTTCACTTTATATAAGGTAATTAACTCTGTTACTGGCTTGTGGCCTAATTTACAGGTGAAGCGGAATAGGCCCTCCACTACCCGGCTAGCATGCTGTGCCCTTGGTGTGATGAGAGAGTCCCAATTCAATTAGTTATTAAAAATATTCCCCAAATATGTAAAATTAGCCACCTTATCAATGGTCTTACCCTTTAGAGTAAATTTTCTTGTTTTGGTTAGTTTGGGGCCACACACCATGATATATGACTTGGTCAAATTAACTTTTAGGTCCAGTGCTGACATAAAATCTGTAAAAGCAGTCAATGATTTTTGGAGACTATTATCTGTTAAGGCCATTAAAACAGTGTCGTCCGCGTATGACAACAATGGGACCGGGTTGCCTCCTATTCTGGGAAAGTCAAGTGCCTTCTCTACTAAGAATGCCTCAAGGCCATTTGTGTACACTAAAAAAAGAAATGGAGCTAAAATGCACCCCTGCCGATCACCTTCTGTGGAAACAATGGGCTTAGTCTTCTTCCCCCCTGGGGCCATATCGTATAGCAACAGTGGTGGATGCATGCAGCCTACGCAGGAGGGAAATAAGGGGTTCTTCAATTTCTCCCGATTGACAGTGTCAAAGGCACTGGAAAACTCCATGAAGACCCCCTCCTGGCCTTCATGTACTTACCCATAATCAGAGACACTTTGAGGCACTGTTCATTTGTACCCATTCCCCTCCTAAAGCCATATTGGGTTTGAAACATAGTCCTAGAGTTACTTGCCCAGGTCACAAGGCGTGCAAGAATAACCTTCCCCAACACCTTCACAGTAGCATCAATTAAGGAGATTGGTCTGTAGCATGTGGAGTCATTCGTGTTACCCTTTTTATATACTGGTACCACTATGGCCTCCTTCCAGGATGTTGGGATGGGACTGGTTATCACTGCCTTGAAGACACTAGTCAGCAGGGGTGCCCAAAGGTGATGATTACTTTTAAACAAGTTTAATGGGACCCCATCAGGGCCTGGGTCTTTCAAACAGATGCCCTTTACCAGGACATCCTCGACCTCACTCAATTTAAGGGAAGAACTAAGGGCATATGTACAAGGACTGGTGAAAACTACTGCTAATGCTAGTTAGTGGCAGTTTTCTTACCGCTGTGTACTGCTGAAAACTATCGACTTATTAGCGACGTATGTACAAGACGTCGCTACATTGCAATACCTTCAGGGATCAGCGGTGAAAACTGCCACTAACATTAGCGTGATGGCGATAGGAATTTCGGCATTAGTGGCCAAAAACCAATGAAAGGCCCATTAGAGGCAAAAAAAAACGCATGTTAGTCAGCCCAATGTGAGGTTTTTTTTCTCTAATGGAAAAAATAGGCTATCAGTCGACCTCAAATA
Organism: Triturus cristatus; assembly: GCF_964204655.1. Lineage (NCBI taxonomy): Eukaryota > Metazoa > Chordata > Amphibia > Caudata > Salamandridae > Triturus > Triturus cristatus. The sequence goes on from NC_140585.1 coordinate 773,114,124, forward strand.
GAAAATAGGCAAAACAAAATAATGAAATGCAGAATGGAGCAGTCAGGGCCAAGTGCAGTACATATCAAAAAAACCCTCAAACCACCCAACATCCAGGATGACCAGGATGAGAGCCTGGATGCATCGCTGGACCTGCTCATGGAGCCTGGATGCGTCATTGGACCTGAGTCTGGAGCCTGGATGCCTCGCTGGACCTGTGTCTGGAGTCTGGAGTGGGATGTGGAGGAGCTGTGGAGTTGATGAGCTGTGGTGGTAGACATTGAGGCGCGGCGATCGCCCGTACCTGGTGGAGAAGTCTGGCCGGTCACATGGAGACACGTTGCAGACCTGTGTGAGAAGACCGCCTTGTGCCTGTTGGAGCTATGAATGGTAGAAGCGCTCCTGCGTACCAAAGTAGGGAGGTCTGCATCACATACTACGATCCACCACTACACCGGGGTGCACAGAGAGGATTACCACCAGTGGGCGGCACCCCTCTGCATCATAGGCCGGATGAGGTTGAGCTGGCCGGTCATTGTGGAGGGTGAGGCCCCTGAGCTGCGCTAAACTTGTGTTGTGTGAGCGCTGCAAGTTCATGCCTGAGGGGGCCCTGCTGCATCAATTGCATCGGGAGGTTCACCAGCAGACTTGGCGGCGACTGCTGTACCCACGCTTGTGAAATCCCACCTGGCTGAGGCTCCTGCTGGGTGAGCCACAGATTTGGAAAAAGTTTAGCGGATTGCACCACGGTGAAAATGTCCAGGTAAAGAGAAGGTGGGACACGTAGCGGAGGAGGCCCGGGGGTCTAGTTGTTCAGACCTTGCACCAGTAGATGCACCCCCAGTGTCGGCTCATCCGCTATGGCGTAAGAGTGTCGCCCCACTGCTTCCAAGCAAAGCAAGAAGAGGAACAATCATCACATGATGATAACTTCCTGATGTTATCGTGCCATGTTACCTTTGCGGGCGGGAGGGTGGGTAGGGCTGCTCCACTAACAGAGCAGGGCAGGGGCAGAGTGGCATGCCCACTCAAATGCCCAGTGACTGTTTGATAGCTCACTCAGGCCGCACAAAGCAGTCATGCGCTCTGTCCTGTTCGCAATGCAGGCTGCATTACAGCCTGCATGGAAAACATGCCCAAACCTCCATCCCCTGGCTGAGCGCCTCATCCTGGCGCCAATGACCAATTCCAATGCTGAATTGCAGGGTTGTGATTGGCATAGGGGAGGGAGCCTGGCTGTCTACTTGCTGTTCCTGGAAGCAGACTCAGAAGAGCAGGAGCAACGAAGACACAGGACCTGGCCTCGAGGTAGGATTTCTCTTATTTAAATATTTACAACACCCACTCACACACACACCCTCGCGTCCACGCCCCATCCAGTGTTCTTTCCGGCGTTTCCCACCTCCCAGCTGTCCAGTCCCCCACAGCACTTCTCAATGGTGACCGTTGTGCGGACATGCGCAGTGGGTGAATCACTGGTGTGCCAAAGGTATACATGGAGTTACGACACATACCATTATATCACATTCCATTACAATGCATACTAATAATAGGCATATTGCAACAGTAGGGAAGTTGTTGGATTGGGGAGATGTAAACGTTACTATTCCCACGTCAGTGGGTGCAACCCTAAAACTGACCCTTGCACCCGAAAGCAAACCCTGAACCCCAAAATTCATCTCTGAGCCCCCAAAACACACCCTAAAAATAATATTTAACCCAAATGCACACCCTAATTTTCATATTTAACCCAAATGCACACCCCAATTTTCATATTTGACCCAAATGCATGCCCCAATTTTCATGATTGACCCCAAAACACACCCCAAATGTAAGATTTTACCCCATAATACACCCCATTACTGACCTCACAATAGGTTGTAAAGGAATGCAATGTAAAGGCACCTGCGTTGTTGGATTTGCATTCTAAAGGCATTACAATGTAATGCCTGTGTTGTAATGGACGTCTCCCGTGCCAAAGACAAGCCATAGGCAAGCCCTTCTCCGTCCGTCTGCCCCTGGACCGTGCTCAGCACCAAAGACGCTCCCTTGCTGTTAGGGTTTGTGCAATAAATATGGCTCATCCTCATACTGTGCATTAATCTGGGCTGAATAGGTTAATTATTGTGTATTCCTTTTTGTTTTCCTTTGGTATTTTGCAAAGGTACTTGCTATGTATATTCATTGTGAGAAAACTCCTGTTAATTCCTGCAACTCGTGAGTTAACTTTGGACAAAGCATGGACATGCAGGATACACTACAGTTGACATGTGCCTGCTTCCAGTTATTCATTTACATAGGCTGCACGTGATCTCTGTTGCCGTCGAGCCATGTGCAGCGCGTTCTTGCCAGCTCACCCAAACTAGAACCCCACCCAACCTGAAACTATAAAAGACTTACAAATTCAACGAGACGCGCTTGCGCTCGTTTTTACAGTCTCTGCTTACCTGAGATTCCCCGTTGAAGCTCCCATTCCAGTCCATTCTTCCCTTCGGTGTCCGATTCCGTCATCAGTCTCAAAGGCAACGCTGTGACTCTGCGGCTTCCTGAACTGCATTCCGGCTCCAAAAGCGTTCCGATCTGCAACAAAGATAAAAATCAGTGCACGTAAGGCAATTCCGATTCTAGCACCCATAGCAGAAGCGCGTACAGGGCAAAGCAGGTATTTCTCATTTGTTATTTTATTTTACTTATCTTCGCTTCCTGAATTTGCGAAGAAAGCATTTTTGGATCCATGAAAAAAGAGAAAGAAATAAAGACTTTAACGAAAGGAAAACAAGGATTCATTTGAACATTTTCCAATGTAGACTTTCTGTTTACTTTAAAATAATTCTGTTTATGATTATAGGATATACAAGTGTTATTCCATGGAAAGTGAGACACAATATAACTAATAGGTACTTGTTGGTGTTTATGCGAGAGAGTGACCAATACTATTTTGTGCAACATTAGATAAGCATCAATCAGCTGATTAAGAAAAAAGTATTCCTATTGTTTATTGAACAACGCCTTTAATCACAGGTACAAGGTTGTGTATAATATAAGACAAATAGTAGTGAAATTAAAATCCTATAGCTTAGCCAATTTAATGTTATTATCTTTTACCTATAGATGATTGATCGCCGAAGAACTGCAGTATACAGTGCGTGTTCACAAACCTCAAGCGGAGAAACAGTCGCATCCACTCAGAGCTGAATCTCTCAGGGTTTTTTTCTGTTCTTTTTTTATTTTTTCCCATTTTCCCCCTTCCCCCGGGGATCTGTTCTTGTCAAACTATGTTTTACATACGGTTTGGACAGGCGTAGATTTCAAGGGGCATAGAGAACAATCGTCTCATCTCTCAAATTGAACATCCTGGATTTCAGGTGAGTAGAGACTTGACAGAAGCGCAAGCCTTCACAACCTTATTTTATTTTATAGTGGTTTGCAAGATGATTTGAAGGATGCTCTGGCACATATCATAGAATTACCTGATGATTACTCAGACTTTGTGGATTTGGTAGTGAAGCTAGATCATTGCCTAGGAGAGCGTAAAAGGGAATAGGACAAGAGTAGATGCCAGATTCATCATAGTTAAGAATGAAAGAAGGATGCTGAAACTAAATTACCTGAACCAGAACCGATGCAAATAGGGGGTATCTATCAAGGGGCCATTAACTACAGAAGAAAAAGATAGGAGGCGTAAACTAAATTTATGTTTATACTGTGCTCAGTCAGGACATTTTGCTAAAGATTGCCCCATAAAGCCAAAAGTACCCAAAAAGACAAATGCTGTAGCTTCCCTTAATACAGAACAGGAAAACTAAAGTGCTCGTCAAGAATGGAGATTGCTTGAACGAGAGGCATAGTTCCACAGACCTCCCAACATCTAGCTAATACTGTGGCCCGTATACCACGACACTTTATCATGTTATATCAAAAAACTTTAGACAATTGTAAGAAATAATTTTGGTGGCCCTCCTTAGCAAAGGATGTCCAAACATATGTAGCATCTTGTCCCATTTGTGCAGAGAATACATTTTTACATAAAGCACCAGCAGGGCTGTTACAACCTCTATCTACTCCCCCATGCCGTGGCATTCTATTAGTATAGATTTCATTACCAATTTACCAATAGCTAATGGTTATACCACCATTCTTGTGGTTGTAGATTATCTGTCAAAAATGGAACATTTCATCCCATTGCATGAAATACCAACTGCTGTAGAATTTAGTAACATTTTTATGACTAATATAGTCTGTGTGCATGGCCTACCATCCAAAATCATCTCCAATCGTGGAAGTCAGTTCACGTCTAGGTTTTGGAAAGAACTCTGTAAAAACCTAATAATGGAAATACCTCTATCTACAGCCTTCCATCCAGAAACGGATGGGCAAACGGAAAGGGCAAACCAGACACTACTTCTGACCCCATGTTGCCTAATGACTGAAATCACTTGGGAATGGGATAAAGCCTTGCCACTAGGAGAGCTCATTTATAACAACAGTGTTCATTTAGCAACACAGTGTACCCTGTTTTACTTTTTAAATGGATATCATCCCAAGGCATTGCCGATTTATGTAGAATCTTCCCTTATCCCTGCAGTCACTGATTGTATGCAACATTTGCTGGACATTCAAGAAAAAGACAAAAGCATTTAAATAACTATAAAACTTTAATGAAAAAAGGCAGATAAACACAGAAATTGCGCTCCATGTTACAATGTAGAAGATAAGGTTTGGTTATCCACTAAGAATTTAAATATTGTAGGCCCACGAAAATTGCAACCACGTTATATTGGATCATTTTCAATAAATAAACTCATAAGTCCGGTTACGGTTCAATTGGATTTACCCCCTGAATATTCAATGCACCCCACTTTTCATGTCTCTCTGTTAAAAATGTGCAATCCTGAAACCAGACAAGAACCCCCACCTCCTCCCATTCCCATTGACGGGCATCTGGAATACGAAGTACGGTGTGTTCTGGACGCAAAAAGAATTCAGGGTCAACTTCATTACTTAATAGCTTGGAAAGGTTATTCTGATGCTGAGAATTTGTGGAAACCAACTTCATTTGTTCATGCTCCTAAGCTTATTAAACAATTCCACCTACGATGTCCACAAAAACCACGTCCTGTAGGGTGTCCTTTGAGAGGGGCGACTGTTAGGGTTTACGCAATAGGTATGGCTCATCCTCATATTGTGCATTAATCTGGGCTGAATGGGTTAATTATTCTGAATTCCTTTTTGTTTACCTTTGGTATTTTGCAAAGGTACTTGATATGTACAACTCCTATTAATTCCTGCAACTCATGAGTTAACTTTGGGGAAAGCATGGACACGCAGGATACACTACAGTTGACATGTGCCTGCTTCCAGTTATTCATTTACATAGGCTGCACGTGAACACTGTTGCCGTTGAGCCATCTGCAGCATGTTCTTGCCACCCCACCCAAACTGGAACCCCACCCAACCTGAAACTATAAAATACTTCCAAGTTCAACGAGACATGCTTGAGCTCGATATTACATTTTTTGCTTACCTGAGATTCTCCGTTAAAGCTCCCACGCCGGTCCAGTCTTCCCTTCGGTTCCAATTCCGTCCTTAGTCTCCAATGCAACGCGATGACTCTGCGGCTTCCTGAACTTCATTCCGGCTCCAAAAGCGTTCCGATCTGCAACAAAGATAAAAATCCTATGCAAGTACGGCAATTCCGATTCTAGCGCTCATAGCGGAAGCCCGTACAGGACAAAGCAGGTATTTCTGATTTGTTATTTTATTTTACTTATCTTCGTTTCCTAAATTTACGAAGAAAGTGTTTCTGGATCCATGAAAACTGTGTCTTCTAAAAAAAAAAAAAGAGAAAGAGATAAAGACTTTAACGAAAGGAAAACAAGGACTCATTTGAACATTTTCCAATGTAGACTTTCTGTTTACTTTCAAATAAATCAGTTTATGATTATAGGATATACAAGTGTTAAGTGAGACACAATATAACTAATAGGTATAGGTGTTTATGAAATAGAGTGACCAATACTATTTTGTTTCTGCAAAAAACTACATGCAAGCATTAGATTAGCATCAATCATCTGATTAAGAGAAAAGTATTCCTATTGTTCATTGAACAATACCTTTAATCACAGGTACAAGGTTGTGTGTAATATGAGACAAATAGTAGTGAAATGAAAACCCTATAGCTTAGCCAATTTAACGTTATTATCTTTTACATTTAGATGTTTGATCACTGAAGAACTGCAGTATACAGTGAGTGTTCACGAACCTCAAGCGGAGAAAAAGTCGCATCGACCGAGATCTGAATCTCGCAGAGGGTTTTCTTTCTGTTCTTTTTTTATTTTGTCCCATTTTCTCCCTTCCCCCAGAGATCTGTTCTTGTCAAACTGTGTTTTACATACGGTTTGGACAGGCGTAGATTTCAAGGGGCATAGAGAACAATCGTCTCATCTCTCAAGTTGAACATCCTGGATTTCAGGTGAGTGGAGACTTGACACTTGCGGACACTCCACCCCTATGTTGCCAGCACCCACCTCGCCATCAACCATGGATGCCACATCGCCTACCAGGACCAACATCTGCTCTGGACCGGACATCGCCATTGCCATCACTGACTGTACTAAATCACCCACAAGGACAACCCCGACAGTCCAGGAGGAGGCATTGCCTTCACCTACAGAAGCACACTCCGACTGACCATGCACTATGACCCAACGGTGAGCATGGAACACCTCAACTTCCAGATCCGGACCAACCCCAACCTCATCCTCTGCAGCACCATCATCCGCAGGCCCCCCAGGCCATAGACACCCACTCTCCGATACCATTTTAGACCTCATTGCACACCAGGCTCTCACATCCACCCACGACATCCTACTCACTGAACTCAAGTTCCACCTGGACAACCCCGTGACCAGAACACTACCCACTCCTGGGGTAGCTCCCCAACATCAGACCCAAGCAGCTAGTCACCGCAGCAAGCCACATATTAGGACACACGGTCAAGCACGTCTCCTCCACCACCGGGACCTTCAACTACAGCCACACCACCGGACTCTCCTGGACTGACCATCATTGTATACATCACGTCTTCATCATGCCCACCATACACAACTGTCATCATCGCCCCCCTCGCAGCTGGATCAAGGCCACCGAAGTACGTTGAAGAACTAGAACCTTTTGAGCCTGGCGGCGCAGGGTACGCCTTAATCTCCGGGATTCACCTGCCCAGCTGCACAGAGACACGGGACACTCTGTCTGCGTTAGAAGATCAGATTTATTCGCTGCAGCTAGTGCAGTTATCCCAGAAGTACACAAGGTAGGTTCTCAGGAGACTGCCACTTCAATCTGTGGTGCACAAACTTATATACCATATAGATAACCTATACATTAACCAAATGTACACCCAGAGCATACAAGAAAGAGCCAATAAGGAAAGTTGGAAAACATGACAGAACCAACAGGAGAGATTGGAAAACAAAAGTGTCAGATGACTCGAAGAAACCTCTCCAACTATGTTTGCACCCCTCCCTCAAACTAATTAATTAACGGATTCGTAACTAACTTGCAGGTGGCGAGATACGTTTGTGTGTGTTGGAGGACAGTTGTGAAACGAGAGAATGCTAGCAGAAGACAGTGAAGGCCAGACGATAAGATAAAGTCAGAAAAGAATAGTGTGAACCAACAGATAGTTGAGACGGGGATTAGAAAAACCAGACAGGGATTAGTGTACTCGGCCAGTCCTAACATCAGCTTTGCAAACAGAGGCAGAAAGCGTATTTCGACACCAGGCTGCAGAAAAAGCAGAATAGACTTTGTTCGCCGTGCTGCCTGAGTGATGGCAACACAAAATGGCGGCGGAGCACAAAATGGCGGGTCGATTCGATCGCGATCAGAAATCGAAGTTCCTCAGACCCTCCTTTTGCCAGTACTCAGGCAAGATAGACTCATGCTAATCTGAGTCAATGTCGATAGTCATGAGGTCATCGAGCTGTTGCTGTAACATCATTCTTATATTTTCTGTTACTTGTGGTTTGGGTTTTGGGATGCACATAGTAGCACAAAGGTCACAGATGGCGGGACCACAGTGCATACAAAGGCAACAAGAGAAAATAATGGTCAGAATTATTCCAAGAAATGTCAACGCTTTTAACCCCATTTGGACAGCAGTCCCCAAAACCACTCCGTAAAAGACCAATCTCCTTCGTCCTGGTGAATCGACTCAGAGATTATGTGCAACTTGGAGATAGCTTGGTATACTGTCAGAGCATCATTAGGTATGAAAATACAGCAACTTGACCCGATCAATTTGCACACTCCACCACGATCTGCAAGAACAAAATCTAAGGCAACTCGATTTTGTAATGTCATAAGACCGCCTGTAGTTCTGCCGTGATGTTACTTAAGGCTCCTACAGTGATGTCTATTGTGGTCTCTACGACACGGACCAGTTGCCTTATATTTCTGCTGTTGGCCATTGGACCCCAAAAAGGAAGAAATCCTTTAAGGAAATCTCCTCCCTCTTGTCCTGCTGTATCTTTCGAATCAATAATCCCCCTGCCATATCTGTTTCGATGATGATTTGCAGAAGCGTGTATGTAGGGGAAGAAGGAAAGCTATATAACAAGTACCTGAGAAACCCGTTGGTAACCATGTGTAAGCTCTATTATAACAGATGAAATATGTGCCTTGAGACGGCACTAGAGGAGGCGAGTTTTGAGAGGAATAAATGTACGTATGGGAGCAGTTATTTCTTTGTATGGTGTTAGAAGAGTGATCGTTTATCTGTAAGCAGAAATTGCCCTGATGTGGTATAGTCCAAATCGGTGAAAACTTTCCTTTCTTAACTTTATCACTAAGGCTAGACATATATTGGGTGACGTTCCAGTTAGTGTACGCTTTTCTTTCGTCAATGGAGATCTTACTATTTTCCATGATTTTAGCCATAGCTACCATTCCCTTAATCAAAGAACTATGACTAAAATCCAGATCACTAACATGTGAACTAATGGATCGTCTGAATTTCCTTTGATAAGCATTGGAGAAGATGACAAAATAAGCCCAAGCAGAACCCTCCTGAGAAAACAGGAGAACTAAATATGGCATTCCTTTCTCTGTGGTATGTGGCATAAGTCCACACACCCAACAGTCAGTTGTATTGACCACTAACTGATTGTGATGTAATAACTGAACAAAGAAATTGTTATAATATTCAGTTCTTCTAATGAGTTCATGTTGAGGAAGAAAATGAAAGAGATGTGGAGAGACAGTTGAAGAAGACAGAGAGGAAGAAGGAGAGACAACTTTTTGCTGCAGAGCATAAATAATCCAACTTATAAACGCCAAAGCAATAGACAATGATATAATAATACATAAAGTTATACTGAAACGACTGTACATTATTTTACAGGATTCTTTCTTCATTTCATCCTTTGTCTCTCTTTTTCCTAGTGTAGTTTCCATCTTTCTAGTGGATGCTCACGGCAATCTTCCTCGATCACTTGATCACGATTGTCTGCCGTCCTATGACACTGCAAGTCCTGCAGGCATATTGCCACTACTCAGGTCGCAATTAAGACTCCTACCGTGACCCTGCAACCGGGACAGAATACTACACAAGAGAGAAATCGTAAGAGTTCTTTGTTCTAGGTCTTAGATTGTAGTGTTCCTTTCCAGGCGTGGTTTGATCTTGGAACAATGTTCGTGGATTAGTCGTATTCAAGCGACGATGTGATGGTATTGCTTCCTGCAGAATCTCGTCGTCCTCTTTCTCAGACAGTGTCCCATTTAGGTGTGCATCACGAAAGGGCAAGAATCGTGGAACCTTCTCGCTTTCTGAGTCACTAATACCCCTGCGCACCCATTGATCGTAGGGTAAAGGCAAAGGCACTTTCTTACAATGCACACCGTGAATCCAATTTTTCTTTCCTTCGACTTTAACTGCTGTTCTCGTGGTTAGCAAAACCATTCGGGGCTCTCTCCACCTGGGTTCCAAATTTCTCGTCCATTGGAAATTCTTGGTGCAGACTAAGTCACCTGGTCGGATGGAGTGACCTGGGTCTGTGGAGGCCTCCAGCAGAGCACTCTGAACCTGTTGATCGAGAACACGCAATTTAGTCGTAAGATCATGCAGGTTGTCAATCAACATTGGATATGGCAAGTCTGAGTATTTCTTAGGGCGAGGGACTCCCCATACGTTAGCCGGGCGTCCAAAAACCACTTTGTAAGGGCTAAGTCCCAAACGAGAGTGTACTGCAGTTCTGGTGGATAGCAGGGCTAATGGCAAAGCATCGGGCCAATTGAGTCCTGTAATCGCTTGAACCTTTGCTAGTTTTAACTTTAAGGTTCCGTTGTAGCATTCTACTAAACCCGCTGACTGTGGATGATTTGCTGCATGGAACTTTTGCTTGATACCAAGACCCGCACAAACTTTTTCCATGACTTGGCCAACAAGTTCGCTCCCATTGTCACTCCAGACAAAGTCAAAGTCAAAAAAACACTTTATTCGATTAAATAAAAATCATAAAAGTATACTATACAGTTATACAGTTAAAAAGTTTAAAAATTTCCAGAACATTTTATGCAGGTAAAAAAAATTTGAATATTAAAATACATTAGCAATAAATCCACACAAGCTAGAATTTGATAATAAAATATAACAAGGTGCATAATCCCAGTATTTCATGTATTATAGGCTGGTTAAATAAAATTATCTCATACAGTACTCGAATATGCGGTTACAACACCAGGACCTGCATTTGGGTTGAGTCTTTTTCTTCTACCCCGGATACAGGTAATCAGGAAATTGGCTACGCCAAACATTACTAAAGGGGTCTCCATTAATTGGAGATAGCACAAAGCGGGTTTAAACTGTACAAACCCCTTTTCCCTTAGCAGCGGTCTAATAAACTTTTTCCTGCTTTCGGAGAAGAAAGAACAGAAAAACACAAAATGAGTCTGGTCCTGATCAGAAAAATGATCACAGTCGCAGGGCACATTTTGATTTGGGTGGCACCACTTTTCATAATTTCCCAACAAAAAATGAACTTGATTAAATCTAAATTTTGTTAGGAGCCACCGATGATAGGGTTTGGTGACAATGGTCAAATAGGGTTGAATTGACAGAGACGAGATCAGCAAAAAATGAGACCTAACTGTAGGCTTTATAATTTCTATTGCTTCTCGTTCTGATTCACGCAGACTAATAAATTGAGTTTTTACCCATATAATGTCTTCTTTAATTAGATTTTCCGGGTTCGAGTATAATTCAGGGCGACCCAAAAAAGCTTTCTGAGTCACTAATACCCCTGCGCACCCATTGATCGTAGGGTAAAGGCAAAGGCACTTTCTTACAATGCACACCGTGAATCCAATTTTTCTTTCCTTCGACTTTAACTGCTGTTCTCGTGGTTAGCAAAACCATTCGGGGCTCTCTCCACCTGGGTTCCAAATTTCTCGTCCATTGGAAATTCTTGGTGCAGACTAAGTCACCTGGTCGGATGGAATGACCTGGGTCTGTGGAGGTCTCCAGCAGAGCACTCTGAACCTGTTGATCGAGAACACGCAATTTAGTCGTAAGATCATGCAGGTTGTCAATCAACATTGGATATGGCAAGTCTGAGTATTTCTTAGGGCGAGGGACTCCCCATACGTTAGCCGGGCGTCCAAAAACCATTTCGTAAGGGCTAAGTCCCAAACGAGAGTGTACTGCAGTTCTGGTGGATAGCAGGGCTAATGGCAAAGCATCGGGCCAATTGAGTCCTGTATTCGCTTGAACCTTTGCTAGTTTTAACTTTAAGGTTCCGTTGTAGCATTCTACTAAACCCGCTGACTGTGGATGATTTGCTGCATGGAACTTTTGCTTGATACCAAGACCCGCACAAACTTTTTCCATGACTTGGCCAACAAATTCACTCCCATTGTCACTCCAGACAATGCGCGGCAAACCAAACCTGGGGAAAAATTATTTTAGTAGAACTTTAGCTGTGGCTAAGGCTGTGAAATCTTTTAGAGGGTATGCTTCTATCCATCTTGAAAAGGCGCATTCTACCACCAGAATGTATTTGAGGTTGTTTGCATCGCTCCATATGAATATAATCGATCTGCAACACCTCAAATGGATATGTCGGAGGAGCAAAGGGACCTGCTGGAGTTGGGGTTCCCTGTCCCGGATTGTACATTAAACAAATAATACAATGTTTCACTACATTGTCTGCGCATTTTGGGATTTGTTCATTCTGCCATACTGGAGCCAGCAGTTTGCATATACCTTTTGCACTTAAGTGGGCTGGACCATGTGCCATAGTAACCACTGGGAGTACATAGGCATCCGGTAACAGCCAACGTTGATGTTCAGATAATTCCACCCAACAACCCATCTCATCCAACATTCCTGTACTTTCTTTGCGCTTGCTCAACTCCTTCTCTGAAGCCTCTTTCTGAATCGCTCTTACACTTTCCACTGTATCCTCATACATTCCTCTCTCTCTGACCCAATTCGCAGGACCCGCCACATACATTCGACTTGTAACATCTCTCGCTGTCTTTTTCGCTATTCCATCTGCAAATGCATTTCCTCGACCAACATCATCTGTAATCTTTTTGCGTGCACTACACTTCACGATTGCTATTTGGATAGGTAAGGCAAGTGATTCAAGAAGATCAGTCACTGACTGACCATGTTGTATTTTGGTGCCATGTGAAGTGAGAAATCCCCTTTCCTTCCAGAGACGCCCAAAGTTGAACGCTACACCAAAGGCATATTGGCTGTCGGTGTACACGTTCACTCTCTTCCCTTTTGACAATATACAAGCTTTCGTTAATGCTATCAATTCTGCTGCTTGCGCTGAATTGTGTCTAATGCGTGCTGTTTCCACAACTGTATGTAAAGTAGTTACAGCATAGGCTGAAACTGTATCTCCATTTGGCATTTTAAAACAAGAACCGTCTACCCATAGAGTTCCATCCGGATTCTCTAGTGGTGTGTCTTTAAAGTCAATTCTTCCTTTTGCTTCTTCCTCAGTACGGAAGAAACAATCATGTTGCTCCTCAACACTTTTCTCATCTGGAAGGGGCAACAGAGTAGCTGGATTTAGGGTATTACATCGTTTAATGTGTACGTGACTGGACAAAAGCATCAGCTCGTATCCAGTTAGACGAGCACTCGTAAGATGCTGCGTTTTTGTTCTGTTTTATAAGGTATCCACTGCATGTGGTACCATGACAATGAGAGTGTTATCTAACACCACTCCAGCAGACTGTCGAATAGAAATTGCTGCTGCTGCTGTCGCTTTGAGACAACTGGGCAATGCTTTAGCTACAGGATCTAACGTAGCCGAAAAATAGGCACATGGCCGCTGTTTGTCTCCAAATTGCTGTGTTAAAACTGACAACGCACAACCTTCTCTCTCGTGAACATAGTGCGTAAAAGGCTTACTGTAATCAGGGGTGCCTAGTACAGGAGCAGAACACAAAGCAGTACGTAAGTCAGTCAAACTCTTTTGGCACTCATCAGTCCAAGGAAGGGGCTGAGGCGTATCTTTTAAATTGAGTGCCAACAAAGGTTTGGCTATTAGAGAGAAGTTAGGGATCCACTGTCTACAATAAGAGGTGATACCCAGAAAGGCACGTACCTCCCTTTGTGGAGATGGCACAGACATTTGCGTAATTGCCTGAATTCGTTCTGGTGTCAATCGTCGTCCCTCCTTTGATAGGAGATGACCCAAGTAGGTAACCTCTCGACAAACATATTGCAGTTTGGAAGGTGAAACCTTATGATTCAGATTAAACAAATGGCATAATAATGCAACTGTAAAATTTTTGCAAATATCTTCTGAATCTGCAGCGACTAACAAGTCGTCCATGTACTGTAAAAGAGCAGCACCAGAGGCCAAATGAAAAGTATCAAGATGACATTTTAAAGCTTGGCTGTAAATGGAGGGACTTTCACAATAGCCCTGAGGTGCACGATTAAACCGGAAGCTTCGGCCTCCAAGAGAGAAGCCAAAAATGTCCCTACTCTCTTCTGCAATGGGAATACTAAAGAAGGCATTCTTTAGATCGATAACAGAGAACCAAGTCGCTGTGGAAGGTATCATTGTCAACAGAGCAGTGATATCTGGAACAACAGGGAATTGTGGTACAACAATTTTGTTTACCTCCCGCAGATCAATTACGAAATGATATACAGGAGGCTGAGAAGCATCAGTGCGTTTAACAACAGGGAGAATAGGACTATTGCATGTGTTACCTCTTGTTTCTTCAACCACTCCCTTCTGAATTTAGTCATGAATGATTTCCAAAAGCGCTTTTTAACCTTCAGTAGAAATTCTATACTGCGGGATGCGCGGTAATTCAACATTGGGCTTAAGAGTGATAACATAAGGTGGAATCTGAGGACAACCCACATCATTTGGACCCGTGGCCCAAAGCGTTGCTGGAAGAGAAAGCAATTCAGGTGGAAACTGATCTTTGGACAAATACATTGGAGAGATCAGTTTCTGTCCTAAAGTAAGATGTACACCAGAAGGAGAACAATATATTGTAGCATGCATTCTTTTCAATAGGTCTAGACCCAGCAGATTCTCCCCGCAACCATTCGTCAACAGAAGTGGAGCTTCCAAATCATAAGGACCGATTGAAATAGGCAAAGGGCAAGAAACTGGATTGCGAACAGGGGCACCAGAAAATCCTACAGAAACATTTGTTAAGCCAGACAAAGGTGCCCCAGGGAGTTTAGAGTGAATGATAGAACTTCTCATCGCCCCAGTATCTAGAAGAAATGGCTCTGAAACACCCATTGTAGTGACGTTAACATAAGGTCCATTCTGATCTACTGGAATCGACACAACTCCCTTACTTCGTCCATGGCTGTCCTAGTTGGCATGAAGACTTTCATTCTCGCCTTCAATATAATGATCTTCATTGTAATACTGTGTAGACCTAACATTTTGCTGATCAAAGTAGTTCACGGAATTGGGAGAAGGAAGGGCACGCTGTTCTTGAGTCATCACACCCCGACCTCTACCTCTGTTTGCTGACTGGAGGCCAGCACGACCTCGTGGAGCAGATAATTCTCCGTTGCGTTGCAATAAAACCGGACAACTATTCTTAAAATTACCTTCCTCTCTACAATAGGCACATTGATTAGGTCCTAACAAAGGTCGCAGAATGTATGGCTCAGGTTTTTGATACAACCTCTGAAACTGCGGAGGCTGTGGAAATTGAGGCTGAGCATAACGTGGAGGATAGGCTTGTTGCAAGAGAACCTTCGTTTTTAATTCTTTCGCCTTTTTCTCTTGCTTTTCTTTTTCCTCTTTATCCCTGTTTTCATAATATTGCGCAGTAGCCAATATCTGGGCAGAAGAAGAAACAGCCCATGAACTTTCTGAATATTTCAATTTGTGTGACAGCTCGGGAAGCAAATTAAATACAAATTTGTTCACAAATAATCGCTGTCCACCCTCTGTAGCCATATCTTGACCACTGTGGTCGATAAATGTCTCCTCGAAACAAGTAAAGAAATCAGAGACACTTTCATCTTTCTTTTGTTTGCATGCTGCTGGTTTATCCCAATTTAGTCTCAATGCAGGCATCATAGTTTTCATTAATGTAATAATTCTACCAGGGAGTTCCGAAATCAAAGCGTCAGGCTTTGCACCACCCACTTGATCTCTATCTGTGGTAGTTATAACATCCCAAGTAGCACCTAATTCCTGCGCGTGATCCTCTCTACGAATCTTAGCCCATATTGTCTGTGAGACTACATTTTCCATCAACATGTCAATATCTGCTAGGTTCATAATGCAAGCATCAACTGTCTGTGATAATTCTTTATCATAACCTGCAGGGTTTTTACGAGGATCCGGTAGAGTCTGTTTAAGGGCCAAAACTTCAGATCTCTTCCAAGGGACATGTACCCATATACGTTGAAAATGAGCAGGAATAAGTGGATTACCACCTGCTGCTGGAACTTCTTCCTTCCATACTGGAGGAACCTCTCTCATGGGATAATTTTTCAGTGTCAATTTAACCGACAGATCAGAATCAAGGAAAGCCTGAGAGGACAATAAGGATCTATTAGAAATAAGTGTCCTTACAGCTTTCTCAACCTTAGAACCCACAATAAGTCCTTTATCAAAATCAGTCTGAACCTCTAATAGATCTTGTGGGATCGGTCTCGAACTCACATCTTCCCATTCTTTAATGAGAGAATCGCACATTGCATTAAAACATATCTCTGCGTAGGCGCATTCCATTGTGAAAAAGTAGGCATAATATCAAGCACACTGTATTGAGGACCCTTTTTGATCCATTTACGTGCAAGAGAGTCTAACCTTTCTCGTTCTTCAAAATCTGGGAACTGACTACGAGACTGTCTTTGAGCAAAAGCCGGAGACACATTTAAAGCTCCAAAGAAAGGAGATAGAATACCAGTGACAGTGTCTGTGAGACGCTTACGCACAGACGGAGAATTAGACATAAGAATTGGAGACAAAGTATTAGGAGAACTGACAGGAGAAGAACCGATAATTGCAGGAGGAGCAGAAGGCAAAGGAGATCTAAGATCAGGAGATGAGGGCAAAGAAGTTGAAGTTAACGGTAAAACCGGCAAGGGCGGTAATACTGGAGGAGGCAAATACGGAAGAGCCGGAACAGGCGGAGGTACCGCTGGCGGCTGAACAGGCTGTAACGGCTGAGGTGCATTGGCACTTTGTGCATAGGGCGGAGGCAACCTTAATCAATGGGACATTAGAGGATCTTCTTCTATATCTTTCTAATTATCGAAAGGGGAAACAGGCAACACCGGATAGCATTTATCTATCGCCATACGATGCTGTCTTTCTGAGATTTCAGTCGCATTATCAATTTCGTCTTTAAACTGTTGGGCAGCCTGTATAATTGTCATACCCTGTGCTTTTCTATCTCGTTTTGCTTGCTTAATTTCTTTCTGTTTGGCTTCCTTACACCAAAGGCGGAAAGAGTCAAACATTGCCGGCCGGGCTTTTCTTTTGAATAAAACTGCTTCTAAATTATCTAGCACATCAGGATCAAAACTACCATTTTCTGGCCATTTTAGAGAACACCATCTTTCTTCGTGTATCGGGTCCATGCCTCGCTAAAGGCAATGGGGCAAATACCATGTTTCGAATGGAGCTCATATGTGGGAGTTCCAACCGAAGGAATCGGACAAGAGTCCTCAAGCCGGGAATCCCTATTACAACCAAAGCAACAAATTCTTCCAAACTTAGTCAGACCAGGCATCTCGTGATATCACCGGACTGTTCACAAACTTCAAGGGGGAAAAACTCTGCTTACGCAGCACAAATGCACTTACCCTCGGCTTCGGCTATTGCAATGGTCGAATCTAAGGACCACAAATACTAAGAAAACAAAAGACAAAAATTGTGGGTGCGACCCACGAAAATACTTAACTAAGGACGTCTTCTCCCACCAACAGAGGCCCGTCTATCATCTCGCCTTACCATACATCACCAAAGGAAGGGCCAAGGCAGGGCGGCAGTCAGGGCAGCGGTCGTCAGTAGCCGTCAGGAAGGAGTAACCGTGCTGCAAAAGACCTTCAGACCACTTTCGACATACAGGGGTCGCTTAATGTGGCTCGCGAACCCTCTGGAATTTTCTTGCGGGGTTCCTCACGACCTTCAGGCAGAACCGGTACCACTGAAGCCGCCCCGCGTTGGGCGCCAGTTGAAGAACCAGAACCTTTTGGGCCTGGCGGCGCAGGGTACGCCTTAATCTCCGGGATTCACCTGCCCAGCTGCATAGAGACACGGGACACTCTGTCGGCGTTAGAAGATCAGATTTATTAGCTGCAGCTAGTACAGTTATCCCAGAAGTACACAAGGTAGGTTCTCAGGAGACTGCCACTTCACTCTGTGGCGCACAAGCTTATATACCATATATATAACCTATACATTAACCAAATGTACACCCAGAGCATACAAGAAAGAGCCAATAAGGAAAGTTGGAAAACATGACAGAACCAATAGGAGAGATTGGAAAACAAAAGTGTCAGATGACTCAAAAAAACCTCTCCTCCAACTATGTTTGTCACCCCTCCCTCAAACTAATTCATTAACAGATTCGTAACTAACTTGCAGGTGGCGAGATACGTTTGTGTGTGTTGGAGGACAGTTGTGAAACGAGAGAATGCTAGCAGAAGACAGTGAAGGCCAGACGATAAGATAAAGTCAGAAAAGAATAGTGTGAACCAACAGATAGTTGAGACGGGGATTAGAAAAGCCAGACAGGGATTAGTGTACTCGGCCAGTCCTAACATCAGCTTTGCAAACAGAGGCAGAAAGTGTATTTCGACACCAGGCTGCAGAAAAAGCAGAATGAACTTTGTTTGCCGTGCTGCCTGAGTGATGGCAACACAAAATGGCGGCGGAGCACAAAATGGCGGGTCGATTCGATCGCGATCAGAAATCGAAGTTCCTCAACATCTCTTCAACAATGACAATGACAATGACACCGCAGCGCGCAAACGCCACCGATGGATCTCCAACTGCGCCGACACCCAGGCACCCCTCAATAACGGCACTGTGTCAGTACTTTACGCCTGCATGATTGAAGGCATAAGGGTGACACAGTGCCACAGGGATAGGCTGGCCCACGCATTGCTGGAGTTGCGTCATTGTTGTGATGCAACTGCAGCAATGGGTGACTTTAGCGCAGACAAATACGCCAGGATTGCAGACGTATCTGTCATTACTTGAGTCATGGAGCGCTGTCCAGTATATAAAGCACATCTGTGGTGTCGCAAGAAGGTGGTAGCGCAAAGTGTTGCAAAGCAGTCTTGTTGCAGCGCTGCAACACTTTTCATGAGTGAGGCCCAGGAATGCGCCCTATCTTATTGATGGCATGCAGTCCTGCCCTGTAGTTTTGTCGAAGGGCAGCGCAGCAACATTGATTGCAGCATGGACCAGCAACAAAACCTGCTGAAATGAGGCGCCAAGGTTTATCTTCATTTTTAAGACAAGCTATTTTCTGGTCTTAAAAAACTGCCTCTAACTGAAGTGAGAGGCAGTTTTTGTGGTCCTCCAGACTTAAGGAATCCCCTTGTAAATATCGCTAAGTGGGGTTAAAGGCCATTTTTGCACAGGAACACCTCCCTTGCTTGTCATTATCACTAACAGAACGAGCGATCATTATAATGGACGTTTTTGCCAGAAAACTGCCACTAACAGAGGCTAGCAGCAGCTTCTACATAAGGCAATAAAAATCTTGCCTCAAAACCGTCAGAAAAGTGCTGCTAATGTGGCGTTAACTCCTTGTACATATGCCCCTAATTTGGTAAGCCAAGATTGGGTCTGTTGGCACATCTTCTCTTAACTCCTGTGGTGAAATACATTTTGGGTTAAATATTGCCAAGAAATAGGATTCTCAAACTTCCCCCAGTATCAATGAATCCATACACCTAGCATCTGCTGAAAATAGGGGGCGGTTTATAGCCTCCTAAAAGCTCTTGGTGTCTTTAAGCACACTGGCTCTCTCAAGATCTTCCCAAGCTAACCTCCTCAGTTCTTCTTTCCTTTGATTGATGGGATATTTGAAAGCCTGTCTCACCCTTTTGATTTGGATTTTATCGCAAAGGATTGTATGCAGTGCCTTTTTGAGCTTCTTTTGGGATCTTGAACACTCGGCATTAAACCATCTTGTCTCCTGGACTTCCCTTCTCCGTGCTAATCTTGTTAGGCTTTTGGCTGAATCCATACAGATTAGTTCAAAACCCTGTATGACCTTATCTGGGGAGGAGTCGTGTTGGAGGCATCTCAAAATAGAGCTTAGGTTTGCCTTAACGATTTTCTCCTCGACTTGGATGGAATTTATTTTGCCCCATTTCAATCTCAGACCTTGATTGGTGTTATACTGAATAGGGCGGCCATCACCTTCCCCCTTTAGGGCTATTAGACTTAGGGAAACAGTGAGGGGGTTATGGTTGCTTGCAATATTTGGCCACACCTCAAAATTGCCAACAAGGGAGGCAAACTTTCTTGATATGAACATGAAATCAATAACACTTTCCCTACCTCCTCCCACATAAGTGGGGCACTGTGTTTAGGGGCTGCTAACTAGAGTGTCAGTCGGGCACAGGTCATTTATGATAATTATGTCATTTAGAGCCTCGCCCTGTGGTGTGTGTATAAATTGCGACTGCGGTTGGCCCTCTGTATCCAGCAGCCCACAAACTCGATTGGAACTAAGCACACAAAAGGTGCAATTGAAATCCCCCACCCAAAGGATACACAGGGGCTGCCACTTCCAGGCTATCTTATTGATTTCTGCCTGAAGGGTTTCAATAACATCACAACTAGTTTGGTCAAAAATGTTGTAGTACAAGTTGACCAATAATAGCTTAACCTGAATCAGGTTGGAAATCAAAATTTGTTGATACCAGGGGGATTCAATTACAACCTCTGCTTGAATAGACCCATATCTAACTGAGATCAATGTCGCCAGCCCTCCTTTTGCCCTCCCTGCCAGTGAAGCGGTTGCGTTGACATTAAAAGAACAAGGACAATAACCATCCAACACTAAGTTATCCCTATACCATGGTTCCTGAATACAAATAATATCGACGAACCTACCGTAATCTAGCCCAACCTCATCCGATAATTTCGGGTGGATGCCTGCAATGTTCCAGGAGATAATTCTAAATGGACACATTTTATAATCCTGGATCACTGTGTCCCCCCTAATACAGTTAGTGGAAGGCCTAGCAGGCGTGGTAATGGGATCAGACCCCACCCTTCCTAGATAGTCTCAGTTTCATTTGTGTTATCGCCCATGTTATTGGTGTTTTGCAAAGAAGGACCCAAGAAATTAGCAACAAACCGATTCCCGGTTATACTAGCAACTACATTGGAGTCTCTCCAAGGGTCGACACCTTGTTTTCTTCAGATTGACTGATCTGCCCAGTCACACAGGTAGTCAATCTATTTCTGTTAAACCAGAGAGTGCCTTGAAGCGGTTAGGGTGATTAAAAGAAAGAGGCTAAGGGTGGGAATATCTATTCTGGGGAGGCTGTCAGGTCTGTTGTCTCTTAAAAGTCCACTGTTGGTGGGGGTAAAAAAAACAAAGGGCGAGCCTGTATCTGCTCTAAGATGTTTAAAGGCAAGGCCTGTGTTAAAATTCAGCATTACACAATCCCCCTCTCTATTTTTAGTTGTTTTATCCAACAAGCTCACCCGCCTTGCCATAATAATGTTTTCGCGCAAATTTATCTGAGACTAGATTTTCCTGGTGCACCAATGGGCTGATTTATTAATGAGGCTCTGGCAGCTTTCCTGTTGGCCAGGTGGGGGGTTAGGGACCCCTGTCAGGATTAGAGTATAAGGTGTGCACTCTGGGGTAAATTTAAGATGTTATTTACTCCCTGCCAGAGTAAAGGACTAGGCATGAGGCCATTTGTGTGCGTGTTTTCTTTCAACTGGTTCCCCCCACTATGGAGATCAAATCTTAACTGGTTGGTGGCCCCTCGCTCCTCATTTGAAATCCCATCTGGGCCAGATGCCTTGCTGGCAGTGTTGTTAAGTACTTAGAATAGAATAGAATAGAATAGAAGAGGCATTTATAAAGCGCATGGCTACCCTGAGGCCTCCCAGCGCTAGGAAACCAGACGACTAGGCAGATCAGATTATACCATAGGAAAAAGGTGCGTTTTCAGAAGCCGGCGAAAAGGCAGGTATTCTTCCTCCATACGGATGGAGTCTGGGAGGGTGTTCCATGTCTTAGAGGCGACATAAGAGAAACAACGACCTCCACATCTCGTCCTGGCAATTCTTGGTACCATAGCGAGGCGCTTATTTGCAGAGCGCAGATGCCTTCTGGGGTGATATGGAAAGACTATCCTTCGAAGGATTAAAGGGCCATTCGCGGCCATGATCTTATGCGTGACACAGAGGGCCTTGAATTTAATCCTTTCCGAGACAGGAAGCCAATGTAGCTGTCTAATTGCACTTCTTGCTGATTCTCTCCGAGGAATTTTCAGGAGGATTCTGGCCGCACAGTTCTGAACCTTTTGTAGTATACCTAATGTGAACTGGGGGGCTCCTAAATATAACGCATTAGCGTAATCCAAACGTGACAGAATCAGTGCCTGGAGGAGTAGTCTTCTTGCTTGAAACGGGAGAAGGGGCAGAATCTTTCGTGCTGACTTCATAATCCCGAAGCAGCACCCGGCTACCTTCATAGCCTGAATCTTCATGTCAAGTCTAGAGTCCAGCCAGACTCCTAAGCTCTTGATATGCTTTTTGGGAATCGGCGGGTCTCCCATACACCCAGGCCAAGCCAACGGGATGTCTGGGAGTAAAGGTTTACCAAGCAGCATAAGCTCTGTTTTAATCCCATTCAGCTGGAGACAGGACTTTTTCATCCAAACGGATATTTCCTCAAGGCACCTAGAAAGATTGCTTCCCGGTTGTCCTGCGTCTTTAAGGGAGACGATCAACTGAGTGTCATCGGCATACGTAACAATTTGTATGCCAAATGCCTCTACAATTTTGGCTAAAGGACACATGTAAATATTAAAAAGAGTGGGGCTAAGTGATGAGCCCTGAGGCACTCCACTCTTCAAAGGCACAATCCTGGAGGTAACATTCTCCTCGAAAAGCTGGAATGTCCGACCTTCCAGAAAAGAGGCAATCCACCTCAGTGCGGTACCGTTTATCCCCATCTCATGACATCTTGTAATAAGAATTTGATGGTTGACGGTATCAAAAGCCGCACTGAGATCAAGGAGAATTATTGCAGCTGATCCTCCAGAATCCATAATTTTCCTTGCCTCCTCCACTACGGCAATCAAGGCAGTTTCAGTTCCCTGGCGAGATCTAAAACCAGTCTGTGTAAGGTGCAGGCAGTCATGTTCCTCTAAATAAGTGGAGAGGATGGAATTAACATACTTCTCTGCTATTTTAGCTGTTCCCGGGAGCAGAGAAATAGGGCGATAGTTTGCCATTACCTCAGGATCAGAACCAGGTATTTTTAACAGGGCCTTCACCATTGCTTCCTTCCAAAGTGGAGGAACCTTGCCTGTAGCCAATGAAGAGTTAATAAGAGTTACCAATACAGGGACTACTTCTGAAGCAACCTTTTGCAGCATCGTGGGGGGCGCCTGGTCTTTAGGTGACCCTGATTTAAGTTTATTAAGTAAGGTCGTTGCTATATCTAAATCCAGGGGCGGGAAAGAGACCAAGCTCTGACCACGACGTATTCCAATTTCTTTCGTCAAAGCATCGAGGTCCGCAGTGGCGACTGCCGGAAAGGCTGAGTAAATCACTTGTACCTTGTCCTGGAAGTACTCTGCTAGGTTATTACAGCGACCTTGTACATCAGTGGGGATCGTTGTGGTGAGAGGAGGGATAGTCAAAGATTTAAAAATTTTAAAAATTTCTCTAGGGGAATTGGGCGCAGATAAAATCTTTTTTTCATAGAAATTGGATTGAGTTTTCGTGATCTCAGCTTTATACCGTTTTATTGCATCACGATATACTTTCTTTTTCTCAGGTGAAAAGTCTTTCCTCCATTGTCTCTCGAGTTGCTTACATTTCCGTTTAAGGTCTCTCAGTTCCCTAGTGAACCATGCAACTTTCTTTGGGCCCTTTTTAATGTCCCTGAGACTTAAAGGGGCTAATACATCTAATGAATTTTTAATCCAGTGATTAAATTGCAGGTTTGCCATTTCCGGGTCAGGGTCGAGAAGGGGGCGTGTTTCTTTGAGCATGGTGGTCCATTCTTCCATGGAAATATTGGACCAATTCCGATTCAAAATTTTGGAATGGTTTTCAGCCTTCCTATTCGTTGGTGCTGACCAGGTGAGTGAAATTAAAAAGTGGTCCGTCCAGGGGAGCGGCTGAGGGTCGTCTACCTGGATAGGGGTATTAGTAAAAATCGGGTCCAACAGGTGACCTTTGATGTGCGTTGGGCCTGTCACTTTCTGGGGGAGAAGTAGCGCCTCTAAGGCGTCCAATAATTCCTCCACGTGCGTAGCATCGCGGGATTCAAGATGTAAATTAAGGTCTCCCAGAATAGTGAGATTAGGCAGGGAGCTGACCAGGACAGATATATTATCAACCAAATCCTCAAGAAAAGATCCTATAGCCCCTGGGGGGCGATATATTAACATGCCTGAGAAGGTGCAAGTGGGTGTGAAATTGATTGAAAAGGAACAACTTTCGCAATCCCGGAGGAGCCCGTCCGAGATCCTACAGCTAAAAGAGTCCCTATGAATAATAGCGAGCCCTCCACCTCTTGTAAGGGGGCGATCTTGCCTTTGCATGATGTAACCTTGGGGAAGTGCCTGAACGACCGCTGAATTAGAACAGTCCGTGAGCCAATAGTGAAATTATCAGGAAACTCGAGAGGTATAATCACATTGTCTGTGTTTGATGGCCTGCTTGTTGCGGCCGGCCCACCCTTGAGGAAGCTAGAAAAAGCGTAGGCTACCCTTTCACCCATGTCACTAGCTGAAATGGTCAAGCCATTTTGCTTTTTCTGGCCTTCAATAGTTGTTCAAGATGCCTAGGAGGTATAAAATAGGTTCCAAAGCCCTAACACCACTTTACTAATTTTGTCTGTCAGTGTGTCCATTCAGTCTGTGAAATATTGTTTCCTCCTCCACTATTGGATCTACCAACATTTCCTGGTGGGCGAGTTTGCTTCGTTCTCTTGACCCTTGTAGACTGGCCCCTTGCTCGATTGGTCAATCCCTGCTGGTTCAATGCGCTTCCTTTATCCACCAGTAGTGCTCTGGAGCCCTGATTTCCCCGTGAAAGATTGTGTGGCCACATCCTCTCCCTTATGGACTCTAGTTGGGTCACCCTGACTCAAATTTATAACAGTGGGTGAAAGTGGGTGTTGTGCCACTAGTTCAATAATTCTTTCAGCTGTAGCTGCGTTGAGGACCCCACTGGCTGGGACGGGTTCGGCCGTCAAATCAGCGGGTGGGGCTAGTGAAAGTCGTCCTTCTGCGTCTCCTTATTAATAGCCCCCACCGCTTTTTGCAGAAAACCATCCAGGGTAGCATCGGTACTTTTAGTAGCATGCGTGGCTTTCTGTCTCCCCATGATAAAAGTAGTCTTGTGTGCACACAGTTAAAACATTAAAAAATAAACTTTTTACCGTAACACCACTCCTCCCGGATAGGGCTTGTCTCCCTTAACCCAACGTGTGGACTGGTAAAACCAAGAGGGAAGGGGCCCAGCCCAGTCTCCTCCGGGCTCTGACAGCCACAGATGGGCCTGCCCTTGGCCCAGGCTTTGCCCAGGCATGGCCCAAGCACATCCGAGCATGTCCCACGCTGCGGGAGCCCTTCACCTATTTTGAAGTGCCTCCTGGCGTGCAGAGATGACGGTGGCGGCAGCGAGCCACAGGGCACACTGGGTCTTGTGGTTCTGACCCCGGTGGCAACTGCGATAACCAAGCCGGGCGTCCCGCACTGCAGGAGCCCTTCGCCTGTTTTGAAGTGCCTCCTGGCATGCAGAGATGATGGTGGCGGCAACGAGCTGCAGGGCAGACCGGGTCTTGTGGTCCTGACCCCGGTGGCAACAGCGATAACCAGGTCGGGCATCAAAACGACTCTCCATACTAAATGATGCAGTAATGTTCATTTGCTTTCAAGTACTTTTGCGACATGCCACAATATTTACATGTTTCACTGACAATAGATGTTAAGTAAGCAAAACATTTGGCAAAGCATAGCCTGATCAGTCACATTAGAGGTCCATTTTATGTGATGAGACCCCAAAGCGCAGCAGAAATCACAATAGAAAACAAGCTAACTCGTAGAATTCACAATGCCCAATTATCTTTTCACAGTCTTTCATAGGCACCAAGTTTTGTCCGGCTTTTTTAGGCCAAGGCCGAGGCAGGTCAAGAGGTAGAAGGAGACAACACCAACAGCAAGTGCAGGTACATTCGAGCCTCCCTCCATCCCCACATCACAATCTGAGTATGGCGAAGACCAACCATCAACCGGGGACGAGCAGCAACACAGTTTGGTCATTAATTTGAGTAACTGAGTACTATCCCCCAATAAATTGAGAGTGCTCAGCAGGAGCCTTGCATTTGTGACCACCTACAAGGGAAATGCATTCCAAGTGCATCAAGAACTAGAACATTTTTTTCACAAGATTGGATTTCATTTCTTATTTGCACAAAGGAACACAACTAATATGAGACCACCCTTACCAATACCAATCTCAGTAGGAAGTCCACTTTCAAATCCCCGGCCGCCATGGTACCACCTGAGGTGCTAACGTTTGATAAAGCGGTACTCAAAGAAGTGGAATTTAGCTTTAGTACAAAGAGAGGTTCATTTTTAATCTAGAGAGAGAGGAACTTAAGGCCCTGAGCAATCTTAGCAATAATGATTCCATCATCATCAAGGCGGCAGATAAAGGGGAAGCCGTAGTAATCATGGACACTGCCATAGACAGACCTGAATGCCATAGCATTTGAACAATGGATGCTCCTATCGCCCTCTCAAAAATGATCCAATCAAAAGCCTATCTACTGTTATTAAGGGTATGGTGGAAGAGGCTAAGGGCTAAGGGCAATTGCCACTTCAAAAAAGTTGACCATGACTAATCCAGTTGTCCCTTATTTTTATGTCCTCTCCAAGATCCACAAAACCCAAAGACCACCTCTGGGTAGACCCATCATCTCTGGCTTTGGATCTGTCCTTGTGCCCTGGTCCCAGTTTGTGGATCTTTTACTGAGGCTTCTTTTTCTCGCAATGCCCACATACCTCCAGGATACCAAGGATGTCCTTGGACTCCTGGCCGATGTGTCTTTCGCAGTTGAGACTAATCTCCTGGTCTCGTATGATGTTGAATCACAATACACCTGTATCCCTAAGGATGAGACCCTAACTAAAATAGAGGCTCTACTTCCAGAAAAGGAACTTGATACTATCACTCCAGTTCCTTACATCAATGATTGTGCATGCCTAGCAATAAAAGAGAATTTCTTTTGGTTTGGGGACTGCATATACCTCCAGACATCCAGCACTTCCATGGGGAGTACCCTCGCCCCTAGTCTGACAAACCTCTATATGCATTTGTTCGAGACTAAGCGGGTGCTGGGGATTGAATTATATTTTTAAAAAATGGCTTGCAATAAGTTATTACCATATGTGAGCAATCACCCAAAATCCCTGAGTGCCAGTATTCTCTTTGGGCAGTCTTTGCATCTCGGAGGAATTGTGCCACCATCCAGAAATAAAGAAAACATGCAGCGACTCTTTCTGGACATTTATGGGCCAGAGAATATTCATCTCCGCTGGTACAGAGAGCAGTGAAACGGGAGCAAATAACAATAGAGACGCTTCGCTAGAGATTTCACAACCTAAAGAAACAACAGCAAGGTTGACCTGTGTTAACACATACTGCACTTTCTCCAGTCAGATCAAGAAATCGATCTGTAAAAATTGGCAGATCCTCAACAAAGGCAGAAGGTGGATAGGAACGTCCTGTTTTCACCTTCAAACAAAGTAGCAACCTCAAGTATGGACTGGTACACACTAGACCCAGGGCGTTCAAAGTTGCAAGACAGAATACAGTCTGGGCACTCTGAGCAGTGAAGGGACATTTCCAGTGTGGCTGCTCTGGAGTGTGTGAATAAACTACACACAAAGCTGAGATTGACATTGACACCAATAAGCCGTGGGAGCTTAGATAACATACTAATTGCAACAACAAGAATCTAATATACCTGATGTCCTGCCCTTTCAACCTCCGCTATATTGGAATGACAACACACAAGTTGAGACTCACATAATGGAACACAAGAGCACCATAAGATATAGAAAACAAGCTGCAAAACTCACCAGACATTTTTTGGACAAAGGACATCAGGCGGAGGATTTGAAATGGACAGTGCTCAATCAACCTAACATACCTCCCACTGTGTCCGATGTCACTAGTTTTTGTGTATCAAGAAACAGAAGTGGGTGTATTGGTTGCGCAGTGATAGAGAAAGACTAAATAATGAGATTCCCTGGTCCTCTATCCCTTAAATTGCTCGACTTCTGTTCACCCAGGCACCACATGACCTTTGTGGGTTTACATTAGATTTCATCTTCTTTTCATCTCTTGTATCAAAACAACAAATGAGCCCTAATTTGTAGTTCTAAAGTTCTTTGTAACATACTGAGTGACTTAACCTCATGTGCTGGATATCCTTCAAATTAGACTCCTGTACCTATGAGAACCCTGCGTAAAACATTCCTGGCACATACCCAGGTAGTTTTATTGACAGCTACATAATATCAATAAAACCCCCATGACTGCTCATAAGATAACCCTAGGTTGGGCTTGATAGAACACCTTCCTTTTTAACACAAGAGCTCTCCAGTATATTTATTGTTCCATTGTTCCAGTTTAGCGTTTGAAACTACAACTCCTACTCCTGTATGAACTGGGTCACATAATCACATGACTGCCAGCATCATTAGGCGGTCACATTGGTACTACTACCCTACCTGGGTCATGTGACTGCAACTCAACTCACTCACGTTGAAACTACACACACACCGGTTCTGGCTTAAGGCAGCGCTGGTCTGGTATTTATTTGATGACCAGACACAGAGTCTTTCCTCCTCCCTTTGTGGCCAAAAAGTGTTGTCAGACTTCCTCCAACAAGGTGCCAGAAACATGCATAATACCCTTTGTTTTAGTGCAACTGCTGAGTTCTGTCTTCATTCTCTAAAGTTTTTATTTGAACTAAGTACGGGCATGCGAGCACATTATCGGTGCCATTATTTAATATATTCGCTGGGCTTCCTTTTACTGGAGACATCTTGGCTAATCGGTGTCTGCACCTATGATGTTTTCTTTTCCTATGTTAAATACTTTAGCGCGACCGCTGAACCCTGTCTCCATTTTCTAAGGGCTCGACTTAAATTATGTACGGGCAGGTGCACAATGGCTGCGGTCCAGACATTCCTCCTTTTATTGTTCCTTCTACTGGAGACATTTCTGCTAATTTGAGTCCACACCTATCATGTTTCCTTTTCCTATGTTAACTACTTTATAAATATATACTTGCTCATTAGGCATAGGATGATACCGCTGATTCTGGTCCCCATTATGAATTTAAACACACAAACCCAATAGTTTATCTGACACTGCACTTTTCCTTGGTTGAGAAGGTCGGACTTTTCAGTTATTCTTTCTCTACTTTTCTGCTATAACAAGGCTCCTTTGTGCACATGAGGTTGAACTCTGCCGCATGTGCATGGACTGGTTTTACTTGTTTAAGTTTGCCCTGTCCAGTTTCTCTGTATATATTGAGTAGAAGAGTATTGAGTATTTACTATAACACTTCCTATAAATTCTAGGATGGTGAGTCTTCCTGAGCCACCTGTCAGGTTAAGGTGGGGCTTTGTCACTGACATTAGCAGGAAAGCCCAGTTCTTGTAAAACCTTACTGCCACAATTTGGATCTTTGTCACTTTTTCTTAAATGCACATATGGTAAAAAAAAAAAAACAGTGTACAGACGTGGTATGAAAATGTGCCTGTTGTCCTTGATCAGTTAGTTTCGTAATGGAGATACTAGCTGATCAAGGACAACAGGCAAATTTTCATACCACGTCTGTACACTGATTTTTTTTTACCATATGTGCATTTAAGAAAAAGGCTTCCCTTTTCATAACCTCTTTGCACAAGTACATTAATTCTTTCATTTGATATTGTTCTATGTGCTCAAACTCCAAACATATTATTTCCTCCAGTTCAACTTCTAGTTGAGAAATGTTTAAGGGCTTCTCTTTTCCAACCTCTGATTTCTCAGGTGTTCCTGCACACTGTGCCTTACTAAGTCCAGCTGTTTCATCAAAGTAGGCTGGTACATATCCGTCCTCAGTCACAACTATTTGTTCTTGTGAAACTGGGTTGTGACTACTACTAACATCCCTCCATCTATTAGTGCTGGCTTCCAGGCAACTATCTCTGGGTTCTGGGACGTGGGAATAAATCCTGAGGTGAGTCAACCTTCAGCAACGGGTGGACGTCTCAGGTCTGGTCTCCATCAGTGGAGGAGCACTTGCTACTGCCCCAGTTACAGATTGAGTGTTAACAGCCGGTACTGGTGATATACTAGTTACTGCAGCTGTAGTAGTCACCGTTAGACCAGTAGCTTGTGGTCAAGCTATTACTGGTGAGGTAATCTGCAATATTTGTAAAGGTTGTTCAATAGGGGTGGCTGCTGGAGCAGTAGGCACGATCAAAGCAGTACCAGAACCTGATTTACTTTGCTCTGCATAAATCGCATGTGGTGGGGGTCTCGAAGTCAACATTTGTTTCAATATTTCATCCCCTGAATTGGTAGCTGACTTATCCCCTTCTATATTCAAGGAATCTTTGTTCTTTCCTTTCTTAGTAGCCTCTGGGGTAAGTACTGGATATAATCAGATTCCTTCTATAATAGCCATTCTCCCTGTACACTGCTCGCCATCCCATTGGGCATTCACATAATTTTGCATCTGGTATTTTTCCCTCTCTTTCTCCCTGGCAACACTTTCCCAACCATTAAATGCTTCATACCAAAGGGGTCTAGGTAGCAGCTTCATCTTGTACAATTTTCCCTTTCAATGATCAAGAATTCTAGTGTTAAATATCCCATATCTAGGAAAGCTCACTGCACCATCCTCTGTGATTGTACTCCATTAGCGTGGCCAAGCACATGTATTTACTCCATGCTCGGTAGTCATGATAGATGCAGGAGTTCCTTCAGGAGGTGCCGCTTTCCCTTTACTTACTAGAATTGCAACATCCCCTCTCATCAAATTCGTAAATTCCCTAAATCTTATTAGGATAAGAAAACAATTTGCTTCATTACAATTGAACCAAATGTTAAGATTCAGTTCTCTAAACATCAATTTCTGACGTATAGGGAACAAAATGATAAAACTGAATTCCAGTTATTATTTTTCACTGTTCTTGATATCAAATCCAAATATAGTATTCACTTTTAGGGATCCAATACCAGTGCAGCACTGCAACATCACCAACCAATCACAGCACGAAAGCACACCAACCACCCGAATCCTATACAATTTTCTTCTTACTCACACAACTGTAAATATTGACTTTTAAAACATCTTCTTGTTTGCTACACTAAGAAAATAAGTATTACAATTGCCCAAAAATACACTTCACAATCACAAGTGAAATCTCGACCAGCGTGAAATCTCTCAAAGCATTGTAGTTTTCGCTGTTTGTGCAACTAGGTTCAACTAACACCAATCAATGTTAATCAGTCACAACAAACTTAATAGCCCTATGTCACTGGTGTAGGTGATGGTACCTCACATACCACACCGTAAAATCTCTGCAACAATTTTTCAATTTCATTTGTAACATCCCGGGATCTTACGACTATGATGAGTCTGAAATCTTTGTACATCTTTTCAACCACTTATTGACTATTTCTTCTGATCCACTCGTTCAAAATAACATTAAAACCAGTAAAAGGGGCACAACCACAATGCATTTGCCAAATTAATACTCACACCTTCAAAACTGCAACCACCTCCGAATACCGCTTTCGTGGATCGTCTACTTCTGGACATTGGATTCAGGAATCTGGAATTTGAGAATATCAAATAAGATTTCTGGGTAATATTTTATAGCTCCATTCAGGGTGTTAAACAGCTCCACCTTGAATTTTGCTAAGCGAACTTCGAATTTCCATAATAGAACGAAGCACAACCTAAATACATTACTGTTTCCAGGAAGGCATGAAAAACGTGGTAGCCTGGATGAGGGACAGCTGCCTGAAGCTAAACTCAGAGAAGACCGAGGTCCTCATCCTTGGTCCCTGCACCTCCACCTGGGACAACACCTGGTGGCCCCTTGCCCTCGGAAGCCCACCCACCCCTACAGACCACGCTCGGAACCTTGGCATCATCCTTGACTCCTCCTTCTCCATGAACCGCCAGATCAACACTGTCGCATCCACTAGTTTCAACTGCCTTTGAATCCTCAGTAAGACCTTCAAGTGGATCCCCTCCAACTGTAGACGGACCGTCAACCACGCACTCATTACCAGCAGACTTGACTACGGCAACGCCCTCTACGACAGAATCAACAAAACTCTCCTGCATAGACTCCAGACCATCCAGAACGCCGCTGCCAGACTCGTCCTCGGGACACCGAGCCATGAGCACGTGACCCAACACCTACGAGGCCTCCACTGGTTCCCCATCATGAAGAGGGTCACCTTCAAACTCCTCACCCACGCCTACAAATCCCTCCACAACATCGGACCCAAATACCTCAACGAGAGAGTATCCTTCCACGTACCCAAGAGGAACCGCCGCTCCGCCGGCCTCGCCCTGGCAGAGGTCCCCGCATCCGCAGACACGAGCCGGCGGGAGAGCATTCTCCTACATCGCAGCCAAAACCTGGAACGAGCTCCCTTTGAACATCAGATGCTCCCCGACCCTGCACACGTTCAGGGGGGACCTCGAGACCTGGCTCTTTGATTGATCCGGAGGTGCTCCCCCCGCACCTTGAGACCCTCACGGGTGAGTAGCGCACTTTATAAACCCCTGATTTATTGATTGAAAATAATCAGCAACTTACAGTATTTAAACTGCAGATTAGTCTGTATTTTCATCTTTCATTCAAATTAGTCAGATATATCCAGTTACAGAAATATTGAGAAAAAATGGGTTAGAGACAGCATGTTCCATAAAGGAATACGTCCTATCCTAATCTAAAGGATCTAAATTATCCTAGCAAGAACCCATAAAGAATTCTTTTGGAAAAGAGTATGAGACTGTGGAGCAAAAGTGTAATATCTGGGAGAGGTCAAATTCATCAAAAAGAGTAGTTCTGGAAACACAGCCGAGTTCCCTAACAGCTGCAGTAGGAACCATTAAACCAGTACAAATAAATAATCACAGCAGTAGCTATGATCAACATGAAGATAGAAAGTCTCCTCACAAATGATTAGGAAAACAAGAAAATCACAGTTAGCAGTGGCTTACAGTAATTCGGGCTAGCACAACAAATTCTTAAGAGGCATGGCAGGGTAGGTGTACATAAAATTCATTAACTCTCTTGCGAGGAACATGTACTATTTAGAGAGCACAAAACATATGTTGTAAGAACGGTTGGTTAAGTCATTTTGAGCCAATGTAGAAGGATCTTCCGATGGTCTGCCATTCCCGATGGTCTGCGATTCACGCGGTAAATGTCCATGTCAACATGTTGCTATATGAATGCGGCTAAAACTTATTACATAAAGATACATCTAAGAAGGAACCTTTCCAAACCTACTCCGTTAGGTGTTCAGTGTTTCATTGTGTAACAATGGACTGCTCTATGAAATGAAACATTAATATCTAGCATGTCCTGATTAGATCATGAAATTCAAATCCATAGCAAGTATTTTCATTCTTCAATGTACTTGTTATTTATAAGCATGTGGCAGAAAAAACTAAAGTACAATAAAGTGATATGATGTGAAGAAGAAAGAAATACATTTTGCAGGAATCAGAACATTTCATGAAGATTTCAAGCTCTGCAGTTTAATTATACCGTTAAATCAGCATTTACAAAACGCATTCATTTTATTAAAGGGAAAGGGCAGAATCAAGAAAATGTTGAGGCCTAAAGGGAAACAACGATAGAAAGGGGAGCTTTTAGCAAAATTAAGCGGCATTTGTTTTCTTATTGCACGTTTAATAAAGGTGCATTTTCTCCAACCACTATATTGAGATATTGAGACACATTTTCTTTGTTAACATTAAGGCACATTTCTACATTGTTATGAAGTAAATTTCCATAAACATTTTCCACACAGGGATGGAGGCCTGCAAACGACAGCAGACTTCTACCCTGCTTTAATATTCACTGCATATCAATTTTAATTTTGCCCAATAAAGGTAAAGAGGCTGCCTTCAACATGAATGTCGACATACATTGACTCACTTTTTGCTCTTCTGATGCAAGCAGCAAGCTTTTACTGGGTGATAACTGTCCCTCAGACACAACATTCACTCTGGAATATGTAATCACCCCCTTTCAAGTGTCAGAAACAGATCAGTAGTTTGCAACTGAAGTTGCGGTTACAATTCATTGATACATTGCAAACCATGTTGCAGAGGGGTGGGAGGACCAACAGCGCAACCCTTTTCCTTTGCAATTTGGTATAGGTCACAAAGTGTACTTTACGAGGCAGTAATATATTTCTGACTAACAAAGTGCACTTCGAAAACCATTTTATGGTTGCAGAGCATGTGCTTTTGCAAACAGCAGGCTTTGTGACTGGAAAATAGTTTATACATTTGGTCCTTTAAGGTTTATTATAATAATTTCATATATCTTGGTCCCAGCTTCAAGAAGCAGCAGGGCATTTTGTAGAGAACATTTTCCGTTGTAGTAGGTGCTCTACATACAGGAGTATTGTGCAAGTGATCAAGTTTATAAGGATTATAAAAACAATGAGGAGCAGAGATCTGAGTTATTTAATATGTGTTAATATTTATTAAATTTATTGCAAGGTAGCACTTACATGCCTTTCATAAACTTAAACATCTTTGCTACCTGCTGGTAATTATTTTCCTTACTTATTATGATCAAAGTATGAGAATATACATAGATCCTGGTAATTTACCTAAAATAATAGGATCTACCAATCAGAAATTCATTGTGTCAAGGAATGGCTCTGCTGATTTTAGATTGTCACCAGGGGCCTATTTATGACTTTGCCGGTGGGAAGCTGGGTCTACCCCGCTGCCGCACCACCAAAACTCTGGTCAGACCGCCCATCAGATTAGGAATTTCCTTCTGTCTGGCAAGCTGGTTTTTAGCTGTTCAGAAAATTGTAACACCAAAAACAGTTCCTGCACGGCATGGACTGAAAAGTCCATGCCGTGCAGGAACTGGCATACATGCACACAGTGGGGCTCATGCTGTGCCCCCCTGCATGTATCCTCATCCGGAGGTGGCACAGAGGGCCATGCAGCATATCGCGGGCTCTGAAAGAAGGCCTTATATTTTGAGGTAGTTATGTTTCCAATGCTAGAGAGTTCTGTGAAGTCAAGTGATTCTAGAACAAGCAGAGAAGCGGAGACCCTACCCAGGATGGTATGGCATGATCTCAGCTGTTCAACAAATCGTTTTACATTTTTAAACATTGGATTGGCCTTCTTAAAAGAAGGCTGTCTCAGGAATATTGCATAGCCTGCTTCATTCATCAACTATAGCTCCCAAAAGCCTCACTCGTACTGCTTTCAGTCAAAACCTCAACATTTTAAATTGACATCACTGGGGCGTGGTCTGCCCACGCAGGAAGATGGCCGCCTGACGAGGGAGCTCCGCCGCGGGATGGGCTCTTAACGGAAATATTTTACTCCTTACCGGCTTTGGAGTCCTCTTCACGTGCCCTGTGCTTGCCGGAAGGTGGGGGGCACGATTTGAGCGTGTTCCAGGGATGTGACAGCACAGTCTTCCTGGTGTTAATCGTCTCGACGAGATTGTGTGGCGCTGCTTGCCTGACGCAGCCCGCCTGACGTGCTTCCTTCGGCTGCCTCATCCTCCCCCTGAAGCCGCGCCTCTGCTACCCATGGAGTGCGCCTGCCCCCTCATGAGGCCGCGCCTTTGTTGCTGTTGAGGAGCACTCGCTTCCTTACGAGGTCGGGCTCCTGTGGATGTCGAGCGCCCGCCTCCTCATGAGGCCGCGCCTTCGCTGCTGCTGTCAGGCGCCTTCCTCATGAAGTCCCGCCCTTGCTATTACTGCTGAATACCTGCCTCCTCATGTAGCCGCGCCTCCTTCAATTTTGTCTGCTTTATTTTCCTCAGCAATATTACCTCACAGGAGCCATGGTTCTTGTTGTGCTGCTGGTCTGCTGCTGGTA
The DNA here is from genome assembly GCF_964204655.1 of Triturus cristatus. Classification (NCBI taxonomy): domain Eukaryota; kingdom Metazoa; phylum Chordata; class Amphibia; order Caudata; family Salamandridae; genus Triturus; species Triturus cristatus. The sequence continues at coordinate 773,149,986 of NC_140585.1, forward strand.
GGATTAACTCCTTTTATAACCTTATTGTGGCGCTTTTTGTCATTCACCTCAGCCAGTCATTTTGCGCCACACCCTCTGCAAAGTTAATGTTTTTCCTGCAAGAACAAGTCGCGACTGTCACTCAAAACTGAACTTTTCAAATTTAATTTTTTCACCCTCTTATGAGTGGCCTCATAGTTGTAGTTTCGCCCCTTCGACTGGTGCTGCCTGGAAATGACTCTTTTAATGCAACTTGGGTGACGCATATAATAGCATGTTTTAATTTAATGTCATTATAGTGCTTTAGTCAACCTTTTCAGTCAGGTTGTGTACTCTTTGCTTTGATATGGCTCATGATTTCCCTGTTCATTCTGCAAATACAACTGTGGTTCATATGTTGTTTCATTCTATTTATGCGCCTTTGAGCATGGCGACAGTTACACTATCTTCATCAATGCTTTAACCCTTTGCTTGTGGTTTTGGGGATAACTAAGCAGGGTTTTCCCCTTCATGTGATGTACTTTTACATTTTAGTGTCTGGAATTGTTGTATTTTTGTGTTTATATACAAGAATTGTCTACCAGCAAGACGCCTTCACGCACTTTCAAAGTTTCTGTCAAATATTCTCCTCAAATGCCTGCCCCTAGGCAAGGAAATAAGTCTTCTAAGCCACTTCTCTTTGCAGAAGCTCTTAAGCAGACCATTAACATGCCAACGAAAGGTACTGCCTCCTCTCCTCCCGCTTTACCCTCGGCTTCGACCTCTAATGGGGGGAAGACATCGGCGGCAACTCTGCAACGTATTTTACACGAAATATCTGAGGTTAGTCGCCGATTAGATGACATGAACCTCACAATTACATCATTAGCTGAGGAGACTAAATCAATTAAAGCAGAATTCACCAGCTTTCATGCGAAGATTGAATCTCTTGACTCCAGAGTTCAGACGGTGGAGAACCGCTTGGACTCCCTTCCCAACAAAGACCGAGACCTCCTATTCTTCCGTAGCAAACTTATTGATTTGGAGGACAGAAGCAGGAGGGATAATATTCGTTTCTTTGGTTTTCCAGAGCGTATTGAAGGGCAGAGTTCCAGTGCATTTCTGTGTCGTATACTTCCTCAGATGACTGGTATTTCTTTTACCCCACCTCTGGAGATACAGCGGGCTCATAGAATTGGTCCTCCACGTGGTGATCCTGCCGCACGCCCACGGCCGATCATTGCTTGTTTTCTCCGACATGACCAAACTAGACAACTACTATCTGCTGCTCGACTTCAAGGTTCCTTCTCTTTTGAAGGCCATCGCATTCATATGGCAGCCGATTTCTCCAAGGAAACCAATGAACGGCGGAAGGCCTTTCTCTCCATGCGACCTCAATTACGTCAGTTAGATATCAAATATGGTCTATTTGAACCTGCACGTTTTCGTGTTACCAAAGATGGAGTCTCTAAGGACTTTTTTGATCCAGAACATCTTCAGCAATTTTTGGACTGCCTTCAACCTCAAGATATGGAGGTTCTCGCTGCATCCTCACAGACAATCCCGTCCCAATCACTCCTTAAATCTTCTACTTCAATGTCAGAACGTAACAGGCGCCCTCCCAGTAGCCCTAGACCTCGGGGCAGGGACCTCGAACGACTTCATCGCTCACAAGAAGATAGGAAGTCTGCAATACAATCGGTTTCGGCAGCCACATTACCACAAGACTTACAAAGAGACAAGTCCCGCTCTCCTCTTAAAACTCCTTCAGATGCGGACTGAATAACACTTCCTCCTGTGGAAATAGTTACTTCCTGACCTATTGGCAGTTAATGGTGGTCTCCTGGTCCTTGCGAGCCTTGTTTCTATTGTTAATTCATTATTATATTTTTGACATATTTCGCTGTTCTTATAATATTTGATTGCCTTTTTTCACCTCTTTCTCACTAGCTTCTTATCTTATCTCTTTTCCTTTTCACTTTGCCTTCTGCTATTTCTCTGCCTTATAATGCTATTCTTTTTTCTCCCTGCATTTATTACTCTCCATGTTACAATTTTATTGCATATTCCTAACTGGTTTTGCAGTTACTCGGGTGCATTGGCGCCTAATTGTTTGATTATAGTTGTATTATTTTATTTGCTCGTATGCATATTGGTATAGGCTTTTTGATATGTGTATGATATGTCTTATGCACTTAAGGTTACCTCACATTTAATTATTGTAAGATTTCTCCTCTTATGTAGTGTCGCTTCTCAATCTCTACCTTCTTCTGTTCTCTTTTATATTGCTCTTTCGGGTTTCCCTTCTATATTATTAATGCATTCTTAACTGTTTCTCTCTTTCTGTGGGGTCTTTTCCCGCGGCGGCGCTCTAGTGCGCCCAGACCCGCGGGTAACAGTTTACGGTTTCTTGTTCTTTACTCGCTACTATTTAATTCTATAGTTTCTTTATTACTGTACTATTTTCTAAATTTTATCTCCTTTCGTCTTTATCTCTTTTATTGTTTTCTTTATGCATTTCATCTAGATTAGAAGTACTGCTTCCACTTATTTTCTTTCTGTTTCCCCTTCCTTTTGTCATTTCTTTTCCTTTTTTCTTTGTCTGGTTCAACACGTTGTTTTGTGCTTTATTTTCCTCTTTCTGATTTTTGCTCTATTCTACTATGGCACAGGCACATTCTCTTAATGCGATCACTTGGAATGTACATGGCCTCACCCATTACATAAAGCGGAAGAAAGTACTCTCCTATCTCCAGACCAAACATGTAGATGTGGCCTTGCTTCAAGAGACCCATTTGGATGCTCTAGAATCAGATAAACTTTGCAGAGACTGGATGGGCAAGGTTATCCATAGCGGCGTTCAACAAGACGATTCCTCAGATACAGGCCCCCTCCGCAAATGTGGAGTAGCAATTCTCCTTCGCAAATCCCTCCCGGTCACTGTCTCTAAAACATGGTCAGATGTAAATGGCCGTTATGTATTTGCCAGAGGAGAAATACAAGAATGTTGCCACTGATGCCGAGGACTTTAAACAGAAGGGTCCCCCTGCGCCCCACTGGCTAACGCGCTTCATATGACAAGATAGGTCTCCTCCATTTCAAGTAGACACGAGGGACACAGCGGAGCAAGGTCAACGCTGATCAGAGGCAGTCCATTTGGAAATCCAATTCCCGAAAGGTGTGGACCCTGGGGGTCTTTTGCTGACACAGCATCCATTGTCATAAGAGGTGGGAGAACCTGAAGCACTGGACCAGGAAGATCGTGGAGGCATAGCTGGGGCTGTCCTCCCAATATGGACGGACCGCATGTCGGACCCTGACCCCCTAATTGTCCACATACTGCTGGTGGTTAGCTGGAGCTTGATGGGCAGTTGAGGGCCCAACAGCAGCAACAAGGGGGACGCTACGCTGCTGTGGGGCTCCAGACTCGCCTGAACACATCGGGACTGCGAGGACCGGGGAGCATTGCGCTCCGCTAATCAGGCTCACCTGCTCCTCTTCCCGTTGACCATCTCGCCCACGCCACGCCTCGCGGCCCCCGCTGCGCGGGAGCCGCTCGAAGGCTCCTTCAACATTTAAAAACTCGGCTTGTGCTACGAAGGTTGGGTTTCCCTTCTGCTCCCTGTGCAAGGACGCTACGCTGCTGTGGGGCTCCAGACTCGCCTGAACACATCGGGACTGCGAGGACCGGGGAGCATTGCGCTCCGCTAATCAGGCTCACCTGCTCCTCGTCCTAACGACCCGCCCCTCTTTTATTATTTAACCATGTCCACGTGAATCCGCAGCGCGGATCGCAGCGCGGGCGAAGCCCGGGCCAAGGGCGGGCCCGTTGTAGCCCGTTCGAGACCGAGAGAGACCGGACCGGGCTACCCCTCTGTCACCTACGGCCCCAGCGTGTATGGGCTTATTACATGTCATTTTTATTGCATGTGGTTGTATCGTTTATATTGTTTTGTGGAGGACATATCGCTGCCAAATCAGAGTAATTGCGCACTGTGTTGCATCCTAACTAAGCATGGCAGCTAAAGAGGGTAAGAACCATGCGACCAAAAGCAATCTCACTGGTACATTAGATCAATTCATAGTTAGAGCCAACTCTGTGATTGACCAGGGCATTGTCCTTATGGAGCGCAGAGTGTCGCAGGATCTGGCCCTAGCAAGAAGATCTTCTTTGGGCCTCCTTGCATCTGCACGTACCCCAAATGGCACTGGTAGCAATGCCCTTCCTCTTACTCAATTCATTGATGAGACTTCAAGCAGTGAAACTTCTAGTGACAATGAACCCGGGGTCAACTCCAGAACTACATCCCCCCCAGTGACTAGGTCGGGACCGATCCTACGGGAAAAAAGGGCCACTAAGGTAGGGCTGTCCACAAACTCCAAGCCAAAATCCATCAGGCAAGTTCGCTCCAAACCAGGGGGAGCTAAATCTGCACATCATGGTGCAGTTTTGGTGGCCGACTCGTTGGCTAGAGATGGTCAGGGCAGCTGCTCCCTCCCTCCAGCTTCGTGTTCCTCGTTTAAGTCTCCTGGGGATCAGTCAGCTCAGGCATCAGCTCCTCCTGCATTGGTGACACAGTCACAAGAGGATGTAGTAGTACCGCAACAACTAGATCTAATGCTGCGCGCGCTACTGGCACCCCTGGAATCCAGGTTGGAGGGAATAGCGTCCCTTATTACCAAGCTTGAACAAGGAATTAAGGAACACACTGAGGGTGCTAACAATAACAAAGTATTCCCCGCATGCTTTTGCAATTGCCACTGTCCCACCATAGCCGGGGCTCTACCAGCCCCGGCGGCCCACTGTACAGCTCCACGGCTACCATCTGTCCCGAAAGCTACATCACTGGCAATTCCAGCCACACTTAACGCTCCCTCATTAGAACATCATGAAGTTAGGTCTCTCACTGACCACCACGCAGACAGTAACACCTTGGGAGAGGCCACTTTGGGTAATATTAGTGACAATATGAGGACAGTGAGAAAGCGAACCCAGGATAAGGCTAATAGGATGACTTCTAGAATAGACTTGCCCCCGGAAGCTAGCCCTTATATGGTTGTCCTAACAGGGGTTCCTGAAATAAATGATAATAGTATTGAGGAGTTCTCGAACCTAAAAAACAAGGCAATCCACTGGCTCTCAAACCACAGGCCCCTGCCACCGCAGGTTAGTTGTGAGGTCATTATGGTTAGAAGGGTGGGGTGGGTAGGGCACACTCCTAAAAACTTAACTGGCGATTGTGTCATAGTTAACTTCCGGGATGCCAGGATAGCAGACTACATCTGCAACTGGAAAAAACCACGCTTAGAGACCACTATTGCGGTACGCCCCCTCTCCTACTTCTACCCAAATGATCGTATGAGAATAGAAGAGAGTGGTTGGACATATATTCCGCATTTACAAAGGGGAGGTGCTGGGAAATCAAGGCATCTGCCCTCTGATGCAGACTGGGCTTATCCTGTCTGTTCAAACAGGTTTAGCTGCCTCGACCAGGTCGATTGACTGGCCAAGCCAACCCAGGTAGCTCAGGATTCTATGGGGGATAGTATTCTAGGTTTAGAGCCCCTTGGGCTGCATGACGAAGGGAATTTGACTCTTGACACCATGGGGTGCACCACTAGTACAGGGGAGACCAGTCTCAGCAGTATTAATGGCAATCCCCAAGCGTACTCCCTGCAGTTTTCTGCTTCCCTTCCAATGCCAGCCACCTCCCATAGTGCTATTCTCACCCTTATAGGGGGAACTGATCCTCCCCAGAAGAGTAGCATTTCCTCTGTACTAGATTCCCCATCCCAGCACACACCTCGCCACCAACATATGAACTTACTGTCATGGAATGTGGCAGGCTTAGCAAATAAGATGGCATGTCCTGAATGGGGCTCTTTTGTGGATGCTGCTGATGTGGTTCTATTGCAGGAGACCTGGGCCAGGGAGGTGGTTCATAGAGCCGGGTTTGCTTCCTTTAACATCGCAGCTCGGTGGGGAGGCAAGGGCCGCCCCTCTGGTGGCCTGACAACATGGATAGGTGTACACCTGGGTTGTAGTGTGGATTTGATCCAGACCAATTCGGATGACATCCTTTGTGTCCAACTGTCCTGGCCCAACTCATATAAGCTGGCAGTTGTGAATGTATATTCACGCCCTACTGCTATGGCTAAAGAATCTAACACCGTAGGGGAACTATCATCTTTCCTGGAATCTTTGGACCATGATGTTAACTGTGTGATCGCAGGAGATTTTAATTGCCACTTTGAGCCCCTCCCAGGGCTGGGTGAGGGGGCATTGCAGGAAGAAGATGAGTTTTGGGGTATCCCACAGTGTAGGTCCACCTATGTAAAGGCATGGACCCCACTGGCTATCCAGGTTATGACTCTAACCTTGCAGTTTTCAGTTAGGGCGGTTAATGGCCGAATGCCTTCGGACATTCCATCCAAATGCACCTATAATAAAAAAGACCATGAATCCCATCTGGACTATTTTATGGTCCAGACTAGGTTATGGTCCAAAATTATAGATTTGGAGGTCATGAATAGATCAGACAGCGATCATAACGCCCTACTGATGAGAATGGAAATGCCAAACTCTGCTATAGCCCATACGGAACCAACCGCCGATCTAGGATTGGTCCTTACCAACAATAGGAGGAGGGTTAAGTGGGAAACCCTATGTGAAAGGCGAGATGCACTGCCAAGCTTATACTTATCTACTCTCCCCCTGCTCAAGATGGCAAGTGACATCTGGGACAAAGGGCAGTCTGAGGATAACTCTGCACGCTTCCTCACTGTGCACCGGGAATTAGTTGATACCCTTGCAGGCTTTTTAAACCCCATAGTTCCCGACAGGAAACCAAGGACTACCCAGCCCTCCTGGTATAATGCCGCATGCAGGAGTGCTAAAACTGCCTTGATTAATGCTATTAAAACTGGCAGTGATAAGCTAACAATCTGCTCACTTAGGGTTGCCCACAAACAAGTCTTAAAACAGGCAAGGATAGATTGGGATTGGGAGAGATGGGAAAGTTTATCATCAGCCCTTGCTAATAAGGAATTGAACAGATTCTGGGCCATTGTGAATTCTGGGTGCGCGGAACCCCGCAATGCAATCGAAGCTAATCTTGACCCGGGGGTGTGGGAATCCCATTTTAAAACCTTGTACGCTGCCACCTCTGATTTAGATCTCTTGCCTTTTCGGCTTCCGTCTGCGGGGGATGCCGAAGCTTTGGAATTCACTGTAGATGATGTTTCGATTGCCATAGAGAAACTGGCACTGGGTAAAGCACCGGGCATAGATAAGATACCCGGGGATTTGCTCAAAGATCAGCCTAAGATATGGGCACCGTACCTTTGTGCACTTTTTAACTCAATTTTGCACGGCACGGAGGTCCCTGATTCGTGGCTGGGAGCGGAAATTGTACCGATATATAAGAAGGGTTCTCCCTTGCTCCCCGTTAATTATAGGCCTATCAGCCTCATTGACGTCCCCCAAAAAATAATGGCAAGACTTATTTTAGATCGCTTGCAGGACTGGATCAATGAGAATGATATCCTTTCTCCCTATCAGGCTGGCTTCAGAAGCAAAACATCTACCATGGATCAGATCTTCCGCCTAGTAATGTTGTATTGGAAGACTGTGGCGTTGGAGGGTGGCAGTCTCCACATGGTATTTGTTGATTTACGCTCTGCGTTTGACACTGTTCCTAGGGGCAAACTTTGGGCTGTTCTACGCGATCTAGGTGTACCCATCTCCCTATTGGGTATATTGGTGAGGTTACATACCGAGAATTTTGCCCAGGTCAGGTGTGCAAGAGGAGGTGTACTGTCTGACAGGTTTGCTGTAAACAAGGGAGTCAGGCAAGGGTGTGTCTTGGCCCCTACTCTCTTCTGTATTTACGTGAATGGACTGATTGCCAGCCTGGACGCAGTCCCTAACAACGATGCACCCTGGTTGGCAGGTAGGAAAGTAGCAGCCATAATGTTTGCGGATGACACCCTGCTCCTTTCCAAAACACCAATGGGCATTCAACGTATATTGGAGGGATTCAGCAACTTCTGTAGGGAGCACGGACTACAGATCAATGTAGATAAGACCAAATACATGATTTTTAATCCCCCAACACACACTAGGCCACCACCTACCCTTGATTCAGTTGCACTTGAGAGAGTTCACACCTTTCAATATCTTGGTGTTACCCTAGGTGAAAAACTTTCCTGGGGCCCACATCTTGCAAAATCCCAACTTAAACTGACCCAAATATCTGGGGGAATATTAAAGATGACAAACGCCTCTACTTTTAAACCCATCAGCCCTAGTCTTGAAATCTACAAGATGAGGGCCAGAGCCGCTGCACTATACGGAGGGGAACTATGGGGGCACGTTACTAGACCAGGATTGTCTAAAGTTGAGAACAACTTCCTGAGACAACTGCTCGCGCTTCCCCAAAGTACACCCCTACTACCGCTGAGGCTTGACTTAGGTATTCTTCCCATCCAGGAGGAACTAGCTATCAAACCTCTCAGGTTTTGGAGGAGGATCTGGCTGACCCCTGAGTTGGAGCAGTATAAAACAGAGCTCCAAGAAATACTGAGATTAGGTAGGGCAGCACATATCCCCTGGCTTTCCTATATCAAAGATGAATTTATGAACATGGGTCTTGCAGATATGTGGGTGAACCCAGCAATAGCTTGCAGAGAGATCTCAGGGAAAACATTCACTGAGTTATATCGATTTCGATGCTCTAATGCGTGGCTCCATGATTCAAAGAATGGTACCATGGTGAAAGCATTCATTGAGATCAAATCTGTTTATTCATTTGAAGATTTCATGGATGTAATTTTCCCTGTTATGGCTAGGAAGCTATATATACAATGGAGGTTTGGTGCACTTCCCCTAGCGTGTTTAACAAGCAAATGGTACCCGACTAGGTCCTCACATTGTATTGGCTGTGGTATGAGTAAAGAGGATGAAAGCCACATCCTTTTTTTCTGTCCTCTCTATACTAGAGCGAGGCAGAATTGGATTGTACCTATCTGTAGGAACCTTGGATTTAGGAAATGTTCCGACGCACTAAGGGTTTTTAAGACTGAAACTGCAGGTCACATTGTATTTGCCTTAGCCAAGTATCTGCATGCTTTCTGGATTAAAAGGAGTTTTATACTATCTAATACCGCCTAGTAGCCGGGCATGTTTTCTGCTTGTGTAAACTCAGTTCCAGATACAATGCTGTGTCTTAACACTAATATTAACACTGACATTGATTTACATTTCTGATTTGCACTGTCTATGTCATTTTAGGTGCTCTTTTTTAATATTGTAATTTTAATGTGTATAATATGCTGTGTACTCTTTTATGGCTGAAATATTGCCGAAATAAAGATTTAAAGAAAGAAGAAGTATTTGCCAAACTTAAAATTGGAGAGTCTCACATTTGTGTAGGGTCTGTTTATGCTCCTACGGGTACCAAAAAAACATTCTTTCTTCAATTATCCCGTTTGCTGCTTGAAATTAATGCATCACAATATTTGATTGGCGGAGACTGGAATGTAACGCAAGATTCCATTCTAGACAAAACTGGTCCATTAGATAGGGGCAATACGTCAGACAGAGCCTTGTTGGGGGACATCATATCAGATATTGGACTGGTTGACCATTGGCGTTTCAGCCATCCAACGGATAAGGAATATACTTTCTTTTCATCGGCCCATGGTACATTTTCTCGTCTTGATTACTTCCTCATTTCTCATAGCACAGTTCAATTCGTTACAGACTCCTGCATCCTGGAAGCGGCCTTGTCTGATCACTCTCCGGTTCTCCTCTCCCTTGATCTGGGTCTTTCTCGGCCTGGACGTAAACCATGGCGAATGAACATCCAATGCCACAGGACTCCTACTGGTAAGTCCCAACTGCAATCTCACCTTCAAAATTATCTTTCTATTAATCAGGGGTCTGTCACTTCCAGTAGGACTCTCTGGGCTGCGGCGAAGGCTACTTTGAGGGGGCAATTAATGCGTGATGCAGCAATTGCTAATAAACAAAATGTAAGGAGACAAAGTGAGCTCGAATCTGAGATACAAACTTATTCTCGCTTATACACCATATCTCCGTCTCTACAAAATCGTAAATTACTTGAGCAAGCTCGAATGGCCTTAAATAGCCTTTTTACATCTAAAGCAGAATACGCTTTACAGAAAATGAAAGGTCGGCATTACGAGCAAGGGGAAAAGGCGGGAAGGTTATTAGCCGCGCAGCTGCGTCAGAGGGAGGCGTCCATGGCCATTCCGGCCATTAGATCTGCGCAAGGTCACCTGTGCACAAAACCTCAAGACATTGTTAATGAGTTTGCCTCCTTTTACGAATCTCTTTACACTTCCGATAATAGAATGGATTCGGATAAAATGACAGCATTTCTTGCAAAAGTGCATCTTCCTTCTCTTTCGGCGGAGAGCAGAGCCATCCTAGAGGGTGAAATAACCAGAGATGAGGTTTCTAGTGCGATTACTGCCCTGCCTTACCACAAGGCCCCTGGAGAAGATGGATTTCCCCCTGAATTTTATCGCTGGGCAGGTCACAACATTATTGATACCCTGCATGCCGCATTCCAGGAGGCGGACAGTTCATCTTCACTAGGACCCCTTTCTAACAAGGCTATTATTGTTGTGCTTCCAAAGCCAGGTAAAGACCCCCAGCTCTGCAGTAGCTATCGCCCCATCTCTCTATTGAACTCTGATATTAAAATCTTGGCCAGCATTCTTGCTTCGCGTTTGCGTAAAGTCTTGCCTTCCTTGATACACCATTCTCAAGTAGGCTTTGTACCGGGTCGTTCCTCTCGGAACCATCTGCGTTCTCTGGCCCATGCACTATGGTCGGCTCAACATCTTAAGGACGATGCGTTAGCCCTTTCACTTGACGCAGAAAAAGCGTTCGACCGCATCGAATGGAACTATCTCTTCAAGGTCATGGATAGATTTGGTTTAGGCACGAAATTTATTGATAAGGTACGCTTATTATACGATCACCCTTCTGCTCAGGTAAATTGTGGTGGGTTTCTATCAGACACCTTTACGATTAAGAGAGGGACACGCCAAGGATGTCCACTATCCCCCCTTTTGTTTCTTCTGGCTATGGAGCCTTTGTCCGCCACAATTCGTCAATCTGATGAGGTCTCTGGTGTCCCCCTTCCAATTGGACATTCTAAAATATACTTATATGCTGATGATATCCTACTCACCCTTACTCGTCTTCCCCGGTCGATTCCTTCTCTTCTTCACATTATTAATGATTTCTCCTCTTTTTCAGGTTATAAGATTAATTGGGACAAGAGTGAGGCTTTACCCATCTCTAACGGTACCACAAAAGCAGCCATTTTTGGATTCCCTTTTCATTGGCAGTCTTCACGCCTTAAATACTTGGGTGTCCTCGTTAATAAAGGATTGCAAGACATGGTTGCAGATAATTTATCTCCTCTTATATCCCAAATGCAACGGGATTTTGACAAATGGAAGGCTTTGGGTCTTTCTCTTTGGGGCAGAACTCAGGCGGTTAAAATGGTTACCCTTCCGAGATTTATATACATTCTAGGTATGCTTCCTCTGCAGATCCCTTTATCTTTACTTCGATCAATAGATGCCCAGATTAAAACTTTCATTTGGGGTACTATGAAGCCTCGCCTTGCTATCACTAAGTTGAAGGCTCACCAGTTATCTGGCGGAATTGGCCTTCCATCTATTGAACACTACTCTTTGGCGTTACATATTTCCCAAATCTCATATTTTTTACCTGGCATCAAAGATTTACCACAATGGGTTCAAATAGAAAGACATCTCCTATCCTCAGAATCAAACCTTTCTCCTCTGTATGGTAATGGCTCTAGTCGTTTTGACCCAAAAAACCCGATACTATCTGCCATGCATAAATCCTGGCAGAGAAGTCATAGATTATTAGGCTCAAACTCAAGAATCCATGCTAAGGCTCCCCTGTGGAATAATTCGGGGATCCGTATTAATGGTCGTATGTTATCCTGGCCTGAATGGCGAGCTGCAGGTATTCTCTATCCGGATCAACTTCTGCATGATGGGGATTTTAAGTCATTCTCTCAGCTCAGGGTAGAATTTGATCTTCCCCTTCATCATTCTTCCAAATATCTTCAACTCCAACAATGTTTGAAGACCCATATGGGAACATCACCATGGCTCCTGCAAGATTCCCCTATATTATCCTACTTGCACATTTGGGGGAAACTTAAGGGTGTTACTTCTGGTATATACAAAAAATTTTCATCTCATCTTTTTTCTAAATCTCTTTCACATGATCTCCAGCGTAAATGGCAATCTCGTCTCTCAATTTCCTTTTCCGATACTGAGTGGGATTTGATTCTAGAGAATTTAAATAAGGGAGCCCGTGAATCAAGGCTCAAATTTTGTCTTTTTAAAATTCTGCATGATTGGCACTGGTCTCCTGTCAAACTACACCAAGCTGGCCTTCTCTCTCATTCTAATTGTTGGAGATGCTCCAATTCAGGTTGTGATATTACTCATATCATTTGTGAATGTCCTAGTATCCAATCCTATTGGACTTTTATCGGTGTTACCTTGAATTCCACTATGCCCCTAAAATTGCCACTTACATCTACTAACATTCTCCTGCATGATTTACGTCATTCCCCAAAGCTCACGAAGCCACAACTCCGTCTTTTTCATACTTCAATTGCTACTGCCAAAATATGTATACTGCGTCATTGGAAATCAACTTTACCTCCCTCACAGGAGGATTGGTTGGTGGCAATGATGCAAACTGCCTCCCATGAACGTACAATCTATAACCTTCAGGATCAAACTGACACTTTTCTTCGAATATGGTCTCCATTTCTTAAATCAAATGCTGCTGATTCTCCGGCCTCCACTTCTACTCAAACACACTAATCAGCTTTCACTTTTTCTGTCCTTTGTTTTTTCTCTTCTCTTTGTTCCCCCCCAATCCTTTGCTTCCTCCGTTGTGGTATTCTTCTGCTTTTATTTAATTACCTTTCCTTTGTTTTATTTCTTTATATTTCCAGCACTCTTTATTCTACTATGTCTTTCTCCTCTCTCTTTTCCCTATAGCTCACTCTTATTACATGTCATTCTGGGTTTTGATCTCATCGTTGCATTAACTAGTATTTATCTATTTAAACGCATATTTATATCGTATTTATTTATTAATATCTTATTCCATGATTCCTTTTAACATGAATTTATTTTCTTTTATTTATTATTGCATATGCTCTAATGTATTTGTCTTATAAAACTCAATAAAAAAAATTTCAACACAAAAAAAAAAAAATTGACATCACTGACGTTAGCTTGCATACCTGATGTCGCATGACAGATCAGAATGACGCCATCATACCTACTGAAGAAGAAAAAAGTCACACCCAGTTGCAACCTTAAAACATAATTGGATTTGGAGACCACTTTTCATCCGTTCTCAATAACATACTTATCGAAGACACTGTCACACACTGGACAGTACCAAGATCATTCTGCGGCACAAAAAGTTAAACATGCATATTCCCTAAAATATTTAACAGAACATTATTTGTCTTAAGTTTTCTACGGTAGTAAAGCGCATTTTTCTAAGAAAGGAAATGTTATTCATTAGTGGAGCATTAAAGCACAGCGTTCCTGCAATATAACTAAACTATTTCATTTATTTGTATTCAGTGACTTATTTTCACATATTACAGCTCGAAAACAGTGAGCAGTGTAATGTTCCCCTCTTTCTCTTTCAGAGAAGTTCTGTCTAAAATAACGCACTAACTCTGAGAAATTTCGGTTTAAATTCAGTCTATGCACTGCAGGCGCATAAAACTAGTTCTCCGCTCTGCACCAGTAAATGCCCATCTTGACATGGCCCCAGGCCCGTGTAGCGATACTGACAAACTGCAGAAAGGCAGTGCGAGCTTAAATACTAAGAGGCGCTAACCTTTCTCTCAAATACCAGCCCCTGCCTCTTTTAAAGTGGTGACTTCGAGAGCATTAGACCTACAATAATTTGACAGAGCATGAACATGACACTTAAGCCCCACAGCCTCGCAAGCCCTGGTTGAATGTTTGCCATTTAGAAATGAAAAAAACTATTTATGTTGCCTAGCACACTACCATCCCTACCCTTGTGAAACAGAGATATTGGTTTACCGAAATAAAGAATTCTATACGTAAAAAGATGGTGGATATTAAGTGGAGATGGTGTGATATGATTTAATGTGAACTCTTACTGAGGCTGGTGTAGGTAATTTGTTACTGTCTGATTAATGAGTGGCGTTTATTAGTCTTTAAGGGATTTGCATATCATTCTAGGCTAGATAAGTTCAATGGAACATTGACACATTTATACTAAATCTTATATTTATAGCTAACAAAATACAGGACTCTAGCCACACATTCTCTCACCCCACCAGGACCCAGCAGCATCCATAACTATGTTCTGCCACATCAATTTCCCCGTTCTGATTAATGTTGTGCTCGCTCCAGGAGGCCCAAGTCTACATTTTTAATTGATTTTTAATGGATTAATTGATTTCACTGTGATTGATGAGATGTCGCAGTGGAAGAACAATCTCATTGGTGTCCACCCTCTGAGAAGCTGTAGACACAATCTACACCAGTGACATTTTATTCTTGCAACGCTACAGGGACATGGGTGACTTTATAGTCGCAGAATGCTTGCCATCAACCTCTAGGACAAAAGACAGAAAATATATAGCTCCTCTTTTCAGAGACTGGCTCATTGACTGTTTGATGGTGTGCTCATTTGCTTGTTTGAAGACTTTTAATTAATTGTGGCAGATTTATGATGCTCATTCTTTTATTCCTTCATCTACAAACTTTTCGGCATTAATCATTTTTGCAGGTGAACTGTAGCCTTGATAAATCGCACACTTTTGATAAAGCAGAAAATACGGTCTTTCTGCAAATCAATGAAGACGCTTCACCTTCTATTCAAATGAACCCGTAATATTTTTCAGATATGTTACAATATTCCTAGTAATACAATGAAAAAATATGGAATCTTTATTATAACCCATTTTTTCTATAGCTCTTTGCTCAAAACACTTACAACAAAAAGATGGAATAACCTGTCGGGAACATGATTGAATTAAATCCAATTCACAAAGTGCCCTAAAAGAGTAAAGTGGTTACCAGAATAATAAGCCTAGTGAAATGTTCAGCATTAGCAGTGAAGGACTTTGTATTCATTTCAGTAATCAACGTTTGCATACTCCCTGTGCAGTATGAAGAAGGGCTGGAGGGATAAGACTCTTCAGACGCTAGGTTTGGAATGATTATTAGTGTAATATATGTGTAATATTGATGTCTCAAATAAATGAGATATTCAAGGACAATGTCCAATCTTTAAATATTAAGGATGTATCTACGAATTCCCAAAAAGTAATATTTGTCATAGCATGTGGATTATTGTGATATATTCCACACGTTCCTTATCAAAATACCAATTAATAGACAGCAAGAAACGCAAACACAAGCAAGCACAATTAATCCTTAACCTGAAAAATGTCAACATGTCAAACATACATCCAAATCAATATTACTTTACTCAGTGGAGTCGATCATCGAATTCCGAGTCAACTGCAAGTTGCACAAAGCATTCTGGGGCTAGAGCTGAGGATACCAGCTATGCACTAAAATGGAAATTCATTTAAAGCTTAGTGCATAAAATAACCAAAGTTCAAAATGCAAACACGGTGGAATCTACGCAGCGTAGGTAACCAGCTTCAACCAGGTTTTGGTCACCCTGGTACACATAACGCAGACATAAGAAGGGTCTGTAGAAACTGTACCACGTGGGTGGGTCCAGACGGATGATAACAACAATTGAAGGCTAGCACACCTACATGTAGAGAAAATGTTTTTTTGTAGACACTAGAAAAAAAATGTATCCTGTGAATGCATTTGTCAAATATGGGGTAGAAAATGTCATGAAACCTTGAATATCCATTGGCAAATATTAAAACAAATATATATTTTTTTTTTCCAAAAGTATCACAAATACAAATGTGAAACAACGCAGGATATGCATTTCGTCAAAGCATGACTTTATCAAGGTTTCAAAACAAACTATTAAATATGTATCATAATAATGACACACTTCAAAACTTCGCATCAGCCTCTATGTAGTGCAGTCATCACAAATAAAAATACACAAAACTGTGCCCACTGAAGACCTGAGACGCTGAATAGTGGAAAGTATTTATCTGTGGTTAAACGGCATCATGCAGATATTATAAAGAAATGGAGAGAAAAAAGCAATAATTATCAAAGACATCTATTCAAACGACAGGACTATCTGAGAAGGCGGAGACGGCAGTCGCGCACTGTGACAAAAACAATATAAAACATGGTCCTAACTATAGCTACCTACTGGTGACAGGCAGTAGGTTATATATATATATATATATATATATATATATATATATATATTACCTATTGGCGGTCGCCAGTAGGTAGTTATAGTTAGGACAAAATTTCCATAGGAAGAGCATTTTTTGTTTTGCTTATAAATTTGGCGTCGTTTGATGAATCTTCCTCAAATTTTCCAAACTAATTTTTTGTTCATATCAGCTCCTATGTTTGGGGGTGATTCATCAAGGGGAGCCGAGAAAAAAGGGGGGTCCCAAAATGTGTTTTCTCCATGTTAATTCCCATAGGAAACTTTAGACAAGGCTACAGGTCGAACGGGTGAACGGAATTACCCCAAATTTGGCAGAGAGAAGAGTCTTGGTCTAGAAAGCATGCTTTTGTTTATTTGGTGTAAATCCGCTCAGTAGTTTTAGAGAAATATCGAAATTTACAGATATTGATATTTGGGAATTCTGCCATCTGATTGGCTGAGGCGTTACGAGCACAAGCTTGCTGCTTATTGGCTGCGAGCGCTGCGAGCGGTTGCAACTAGGAAGTGTTGGCTGCCATTTTATGATTCTGTCAAAGCGAGGAAGGGGAAAAAAGGGTGAAAAAAGTGGGAAAGAGGAGGGTAGGAGCACTGTAACCTCTGTGGGGTGTTTAGGGTGTGCTATAAATGGGGTGTGAAGCAAAGTATTCACCCCTAGCGGTGTGAAAGTGCTGGGCTATGGAAGTCGGGGATTAAAGCGTGAGCCCAAATTGTGTGTCTTATGCTGTGAAGTCATGTGCCGTGGCCGCTGCACTACACCTGTGGTGAAGGACTGGGTTTTTCGAAGACCCAGCGGTGCCAGGGAACAACACCTGAAACCTTCGTGGGTTACCTGTTCTGGCGTACCAAACACAGAGACACGGGACACTTCCAGCGGCGTCAGAGATCAGCGTTTATTTTACTGCAGGGATACAGAGGTCACAAGAAGTACACAACGTGTAGGTTCTCGGGGACTGCTTCAATTTGCAAAAGTGGATCGCTCCTTTTATACACGTTTTTCCCATAGCCCAATATAGTGAACAAAGACTACAACTCAGTTCCCACAATAAACTTCAAAAAGGGTCGCGTTCATGTTTCAAGAGGCCGGAACATGATTACCACAGTATTGCCAGTTCCCAACTGTAAAAGCATATAAAACACATTCCATCCTGATCGTAAACCCATTAGGAGAAGGGACAAAAACAGATGCAAAGGGAGAACAAGGATGCACAACAGGTTAAAGAAGAGTGTTAGGAGTAATAAAGGAAACTTGATAACGGGATCAGAGATACCGTGTCTAATGTATGCATGGCTGAAACAATAGACTGGCACGGCAAGATGAACCTCGAGCGGGGCCATCTGCCTTCGTCGTGTCGTTTCCCTCATCATAAAAGTCATACTCAAGGGAACACGTGTCTCTCGCGTAAGCTTGAGAGTCCCAGGGTCACGAAGCGGACAAAAGTCCGTTCGCTGGCTACTTGAGGGCAAGAAACAAAATGGATGCCGTATCTAAAATGGAACCCGAGGGTTCAGATGAATAAACCCAAAAATAAGACGAACCATACGTGGTTGAGTAGCGAAACTGCGTACACCCACTATACTCGTCATTTGCGGTTCGTAGATACCCAACTCATCCATATTCGTCACCACTCAAAAGTGTCGTTCCGTCCCACACGGAACCTCAGACGCTCCTTTTGCCCTCATGTAGGCAAGCACTAGTCAAGATCAGAATCTACTTCAATATTCATCAGGTCGTTCAGTTGCTGCTGGAACATCATTCTATTCATCAACGTCTCCTTGGTAACAGATGGTCGTCTTATACACGTTGTAGCACATAGGCCACATAAGGCAGGACCACACTGTACACAAAGACAACACGTGAACAGAAACGTTACAACAACCCCTACGATCATCAGAATCTTCCAACCCCAAGTTGACATCAGGCCCCAAAACCATCCTAGGAGCGTCCAATTACCTTCGTCCACGTGTATGGACTCGGAGATCTTGTGCAACTTCGAGATGGCTTGGTAAACAGTTGGAGCATTGTCAGGAATATAAATGCAACAACTCGAATGGATAACTTTACACACACCACCTCTATCTGCGAGAACAACATCTAGAACCATACGGTTCTGTAACGTCATGAGTCTATCCGCCTGAAGTTCAGCTGTGAGATTACCAAGGGCACTTGCAGTAATATTAGCAGTCGACTCTACTACACGTGTCAGTTGTCTTAAGTTCCTACTATTAACCATAGGTCCCCAAAACGGCAAGAAACCCTTAAAGAAGTCTCCTGCTTCTTGACCGGCAGTATCCTCTTTGCTAATAACACCTCTCACAACTCTAGTTTTGTGATAATCTGAGGCGACAGTGAAAGTCGGTGGTAGAAGATTCGCAATATAACAGGTACCCGAAAAATCACGGGGTAACCATGTATATGCGCGTTCATAACATACAAAATAAGTGCCCTTGGCGGTCACAAAAACAGGGGAAGAGAGCATCGGCAGAACATACGTGTCGGTGCAAGCACTGTTCCCAAGTTGTGCTCTCGGATTTCGACCCAAACCTTTCAAGCAGAAATTACCGAGGTGTGGTACAATCCATATTGGGGACGAGCTCTTAAGCTGTCTATCACCCACTGACGTACTATACTCAGCCTCGCTCAGATCCTTGTAAGCCTGTACCTCCTCACTTGGGATAAGCGACGCATCAAAAACATCTCTATCTAAATCCGCTATCGCTATCGCCAAAGGTTTGTGATACGGCCCAGGACCAAAATTGGCAGAACGTGGCTCTCGACTGGGGTAAGAATCTAGTGCACTACGGAACATAGTTTGGAATGCTCGAGCCGAACCCTGGGAGCTGTAGGGAAGAACCAAATACGGAATACCCCTATCCATGGTATGTGGCATTAACCCACACACCCAACAATTGGTAGTGTTCATCACCAACTGATGCTGATGTAGAAGTTGAACAAAGGAGTTGTTCATGAACTCCGCACGTCTAACCTGTTCATGTTGAGGCAGAGGATGAAAAGAATGTGGAGAAACAGTGGTGAGGGAGCTTAGTTTAGGAGAAAGGGTAGGTGAAACAGAGGGTAATAACAACTGTACTCCAAAATATACTCCACCCACCAATAACATAGATACGGTCAGGAACAGTAGGAACACCTGAAACAAAAAACATTTTGTACATACAACTTTTCTTAATTCTGATCTCTGCGCCGACATCCTTTCTGCTTCCAATAGCTTAGAGAATGCCATCCTCTACAAACCGTCCGTGACGTACTTGACGCACTTCGTTCTGAGAAGCGATTATCAATCCCCAGGAGTTCCCAGGAATCGACAAAAGTAACCGACCTAGCGTCAGAAACCTGCTAAACAGAAAGGAGTACCCACACGGCCCTACGGTGACCCGGATGGAGAGGTTTCCTCGCAAAAACTCAAATCACAAATCTCTTAGCCGCAGGACAGCACAAAAAAAACTCAAAAAGAAAGGATATAATTGTCCATAATGTTCATAACATCAAAAAAAAAAACAAATATATATAACTAATTTTTATTAGTCCTTGAACGAAGAAAATATCAGCTTCTTCCAGGTTGAGTTTGCTCTACAAACAATTGTTCAGCTGGCGCAACAGTGTTCGATGAAATGGACAACGAGTCAGACCTTTGGTTCTCTGCTACCGATGACTCTTCATGTGGGTTTGGCAGTGACAAATCACTCCCCACCGGTTGAGCGTCGCTAAACGGCACAAAGTGCAAAGGAGTCTCAGTTTCTGTTGCCGAAATCCCAGTCCTCACCCAAGCATCCGTTGGTAAGGGGATCGGCACCTTCTTCGTGTGACTGGCGTGTACCCAATTCTTCCTGCCCTCCAGTCGAACCGCAGTCCTCGTCGTCAATAAGACTTGGAAGGGTCCTACAAATCTTGGCTCCAAGTTACGCTTTCGACCAAAGTTTCGGGTATCGACCCAGTCCCCTGGCCGGAGCTGGTGTCCAGGACCCTCTGTCTGCGCCGGTAGAGCTTCAAAGACCTGTTGATGGATTAACCGTAGTTTAGTGGTCAAATCATGTAAGTAATCAATTAACATTGGATACTCAAGACTATCAAAGGCCCTTGGTCTCGGAACCCCCCAAATATTCGCAGGGCGGCCGAACACAATCTCATATGGGCTAAGCCCTACTCGAGAGTGTACGGTCGCTCTGGTCGATAGGAGGGCCAGAGGCAAGGCATCAGGCCACGATAAACCAGTCGTAGCTTGAATCTTGGCGAGTTTCAGTTTCAGGGTACCATTGTACCCTTCAACCAAACCCGCTGCCTGAGGATGATTAGCACTATGGAATTTCTGACAAATTCCAAGGCCCTTACACACATTCTGCATTACACTTCCCACAAACTCACTCCCATTATCCGACCATACAATCCTTGGCATTCCGTACCGAGGAAAGTATTCCTTCAGCAGGATTTTTGCTGTGGACAGGGCAGTGTTATCCTTAAGAGGATAGGCCTCAATCCATCTGGAAAACGCACAAACCACAACCAAAACATACTTTAGGTTATTGCATCTCTCCATATGGATAAAGTCCAGCTGGATAACCTCAAAGGGACAAACAGGAGGAGCAAAATGACCAGGTGGAGTGGGGGTACCCTTGCCAGGATTGTGCATCAAACACACCATACAATTCTTAACCACTCTCTCGGCACATTTTGCAATACCCTCATTTCTCCATACAGGGGACAAGAACCTACATATGCCTTTCGCACTGATATGTGCCAACCCATGAGCCATCGTCACAACAGCTAATACATACGCATCTGGTAACATCCACCTCTGACATTCCGTCAGGTCAACCCAACATCCATACATATCCAACTTTCCCGTACTTTCTTTCCACTTAGTCTTCTCAGCTTTGGTAGCCTCGTTCTGAATTGCTTTCACACTCTCAATAGTATTTTCACACATACCAGTCTCTGTCGGCCACCTTACTGAACTCGTGACATACATTCGGGTCGCAAGATTCTTAGCCGTTTCCTTAGCAATCTCATCCGCAAATGCATTACCACGACCGACATCGTCCGTCACTTTCCGATGTGCACTACATTTAACAATTGCCACTTGTTTAGGCAGTGTAAGTGCATCCAAAAGGTCATTCACAAGCTGTCCATGCTGGATCTTCGTACCATGCGATGTCATAAATCCTCTTTCTCTCCACAATCTTCCAAAGTTATGCGCAACACCGAATGCATATTGACTGTCGGTAAACACATTCACTCGCTTTCCTTTAGACAAAACGCACGCTCTTGTCAAAGCGATCAACTCTGCAGCTTGTGCTGAATTCTGATTCAATCTCGCAGTTTCCACAATCGTGCTCAACGTTACTACAGCATACGCAGTCGTCACATCACCATTCGGCAATTTAAAGCACGACCCATCCACATACAAGGTACCATCGGGATCTGTCAAGGGAGTGTTTTTCAGGTCCACACGACCTTTTGTTTCCTCCTCAGTTCGTAAATAACAATCATGTGGTGGCACATCATCTGATTCCATATTAATCGGCAACAATGTCGCTGGATTCAGTACATTACAACGTTTGATCTGTATATGACTTGCCAAAAGGGTCAGCTCGTACCCAGACAACCTTACACTCGTCAGATGTTGAGTCTTTGTCCGATTCAAGAGAGTATCAACTGCATGCGGAACCATCACCATGAGCATATTATCCATAACAAGACCTGCGGACTGTCGTATAGACGCCGCTGCTGCCGCTGTCGCCCTCAAGCAACTTGGCAACGCTCTAGCTACCGGGTCTAAGGTCGAGGAAAAATATGCACACGGGCGCTGCTTGTCGCCAAATTGTTGCGTTAAAACACTCAACGCACAACCTTCCCTCTCGTGAACGTATAATGTGAATGGCTTACTATAATCAGGAGTACCTAACACGGGAGCCGAACACAGCGCATCACGTATTTCAGAAAAACTTTTCTGACATTCCTCCGTCCACGGCAAAGGAGTCGAAACATCCTTGCACGTGAGAGCTATCAATGGCTTCGCTAACAGTGAAAAGTTCGGAATCCACTGTCTGCAGTACGACGTGATACCCAAAAAGGCACGCACATCTCTCTGAGTTGTTGGCACAGTCATTCGAGCAATTGCTGCGATTCTTTCAGGGGTCAACCTTCTTCCCGCCTTTGACAATAAGTGACCTAAGTAGGTAACTTCTTGACAACAATATTGCAATTTAGAAGGTGACACTTTGTGGTGTAAGTCACAGAGATGCTGCAATAGTGACACATTAGCAGTCTTGCAAATTTGTTCAGTATCTGCGGCTACCAACAGATCGTCAACGTACTGAATCAAAGCCGCACCAGTCGGTAGCACAAATGCATCTAGTTGACTTTTAAGAGCTTGGCTGTAGATCGATGGACTCTCACAATAGCCTTGAGGTGCGCGTTTGAACCGGAAACTGCGACCTCCTAACGAAAATCCGAACAAATCACGACTTTCCTCAGCAATCGGAATGCTAAAGAACGCATTCTTCAGATCTATTACCGAGAACCATGATGCAGAGGCTGGAATCAGAGTCAGTAAAGCTGTAATGTCTGGAACCACAGGAAACTGTGGGACAACAATTTTATTGACTTCCCGTAAGTCGATAACTAGACGGTACACGGGAGGCTTGGACGGATCAGTTCGTTTCAGAATAGGCAACACGGGACTATTACACACGTTACCTCGTGTCTCCTCGATAACATCTTTACCGATCAGATCGTAAATGATCGCTAATAGTGCCCGTTCACCATCAAGAGAAATTCGATACTGTGGTATGCGTGGTAAGCGCGCATCAACTTTCAATTGAACAACATAAGGTGGGATATCCACCAGGCCCACATCATTGGGACCTGTTGCCCACAAAGAAGCTGGAAGAGAACTCAATTCCGGTGGGAGCTTATCGATCGATAGATACATAGGGGAAATCACATTCTCACCCAACGTAAGCTCCACACCCGTAGGAGAGCAGTACAAAGTCGCATGTAACCTCTTCAACAAATCCAAACCCAAAAGATTCTCACCACAACCAGTAGTCAAAATCAAAGGAGCTTCGAGCTCATGAGACCCAATCGTAAGTGGCAAGGGGCTAGAAACTGGATTGCTAACGGGGGCGCCAGAGAATCCAACGGAAACATTCGTTAAGCCAGACAAAGGCGCGCCAGGGAGTTTCGAATGCATAATGGAAACTTTTGCTGCACCAGTGTCCAACAGAAAAGGCTCAACGATACCCAATGTAGCTACGTCAACATAAGGCCCTCTCTGATCAACCGGAACTGATACTTCTCCCTTCCTTCGTCTATGGCTGTCCTAGTAGATACCATCCATATCAACATCACGCTCAACGTAACAGTCATCCACATGATACTGTGCAGATCTACCGGACGATGGTTCACGTCGATCGAAACAATTCTGTGAGTCTGAGGAAGTGGCAAAACGCTCGGCCTGACTCTGAGTAACTCCACGACCTCTACCACGTGAAGCTTGTTGAGGACCACCACGTCCTCCTCGAGCTGACACACCATTATTCCTATCACGGAGAACCGGACAATTAAACTTCAAATGGCCCACCCCTCGACAGTACGCACATTGATTGTATCCCAACACAAAACGGGGTGCGGGAGAGTCATTTCGCATCTGCGATCTAGAGAACTGTGATTGCGATCTATTTGGCTGTTGCGAATCATTAAAATTCGAGCGCGGAGGATACGCTTGCTGCAATAAGACCTTAGTTTTAAGATCCTTTGTTTTCTTATCTGCACGTTCACTTTCCTCCTTTTCCCTATTTTCGTAATATTGGGCCGTAGCCAATATTTGAGCAGTGGTAGAAACGGCCCACGAACTCTCAGAATTTTTCAACTTATTACTAAGTTCGGGCAACAAGTTCGACACAAACTTATCAACAAACAGCCGCTGACCACCCTCTGAGCCCATGTCCTGGCCACTATGATCGACAAATGCTTCCTCAAATCTCGTAAAGAAGTCGGAGACGCTTTCATCCCTCTTTTGCTTGCACGCGGACAGCTTGTCCCAATTAACGCACATCGCTGGCATAAGCGCTTTCATGAGGGTAATAATCCTCTGGGGCAACGCCACAATAAGCTGCTCAGGCTTAGCCCCACCGACTTGCTGAGCGTCTGCCGCTGTAAGGGCAGCCCAGTCACCGCCTAACTCAGCCGCGTGATTCTCGTGACGAATTTTCGCCCAAATCGGCTGAGACACTACATTGCCAAACAACATATCAATATCAGCTAGATTCATAACAGTAGCATCCACCAATTGGGACAACTCCTTATAATAACCTGCTGGATTTTTACGGGGATCAGGCAAAGTTTGCTTCACCTGTAAGACTTCCGATCTTTTCCAAGGGAGGTGTATCCACACTCTCTGAAAATGGCCTGGGACAGCAGGGTTAGCATTAGGATCGCCTGGCATCCATACTGGGGGAACTTCCCGCATCGGATATTGACCAGGTTGCGCCATCCATGCTGCCGTCTCCTCCTTAAACAATGCTCGAGGTTGCACTGTACATCGAAAGGATAATAAACGTTCTAGAGCTTCTCGAACTTTGTCACCTACAATCACACCAGTTGTGAACCGATGCTGGAGCTCAGAAACCTCAAACGGTACAGTATCTACCACATCGTGATCCCACTCCTCCTTCAACGATTTACACAATTCCTCAAACACGAATCGTTGAGTGGGCGCATTAAACTGAGAAAATGTGTCAAACACTACACGCGAAGGATATTTAACAGGATTACGAATTCATTTACGTGCCATTTTTACCAGCGATTCGCGTTCTCTATCGTCAGGAAGCTGGCTGCGCCTCTGAGCGACATCTGAAAGAGTCGAGCCGAGTATTGGCCCAAAAAGCGGAGAATAGAGAAGCAACAGCAGTCAAGAGACGACTACGAACAGAAGGAGAAGAGGAAGAAGATCCAGGCACGGCAACAGTAGGGGTAGAGGCAATAGAAGTTGACGCGGCACCAGGAGTAGCAGGAACAACAGACTGAGGAAGGACTTGAAAAGGCGCAGTAGGAAGAGAAGCCGGTAAAAGAGGAGGAACGATCTGTGACACGAGGGGATTCGGGAGAGCGGGAGGAACAGCGGGCTGACCAGCAGCCGCCAAAACAGCAGGTGGAGGAAGAGGTAGAATCACAGGACCCAGAGTATCGGGAGCATAGGGGGGTGGTGATTTCAACAGATAAGACAATAGCGAATCCTCTACCGCTTCTTCTCCTGACTTATCATTGTTAGGCGGTAGCACCGGATAACACTTATCCACCGCCATATGATGAAGTCGAGCACTAACTTCCTGCTCTTTCTCATCTTTGTCTCGCTGATACTGTTCAGCATCTCGCATCACCGCGATAACGCCTTCTCTTTTACTTTTCTTACTCTGCTTGATTTCTTTCTGCTTGGCCTCTTTCCGCCACAACCAGAAGGAATCAAACATGGCCGGCCTAGCCTTCTTTTTAAACAGTTTAGCTTCCAAATTATCTAAAACGGCAGTTTCAAAACTACCATGAGATGGCCAACTAAGAACGCCATCATTTTTAGTGTAGCGGACCCAATATTCATTATA
The DNA here is from genome assembly GCF_964204655.1 of Triturus cristatus. Classification (NCBI taxonomy): domain Eukaryota; kingdom Metazoa; phylum Chordata; class Amphibia; order Caudata; family Salamandridae; genus Triturus; species Triturus cristatus. The sequence goes on from NC_140585.1 coordinate 773,176,003, forward strand.
CACGATAGGACCTACGCCATGGCGACTATAGAGCTCATAAATCGGAGTTCCAACCGGAGGTATCGGACATGAATCCTCCAGCCGGGAATCCATTCTGCAACATTTAAGAAACCCAAACAAAGTACTACGGCTAGGCATCGTGCACATTAACCGAGTTTACAAACTTCAAGGGCTATCGAATTTACGATATCCTCGCAAAAAGTTTGCGAAACCCTCGGTTTTTGGCAATTGCAATCGTCAAATAAAACCCAACAACTAAGAACCACAAATGCTATGGTACCATTTAAACAACAAAGGAACACAGGGAGCGACCCACAAATACTTAACTGAAAGAACAATGGCGTCACCAGGAAGGCCCGTCTATCGTCTTGCCGTACAAAGGACTACGCCAGGCGCCAAAAACAGGTCGACAGTCAGGGCATCAGTCCATCGCAGCCGTCAGGAGGCGGGGATCTTCGCGGGAAAAGACGTTGGGCCACTTATTTCGACAACTGGATCGATGAAGCGGGGTGCACCTTCCCTCGGAGATTTCACACGAAGTTCCTCACGATCGTCGGGCTTTGGACCGGTACCGCTGATGTCGCCCCATGTTGGGCGCCAACTGAAGGACTGGGTTTTTCTAAGACCCAGCGGTGCCAGGGAACAACACCTGAAACCTTCGTGGGTTACCTGTTCTGGCGTACCAAACACAGAGACACGGGACACTTCCAGCGGCGTCAGAGATCAGCGTTTATTTTACTGCAGGGATACAGAGGTCACAAGAAGTACACAACGTGTAGGTTCTCGGAGACTGCTTCAATTTGCAAAAGTGGATCGCTCCTTTTATACACGTTTTTCCCATAGCCCAATATAGTGAACAAAGACTACAACTCAGTTCCCACAATAAACTTCAAAAAGGGTCGCGTTCATGTTTCAAGAGGCCGGAACATGATTACCACAGTATTGCCAGTTCCCAACTGTAAAAGCATATAAAACACATTCCATCCTGATCGTAAACCCATTAGGAGAAGGGACAAAAACAGATGCAAAGGGAGAACAAGGATGCACAACAGGTTAAAGAAGAGTGTTAGGAGTAATAAAGGAAACTTGATAACGGCATCAGAGATACCGTGTCTAATGTATGCATGGCTGAAACAATAGACCGGCACGGCAAGATGAACCTCGAGCGGGGCCATCTGCCTTCGTCGTGTCGTTTCCCTCATCATAAAAGTCATACTCAAGGGAACACGTGTCTCTCGCGTAAGCTTGAGAGTCCCAGGGTCACGAAGCGGACAAAAGTCCGTTCGCTGGCTACTTGAGGGCAAGAAACAAAATGGATGCCGTATCTAAAATGGAACCCGAGGGTTCAGATGAATAAACCCAAAAATAAGACGAACCATACGTGGTTGCGTAGCGAAACTGCGTACACCCACTATACTCGTCATTTGCGATTCGTAGATACCCAACTCATCCATATTCGTCACCACTCAAAAGTGTCGTTCCGTCCCACACGGAACCTCAGTGGAAGTAGCGTCAGCATGTGTTTATACCTACTAGGACGAACTACTGACCCGTACTGGTCTGAAAGTCCTGGGGTACGGGAAATATGTGAGGTATTGTGTACAGTGTCATGCTGCTGACTCGGGGATGAAAGCGTGAGTCCAAACAGTGTGTCATATGCTGGGAAGTCATGTGCTCTGGCTGCTGTGCCACATCTGTCCAAGTAGTGTCAGTATGTAGTTATACCTACTCGGAGGAACTTTTGTTTTGAACATTGTATCTTGTGTATGGTGCTTAGGGGTGTTATACAGGGAGTGTGAAGGTAAACTCACGCGTATCAAATCAATTCGGTATTTGTAAAGTGCAAACTACTCACCCCTATGGGGGAGTAGAGGTGGTGATCAAAGCGAGAGCTCTGTGCTGCAAAGTCAGATGGTCCTGCCGCTGCATCACAGCTGTTTGGAGAATACATTTTGATGAGGGTGCAGGAGTTGCCGTTACCTGGCCCTAAAATAGTGGGCCTAAGTTGTCAGTTATAGGGTGGCTCTAAAAAGAGCCCTTGTGTTGATTAGTTGGAGCTATATATAAGTGCGGATGCACAGCTTCAAGTTATTCAGGAAAACTCGATTTCTGTGATCTGTGAAGTGTACTCCATCACTTCTGTAGATGTCAGCCATATCAAAACGTATGTTGTTGTTGAAGATGGACCCCATTTTGTGGTCTCTGAGGTATGCAGACACAGCTTTGTTGAGTTTCTTCCTAGATTTTTCACTCTGAGGACAAAATTGTTTTGACCATTTCCACTTCTGTCTTTGGCATATATTGGAATATACAAAGACAGTTTGAGGGAAAAGTAACATCAATTGTCCAAAGGTGTCCTTCATAATCATTTCCAAACCTACCCCAGTCAATGTGCCTAGGTCGTTTCCACCACATTGCATGAGGTCAGGGTGTTGGAGATTCAAACAGGTTTTACCCAAAGGCAACAATTGGTGCCACTTCAATCCTCTCTGTGCAAACCATTTAATGTCCACATTTTGTAAACCTAGGTCTAAGTCAATACGTCTCTGTTCTGCAAACCTCTTGCACCAGAAAATATAGCTATGTCCTACGTTCCACACTACCATTTTGAAGGTATGGCTGGAAGGTATGGAAAGATGTCTGTAGCTCATGCAGTTCCTTGGTAGAATAAGAGATATGTTTAAAGATGGGGAACTACTTTTAATTGCCATATAAAACGATACGTGATTGGGAGACGAAAAGCATTCTTTTTTAAAAGTAGGGTGCACATTTGTTTTGTGGAAAAGCATCTTTGTGATTGGTTAAGAAAAAGCAGTTTCAACGTGGAGTACATATCATAGAATAAAAGTTGTCAACTCATTCACACCTGCTACTTGCATTTGGAAGGCACTGTTCGAACAATCGTGAACTTTTAACCTGCACGTGCCATTAAATGTTCGAGAAAATGTTGCAAAAAAATATGGTTAAGTTTAAAAATATTGATGAACTTTTAACCTGCACATGCTGTAGAATGTTCTAGAAAGTGTGTTGATAGAATACGTAGCACTTCTGACTTCTATGTGTTGTTGAATATTAAAAAAAACTGTTTGTATGGAAAATTAAAAAGAAACCAAGAGAGAGAAGTTTTGAAACCTAAAAGAATCAAGGAACTATTCTAATTTGTTCTTTACATGTATTTATGTGTGGAGCAACAAAATTATAGACAGAACAGCACCAGGAAGAGGAAGAAGCAGGGAGTGGGGGGACGGGAGGAGATGGGCAGAATGGCAGACATCCACAATAAAGTTTAGCACAAGTATAGACAAACAATGGGCAAAATGAAATACACCAACAAGGAGCACAAGTCACACAACTCGCCAACATCACACCAGTGAATGAGTATAGAAGTGAAAACCACGCTGCATTCATAGAGGATGTGTACAAAGGTGGGTCGTTGGTGTTGTGGGATGTCTGCGACCGTGGTCATCATCAGTTGACTGGGGGTGAGTGCTTGCAATGTTCAACACTCCGTCCATCATTTCCTTTGGTTTTTGCTTTGTTCGCCATAAGTTGGCAGGGTATGCTCAGATGTGAGTCCCTTGCTCACTTTGCCACTGGATTCAAGCAAGCCTGGCTGAAGACGGCTGAAATGCCAGAAACCGGTCCTAGGAAGCTTGTTTCCGGTCCAGGGAAGACATGGCTTGGCAGTTCGGGCTGGACTGTTCCCATGAGGCACAGGGTCAGACTGATTTGCATATGGCCATGTCTGAACTGGGGTGGCAGAGTGGGCTAAAGAACGGTGATGGATTAATCCCAGATCAGTTGACTGGGGGTGAGTGCTTGCAATGTTCAACACTCCGTCCATCATTTCCTTTGGTTTTTGCTTTGTTCGCCATAAGTTGGCAGGGTATGCTCAGATGTGAGTCCCTTGCTCACTTTGCCACTGGATTCAAGCAAGCCTGGCTGAAGACGGCTGAAATGCCAGAAACCGGTCCTAGGAAGCTTGTTTCCGGTCCAGGGAAGACATGGCTTGGCAGTTCGGGCTGGACTGTTCCCATGAGGCACAGGGTCAGACTGATTTGCATATGGCCATGTCTGAACTGGGGTGGCAGAGTGGGCTAAAGAACGGTGATGGATTAATCCCAGATCAGTTGACTGGGGGTGAGTGCTTGCAATGTTCAACACTCCGTCCATCATTTCCTTTGGTTTTTGCTTTGTTCGCCATAAGTTGGCAGGGTATGCTCAGATGTGAGTCCCTTGCTCACTTTGCCACTGGATTCAAGCAAGCCTGGCTGAAGACGGCTGAAATGCCAGAAACCGGTCCTAGGAAGCTTGTTTCCGGTCCAGGGAAGACATGGCTTGGCAGTTCGGGCTGGACTGTTCCCATGAGGCACAGGGTCAGACTGATTTGCATATGGCCATGTCTGAACTGGGGTGGCAGAGTGGGCTAAAGAACGGTGATGGATTAAACCCAGATCAGTTGACTGGGGGTGAGTGCTTGCAATGTTCAACACTCCGTCCATCATTTCCTTTGGTTTTTTGATCATGGATGAGAGGCCTAGCACGTGGCACATGGGCGAGTTCACTCTCTGTTACATTGCAAACAGCTGCTCCTCCCTCCCACGAGCTGCCACACTTTTGTACAGTGCGGTGTTGTATCTCGTGCACTCGTACGGCACACCATTGTAATGCCTGTTTGCGCATGTGCTGCTGCATTCCAATGACACCATCACAGTGCCATTTTGGAGGTGGTGCATGCCACCTTACAACATCGACTGCTGCGGCCCTTGTGTCAGGTCACACCAGAACACAGAGACACACTTACCGCACTTCCTGTACACGGAGATGTCCGAGACACCCCGTTTCCGTTGTCGGATAGGCACACCCCTGCGCTGACCTATGTACTCCAGACCAGCACACACCGGTTGTGCATGCAGGAGGATGCGTGCTTAGCTACATGTCCAGGCTCACTGCCAACGCTGAGGTGATAGCACACTGTGAAGTTGCAGGACTGGTGCCTATCATGCTAACACAATGACCAGAGGGACACACTTGCTCAGATGCGGGTTTGGGGGGCATTGGCGGTCCCGGAGTTGTTCCGAAGAGTCTTGTGGCCCTCATGGGTATCCCTGTATCATGCTCATTTATTCTATGGCACCTGTGGGTGTTCTGGTGTGGCTCTTGGCTGTGTTCTCTTTCATGGTGCAGGTAGTCGTCCTGCTTAGCACCATCAGAAACCAGATGTAAAATCCCTGGTGCCAATGTGGCTTATCGCCGGAATTTGTTTTGCATTGCAGTTGGTGTAAAAGTTGTGATGTGATTTTTTGCGTGTGCAGGACAATATACGAACTGGGCAGTATATCTCGTCAAGATCCAGCACCTGGGGCCTGATTCCCAATCAATATAAATACAATGAGGTTTCGTAAATGATTTTGTGTGTACACTGTGGGTGCAGCCACTACATCAGTGCAATTCAATATAGGACTTTAGTATTTATAATAAATCGTCAAAGGTGCACCTCGTGTCTTTTTGCACGGGAACGGCTAGTCTGCATTTCATTATCAGCACTTTAATGGAAGTAAAGTTGAGATAAATCTAACACACTATTCAGAAGTTGGTGGAAACTGCAGACATCACCAGTATTCCCGCGATAAGTCCTACAAAATTTAAGACCATGGTGGACTTCATCAAATAACAGTAATAAGAACAAGAAAGAGTTACACAGCAGTTCAGAAAACAACCAGAAACGTTATTAATTGTTTTTTCAAACTTTATTTCTTTATTAACATATATCAACGATAAAGTAATAAACAAAATGTATCCCAAAAAATACAAAATAACAATGTGGAACACAGCTGTGGGGACCATGGATGTGGACGACAGAGCCTGGAAAATAAAGCACAAAATAAGGATGTGTGTAATGCGCATATCAAAGGAGAGAAACAGAGAGAAAACGAGAAGGAAATAAAAAGTCAGAGAGAAAAAGAGAGGGAAGGAAAGAAAAGGAAGTGAGAAAGGGAGAAGGAAGAGAGAGTTAGAGAGAGTTAGAGAGATAGAAGGAAAAGAAGAAAGAGAGAGAGAAAGAGAGAAAGAGAGAGGGGGAGAGAAGGGGAGAGAGGGGGAAAGAGAGAGAGAGAGAGAGAGAGAGAGAGAGAGAGAGAGTGAGAGATAGAGAGAGACACTGCCGCCCCTGCGTATCCATGAGCAAATAATTACCTGGTGCCACCAGAGTGTGCAGCAGTGGGCACTCCACGTCCCTGTCAAAACTCCGCACATCCCAGATATGTCGCTGAGTCCTGAGTCCTGAATGGTGGAGACCACATCAGGTGCTTGGCGGATCGCACAGATGTCGCTGAGTCCTGAGTCATGAATGGCGGAGACCACATGATCTTCTACACGGCCCGGCAGATCTCACACATGTCACTGAGTCCTGAGTAGGCCTGGGCAAAAATTTCGTTCCGTTCGCGGAAATTGCGATAATTTGACATTTTTGCGTTCCGCGGAGAGCGCGAAAATGTCAAAAATTCCGGTTTCCGCAGCTTGGCGATAATTTGTTTCTTGCTCGCGCTGTAAAATGATACATTCTCTCGCGCGCGCGATCGCCTTACCTGAATCCCTGCGTTCGCCGACAAGTTTTCTTGATCCGGTCGCGTTCTCCATGAGATGTTGTATTGTTTTTAGCCATTTGCGCTGTCTCGCGACAGTTCGCGCCCGCAGTGACGTCATGCGTCGCGCGATCACGTCTTTCTTCTCGCGATCATGCACCGCGAGAACAACTCAAAACAAGATGGCCGCGCCCGCAAGCAACCACATGGGTAAGTTGGCGACCCGCAACCATGCAGAAAATCTCGCGAACATGCCGGAAAAAAACTTCCGCATCTTTGCGATATTTCTGCTTGTTTGCGATAATTTTAAACATTCTCGCGATAATTTGCGAAGGTTAATTCCGCAAATTCCGCCCACCCCTAGTCCTGAGTCATCAATGGCGGAGACCACATCAGTTTTTTGGGGTCGCTAAGCCTGTGGAAGTTAAGTTCGTGCCACGTGGTGGATGGCCATATGAGCTTCGGGTGGCACTAAACCTGTGCATCTGAAGTCCGCGCCAAGGGGTTGGTAGGCCCCTGAGGGCTATACAGATTAGGGTGGGAGTAACCTTCTGCGGAAGTTTTGAAAGACTCTTTATGGTTGAGACACGTGGAGCGTCCGGCACCGGCAATAAAGGATGTGACGTTGTCGATCTATTATTTGCGTGGTCACATGGCCTGTGACGCATGTGCCGGACGGGTGTGGTGTGTGTGCAAACCTGCCCTCAGGGAGTGGGCGGGAGATGTGGAGAACTAGACCACTGACCTGCACACCAACAGCAAGTACGCCTGCGACAGGTAGCTATGTGGGGCCATCGTCAGAACGTAATCTGCGTGGCGTGGCGTATGACAGAACAGGGCAGGGATAGCTACAATGGTGCGGACGGCTCATAGTACTGCGTCTGTGAGTGGAGTTGACAGGCCGCAGTTGTCCCTCTGCGAGCCTGGGTGCGAACTGTTCATAACTCACACTACATAAGCAGTGAAAAATCATTTTGTGATTCAGTCTGCTAGCTGGCATTTGTCCGAGGTATTTGTGAAAACATATCGGAGTTCTTTCTGTGATAGATACCCCTTTGACGATGCCTCTCCCCACATCAGCAGGTAATGCACCCTCTTCCCACATTACCATCATACCCCCAACAACCTTCTTGGGCCTGGAAGTGTCCCTGTGCGGTTGGACAAAGAAGAGTCTTAGGCATGTATAGATTTACATATAAAAAAAATTATTTCAAGAAAAGAACAACAAATAAGACTGAAGGGAGTCTGGTGCTGTGGTCACTGGCACGAGTTTGGGGTGACTGCCATTCAGGACACAGTTACACATGTGGGATCGGTTTGTGTTAAAGAGGGTTAGTGGCACGACGTGCTGTTGGCCTTGCATATGGAAATATGCCTCACTGATCAGAGGGAGTCTGGTGCTGAGGTTGCTGCCACGGACTGGGGTGACTGCCATTCAGGACTCAGGACACAGTTACACACGTGGGATCGGCTTGTGTTAAAGAGGGTTCGTGGGACTAGGTGTCACCGGCCTTGCATATCGAAATATGCCTCACAAATTGCAGGGAGTATGTTGTGTGGTTGCTGCCTCGGACTTGGTCTCACTGCCATTCAGGACTCAGGACACATTTACACATGTGGGATTGGTTTCTGTTAAAGAGGGTTAGAGGCACCAGAAGTAATGAGAATGTATGAACCTGTCATGATGCTTGGTGTGGACGGGCCGCACTGGGAGCAATGTGTCTTGGCTATAGGACTGCGTCATGTGGAATCACAACTCTATCTGAATTGTGAGGCCTGCTGATCATAGTGTAGGCCAGAGTTAGCGGTGAGCAAGGGCCCACAGCCACGTGCATATGTTGGTGGCGTCACCGGCCTGCGTAGTGCAGGCTCAGTGGCACCACTTGTCGCCAGCCTTCAATATGAAAATACTCCTCACTAATCTAAGGGAGTGTGTGTTGGTGTGGTCGCTGTCATGAAGTTTTGGTTCACTGCATATGGAAATATGTCTAACTGATCAAAAAGAGTCTGCTGCTGTTGTGGCTGCCATGGACTTGGGGTCACTGCCATTCAGGACTCAAAACACAGTTACACATGTGGGATCGGCTTGGGTTGGACAGTGTTAGTTGGCACCACGTGTCCAAAATTCAAATTGCGAGGTCTGCTGCCCGCAGTGTAGACTGCTGAGTGTTCGTTTGTACTTGAAAATGAATTTGGTGATTGTACTAAAGGTATAACTAATATAAAAAAATGTTCAAGAAGAAAGGATACTAAAAGGATATTATGTAGATTTGAGGCCTGTAATAGCTAACTGCCTAGTGACTCTGTAGTTAATGAATGAAGAAATTATTTGCATTGGGAGCCCTAGTGAGTGCAGTGTAGGCGTATGATGAAAAGATGAAATAAGTATAGAATACACTGACGAAGTGTTGTATTTTCTGAGTACAATCTTGTTTTTAGAAATTAGCATTTAAAAATGGAATTGCGAGCTGTACTGCCTGCAATGTAGACTGCTATTCCATTTTAGTTTTCATTTGAATATTAATTTGGTCATTGTAGTAAAGCTATAACTGATATAAAAAAGGTTCTTGAAGCAAGGATACTAAAAGGATAATATGTAGGGTGTAGGACTGTGATACTTACTTGCCTACTGGAGTCTGTAGTTGCATATGGAAATACCCCTCACTGATGTAAGGGAGTGTGGTGGTACGGAGTTGGGGTGACTGCTATCCAGGACTCAGGTCACAGTTACACATGTGGGATCGGCTTGTGTTGAACAGAGTTATTGGCACCACGTGTCGCCGCCGTTGCATATGGAAATATGTCTAACTGATCAAAGAGAGTATGCTGCTGTGGTTGCTGCCATGGACTTGGGGTCACTGCCATTCAGGTCACAGTTACACATGTGGGATCGGCTTGTGTTAAAGAGGGTTAGTGGGACTACGTGCCGCTGGCCTTGCATATCGAAATATGCCTCAGTGTTCGAAGGGAATGTGGTGCTGTGGTTGCTGCCAGGGACTTGTGGTGACTGCCATTCAGGACTCAGGACACAGTTACACATGTGGGATCGGCTTGGATTGGACAGTGTTAGTTGGCACCACGTGTCCAAAATTCAAATTGCGAGGTCTGCTGCCCGCAGTGTAGACTGCTGAGTGTTCGTTTGTACTTGAAAATGAATTTGGTGATTGTACTAAAGGTATAACTAATATAAAAAAATGTTCAAGAAGAAAGGATACTAAAAGGATATTATGTAGATTTGAGGCCTGTAATAGCTACTTGCCTAGTGACTCTGTAGTTAATGAATGAAGAAATAATTTGCATTGGGAGCCCTAGTGAGTGCAGTGTAGGCGTATGATGAAAAGATGAAATAAGTATAGAATACACTGACGAAGTGTTGTATTTTCTGAGTACAATCTTGTTTTTAGAAATTAGCATTTAAAAATGGAATTGCGAGCTGTACTGCCTGCAATGTAGACTGCTATTCCATTAAGTTTTCATTTGAATATTAATTTGGTCATTGTAGTAAAGCTATAACTGATATAAAAAAGGTTCTTGAAGCAAGGATACTAAAAGGATAATATGTAGGGTGTAGGACTGTAATACTTACTTGCCTACTGTAGTCTGTAGTTGCATATGGAAATACCCCTCACTGATGTAAGGGAGTGTGGTGGTACGGAGTTGGGGTGACTGCTATTCAGGACTCAGGTCACAGTTACACATGTGGGATCGGCTTGTGTTGAACAGAGTTATTGGCACCACGTGTCGCCGCCGTTGCATATGGAAATATGTCTAACTGATCAAAGAGAGTATGCTGCTGTGGTTGCTGCCATGGACTTGGGGTCACTGCCATTCAGGTCACAGTTACACATGTGGGATCGGCTTGTGTTAAAGAGGGTTAGTGGGACTACGTGTCGCTGGCCTTGCATATCGAAATATGCCTCAGTGATCGAAGGGAATGTGGTGCTGTGGTCGCTGCCAGGGACTTGTGGTGACTGCCATTCAGGACCCAGGACACAGTTGCACATGTGGGATCGACTTGTGTTGAACAGGGTTAGTGGTAGTACATCTACATTCCTAGTTTGAATTTTATAATGAGTATGTCGGCAATAAATATTAACATAGTTGGGATTTTCACTAGAAACTACTTTGAACTTTGTTATTTCTTTTTCAAACTTCACAACAGTATTATCTTCCATTTGTTGATCAACACCTAGACATAGCCAACTGTTATTTTCTGTACAGTTCTCTTAACTAGCAAAGAAACGTAGGTCTATATCATCACAAATTTGTTTCATAACATTTATATTAAAACTCGATTTCATGCCGCAGGAAAACCTAGACTTATCCCGATGGTTCCTGTTGACTTTGAATATAATCTTGCAGATGTCTATCGATCTGAACATTGGTAGGATCCAATTTCTTGATGCAAAATTATCTTCAAACTGAAGCTGTACATTTTTCTCCTAAGTGTCTTCTCTTGTGAAATTTCTTCCCACGTTTCTTTAAATTCTGTCTTCTCAGAGTTGGTAATATATGATGTGACATAGTGAGAAACAGCAATTGAGTTATGTGCATCGTATTGTATGTTCATATTTGCATTTCACATCTTCAAAATTTCCATATTGTAATCCTTATTGTACTTCGATGCTTCTGTTCTTTTTAAATTGTAGGTATTTTTGGGTGATTTTCGAGTGATGGTATGCCTCATTGCTGACATAAAACTGTTCACTCTTCCTTTGGAAATTACTGGACGTGGAAAGGGAAATCGACAGTTTGTGTAAAATGTATCTTTTGCTTTATGTTTTCATCAACAATACTTTCCACATTGATGACTTCGATATGCAAATATGCCACACTCATCAAAGGGAGTCTGGTGCTGTGGTCGCTGGCAAGTTGGGGTCACTGCCATTCAGGACTCAGGACACAGTTCCACATGTGGGATCAGCTTGTGTTGAAGATGGTTAGTGGTTCCATTTGTCGCCGGTTGCCCACAGTGTAGGGCAGAGGTAGCGGTGAGGTAGGGTTCCCAGCCACGTGCATACGTTGGAGACCCAAACAAACCTTGCGTAGTACCGGTTCAGTGGCACCACATGTCACCGGTCTTCCATGTGGAAATACTCCCTCGGTGATCGAACGGAGTCTGGTGCTTTGGTCGCTGCCATTGAGGACTCAGGACACAGTTACACATGTGTTGAAGACGGATAGTGGTACCATTTGTCGCCGGTCGCCCACTGTGTAGGGCAGAGGTAGCGGTGAGCTAGGGTCCACAGCCACGTGCATATGTTGGTGGCCCCACCGGCCTGCATAGTGCAGGTTCAGTGGCACCACGTGTCGCCGGCCTACCATATGGAAATACCCCTCACTGATCAAAGGGAGTCTGGTGCTGTGGTCGCTGCCATTCAGGACTCAGGACACAGTTACACATGTGGGATCGGCTTGTGTTGAAGACGGTTAGTGGTACCATTTGTCGCTGGTCACCTACAGTGTAGGGCAAAGGTAGCGGTTAGCTAGGGTCCACAACCAGGTGCATACATTGGTGTCCCAAACAAACCTTGTGTAGTACAGGTTCAGTGGCACCACGCATCACCGGTCTTCCATGTAGAACTACTCCTCGGTGATCGAAGGAAGTCTGGTGCTGTGGTCGCTGCTATTGAGGACTCAGGACACAGTTACACATGTGGGATCGGCTTGTGTTGAAGATGGTCAGTGGTACCATTTGTCGCCGATCGCCCACAGTGTAGGGCAGAGGTAGCGCTTTACCTACCTGGATTCATGTTGCATCCTGGGATTTGTAGTGCACATGCACCCAGTACACTACAAATGGTGAGAAAGGACATTGTTCCTGGGGGCGGGGCGGACCTAACCAATCATCTAAGGGCTAACATTCAAATACACAATGTTACCTGCAAATTCCCCACAAGTCTCCTGGTGCTGAAGAAGGCATATTGGATGCCGAAATGCATTCGCCATTTGTGATTGAATAAAGTGGCCTCCCTGCTTTCCCCTACTGTGGCCTCTGCTCTTTCTTTGAAGGAGTTTTTGTGATAGTTGGCGCGCATGCCAGAGGTGCGCTTCAGAGGCACCCGCATCCCTAAGCTGGCCTTGGCTTCGCTGGCATCTGCTGTGGCGGACTTTGTTTGTTTCCAGGGTACTGGATTACCAAGGCACACCCCCGGGTCCAGGAGGAGATGGGGCGGTGACAGAGTTATTTAACTCTGCGCTGGGCGTGATTGGATCTCCGGTCCTACCCCCGCCGAATGGAAACCTGTTCCTGGAGGTTGATGCGGTCTGGGGACCCAGGGGGACATTGACATTCACACAACATGCAGGAAATTTGGCCAGATGACATTGTGACGCTAATTTCTGCATTAACAGCAAGTTATTCATCCGCTTTACCTACCTGGATTCATGTTGCATCCTGGGATCTGTAGTGCACATGCACCCAGTACACTACAAATGGTGAGAAAGGACATTGTTCCTGGGGACGGGGCGGACCTAACCAATCATCTAAGGGCTAACATTCAAATACACGATGTTACCTGCAAATTCCCCACAAGACTCCTGGCGCTGAAGAAGGCATATTGGATGCCGAAATGCATTCGCCGTTTGTGATTGAATAAAGTGGCCTCCCTGCTTTCCCCTACTGTGGCCTCTGCTCTTTCTTTGGAGGAGTTTTTGTGATATATATATATATATTATCTACTGGCGGTCGCCAGTAGATAGTTATAGTTAGGACCGAGTTCCCATAGGAAATCTGAAAATTCTATTTTGAATAACTTTGGCGCCGGTTGACTTATCTTCGTGAAATTTTCAAAACTAATGGGGCACTCCACTCAGCTCCTACCCTAAAAGTCTCGGGGTGATTCGTCAAGTGGGGGCTGAGAAAAAAGGGGGTCCCAAAACACGTTTTCCCCATGCATTTTCCCATAGGACCTTTAGTCGAAGGTACAGCCCGAACGGCTGAACAGAATTACTTGAAATATGGCAAAGAGGTAGTCCTCAGGTCAGGCATGTGCCTTTTGCTTAAATGGTGTAAATCCGTTCAGTAGTTCCTGAGAAAATCAAAAGTAAAATCACATATATATCTGGGCAGAGCCTGACCACACATCTCATCGTGAGATCTGATTGGCTGTCAGCACTTCATCCAAGAAGTGTTGGCAGCCATCTTGGGACCAATATACATGATAGCACCTCATTAAAAAGCATTGCAGTTAATAGAAGGTTTTAAGACTTTAGTTACATTATAAATCATTTGTTGATGGTACCATACTCATTTTATGAATTGTGGTGTGTTCTAAGGTTATTTTACCATGTGAAAAAGCCTTCTGCTGTGATATAATGAATCATGTTTGAGAGAAAACTATTTTCTCATGCTTTTCCCACAGAGGTTTGGAAGGTGATCTATGAGCTAACTGAGAGCATATTTTCTGTAAATTCACATTATCTTTCTCAGTCATGTGAGAATGAAGTCTGACATTCTCAATAAAAGATGTACATCCAACAAGGGCAGAGACTGTCAGTTGATTCCTTTGTGTTCTACTGCAGCTTCCCAGAGTGTTCTAAAGAACAACTCGAGCGCTAACAGTCCTACTTATGACAAACGTATGGCACACCTGAAGCCATCTTGGTTGGAATAAAGTGGTAATTCTTAAAACATTTAATTTAAAAAGGAACAAAATGAGGGGGTTCATTTTGCCATAGAAAGTATGATTAGTGCTGCAGAAGGAAAAAATAGGGCACATTTTGAGTGACTTCTCAAATCCTCTTCTATTTCATTAAACAATTCTGACATGCAGACTGAAACATGCACTTTCAACACCAGAAGCAGACTTCTCTGGTGAGCAGTAGCTTTACTACAGTGATCTAATAAGCAACTAGAGTGCTAACATTCTGAATTTATGGCAAAATTTGTGACACATCTGAATGCCTTCTTGATGGAATCAAAGTAAAAAAAATGAAAGTATTTCCTACTGAGGAGACTGTAGTAAATGAGGAAATTAGGAAACATCATAACAAATAAGTCTCCCAAAATGGCCACCAGAGACAAAAGAGCCCAAATGTAGCCCAAATATCACCCAGATGTAGCCCAAGTATAGCCCACTGACAGAATGTCCCAGAGTGTTCTAATGAACAACTAGAGCGCTAACAGTCTTACTTATGACAAAAGTATGGCACACCTGAAGCCATCTTGAATGGAATAAAGTGGTAACACTTAAAACCTTTAATTTACAAAGGAACACAATGAGGGGATTCATTTTGCCATAGAAATTATGATTAGTGCTGCAGAAAGAAAAATTAGGGCACATTTTGACTTCTCAAATCCTCTTCTATGTCATAAAAAAATTCTGTCATGCACACTGAAACATGCACTTTGAATACCAGCAGCAGACTTCCCTGGTGAGCAGTAGTTTTACTACAGTGATCTAATAAGCAACTAGAGTGCTAACATTCCGAATTTATGGCAAATGTGTGACACATCTGAATGCCTTCTTGATGGAACCAAGTAAAAAACTGAAAGTATTTCCTACTGAGGAGACTGCAGTAAATGAGGAAATTAGGAAACTTCATAACAAATAAATCTCCCAAGATGGCCACCAGAGACAAAAGAGCCCAAATGTAGCCCAAATTTCACCCAGATGTAGCCCAAGTATAGCCCAATGACAGAATGTCCCAGAGTGTTCTAACGAACAACTAGAGCGCTAACAGTCTTACTTATGACAAAAGTATGGCACACCTGAAGCCATCTTGATTGGAATAAAGTGGTACCACTTAAAACATTTAATTTACAAAGGAACACAATGAGGGGGTTCATTTTGCCATAGAAATTATGATTAGTTCTGCAGAAAGAAAAATTAGGGCCCTATGGCGCGTTTTAAGTTGGGGAAATAATTCCCCTTCAATTCTGAGGGCCCCTGGGGGCTAACTAGCCCACCAGGTGCTTCCAGTAAGCGCCACTGAGCTGCGTTGCAGAGAGGTGGTCCAGGCCGTGCCACTTTTTACACCTCTCTGCAACGCAGCTCTGTGGCACATACTGGAGGTACCTAGTGGGCTAGTTGGACCCTAGGGACCCTCAGGATTCAAATTAACTTAATCTTCCAACTAAAAATGGCCACAGGGCGTGTTTACACAGTGGTGAAGGGAGGGGACAGGGCCTGAGTTAACGTGTGCAAACAAGACCTGTGGCGCGATTTAAGTTGGGGAAATAATTCCCCTTCAATCCTGAGGGCCCCTGGGGGCTAACTAGCCCACCAGGTGCTTCCAGTAAGCGCCACTGAGCTGCGTTGCAGAGAGGTGGTCCAGGCCGTGCCACTTTTTACACCTCTCTGCAACGCAGCTCTGTGGCACATACTGGAGGTACCTAGTGGGCTAGTTGGACCCTAGGGACCCTCAGGATTCAAATGAACTTAATCTCCCAACTAAAAACGGCCACAGGGCGTGTTTACACAGTGGTGAAGGGAGGGGACGGGGCCTGAGTTAACGTGTGCAAACAAGCCCTGTGGCGCGTTTTAAGTTGGGGAAATAATTCCCCTTCAATCCTGAGGGACCCTGGGGGCCAACTAGCCCACCAGGTGCTTCCAGTAAGCACCACTCCGCTGCGTTGCAGCGAGGTGGTCTAGGCCATGCCCCTTTTTTCATCTCTCTGCAACGCAGCTCTGTGGCGCTTACTGGAGGTACCTAGTTGTCTAGTTGGACCCTAGGGACCCTCAGGATTCAAGGGGACTTAATCTCCCAACTTAAAACGGCCACAGGGCGTGTTTACACAGTGGGGAAGTGAGGGGACGGGTCCTGAGGTGACGTGTGCAAACACGCCCTGTGGCGCGTTTTAAGAGGTAGTTTTAATCCCCTGCCCTATTATATACTAGAGGCTTACAGAGGAGGTCATGCTGATCACAGGGGGACCCCAACGCATAGTGTTCCCTAGTGTATGTAGGTGTTTTCACTGTATTCTGAGTGTCTTTTAACATAGCACTGGCTCTAGGACTGGTTAGTCAAACTCAGTTACCACCAGTATCCATCTGAAAAAGTTGAGGGTACAGGATGATTTTGCAACAAGGCTTCTTGCTGCTCTTCTGTTTGTTCTTTCTGCACGTTATCCTTCTTCCTGCACTTTTCTTCGTCTTTGAGGACTTCTGTTGCTTCTTTCTGCATTTCTTTTTTTTCTTTCTGTGCGTTTTTTCTTCTTTCTTCACATGTCCTATCTCTGTAGGCATAGTTAGAAATTAGCATTTAAAAAACCTTTGAAATTCACTGAAAAAACCATAGGTTTCAGGCACGTTATAGTTAGGAATTAGCATTTAAAAAACCTTAGAAATTCACTTAAAAAAACCATAGGTTTCAGGGGCGTTATAGTTAGCTGGACTTTTCACTCGTACAAAACCATTGAAATTCCCCCGTTAGAGTTAGTTCAGCTAACTATAACTCGCGCAACCGCAATGCACTGCTGATGACGTCGCATATTACATCACTCATGACATGGTCAGTGACATCACTCATGATATCACTGATGACATCTCAAATGACATCACTAATGACATCACTGATGACATCATCCTTGTGATAGAGTGGCAGACCTCCTCTTCCCCTAATATAACCTTTGATACACACATTCAAAAATAGAAACTACAATGTTCAAAACAATGGACATACCAATACCAGTTACAACAACCTATTCAGTAATTCTAAGATTCACATCCACATCCACTCATTCACCAACAGTCCTATACAGTCACTCATACATGTACTCACTCATCATATGTACTCACACACCTATACATCCTGTTACACAACACCATTCATCCATAGAGTTACTCACACACATAGTCACTCATGCTAATAAAGAATCAAACATCCATTTACTTGCATATACAGTTATACACACACCACCACACTTACTTCTACAGAAACTTACACATACTTAGTCTTTTAAACAATCACTTATAGAAACACATACGTATTCAGACAGGAACTCTTTCAATCTCTCACTCTCACATATACTCACTTATATACACCAATAGTCACATATACTAGTTTAAAACATATGTAGTTACTCATAAAGACACTATTGAGACAGTCTATCACTCACTAACACACCCATGCACACACTCATCCACCCACACAGTCCTGCACACATGCTGTCTTCAACACATACAAACAGTGAGTCACTCATTCATGCACCTATGCACTACGTAATACGCCCCACCGAACCATACAGACACTCCTACACTCATACTGATACTCAAAAAACCAACTAATAACCTATATAGACACTCATGCAGCTACTCACCAACCCATGCAGCCACTTATACACAAAGTGAGAGACTGATACAGATATTTACACATTTAAACATTACTCACTAGGCCATGTATTCACTAAGATACACTTAATCAGTCAGTTATACAATCAATTTTTCAAAAACAAATCATCCATTTAGACACTTATATACCCATTTATTCTTCCATCGACCTTGAGATATACATATATAAAACATATGTAATTTTCAGAAAAACACACATTCACTGGATGATGTCATCAGTGATGTCATTTGAGATGTCATCAGTGATGTCATGAGTGATGTCACTGACCATGTCATGAGTGATGTAATATGTGACATCATCAGCAGTGCATTGCGGGCGCGAGAGTTATAGTTAGCTGAACTAACTATAACAGGGGAATTTCTAGGGTTTTGTACGAGGTAAATGTCCAGCTAACTATAACGCCCCTGAAACCTATGTTTTTTTCAGTAAATTTCTAAGGTTTTTTAAATGCCAATCCCTAACTATAATGCCCCTGAAACCTTTGTTTTTTTCAGTGAATATATATATGTGTATATATATATATATTATCTACTGGTGGTCACCAGTAGATAGTTATAGTTAGGACCGTGTTTCCATAGGAAATCTGCAACATTCTATTTGGAATAACTTTGGCGCCGGTTGACGAATCCTCGCAAAATTTTCAAAATAGGTGGGGCGCTCCGCTCCGCTCCCACCCTGAAAGTCTCGGGGGGATTTGTCAAGCGGGGGCTGAAAAAGAAGGGGGGTCACTAAACGCATTTTCCCCATGCAATTCTCCATAGGGACCTTAAGTCCAAGGTACAGCCCGAACGGCTGAACAGAATTACTTGAAATTTGGCAAAGAGGTAGTCCTCAGGTCAGGCATGTGCCTTTTGCATATATGGTGTCAATCTGTTCAGTAGTTCCTGAGAAAATCAAAAGTAAAATCATATACATATCTGGGCGGAGCCTAACCACACATCTCATCGTGAGATCTGATTGGCTGTCAGTACTTCATCCAAGAAGTGTTGGCAGCCATCTTGGGACCAATATACATGATAGCACCTCATTAAAAAGCATTGCAGTTAATAGAAGGTTTTAAGACTTTAGTTACATTATAAATCATTTGTTGATGGTACCATACTCATTTTAGGAATTGTGGTGTGTTCCAAGGTGATTTTACCATGTGAAAAAGCCTTCTGCTGTGATATCACGAACCATGTTTGAGAGAAAACTATTTTCTCATACTTTTCCCACAGAGGCAGGGGTGGGGGAATCATATCGCCCTACGCCCGAACCATGTTGTTTATATTGACGGGCAAGAAGATTTATTGTCTATTTATGTCCGAAGGACATGTAGACATTAATCACGTTTTAATCACGTTAAAACAACAGGCTGTGGGCACTCTGGGGCTCACAGCCAATCCGAAGCTTGCAGAGAGCCTTTGGCGGCATCTGTTTGGCTAGCAGCCCATGACTGGGCTCTAGCCAGTGATTGGCTGGGAGAGTGAAACGTCACTCAGCCTCTGCAAGCAGTAGTCCGTGGCCGCCACGAGGCTTGCAATAAGCATTCAGGTAAAATAAGCAGTTTTGCCCGCTTGAATTGTGTGATATTGTGACGGAGGTGCTGCGATTTTCTTTTGTTTATATTTTTAGCAACCGTGCGTGGGTAGATTAATTAGTACAAAAGCCTAGACCTGGCCCGCCTCGGCGCCTCAGATGAGGACGTCAAAAATGCGTATTGCAAGCAGGCGCGCTGCGCTACCATCGCTTCATGGGGGAAACACCCATTACAACGAATTCAGATTCACGCGCTGCCATCACAACGCGGGTTTACCATCGCAGGTCCGGAGCCTTCATACCGCAGATGGAAACAGATCTGCAGATTAATGCTTTCAAAAGAGACATCCGTTGGTGACTTGCAATTTATAACTTAAAGTCCTAATATAGAATAGTGAACTATTAACTTTCAGCCCAGAACTACATAAACACACCGACAAATATACATTACAAAATTGATTAATGTTGCAAAGAGGGTACATTTGGCGAAAAAAACAATTCTTATTATTAAAGGAAGCTCCTAACTTTGCTGTTTCTTTTTCGACTCTGAGTTTGTGCTTCTCCACACCAAGCACTCTTAAACTACTGCCTACCAGTATGGGTGACATGTGACTCCTACACTTTCACTCCTTTGGCTTATGGGCAAAAATACATTGTCGCACACGGCGCAGCCAGCACTAAAAGCTTTCGAAGCACCTGCTGCAGCGTTTCTTTCTGCCGGCAATTACCAGGCCTCACAGAAATGTGTAGAAAACTCGTGTGATGAATTACCATCCTGGAAAGAGATCCGTGTTTTGTATAGTTGAGGTTGTGACCTCTGTGAAGTTAGTGCAGAGGGTTAATATGCCTGCTGCAAAGAACATGTACGAAGTCGATTACAGAGTGCATAGGATGGAAACAGATCTGCAGATTAATACTTTCAAAAGAGACATCCGTTGGTGACTTGCAATTTATAACTTAAAGTCCTAATATAGAATAGTGAGCTATTAACTTTCAGCCCAGAACTGCGTAAACACACCGACAAATATACATTACAAAATTGATTAATGTTGCAAAGAGGGTAGATTTGGCGAAAAAACGATTCTTATTATTAAAGGAAGCTCCCAACTTTGCTGTTTCTTTTTCGACTCTGCGTTTGTGCTTCTCCACACCAAGCACTCTTAAACTACTGCCTACCAGTATGGGTGACATGTGACTCCTACACTTTCACTCCTTTTGCTTATGGGCAAAAAAACATTGTCGCACACGGCGCAGCCAGCACTAAAAGCTTTCGAAGCACCTGCTGCAGCGTTTCTTTCCGCCGGCAATTGCCAGGCCTCACAGAAATGTGTAGGAAACTTGTGTGATGAATTACCATCCTGGAAAGAGATCCGTGTTTTGTATAGTTGAGGTTGTGACCTCGGTGAAGTTAGTGCAGAGGGTTAATATGCCTGCTGCAAAGAACATGTACGAAGTCGATTACAGAGTGCATAGGATGGAAACAGATCTGCAAATTAATGCTTTCAAAAGAGACATCCGTTGGTGACTAGCAATTTATAACTTAAAGTCCTAATATAGAATAGTGAGCTATTAACTTTCAGCCCAGAACTGCATGAACACACCGACAAATATACATTACAAAATTGATTAATGTTGCAAAGAGGGTACATTTGGCGAAAAGATCCGTGTTTTGTATAGTTGAGGTTGTGACCTCGGTGAAGTTAGTGCTGAGGGTTAATATGCCTTCTGCAAAGAACATGTACGAAGTCGATTACAGAGTGCATAGGATGGGAACAGATCTGCAGATTAATGCTTTCAAAAGAGACATCCGTTGGTGACTTTCAATTTATAACTTAAAGTCCTAATATAGAATAGTGAGCTATTAACTTTCAGCCCATAACTGCGTAAACACACCAACAAATAAACATTGCACAATTGATTAATGTTGCATAGAGGGTACATTTGGCGAAAAAACGATTCTTATTATGAAAGGAAGCTCCCAACTTTGCTGTTTCTTTTTCGATAGAACTTACCGATTCGCAAGGAACGTAGGGCTCACGTCTGGCCAGCTGCAAAAGTGAGGGGGAAATGGCAGGAGGCATGCTGGCTGACACCTTTTATATCCCACCCATACGTTTTTACAAGGGTGACGGTCAATTAGTACATTACGTATGGTTTGAAATGTACGTATTTTGTGGGAAGAAATACACAGCCAAGGGTGACGGTAAATTAGTACATTACGTATGGTTAGAAATGTACGTATTTTGTGGGAATAAATACACAGCCAAAAAAAATGGAAAAAAAGGGGAATAGAAATAAAAGAATTGCCGTCAGGGTTAAGGGGAGGGGGCGCAGGGGGGCAGGGACGCGATAATATCGCTTGACAAGTTTTCCTTTAGCATTATTATTGCACAGCATTCAATGGTTTACTGATTTTAATAAAGCAAAAATATATTAATGTTTCTCTGTCAGCCGGAACCCTTAGATTTGATGTGGAACGGGGGTAGGTGGGACAAGTGGATTTTACAGGACATGTAGATCTCAGTGGCATTTTGTCCCTTGGACAACTAGATTATTTGGATAATTCCACACCCCTGCAGAGGTTTGGAAGGTGATCTATAAGCTAAACTGAGAGCATATTTTCTGTAAATTCACATTATCTTTCTCAGTCATGTAAGAATGAAGTCTGACATTCTCAGTAAAACATGTACATCCAACAAGGGCAGAGACTGATTCCTTTGTGTTCTACTGCAGCTTCCCAGAGTGCTCTAAAGAACAACTAGAGCGCTAACAGTCTTACTTATGACAAACGTATGGCACACCTGAAGCCATCTTGATTGGAATAAAGTGGTAACACTTAAAACATTTCATTTACAAAGGAACAAAGTGAGGGGGTTCATTTTGCCATATAAATTATGATTAGTGCTGCAGAAAGAAAAACTAGGGCACATTTTGACTTCTGAAATCCTCTTTTATTTCATAAAAACATTCTGACATGCAGACTGAAACATGCACTTTGAATACCAGCAGCAGACTTGCCTGGTGAGCAGTAGCTTTACTACAGTGATCTAATGAGCAACTAGAGTGCTAACATTCAGAATTTATGGAAAATGTGTGACACATCTGAATGCCTTCTTGATGGAATCAAAGTAAAACACTGAAAGTATTTCCTACTGAGGAGACTGAAGTAAATGAGGAAATTAGGAAACTTCATAACAAATAAATCTCCCAAGATGGCCACCAGAGACAAAAGAGCCCAAATGTAGCCCAACTATCACCCAGATGTAGCCCAAGTATAGCCCAATGACAGAATGTCCCAGAGTGTTCTTAAGAACAACTAGAGCGCTTACTGTCTTACTTATGACAAAAGTATGGCACACCTGAAGCCATCTTGATTGGAATAAACTGGTAAAACTTAAAACATTTAATTTAAAAAGGAACACAATGAGGGGGTTCATTTTGCCATAGAAATTATGATTAGTGCTGAAGAAAGAAAAATTAGGGCACATTTTGAGTGACTTCTCAAATCCTCTTCTATTTCATTAAACAATTCTGATATGCAGACTGAAACATGCACTTCTAATACTAGCAGCAGACTTCCGTGGTGAGCAGTAGCTTTACTACAGTGATCTAATGAGCAACTAGAGTGCTAACATTCAGAATTTATGGCAAATGTGTGACATATCTGAATACCTTCTTGATGGAATCAAAGTAAAAAACTGAAAGCATTTCCGACTGAGGAGACTGCAGTAAATGAGGAAATTAGGAAACTTCATAACAAATACATCTCCTAAAATGGCCACCAGAGACAAAAGAGCCCAAATGTAGCCAAAATATCACCCAGATGTAGCCCAAATGTAGCCCAATGACAGAAGTGTGCAAAACACTTATTTTTTGTGTATTTGCAGTTTTATATAGTGCAGACTTGTCAGGTATTGGAGTGCTTTACATGAACATTGGTTACATAACACAAGATCAAATTGATTTTGGTTGTAGACATGGGGAGATTAAGTGATTTGACCAGAATCACAGAATGTTGAGCTGAAGCAGAAACTCCAACCTGGTTCCCCAGTTGCAAAGTCTGCAGCTCTGGAAAAAACACCACAACCTCTGCCCTTGGATGCAACATTTAATCAAGTGGTCAACTGGATAAAAAAACTAAGATTACAAATAATTTAAAAGTTCTTTGTCGCTATTTGAAAACTCAGAAAATATGTTCTCATTTTAGTTTTTTAGAGCACTAACCATAATTTTGATGCAAATAAGACCCTCTCATATATGTAATTTCTAAAGGAAATGCTCTAGGCATTACAGTTTTGATTACATCAAGATGACGTCAGGCATTCCACACTTTTATAATAAATATAGAATGTTAGCAATCTAGTTGTTCATTGGGATACTGTTGAGAGGCAGAGGCCAGGGGCACGGACTCTGAAAATTGAAGGCAGGTAGGAGAGTGCAGAGGCAACAATTTGACCACACTAGGCAGGCAGGAAGGTCAGTGGCAGCACAACAGACTATGGAGGGCAGTGGAAAGGGGGGCAGGGGCAACAAACCAACAATACAGGACTGGCAAGAGAGGCTGTGGCAATATAATAGACCATTGTGGGCAGAAGGAAGAGGCAGTGGTCATACAACCATACATGCCAACAGACCCGTTTCAGCCTGAAAACGTCCAATGTTTTTAAGGTCAAATGGGCTTTACTTGATCTGTTTCCTGTCTACAATCTTCTCTTTTTCAATGTAACTCAAAGGGGAAAATCAATACCCCAGTTTTATTTCAAAATCTCCCTCTTACCAAGTTCAAAATGTTCACAAGTATGGTACATTGGATCATGGTAGGCAGGAGGAATTGGGGTAGGGACATGGACTCGGATAACAGAGGACAGGAGGGACATTGACAGGTGCACCAAACTGACCCTACAGGGCAGGCATCAGGGTTTGCAGCAGCACAATACACCACACAGGGCATGCGGGACGGGAGTGCAGCAAAACAATCCATAGAAAGCAATAGGGAGGGGACAGGACCATGCACATGGACAACAGACAACAGAGGGGAAAGAGGCAATGGTAGCTAGCTGACCATAATGGACAGACAGGAGAGAAAGCTGCAGCATAACAGACCATAAAGGGCAGGAGGGACAGATCAGGGGCATTACAATGGAACCGACAAGCCAGGAGGGAGGGAATAGGGGTCTGCACATGGAAACAGAGGGCTGGGGGCAAGGGGGCAGGGCAGGAGCAGCAAGATGACCATGGAGGTCAGGCAGGATGGGCACTAGAAACAAGACACACCATGGAGAGCAACAGTGAGACTATGATGGCATACACACAGACCATGGAGGGAAGCTGGGAGGGGGTCAGGAGCAGCTAGCTGACCACACAGGGAAGGTGGGAGGGGCCATGGCAGCAGAGAAGACCATGCATGGCAAGCGGGAGGGTTAGTGGCAGCACAATGGCTATGATGGGCAAGAAGGAGGGTGCAGGGGCATGCACAAAGGACCATGGAGGATAGAAGGGAGGGTCAGGACCTGGGCACAGACAAGAGAGTTCAGGGGAAGGGGCCTCACAACAGACCGCGCGGGGCAGGCAGGAGGAGCAGTTGCAGCACAACAGACCAGGGAGGGCAGAAGGGTGTGGCAGTAAAATGGACCATGGAGGACAGGAGGAAGGGGATAGGGGCATGGCATGTGGACAGTCAGGGTGGAGGTGGCAGGGACAGGTTACAGTCATCTGACAATGCTAGGCAGGTGGTAGGGGAGTGGCAGCTCAACAGAACACTCAGAGTAGATAGGAGTGGCAGGTCCATGGAATATGGTGGTCAAAAAGGATGGAGCAGGGACATGCACAAAGATATCGAAGGGCAGGGGGAAGGAGAATAGGGGCAGCAAGCAAAGCACAGAGGCTAAGCAGGAGGTCAATGATGGGCCATAGAATTGGGCAATGGAGGGCAGGATGAGTGGACTGGTACATCCTGCTAAATGCAGGGCAGTGGCAGCACATCAGACCATGCATGGCAGGAGGGAGGAGGCTAGTCCATGGATTCAGACTACAGAGGATAGGGAGAAGGTGGATGGGGCAGCAAGCTAACTGTTCATAGAAGGTGGGTATTTGGAACTTTATTGTTTTTAAAATGTGTGTCTGTGCAAACTACCTAAAATATGAACAAGTATGCAACATAATCTCACTTTTATTCAGGAAGAAGAGGACGTTTGGGACTGTGACTCCGGGCTCACTTGGCAGAAACATCCCCTGACCCTCCACCCCCATCGCAAAATGTAATGCCCGTGAAAAGGGTACGTGGACGCAGTGTTATATAGAACATAGTCCTGAGAGCACGGCTGAAAATGAAAACTAGATATAGTATATGGTATAAACTATGCACCAAAAAGTGTGATATAAGATGAACCAGGGCGTGAAATATAATATGCAATACATTGTGCGCAATGACAGATTCATTGGAGAGCGCGAGATAGCACAGGCACTAGCGCTTGCTATGTGATATGCGCCTTGGAGTGTAATATGCACAGGGCAGTGTTGTGTAACCTAAGTAGTCTCTAAAGTTGTAATATAAAATATGTGCTGGGTAGTGTAACATTGCATATGCACTATGACAAAGATATGGATCCCAGATTGTAATATGTATGGCATAGCGCTGTGCTTTATAACATAGGCATCGAGGAAGGCATGTTAGATGGGGCAATATAACCCATGCGAAGGCAAGTATGGCATGACATATTCACGGGGTGGTGTTACAGTGCACATGGGCTAGAGAGTGTCATAGCATACACACTAGCTGGTGGAATACAACACAGAGGTGTGTGGCACTCGGCGGGCACTGGTGGGTGTAACACAGCATTGGGCTCAGCCAGGAGCACGCTTTGACTCTCAAGTTCTCAAGTGAGGTTTATCTCCTTTCCAGAGAGTAAAATAAAAAGTATTACACATCCGGCGGTGGATGTGTGTTTTATTAACCGTGAGGGGGTTTCTTGCATAGTTTGGTCGAATTTTTGTCGAATCCCATTTGAATGGCTTGGTGTGCATGTGTATTAAATGTGCCCGTCAATAGCTACCCATGTTTGTATAAATAAACGACAAGGGTGTCTACTCGGAGAGTACCCACCAGCGGGGGCGCCGGGATTAGGCACGGTAGGGTGTCAGACATGTCACAGCTTCACTAGCGATGTGAATACATTCTACGTGGATTCATTGTATGCATAGTCGCCTTTTAATGAATATCACGCAAATCGTCATGGTGATAGGTACATACGGTTTGTCCAGCATGTCCTAGGTGTTTCTATAAATATAATTAAAAAAAAAACAACAAAGGCCGGCCCCGGGGGATGGGGTCCACGGGGCCATAAGTGGCCTGAGGAGAGGGGCAACACAGCCCCCCTCCTAAAGAATAAAAAAATTAAAAAAAGGCCATGACCTGGGGGTTGGGGTCCCCGGGGCCGATTAAGGCCTTGGGAGGGCCAAATTAATTTTTTTCAACAAGAAAAATTAGGGTGCAGGCCCTGGGAGATGGGGTCCCCAGGGCTAATAAATTAGAAAAAGAAAGGGGGCCACACAGCCCTCCATCTTAAAAATAAATAAATAAAAGACCGGCATTGTGCCGGAGGCCACGCCCTCTCCTTGCAGCAATCTGCAAACGCGCCCCCTGGCCAGTTGTAAGTTGAGGAATTAATTCCCCTTCAATACTGAGGGTCCCTGAGGGCCAACTAGCCCAACAGGTATCTCCAGTATGCAGACAGGTGTTCTGAGGCCACGCCCCTTTTTACACCTCCATGCAACGCAGCTCTCTGGCGCTTACTGGAGGTACCTAGTGGGCTAGTTTGACCCTAGGGACCCTTAGGATTCACCATGTCATGAGTGATGTAATATGTGACGTCATCAGCAGTGCATTGCGGGCGCGCGAGTTATAGTTAGCTGAACTAACTATAACGGGGGAATTTCTATGGTTTTGTACGAGTGAAAAGTCCAGCTAACTATAACGCCCCTGAAACCTATGGTTTTTTCAGTGAATATATATATGTATGTGTCTATATATATATTTATTTATATATATATTAACTGAAAAAAAACATAGGTTTCAGGGAAGTTATAGTTAGAAATTAGCATTAAAAAAACCTTTGAAATTCACTTAAAAAACACAAGTTTCAGGGATGTTATAGTTAGTTGGACATATATATGTGGTAAATAATTTAATTACCGGTACTTAATTTGATGCGGAAAATCTATAATAATAGCTCAGTAAAATAAGAGGCAGAATCCGTGGTATTAGAGGTTCGGAACGGGCTTTATTCCAAAATCAATTCGAATTGATGGACTCCATATTCCATCACCACGAAGGTTCAGGAAGTGAAGGACCCTACTTTATTGACAGGTAATCATTTTTATACAAAGGCATTATAGTGAAAACAGATGCAGGAGGCGTAACAGTTGATAACAGAGATAAAACATACATGCGTAACTAAAGTGGGTGTAACTAGGCGTAACTAAAGAACGTCATTAGGTACGATGTCACAAATAGGTGGCACCATGAAAGAATTTCGCAATGTCAGCAGAAATACTTGGCAGAAATGCGCGCGCAGCAGCCTGACGTGTTATTGACGTGCAACTAGGGGGTGAAGGGGACTTGACATTTAGTTCTACATGTGGAGACAGAAGTCTGGGGGGTCAAGTCAACCTAATCCCAAATCATATCTAACATCCTATGTTTAAAGAACTATGTTATCCAAAAGGAAAGGTCTCTCGAACAAAATCTATTCTATACTGACTGTGCGTGCGTGTACAAGCGTCTAAGTGTCTACATGAGATGCAAGGGCAGAAATCTTCCATAGTAACAGGGCTATGAATTACTTGCATAAAGACAGAGAAGCCGGGCCTTTTGCTCGGTAGCTGGAAGAATGTTTACTTAAACTACTAGACAGGAATGCATTGGATGGGGAGCGGAGCAGATAATCTCGAAGGTGAAATACAGTTTTTGGCAGGCAGACAGGTCGAGTCAGGCACCGTTAGCCGCGCAGGGAGTAGGACAAAGTTCATGGATACAGATGCGAGCTCAGACTGGAGCTTTCAGAGGCAGAAGGCAGGAAAAGGCTTAATGGCAGAATCAGGGCCTACTCGCCTGGACTGTAAAATGGGATAAATGAACCATATAAAGCCGGTGGCCTTTCATACTTAGGAATAGAATATCCGGCCCATTCATGGCGGATCTGAAAGAGGACATGTTGACGGTGGACGCACATGTGTTTGCGTCTTCATAACTGGAACTGGAGGAAACATACATGTACTTGTGATTTATACATGAAACCGTTGGGGTCCAAGATAGGGGACATAACTGATCATAAAAATCCATATTTCCACATTCCCTCCTTGTCCCCTACTTGCCCTTAAGAGATATCAATCTTCATCAATCCGTCGATCTGTTCATATAGCATCATTTGTTCTTCTTTCTTCTTCCGGGATGAATGAAATCTTGGTGGTGGAATACACGATCTGGCACACAGACCACAAATCGCTGGTCCACATTGTAGGCATAAGCAGCAACTGAATAGTATGAGAAAGCCAATACCTAGGAAGGATAGGACCCTCCATCCAAAGGTTGACAATACACTCCAAAACCAACCGGACCAAGTCCAGGTGCCTGGATTCTGGTGTATCTGGCTTACAATCTTATGAAGGCGAGTTATGGCTTTATATACTGACGGCGAATTTTCTGGTATGAAAATGCAACAACTTGATCCGATGACCCTACAAGCTCCGCCCCTATCGGCCAGGATGACGTCAAGGACAAGACGATTTTGAAGCACAACAATCCGCATAGCAGACTGCTCTTCTGTTAAATTGCCTAAGGCGGAAATAGTTTCATTCACTACTGCTTCAAGGGTTCTGGTTAATCTACGTATCAGCTTACTATTGGTAACTGTACCTATATAGGGAAAGAGACCTTTATTGAAATCTGTGTATTTTTCCCATGCTGTTTCAGTGTAGTCGACGATTGGGAGATCTCTCCGTTCTCTATTGTGTACTAAGTGAGTATTTCTGTGATAATCAGGAGGAGCTAGGAAAACAGGTGGCAAAAGGAATCCGATGTAGCAGGTACCATCCCAATCTAGAGGCAAACGTATATATGCAGTCTGACCACATATGAAGTAGGAATGGCGAGAAGCTCTAAATGTAGACTTGCCTTGATCACTGAATTCTATTACAGTGGTGCATCTACTATGGCCCATATGTATGGAACCATTCTTTCTTACACATAATTCACCTTTAACTGGAAATACTGACATAGCGGGCAAAATTGGTGCAGCTTCAGATTCAACATTCAGGATCATGAGATTAAGCGTGAAATTCCCTAATCCATATACTTCATTTTCTAGATCAGTTCCTGTTCTTTTGGGAAGTCCCTCCTTGTTAGGGTAGCAGACTTTAAGCAAAGCTAAGTTCAGGTTTCCCCATACCCAGTTGTCTTGATAAGTTACTGAGTTTGAATCGAGGGAATTAATTAAACTAAACCATGCTCCACAGGAGCCATTGTGTGTGAACGGATATGGAAAGAGAGGCAGAATTCCCTTATAGTTCTGATAGGGAGGGAGTCGGCCACATATCCAACAATTTGTAGCATTGCTAGCCTGATGGGAATGATGTAACATACTAATAAAAGTGTTATTGCGCAGCGCAAATCTATAGGACAACTCATGCGGGGGTAATTCACTAAAAGAATGTTCAGCAGTAACATTGTAAACATGTTTAGAAATAGGATAATATATGTGCAACAATATACTTGCAGCGATTATTAAAAGACTTAAGAAAAACAAAATTAATAACGTCACTGTGCAATGACTACGCAGTGATTTACAGTACGCATGTTGTTTCAACTGCATCCTTCGGTTTCTTTCTCTATTCAGGTCTAAGGGATACATGTCAGAGACAAATTCGACCGATTCACCTTGGAGAGGACTTAAACAATCAAATTGTCTGACTTGTTAGACCGTAGTTTTAGTTTGTATAGTTCCTTATTACTCTGTTCAACCAAAGGAAGCTTTTTAGTCAATCGGTGAAGACACGCGAGGTGTATCGTTTACATCAGACGGAAGTCCATGAAATTTCTTGATATGACTTGAATGTATCCAGCCTTTGCGACCTTCGATCTTCACGGCGGTCCTCGTGGTTAACAGTACGAGTTGAGGCAATTTCCACCTAGGATCCAGCTGAGACTTCCGGTCAAAGTTCCTCACTAACACCAGGTCCCCGGGAATTACGTCATGGGGTTTCACCTCGGTGTTGTCGGGAAAGGCTGCAGCTACCTGTGAACGACAACATTGTAGTGCAGACATCAAGGAAGCCAAGTAATCTGTCAGCATCTTACAGTCAACATCAGTTATTTTGCGTGGTATAGGCGTCCCCCACATATTTGGTGGTCTACCGAAGATCACCTCATAAGGGGATAGCCCTGTTCGAGAGTGCGCTACCATTCTCATGTAAAAGAGTGCAACTGGTAAGGCTACTACCCAGTCGACACCTTTCTCTCTACATATTTTGGACAATCTAATTTTCAGAGTTTGATTATGTCGTTCCACGAGACCTGCTGCCTCGGGGTGTCGGACACAGTGAAATCTCCACTGATAGCCTAACAAAAGTGAAACGTGTTTCATTAGTTCGGATGAGAACGGCTGGCCGTTATCTGAGTAGACAACACGTGGTAAACCGTACCGTGGGAAGAATTCTCGAACCAACTGTTTGGCAGTAGTCGGGGCAGTGTAATCTGAAACCGGGTATGCCTCTGTCCAACGGGAAAGAGCACAGACAACTACGAGAACATATTTGAATCCTCGACATCGTTCCATCTGGATATAATCCATCTGGAGGACTTCAAAAGGGTGATCAGGAGGCTGAAATCCACCTTGTTCTACGGGAATGCTTTTACCTGGGTTAAACTGACAACAGATCATACAGGTACGAACTTTTTGTTTAGCTGCTGCTCGTAAATGTTTGTTGAACCAAATGTGTTGAATGCTGTCTAGCATAGCTTTTTCTCCTAGGTGCGCTGGACTATGTACAGTATTAATGATAACTTGGACCATTGAATCAGGAAGGAACCACACAGATTTTTCCTTCGTCATCCATCCTTGATCCGTTTGGATCCCTCCTAATTCAGTCCATTTCTTTATTTCCTCTGGTGTAGCATGTGTCTGTATGTCAATTACGTCAAGAGCGGGATCCTTAACCATCATGCAATGTGTTGGTGTCTGGACTATTGTCTTTGTCATGTCAGATGTGTGAGTTTGAGCAGTCTGTTTAGCTGTTCTGTCAGCTAGATCATTGCCTTGGGAAATGATATCAGTAACTTTCGTATGAGCTTTACATTTCATAATTGATATTGCAGTGGGTAGGTGTATTGCATCTAATAAGGCATTAATGAGGGGTCCGTGCTGAATGTGGGCACCGTGAGAAGTTAAATAACCTCTCTCTCGCCACAGCACGCCGAAGTCATGTACAACTCCGAATGCATAACGTGAATCAGTGTATATGTTGACTTTTTTATTTGTGGCTTGAATACAGGCTTGTGTCAGAGCGATGAGCTCTGCTGCTTGAGCTGACAAGGTATTTATGCAATTTGTTTCAATGACTTCAGTGTCTGTTGTGACTGCGTAAGCGGCCACTAGCTCTCCTGTATTTGTTCTCATACATGAACCATCTACATAGAACATCAGGTCTGGGTCTGACAATGGGACGTCTGTCAAGTCTTGTCTAGGTTTCGTCGTGATAGTAATAACTTCAATACAATCATGTGCTAGTGGGTCTGTTCCGTTTACTGGTAACAGTGTGGCAGGATTCAATGTACTACAACGTCTGATTTCTATGTGTGGCTGAAACAATGTTAATTCATAACCGGTGAGTCTTGCTATAGTCAAGTGTTGTGTTTGTGTGCGGTTCAAGAGAACCTCTACTGCATGTGGTACTTGTACTGTCAATGGATGTCCTAACACTATAGCATCGCTTTGTCTGATTGCTAAAGCTGTCGCTGCCACTGATTTCAGGCACGCAGGGAGAGCCTGAGCTACGGGATCTAATGTACTAGAAAAATAAGCACATGGTTTGTGTGATCCTGCTTGTTCCTGTGTGAGTACTGACAAGGCAGTACCTTCGCGTTCTGTAACAAAGAGTGTAAACTGTTTATTGTAACATGGTGTTGCTAAAACTGGTGCTTGACATAAAGCTTTCTTTAGGCTTTCAAAAGCTTGTGTATGTTCCTGAGTCCAAGGGAGAACAGTCGATGTGGCTGCCTCCTGTGTTGTCAACTGAATGAGTGGTTTTGCTAGAAATGCATACTGAGGGATCCACTGCCTACAATATGAAGTGAGGCCTATAAAAGCCCGCACCTCCTTTTGTGTCTTGGGTATTGGCATGTTAACAATTAACTAGATGCGATCGGGTGTAAGCTGCCTTCCCTCCTTGGACAGCGAGTGCCCAAGGTAAACAACTCGCTGGACACAGAATTGCAGCTTAGAAGGGGACACCTTGTGCCCCTTTTCGGCCAAAAATTGTAAAACCGTCAGTGAGGCTTTTTCACATTCAGGTTCGCTTCTAGCGGTGATCAGCAGATCATCGACATATTGAAGCAGGGCAGTGTTGACTGGCATGTGGATACTGTCAAGTTCTCGTTTCAGTGCTTGGCTATAGATGCTGGGGCTTTCTGTAAATCCTTGAGGTGCGCGTGTGAATTTAAAGCTTCGTCCATTTAAACTAAATCCGAACAAGTATTGGCTTTCCGGATCTATTGGGACGCTGAAAAAGGCATTCTTGAGATCAATTACAGTAAAGAATGTTGCTTCGGAATCAATGGCTGTCAATAATTAAGAAATGTCTGGGACTACGGGGTATTGTGGTACAATACATTTATTTAATTCGCGCAGATCAATAACCAATCGATATACTGGCGGGGCTTTCGGATCAGTTCGTTTAAGAATCGGAATTATCGGGGAATTACATACATTGGAGTCGGTTTCCACAACCACTCCTTGGGTAATAAGCTCGTCAATGATTTGCAGTAAAGCCACTACAGCATCTGGGGGTAACTTGTATTGTCGCATTCGTGGTAGTACCACTCCTGTCTTTAGTGTGACTCGATATGGTGTAATGTTCATGCAACCAACATCTGTAGGGCCTTGTGCCCATAAACGTGTGGGTAAAGTCTGCAGTCGGTGATCCATGTCTCGGGACACGTAGTGCCCTTTGAAATCACGTAAAAACAATCTTACTCCTTCCGGAGAACAACATATTATAGCTCCTAGAGCTTTCAATGTTTTTATGCCTAACAGGTTTTCTGGACATGATTTAGTAAGCAATAAATCGGTAGTTCGTGTCAAGGGACCAATCGTAAGGGGAAGAGGCTGTGATACTTCGTTAATGATAGGTTTTCCTGAAAAGCCAAGGGAAATATTCTGTGAGCCTGAGAGGGGTGCCCCTGGAACTTCACTACGTTTTATGGTTGTTCGGCTTGCCCCTGTATCAAGTAAAAATTTTCTATCTTGGCCTAATAGTTCACTGTGTACATAAGGTCCTTCTTGATCTACAGGGACCTCGATAAGGGGTAAGCCAACTTCCCTCTCTAGGCTGTTTCATGAATATCGTTGATAATCAGGATAGTCATACTGTGCGGTCTGGTACATCTGTTGTGTCGTTGTTTGTGTGGCAGCAATAGGCTGCGGTGGTGGAGCCGGCATAGACTGTTGCGGAGCTGGCATGGACTGTGCATGCTGCGGAGCTCCTTGTTGGTTCTGATCCTGTCTAAGTGGCCGTGGTCTTTCTTTTGTATTACCTATGGCGATATTATGTTTTAAAACTGGACAATCGTGTACATAATGACCTGGCTGTTTACAATAGTTGCATGTCCCTTTTACAGGACCTGCTGAAACACTAGACTGTGTCATACCCTTTTTATGACCGTCAGCTGGAACTGTCTGGGAAACTAGCATTTTCATTTTCGTGTCTTTCATGCGTCTTTGTTCATGTTCTTGTTCCTCTCTAATTCTATTGTGATGGTACTGTAGCATTTGTAACATTTGTGACGGAGTGTTACCTTGCCATGTACTCTCGAATTTCAATACTCTATTCTTAACTTGGGGCAAGGAATTTTCAACTAATTTTGTCACAAACAGATGTGGATACGATTCGCTACTTGCTTTTATTCCACTATTTATACCAAAACATTTTTCGAATCGGGCATAGAAATCACTAGTGTCCTCATCGTGCTTTTGTTTACAGGCTGAGATTGCACCCCAGTCTTCCTTTTTCGTAGTTAATAAACGTGGCAGTACCTGTACTAGTAAACCTGGTAGTGTTTTGGTCTTTTCCCCAAGCCCTGAACCTGGACCTCGAGCTTTTTCTTCGTTTTCTAATCCTGTCCAATCTATCTTTTGGTCTCCCACCTCCCAATCCTTTTCCTTGAGTTTTTCGTAAATGCCCGCAGGCATTAATACCTTCAATATTGTCATAATGTGGGGATAGGTATACTCTCCCATGAGCAACATGTCTTTAATTTCACGGTGGAAACCCGCTGGGTCTTTGTCATGACTGGGTACCACTTTCTTCATTTCTAATAGTTCTATTTTAGATATGGGTGTGTATACAAACACACGTTTAAACTGATTGTCATCACCTTTTATCGGGTGCACTTCGCGTAAGGGATTCTGTCTATCCATGTAATACGTCGTTCTTTCCTTGATGGGCAGTGAGACATGTTCGGGGCATACAAACAGAATGTACTGCTTTCTGGATTCTAGTATTTCTCTAATTAACTCAGTACCTGAACCTCTCCATTTATTCGTGAGTAATTCAGTCAATATATCAGGTAAGGGGCCAGGATCGGAGTGTTGGCTTTTATATAATATAAGGAGTTGTTGAATCATATAGATACCAGCTAAACGCTGTTCATCTGGGGTGAGGTTCAAAAACGTGTGTGCTAGTGTATCATCACTATATTTTCCGGGGCTGTCAACCCAGTGAACGGCTGACCTGGCTAATTCTTGTTCGTCCATAGAATCGAGTATATGATAACCCCTTCGTTCTCGGAGTAATTTGTCAGCGGCTTGGAACGAATGTTCGGGGGACCTTATATTTATTATAGGTGTTTGGAAATTTCTGTTATTATCTGGACGTATCGGACGTATCGAATCAGTAAAGCATCTAGTATTATTGCAAGATCTTCCTCTACCTACATAGGCCATGGTTTCTAACTGTCCTGTGGGCAGTTCTAATTCTTCCTCCTCCTCGGTTTGTTCAGGCTGGTCTACTGCTAATCTTTCTTCGTGTATTCGTTCTATTTCTTTGCGGATCTTTCGGCACATAGCTACTATACTTAATCGTTTATCATGTCTCCCCTCTGATATATTCCGACTCCATGTGGTAAGAATTTGCATTTCTTCCGGATTTACCCCTGGTCGGTCTTGATTTCTGATCACACAATTTATGAGGAAACGTAACAGTTCCCCCTGTATCTCCACTTTCTGGTACTCCATGGCTCTATTAATACTTTCAGAATCTCGTCCTGACTGGACAAAGTGATATATATTTTCTAAATGTGTAGTCATCCCTGGTAGTCTCCCTAAATATATCGCAGCTCGTCGGATACGTGATGATGCCAGCAGCATTTCGTCCTCTTTGCCGGGCACAGGGTCGTATCTACAATCTATTAGAAGTTCCTTAAGCATGTCGGGAGTTACTAATTTGGGCGTACGTTGGTGGGCTAATTCTTGAAAGGAAAGTTTATTTACTCTGGGTGGCGTGGAAAAAATGTTTGATGTACCTCCTGTAGCACCACCTGGGGTGCTGGATGTGAAAGGATTCGTTGAACGTGATATAGCAACCATAGGTGTGGATACAGCTGTAGAAACAGATGTGCTTGCCGGAACTTGTGTCGGAGTTTGCTGTTGCGGAGGTAAAGACGGAGGAGGGTCTTGGCGTTGAACCCCCTCGGCAGGCGGTCTATGTGGTGCAGTATTAGCATACTCGGGAGCTGCGTCGTCTAAATAAGAGGAAAGGAAAACATCTTCTGCGGTTCTGGGATGCCCTTTGGGATGTGCTTTTATCGGAAACAATGGGGGTGGCAAGTCTCTTGGTATCTCCGGAGTAGCCTTAGGTAACCCTTCGGCCAGAAGAGGATACATACCATTCATAAGGGCATTTCTTTGTCTGTCTACTTGTTCTAATTTTACTCGAGTACCTTCTTCAATTAATATATTTTCTCGGACTTTATTTGAATTCTCCTTACTTTTCTCTTCCTGTCTGAGCGCTTTTTTCTGTACGTCTATATGATTCTTTACGCCATAATTCAATGGCATCTTTCTGTCACTGTCTAGCTTTCTTTTTCCATAATTCTTCCTCTACTTTCATGATGCAATCTGCATCCCAGGTCCCAGCTGCGGGCCACCTCTGACTTTCTGGTAATTCCTTGGTGTAGTCTACCCATAAATCAAGAAATAATATGGCGTCTAGGCCATGTTTATGATACATGAAGTACCCTGGAGTGTCCCTAGGAGGAATGGGAACAGCTTCTTCGAGTACCCCTTTTCTAGTTTTGATCTGTCTTAATTTCGAAAAAAGCGGCATATTGAGAACTGATCTGATACACGTTTAATACAACAAAACACAATAATGAACAGTCATTCACACCACAATATGCAGAACGTATTTAAAAACATTTTAACATTTAACATTTAATAAACAACAATGATGGCCATTTAGGGAACTAGTCACTAAGCATAATACTCGGCACTAACTAGGTAATTCTGAATTATATACTAGACATACTTGATATACTGCTAAACAGTACAGATACACTGCTGAAACAGTGCAGACCGGATTTGTGTACCCAAACCCGTCTTGACCGGCACAACCTATGTGCACGTCAGAACGCCTCCCCGACAATGGTACTCACCAGGTAGCTCGAAACGGAAGGCCTCGGAACTGAACTGAACTGGATTTGAACCGGACTGGACTCGACTCGAAACTTCGGAAACTTCGGAAACTGGTGGGCCTCGGTATACCTCGGATCTTGCTCTCTCAGCTAGGCTCTGGTCGGGATACTTCGCACTTCTCACCGCCTCGTCTGGGTGTTGATCGCAGCCTCAGTTACCCCCGCTCGGCAGGAGGGAGATACAGGAAATCCTGTGGGTACGCGTTGTTGTCCGTCCAGCTGTGACAGGAGACCGGGCCTGCAACGCACCTCCGGCGCGTGAGATGAGAAAGTGTCCCTGTTCGGGCGCCATATATCACATATTACATCACTCATGACATGGTCAGTGACGTCACGGGTGATTGCATGAGTGGGGGGTAGTGCCTCAGTGCTTGGAGGAGTGCATGGATAATGCTTGGCTGAATGGTTGAGTGCAACAGTAGTGCCTGAGTGCATAGGTGAGTACATGAGTAGTGTCTGGGTAAATAAATGAGTGCAACCACAGTGCCTGAGTGATTTAAGAAGTTCATGGGTGATTTGAGGAGTGCATGAGTAGTGCCTGGGTAATTGGAGGAGTGCATGGGTAGTGTCTGTGGGTTTGTATGAGTGCAGGGGTAATGCTTGGCTGATTGGAGGAGTGTACAGGTAGTGCCTGAGTGATTGAAGGAGTGCATGGGTAGTACCCGGTGATTGCATGAGTGCAGGTGTAGTGCCTGGGTTATTGCAGGAGTGCATGGATAGTGTCTGGCTGATTGGGAGAGTGCATGAGTAGTGGATGGGTTCATGGAGGAGTGCATGGGTAGTGCCTGGGTGATTGGAGGAGTGTATGGGTAGTGCCTGGTAGATTGCATGAGTGCAGGAATAGTACCTGGGTGAATGGATGAGTGCATGGGTAGTGGCTGGGTGATTGCATGAGTGCATGAGTAGTGCCTGGGTGACTGGATGACTGCATGGGTAGTGCCTGGGTGATTGAAGGAGTGCATGGGTAGTGGCTAGGTGCATGGATGAGTGCATGGGTTCTGCCTGGGTGAATGTATGAGTGTAAGAATACTGCTTGAGTGATTGCATGACTGCAATATAACTGCTTGAGTGTTTGGAGGAGTGCAAGGGCAGTGCCTGGGTGATTGGGAGAGTGCACAGATAGTGCCTGGGTGATTGCATGAGTGCAGGGGTAGTGCCTGGGTGAGTAGAGGAGTGCATGGGTAGTGTCTGAGCGATTTTATGAGTACATGGGTAGTGCCTTGGTGATTACATGAGTGAATGTGTAGTGCCTGGGTTATTGAAGGAGTGTGTGGGTAGTGTCTGAGAAGTAGTGCCTAGATGATTAGAGCAGTGCATGAGTACTGTCTGAGTGTATGCATGAGTGGGTAGGTAGTGTTAAAGGGAATGAATGAGTGCAATAGAAGTGCCTGGGTGATTGCATGAGTGCAAAAGTAGTGTCTCAATTATTGGATGAGTGCATGTGTAGTGCCTGGGTGATTGCATGAGTGCAGGGATACTACTTGTCGGATGATATCTGAAACTTTTTAAATAGGGTAAAGATTCAACATTTTACTTTTAAAAGAAATAATTATTACATAAATGAATGTTAAAATACATATTATATTATGTATTCTTACCTTTTTCAGTAATTTAGATAAATAACTCTGTGGAACTAGTTTTGAATAGTATTGTCATAAACTGATTTATAACTCTTATCAAACTTCACCATTACCTACTGTAAAGAAGAAGATAAAAAGTTATATGATCTAATGCAATACAGAAATAAAAATATTACACTTTTAAGAACACAACATAATTTTAGAATTAAATAAAAAATGTAGATTCTGATTTTTGCTGTTTTCAGATTCTACTGAACTTCACCATACACAGTGATATCAGCGTAGTATCATCATACAACAGCGGGGCAAAATAAAATCAACAAGATTGTAAAGAAAAAAGAAATACCGCAAAGCATTATTTCCAATATGTGCACCTATATGTTTACCTATCTATAGTTTCTAAATTCAGTCCAACTTATACATTAAGTCTTATATTACTCTGAAAAGCAATTCCTAAATGTATACTCTCATTTATATCTGGTACAATATAAACAACACATATGATCTATTGCTTTTAAAAACAATTTTCCGAATTCAATATCAATTAGCACAAATAATAACATAAACACTAACTAGAAATACTGATTGTTTCAATCCTGTCCACTTTCTGTTCACATCTTCCCAATAGGCCGAATAATGCATTCAAAACTTTTTCTTGGTAAAAATCCAATATAAATTTGCTAATTAGTGTTCCCATCTTCCCAATAGGCCGAATAACGTATTAAAAACTTTCACTTAAAAGAAATCCAATATAAATTTGATAATTTGTGTTGACATCTTCCCAAAAGGGCCGAATAATGTATTAAAAACTTTGGCTTCAAAAATATCAAATATGAATTTTGTAAATCGAAAGGCAATCTAGATTTGAATTGCAACTGGGCATCATTGCAATGTGTCCATCCTTTATTAAATTTAAAATACACAGTATAGTGTCTAGATCCATCACGTAAAGTAATAGCTAATGCTATAAAAATTCTTCCTGAAATAGATGTTTGACTTGCAACAATTTTTTTTATTTTGGTCCCCAATTTTCTTCCATTTGCTCTATAACGTTGTAGTATTAAAATGAGCTATTTTCCAAATCTTTCTATATAAAATGTTGACAACATTTCTGATTTACAATGCGAACATTTCATATCCTGATTTGCTGTTTTTACAAAAAAATTTAAAGGTACAGATTTGCAATCTGGTACTGTCAAGTATATGAATCGTTCTGTGTCTATTTCAGTGCAGTAAGTAAATGAACACTCTTCACATTTAAGATCCCATCTTCAACTTAGTCCAAATAAGATTTCCATCTGTATTCCTTCATGTTCTAATACTCCAAGCATAAACATAAGAAATTCTTGTGCATTTTGTTGAACATTAAGAGTGAATGTCAAAGAACCAGTACATATATCCAAAAGATGTCTAACACCAGAAGCAGTATGGATTTTACTTCTGTCTGTTACCAATTGGTTAAATACATGACGTAATAAAGAGCAAAGGGGGATATTCTGAAGAACGTGTTATAACTAGCGCAAAATTTGCTTAATGCAACTTTGCACATCGCAGTCTATCGTGGGACTGCGATGCATTCTCAACCCGGCGACACCATGCGATAGTCTCACGACAACGTGCCAAATGACCGCATTAAAATGAACGCAACGCCTAAAAAACGCGAAAAAAGTTGCGATGTGGCCACTCGCGTTACAAAAATCAGCGATAACCAACGAAAGGCCTGCAATTCCCACGCGTCATGCGGGAAAATGCAGTGTAAAAGAAAAATAAACAAATACATAAACTGCATAGCACCATGGATGCACCCA
This sequence comes from Triturus cristatus, assembly GCF_964204655.1. Taxonomy (NCBI): domain Eukaryota; kingdom Metazoa; phylum Chordata; class Amphibia; order Caudata; family Salamandridae; genus Triturus; species Triturus cristatus. The sequence goes on from NC_140585.1 coordinate 773,216,750, forward strand.
GACTAAGTGCAGATGACGACGTGAAACCCACAAGCCCCACAGATGACGAGCAAGGAACCTCGGGGTCGGGGAAGGCCAAGGAGAAGAGTAAGAGAAAGACGCGGTTCAGTCCGCAGAAAAACAGGATCATCATCACTGAGGTGATAGAACACTACCTGCAACTGTACGTCACATCCAATGTGTCATTGTCAACAGAGACGCAAATATGGCAGATTGTCTTGGACCATGTGAATGCAGATGCAGTGTGGTGGAGGAAGATGGAAGAGGTCAAGAGGCGCTGGAAGGATGTGAAGGCCAAAACCAAGAAGAAAACTCGATGCCAGCATGAAAGCAGCAATGCAGATTGGAGGTGGGGTTCCAGCAGCACACCAGTAGCTGGTTGACATGGAGGAAATGGTGGCCCCAGTCAGCAGTCGGTATACGGTGCCAGGAGTTATGGCACCAGACACTGCTCAACATGACTTGACACAACATCAACAGGGTGAGTACCGACCAGGGACTGGGGGGACGGGGGGAGATAGGCACAATGGCACACCTGCACAATTAAGCAGAGCACACTGCACACCCACAATGACTCTGGATCATGTCCATGTCACCCGTGGCACACTGCACCACACATACAAACATCAAGTAGGCCCCCGTCCACAACGTGCCCAAAGGGATTCCACCCTACACATCACCAATATCACCACCAACACATGCACACGTGCAAAACCCAGCATAGAATCGTATTTTTGAGCCAAACTGACAATGCAAGTGACACTACACGACGATTAGCATGGCTGCAGTCCAATCACCATGACATTGTGCACACCATGACACTGAGGTGGCTGAGTGTGGACCACATCCGGAAAGGAGCAGGTCACACTCTGACACATCCAAGTGCACAAACCACCCCTGATGCAACAAAACATCTGCGGACAAACCATGCCCAAGAGCCACAACTCAACCAAGAGCCCAATATACCCAAGTCTGAAACATCCCAGCACTGTCGAGGCACAGAAGTCAAAGGCACACTGTCTGAAAGGGATAAGGGGCATCCAAATCTGAGCAGCAGGGGCAACTCACTCACAATGCAGCACACACATAGCAATAACAGGACATCAACATTGACAACAATGTGGTACAAAGTGCAACACTCCCACGACAGAACAGCGGACACAACTGGTTTCCGCCAGTGTGTGGAAACTTGCCAATCACATCTGGCATAGCAGGAAACTGTGAGATGAAAATGTACGTGTACAACCTGACATGCGTGATGTATTTCAAATGTCCACTGTCCCGCATCAAATAGTCAGCTCTTCCCAAACAGTCACAATGTACATTGTCATGCAGTCCAGAGGTAAACATGAACAATGCATCAACATACATGTCAACACAATGTCAAAATGCATCTCCCATTCACATAGCAGAGGGACAATCAACACCTCCTGAAGAGCATACCATACAACTCATCAGCGATGATGAAGAGGACCTCCACACCTTCGACACCGACGCCCTACAACAGCACATGGACATCTTAGACAACCCACCTCCAGGAGCAGGGCAGCCCAGCTGCATTCATGAGACCCCACCCCCTGCACAGACCACACAGCAGGAAGCACAAACCACCACAGATGGCTCCCAGCACCTCAGAGAAGCACACATCGCATTCCACGGGCAGGTGTTAGACTGCTAGAAGGAGGTGGGTGAACAGGTGCGGGTGCGGTTTGAACTCATGGAAGCTGAACTTGACTACATACGTGGGTATCTAATTCCCATCAGGGACCACTTGCACTCACCAACGGACACACACACTGTTACATAGCCACATGCATTTGCACATTTCCAGTACTGAACCACGCCCAGAGTCACAGGACTATCATTCACACCCCTACACTGGACTTGCGTACGCCGGCCCAGTCCACTCGTCTTATGTATGAATAGGGGGACAACGGAGCACATGTACAAGGTCTTACCCACTGTCTGCGGTGACATGGTTGCATCCGCTGTACAATGCACAATGTAATGTGGTAGGACCCAGGGTCATCATGCATATGTAATGAGCACACGGACACACTTTGATAGTCAGTTGAGCTGGCTACGGGCATGTGCACCCGGCCACTCTTTATTACCAGGGTCACCTGACCAGTGACACCTTTGCTGGATGGGTGTGGGGTGAGTGTGAGCCAGCCCTCAGGGAGTGGTTGGTGCTGGCAACAACTTGAACAGTGTTCACCATTAAAGCGGAAACAGAAAACACCAACATAACACAAACAACTGCGTAGCATCATGTTGGTAGCCAGAGAAAGTACAGAGGTCACCCAATATCCAATTAGAAGGGTTGGCGAGTTGCAGTGCACTGAGGTAGGGGCACCAAAGCTGACCGTGCTCATGTGAAGAAATAGTCCAAGATTGTGTCCCTTCTGGATATTTCTGCTGCAGCTGCAGTAGGGTGCATTGCACCTGCCACATCTTCCCCATCATCGTCCCTAGTCTTCCTCACTGCATGAGGTGACATTATTGCGTCCGCAGCCCACAGCATGTACCTCATCCATAGCTCCTGGTGTGTAGCTGGACTACCACCTCCAGTCCATATTGCTGACTTCTGGTTGTTGCCTCCTGCCCTCCCATTGTCCATGCCACTGCCCACTGCCTGAGGTGACATTGTTGCGTGAGCTGTCCACATCAAAATAGATCCATTGGAAAGGGTCCATGAGTTGTGGTGCAATGAGTTGGTGGCACCTGAAGAGCTGAGCAGGGTACCAAGCTGATTATGGCATCCACGACATGAGTGAGCAATTCGAATACTCTGGTTGTAAGACTCTTACGACTCAGGTGTTGGTTGGAGGTGGTCCTGGCAGTGGTGGCGTGTGCATCCTGTGGTGATGTGTCGTCCGGGCAGGTCAGGACTCGATTTGATGTGTGTGCCCTGGTGGACCGCAGTTTAGGCCACAGGCAGCAGACAGCAGACATCCCAGGGCCACAGACACATGGCGTTGATGAGCCCCAGGCCATCGACACAGAGGCCATCCAATAGTCAATCAGACAGGGTCCATCACTTGAGCTGCACAGAGTTAGTGGCCCGGGATGTACTGCAGACGGCACAGGCACACCACCACGGGACGATCACTTGTGTTGCACTGAGGTAGGGCCACGCGAGCTGAGCGGGTCCTTGTTGATGTCCAAGGAGAATGTCGCAGAATGCTTCGGGGGATAGTGGAAGGTGTCCTTACAGTGCATGATGCAGAGGGCAGAAGCAAGCCAAAACAGGCAAATGGAGGAGGAGGATGCTACAGACTCCTTTTTACCACCAAGTCAGTATCAGCTACATGATGATGAAGACAGCCCCCAGGCCACAGACTCAGAAGCCACCAAAGTTCAACCAGAGAGTGTCCATGAATTTTGGGGCAGAGAGTCAGTGGCACCAGAGCTGAAAGGGGATGCAGCCTGCGATGAGGCCTGTACAATTATATAAACTCTGCCATAAATAAATCAAGGCTCAGATCCAAATGTTTGACCTACTGGACCGCAGTGTAGGCCAGAGGCAGCGGTTAGTATGGGCCCACAGCCCACATTGGCTTGTGATGCACAGAGTTAGTGGAACCAGAGCAGTTGTTGGTAGTCTTCGATCACCTCCGTAACAAGGATCCTTTTTCCCTCCGGACTGACCCACGTCTTCCTCTTGCTCCTCTCTTTGCATACAATGATATGAACTCTGCCATACAGAAATCAAGACTCAGTTGCGAGTGTGTGACCTACTCGACCAAAGTGTAGGCCGAAGGCAGTAGTCAGCAAGGGACCACGGACCACAGACAGGTGTCGTTCGGATGCGATGCACAGAGTTGGTGTCACCACATCGAAGGGAGTGCAGTGATATAACATCAGCCATAAAGTGTGTACCCTGCCATTGCATAATCAAGACTCAGTTACAAATGTGCAACCTACTTGACCGCAGTGTAGGTCGGAGGCAGCGGTCAGAGAGGGCCAACCGCTGTTCAGCAAGCTCCTCCTAGAACTCTAACACACAGCATTGAAATGGCATGTGGAGATGACTTGTGGTTGATGGATGTAGAAGCACCAGAGCTGAGCAGGTGTGCAGCCTGTAACAATGCCGTGTCCTGCCTAGTACGGACTGGATTGGATTGGTGTGAGGGCTGCTGGACTGCAGTGTAGGCAGCACACAGGTGACCCCGCGGTGCTGGACCGCAGTGTAGGATGAAGGCATAGTCAGCAAGGGCCCACAGACACATGTGGTTGGAATGCTATGCACAGAGTTGGTGGCACCACATGGAAGGGAGTATAGTGATTTAAACTCTGCATTAATATGTTTACTCGACCATTGTATAATCAAGACTCAGTTCCAAATGTGTGACCTACTTGACCGCTGTGTAGGCCGGTGGAGTACGTCAACGAGAAAGGAGTGCTGCTGGCCTGTCTCGGGGAGGACAGCGATGGTCTGAGGAGGCTGCCAAGGTCGTGGGCCTCGGGCTTGGAGCTTGCACAGGCACGTGGTGGGCTCTCTTTGACACACGCCAGTGTCGGAAGGTGAGCGTTGTAGCCTGGTTGCGCAGGGGTGCCCAAAAAGGGTCTGGGGACCTGCGGCCTGGGGTGCAGCAGGCGCACATGGTCGCAGGCACTGCCGCTCATGCGTCGGGCTCATGGCATGCTGGGAGGCGCCGCCCTGGCAGACACATTGGCCATTCTGGAAGAGAACAACGCCCAGAGCTATGGGTTTTTTATTCACACCCCTAAGCTGGCCTGGCGTATGCCGGGCTAGCCCACTACACTCACGCTTACAGCGGGGGATGTGATGAGCTACTTTCCGCACACTTCCCCACTGCCTGGGGTAACATGGTTGCATCCACTGTTCACTACACTCCAAACACCAGCAGTAAATGTTGACATGGGCATGTCTGTGGTCTGCAGTCTTGCCAGCGCTTCCACGCCACACTTGGCATTGTGTACATTCTCATTCATGGGTCACTTGCCTCCTTCACACATGCATGGTTCCCACCTCTACACACATTCTGCTACTGTGTGGCTGAGGTGCCATGCCGTTGATGGCTCATGTACATGGCTTGCCCAGGTCACCACAGTAAGTTGTGCTGTCGTGTCTGGTAGGTGGGCATGTTGTTTGGCATGTTGTGCGTGAGTTTGTAATGTGTGCATTTCCAGAATTGTGAGTTGCATGACTATGGAGTTGAGGTGTGTGCACTGCATTCCCATAGGTGCCAGCCTGAAAGTGCTGGTTGATGATGGACTGTCGGAAGATGAAGGAATCATGCACACTGACTGGGTAGTCGGCAACGACATTGTTGAAGAGTCCCGGTGGTCCACTATTGCCTGCACATTGATGGAATGTGTGTACTTCCTGTTGCAGTAATTGTGTGCAGTGGCGGCAGGGGGCATGAGGAGTACATGTGTGCAGTCGATTACCCCAACACGTGCGGGAAGGCAGGTATGGCGTAGAAGCCTTGCTTGGTTTCCAGCTGTTCTTGCGCAGTGGTGGGAAGTGAAGGTACTGGGGTACCAAACTGATGATGGCATCCAAGACAGGTGTGAGAAACTTGGACGGGGCTGGCTGTGAGACTCCTCCGACTCTGGCACTTGTTGGTTGGACAGTCCCAGTGGCCAACATGTGCATTACAGCCAGCAGCGTTGTCTGTGGAGGGATGTTGGTTGTCTGCTGTGTTGGTACCATCAGCCTGTGGGCAGTGATGGTCAGGATGCGTAGGATGGCTGTCCTTTTGAGCCTGTAGTGGGCAAGACATCCTCTGGTGTTAAGTCTGTGAGGCTGGTGGATTTTCTGAAGGTCCGCTGTCTTTTTCTGCGCTGCTTCTGTGGTGGTCCGGGGGTGGTGATGGAGGTCAGGGGGTAGCGGGCCTGGGGGTGGTGGTGGTGGGTTTTGTTGCCCTCTTGGGGCTCTGAGCTGCATGATGAGTAGCTCCATGGCATCTGTTGTTCGTCAGGTGTGACTCTGGGCTGGGCTCCCAACGCGCCTTATAGCATGTTTTGTGATCTTATCGACGTTCTGGCTGGTCATTGAGAATGTTGCTAAGTGGTGCTTTCGCTGCTTTTTGCACGGGAACACCTACTCTGCTTCTCATTAGCGTTAGCTGCCGGTGTCATCTGTGGCAATGTTTTTTGCGGCTGCTATCACCAGAAAAATGGTGATATTGGCTGTTACCACCAGCTTGTGACCAGTGCTATGAATTTATCGCCACTTTGGTGGCGATAAAGTGCCGCTAACTCGGCGATAGGTCCTTGAGAATATGCCCCAAAATCTTTTTTCATGATTTCCCAGAATTTCACATTGAAGTTCTTCGAGATAAAACAAAACATTCAAAATTACATTAGCATAGCAGTTGATACCTGAACTGTTTTCCAACTGGTATCCTACAATCTCGTTAACAGTTTCCATTTTCATTTTCTTTACATTTTCATGACTCTCTTGAATAGTTTTCTCTTTTTGAACCTCATTTGAATGTTTCACATATTTCAGTTTTGGACACACTACATGTTTCTCATATAGCAGATATTCAGCTAAATGAGGAGTATAAAGTCTTCTCAAATAATTGTACTCTCTTACACCATTTGCATCTGCACTAACCTTTTTCTCATCAAAATCAATCAAATACAAACCAGATAATGTTCTTACTCGAGACAATGCAATGTATGCCATACCCTCTTTGAATGCTGTACTTCCAAAATGTACAAAAGCACTGTCTATACTTAACCTTGAGATTTATGAATAGTTACTGCATGTGCTAAATACAAAGGAAACTGTTTTCTGCGAATATACAAGTCTTTTACAAGCAAATGATGTACAACACAACGCCCAATCTGTCTTACCTCTTTAATCTGATCAAATTTTATCATCAAAAATTCTATTCCATCTCTGTTCTGAAAATTGACAAATTCAACAACTTTTCCGATTGCTTCATTTACTAAACCTTCTTCTACATTCAAATTACACCGTAAAATTACCCAACAGTTTATATATACATACAAAGTCTTTTCTAAGACTGCAGTATTAGATACAGACTTTTCCAACAAATTCAATTTTGACTGTAATTTCTCTGTGAGAAGAATAGTCATTCCTTAATGTTACATTTTATCAATAGCTTCAATTTCCACTATTTGTTGTTATTCCAGTTGTAAAACTTCTTGATTAAATGTAGAACACTCTTGAAAAGTTGGCATTAGGCAAACTATAAACTTCTTTTCTCCAAGCTTTTTGTACTTTACTTGATCTGCTGTGTTTCCATTTGTAATTAAGTACCTCAGTAGTTGACTTTCTAAAGCTTCTTTATCATGTTTTGTTAAGACACCAATTCTTATATCTTGAAGAATGTTTCCATAATGTTCATCACTTGCTTGCCACATATTCTTAATAAGTTCTTTATATTCAAAATGAGACCATATGTTCACATTTCCAATACTTCCCAAATATGTCCTTGTCTCTTCATGGAGAAGTGTTTTAAAAATAGGTTGCACTTTTACAGGAGTACGCTGTAGTAGATCACAGAATACAATTACATGTTTCCTCGAAACAAAACATCATAATCTGTGTAGTAATCTGTTAAATCAGATTACGTTAATTGTTATTACCTAGCCTTCACATGTATGTATGCTTATATATTATGTGCCTGGTTGGAGCGTTCTACTGCTGCTTAGTTACTATAGAATGTTAGTGTGACACTCTTGAGTTGGCGTCTGTTGGAGTTGGCTGCTTCCAAGCTTTCTCCTCTCCCATGTAACTACAAATAAACTACTCAAGACATCTACTGCATCCTGCGTGCTTACTACAATCTGTTTTTAAAATCTGTTGCATTCTTAAATGAACAAAGGCAAGCATTAAGTTTAAGACCATGCTCACCTCATCAATGATTAGAAGGTTCATTTTCTTCAGTACTCTTGAGACTTCATAATAAGCTTCTCCAGGTAGCTTGTGATATTGCAATTTATTTTCATGTTCAAATGGTAGTCTGAGTAATAAATGTAAAGTAGTTCCTTTAACCTCTTCAGCGCGGCGCGGATTTCCGCGCCACGCTGAAGATTCCGTGCGCGGGCAGGGCCATGACGGAACGGTTCCGTCATGCGCACAGCTCAACCGACATGCATGACGGAACCGTTCCGTCATGCGCGTCGAAAGGGTTAATGTTGTGTGCTGCTAATCGAGTTGGAGCACTTTCAACACAAGATAAATGTGATTCTGTAGTTTTTTATAGATAACTATTCAAAACTTTAATTAAGAAACTTTGTCCTGTTCCAGCTTGAACACTGATGTGCATTAAAATTGTTTTTTTTAGTTCAAATATATTTATTGCATTTTAAAGGAGAAATACAATAGGAAAACATTAACAATACACCAGTGCAAAGTGAGATCTAAATATATTCGCTCAGAAAAGTTTGAGAATAAAAAGAATTTATAAGAAAATGTATTGGGCTGGGATACATTATTTTAAAAAGGTAGGTACATAGTTATCATGGTATATAGCATTTTTTATAAAGTTCATGAATTACAATATGAATCCCAGAAAAAAAGAACAAGAAAAACAACTGGATAGATCAAGATAGAGAAAAAGAAAAAACATATACTAGTTGTATTGTTTCATAAATAAAACAGTTGGCCGAGGAAAAGTGAAAAAGAAGAAATAAGAAAATATTTGAGAATAAAAGACAGAAAAAGGGGACATTTGCTCCAATGGGAGAAAATAAACTAAGAAAGAGCATCAAAAGGATATTGAGGTATCAATCCCTGAGAAGACAAACCCATATAATTATCTAAAGACCGCCAAACCTTACCGGAGATGAAAGGCTAGTAATGTTTTTCCCCCCCAAAAGTATGAGCTCCACATAGATATGGGACCCATGCCCACCAAGTATGGAAAGATAGAGAATGAAAAGATTTCCATTCTGTTAAAATAATTTTAACAGCTATAGATAAAAGTAGATCTAATAGTTCCAGATCCGAATTATCAAGGGGTAAAGGAATAACTGCAGCCCATGGACCTAATAAAATCATAGGTAAAGAAAGTTCTATATGTATATTAAAAATCAATGATAAATGCTTCTGTATCGAACTCCAGAAGGAATTTAATAATGTACGTTCAAAGAACATATGCAAATGGATACCTGGAACAAGATTACAATTCCAACATAAATCACTATCACAAAGTTTTAGTTAATATAAACGAGCCGGGGTCCAATGTAGAAGATTTAACGTTAAAAATTTAGATTGAATGAGTGAGTGAGCAATTTCATTGCGTAGGGATAATTTCCCATTCAGATACCAAGTATCTTGTGAAACGTGTTTAAAAGTGTCATCTGCAAAATGGTGAGCCCATTTATCATAAGTAATTGTAGATTGTGAAGGGATTGTCACGGATAAGAATGTATACTATTTAGACGCAGTATGAACGGAACTGAACCACAGAGAAAGGAGTGAAACAATACCTGAGTCCGTAGACAGGGGTATTTTAGCAATTTTAACCTTTATCTTTAAGAAAGAATAAAAGTCCATGTTACCAAGAAGATATTTCCTGGCTAAAAAAGAAAAGGGAAGAGGATCATTATTAGAATCATACAGACCCTTCACCAATCTAATACCTTTGGTCGCCCACAAAGAAGCAGTGTTCAGATTAATATCAGTAGAAAGATTAGGATTATGCCATAAAGAAGACCATCTTGATTTATGTATAGGTTTAGATATATTCTTATCAAAATATTTTAATGCATTAATCGTGTCTAGTATAATATGTTGAGAATGATCTAAATTAAGGCTAGGTGCCGTGTGGAGAGAAGCGGTGGAGAAAGGAGTGCAAAGTTCCCTTTCAATATGAATCCAAGGCGGTACTAGGTGCAAATCCGGTAAGAACCAAAGGGCCCCCTGAGATGCATGAAAGGAAATCTGATATAAATTCCAATCTGGAAGATTACAGCCCCCCAACTCAGAAGGTTTCCTGAGGTATTTGAAGGCAATTCTAGCTCTTTATCACCCCATACAAATGTTGAAGAGATTGATTCAAGCTCATGAAAGAAGGCATAAAAAGCTTTAGAGGTAACATGGAGGATACACAATTATTAATCGGTGTAATCATCATTTTGAGAGTTGCAATCTTCCCCAGCTAGAAATGTATTTAGGAGACCAGGAAGATAAAAGATCCTTAACCTTGGATAAGATTTGAGATTCATTAAAGGAGATAGTGTGCGATAAGTTCTAACAGAACCAAATTCCTAAGTATTTAATACAAGTCGATTGCCATTTAAAACCAGAATCACCCATGTGAACAGGAAAACACAATGCATTTAAAGGGACCATTTCCGTTTTATCTTTATTGAGAGTGTACCTAGAGATGGACAAACATTAAAATAGGATTAAATGATGAGCATTGGCATTCTTTTTTTTCATTTTGCAAACCATGTTTTATCTGTTCTGTCACTTATAGATATATTTCTTTTTGCTCAATGTTTAGTTGTTCTTCTAACTTTTCCAACTGAATAATATCCTGCTGTGCTTGTAGCATTGCAGTTTCACTTCATTCATGACTATTGCTGTTTCATTTACAATAATTGGTTGTCCTAGTTGATCTTGACTTAGTAGACCCAAACTTTGACTATCTTGGGAACCGTCTCCAGCTATTTCAGCTGCAATAGTAGTTTCTTGTTCAATTTCATCATTTAACATTTGTAGATAAGTTGGGAAGATTGTGCATTGAATACTATCTTTACATGCATTAAAAGAATCTTCATAGCAGTCAAAATCTCCAAGTAATTCCGCTTCACTACGCCAAGGCTTGAACGTTTGCAGAAGTGCGGGGTGATTCAGCGCGATATAAAATTATAAAATCAAATCAAATCAAGTGTTAAATAGAAAAATTCCCTGTTATCTGGACTTTCACAACTGAGTTTCCTGTGGCTAATAAGATTTCCTTAGGCATGTTTTACCAAACATCTGTCGCATCCAATCACTGCATATTTTTCTTCATTTATATTTTCTGTAACATTTCTCTTAAAGCTGTAATGTTGCAGTACTTCATAGAGACATAGGTTTCCAGATGTGGATTCCTTTTGGGATAGTACATATCTAACATATTAGTTTTAACAATATCTGCACTTTCTGGTTCATTCCATGCTAAGTATACGATTTCTTGAAGAGAATTCAATACTCTATTTTATTACCCAAATGATTCCTCTTGGCATAGGATCAAATCTCTTGGTGTTAAAGCATTTTCAAACTAAAGTTGTACAATTTCTTGCTAAGACTCTTTTCCTGTGAAATTTCTTCCCACATTTCTTTCAACTCTGTCTTTTCAGATTTGGTTGTATATGACGTAACATAGCGAGCAACAGCAATTGAACGATCTGCAACATATTGAATATCCATGTTTGCATTCCACATTGTCAAAATCACTGGCTTGTAGTCATTAATATACTTTAAATCTTTAGTTCTTTTTAAGTTGTATGTATTCTTCAGAGATTTTTGAGTAATAGTATGCCTTACTGCTGACATAAAACTATTGACTCTTCCTTTTGAAATTATTGGACATGGGAATCCAAAATGACATTTTGTATAAAATATTTCCTTTGACTTGTATTTTCGTCGACAATATTTTCCACATCGATGACTTTGAAACTGTAAAACTTGTTATCTATAGCTGTTTTCTCCTACTTTTTTTGGAATGGCACAGGTAACATACTCTTTGATCAAAGACAAAACAGTTTGATCAGTATCAGTTCCAAATTTTGGTGCATCCTTGATCCATAACCGCATGTGTATATGAGGAGCACCTCTGGCTTGGTACTCCTTTCTCCAAAAGAAATCAGTAACTTCTCCAAGAGGTGGATTATTTTTATCACAAATAAAAGACATCAGATCTTGAAACCTATGATTGAAATATCTGCACAGGATCTAAGGAACACAGTTCTCCAGCTGTCTTCAAATCAATGTTTTTAACATTTGAATTTGCTTCTCATAGAAATTCAAGTAAATCGTCCCACTCATATTCAGCACAGCTGAGTATAACAAACCATGTAGGCATACCTAAGTTTCTTAACATACATTTAAGTTCTCCGTGATGACGATACCAATACTCATTGGTACCACGTTGACACGCCATCAAATTAATTGAAATTCTAAATGATCGTCTCTTTGTTGAACTTTGTCTATGAATTTCTTTGTAGACACATGTGAAAGATGAACTCCTGTTTTTAATATGTTGTCAACTGCATATGAAAGTCCGGACAAGTCACTTTCAAACAGATAATTAAATATATATGGAATACACTGTTGAAATCTTGGATCTTCAGAGTACAATCTTGTCAAGCAGTATTCTGAAGCTGGAATCTGTACCGCTTGTTCCTCATAATGTCCACCTTCTCAGTGGGTAAGAGCTGTGGAAAACAACGAGCTTCTAAACTTTTGCCCATACACTCATGGGAGTTCCTTTCGCTTTCTTCATTTGAAATAATTCAATAGTGTTTCCTATCACTTCTTTTGAATGTAGAGGATGTATACTTTAATGTTCGTAAATCTCTTCACTCCTGGATTTGTCCACTTTTTCTATTTGGCCAGTTGAAATTTCGGTTTCATCTTCCAAACATATTTCCTGTTCTTCCAAATTTACAGTTTTATAATTAAAATTGTTCTGTACAAGATATAATGGAGCCTTTTGAAGTTTGCTTACATCTACTAACTCTTGCCATACCTTTTAACTCTTTGTTGGTACACCATTAACTAGAACAACTACAGGCTCACTTTCCTCTCTGTCTATACCAACAATTTCAATCTTTTTTTTTTAAATCTAAAGGTAAGTACACAACTCTTCCTTTCAGACCTCTTTGTAAATCAGTTGAAGGCAGCTTACCTGTTTTAGGCTCCATACGAACTATAGCCTGAAACGGCTGCACAGATTGAAAAAGAATCGATTCATATGCATTTAAACCTGCCAGTTCCGGAGGAATACCTACCAACTCTAAGTTGTTATGTACTGCTCTAGCTGGCACTTTGTTATCTTCTAATTTGTTGTAACAATATTTACAAATACGTTTATCAGTACCCAACTCAAAACGACCTTCAACCAACGAATAAGCACCACATTGCTCCAACTTATCATTGTTTACCTTTTTACTTTTTAACCCCTTGTGTGCTTCGGATGGACCCCGGCCGTCCGACATCACGGTGGGTGTGTGCGGAGGACGGCCAGGGGCTGTCCGAACTCCGTCCACTAAACAAAACGCCCACACAGCACAAAAATTAGTGCAGTGCAGAACGGGTTAAATATACATCCACATTCCTAGTTTGATTCCTATAGTGACTACGTCGACAACAAATACAAACATAGTTTGGTTTTTCACATGAAAGTATCTTAAACTCTGTAATTTCTATTGCAAACTTCTCAGTACTAATATCTTCCACCTGTTCTTCAACACCTACACTTATCAAGCTCTCACTTTCTCTACACTCCTCTTCTGAACCAAAATAATGAAACCGTATATCACCACAAACTTTGTTTTAAGGGTGGGCGAAATTTGCAAAATTGCCTTTCGCAAAATATCGCGAAATGGCAAAAAATCTCCGCGAACACGTGAAATTTCGCGTGCTCTCTGAGATTTTGGCATGATTTTAATGCGTTACTGAATTTGAGCTTTAACTCAGGCACCTGCTTTATTTGTATCGGTAAGTGCTTCCTGTTGAGGTTTAATTTTTGTGACAGGAGCATCGTGCCAGAATGAATACTGCCCTGCATATTTACCCAAGAAGATGCCACCATTTTGTGCAATACCTCTACTCAACTGGAGTATTTTCTGCTGGCTAATCAGTAAGTGCTACCTCGTTGGGTAAATGTATAGTGCCTTTCCTGCACTACAGCTGCTTAAAGGGCCTGAGGAGTTGTCTATAGCGACCATGTGTGTCTGTAACGTTGCCACCGTGCCGACGGGCGCCGGGGTCCCTCGGGTGAGCTGTCCATCCTAGTGGGGAAAGGGGGGGAAGACATTGCACACTGCTGGTGTGTGGGCTGGGGCCAAACGGGCGAGGCTTCCATGCAGTTCACATGCCTATTGTTTATAAAGGGCCAGAGACCGATCAGAGCAGCAGATGAGGAGACCGACCCTCCTGGTGTCAGGAACTACACGGGGATTGCGCTCGAGAAACTCATGGATGCACAGAGCTCCATCAAGGATTACAGCAAATTGTTGACAGTAGATATGGGGAGAAAAGCACACCTGCCTAGCCTCGACTGTGCTCACAAATGTTTTGTGCTGATTAATGCGTTACTGTATTTGAGCTTCAACTCGGGCACCTGCTTTATTTATATCTGTAAGTGCTTCCTGTTGAGGTTTAATTTTTGTGACAGGAGCATCGTGCCAGAATGAATCCTGCCCTGCATATTTACCCAAGAAGATGCCACCGTTTTGTGCAATACCTCTGCTCAACTGGAGTACTTTCTGCTGCCTAATCAGTAAGTGCTACCTCGTTGGGTAAATGTATAGTGCTTTTCCTACACTACAGCTGCGTAAAGGGCCAGAAGAGTTGTCTACAGCGACCATGTGTGTCTGTAACGTTGCCACCACGCCAACGGGCACCGGGGTCCCTCGAGTGAGCTGTCCATCATAGTGGGGAAAGGGCGGGAAGACATTGCACGCCGCTGGTGTGTGGGCCTGGGCCAAACGGGTGGGGCTTCCATGCAGTTCTCATGCCTCTTGTTTATAAAGGGCCAGAGACCGATCAGAGCAGCAGATGAGGAGACAGACCCTCCTGGTGTCAGGAACTACACGGGGATTGCGCTCGAGAAACTCATGGATGCACAGAGCTCCATCAAGGATTACAGCAAATTGTTGACAGTAGATATGGGGAGAAAAGCACACCTGCCTAGCCTCGACTTTGCTCACGAATGTTTTGTGCTGATTAATGCGTTACTGAATTTGAGGTTCAACTCGGGCACCTGCTTTATTTATATCTGTAAGTGCTTCCTGTTGAGGTTTAATTTTTGTGCCAGGAGCATCATGAAAGAATGAATTCTACCCTGCATATTTACACAAGAAGATGCCACCGTTTTGTGCAATACCTCTTCTCAACTAGAGTACTTTCTGCTGGCTATTCAGTAAGTGCTACCTCGTTGGGTAAATGTATAGTGCTTTTCCTACACTACAGCTACGTAAAGGGCCAGAAGAGTTGTCTACAGCGACCATGTGTGTCTATAACGTTGCCACCATGCCGACGGGCGCCGGGGTCCCTCGAGTGAGCTGTCCATCATAGTGGGGAAAGGGCAGGAAGACATTGCACACCGCTGGTGTGTGGACCGGGGCCAAACGGGCGGGGCTTACATGCAGTTCACATGCCTCTTGTTTATAAAGGGCCAGAGACCGATCAGAGCAGCAGATGAGGAGACAGACCCTCCTGGTGTCAGGAACTAAACAGGGATTGCGCTCGATAAACTCCTGGATGCACAGAGCTCCATCAAGGATTACAGCAAATTGTTGATGGTAGATATGGGGAGAAAAGCACACCTGCCTAGCCTCGACCGTGCTCACGAATGTTTTGTGCTGATTAATGTGTTACTGAATTTGAGCTTCAAAGCAGGCCCCTCCTTTATTTATATCTGTAAGTGCTTCCTGTTGAGGTTTAATTTTTGTGACAGGAGCATCGTGCCAGAATGAATCCTGCCCTCCATATTTCCCTTCCGAGGCTGATCGCGGAAGTTTCGACATTTTCACGTTCCGCGCGGAATGCGAAAATGCCGAAATTTTGCATGTTCCGCGAACGGAACTGAATTTGGCCCCCAGGGTTACTTTTTTTGCATTCGATAGTGAACCATGCAAAAGAGCTGAGTTTGTTTTACTTAAAGATAATGCAGGAGTTTTTACATAGTAGAGTCCGCATTTTTGAGTAATGTACTGCTAACATTCTTAAATGATGGAAAGTACTTTGACATACTTTTCTTGAAGAACAAGCCAAAGATGACCTTGCAAGCTAGTATATTTTCTTACATTACATGGATCTAGTCCTTGTAACATCTTAATCTTCTGTTTAAGACTTTTTTTGCAATAATTTCGTGAAAAAACTCATAACATGTAAATACATTCCTGTCGAATACTACAAATACTACCACAATCCCACTTATATACTGGAGCTTGTGTACACCTTCCTTGAACTTCTTCAGCTATTATTTGTTCCACATCCCTAGCAACCATCTTTTCTTTTTTAAGTGGACAACCATTTTCATTTCATAACAACAACCATTGGTATCAATTGCATGAACTAATATATTTTGTTGAAAACAGCTTTCTTCATTAAAGAAAGGCTCAATGCTAGAGTGTGTTTCCATTCACCAGTAAATACTTTGCAGAAGTTACCTGTATTAACCAATCTTTTTCTTCTGTTTTTCTCCTTCAAAAACACCATTGTTTTATCTAATGTTTTCATTCTCTTCAATGTCAATATAAATCATTTTCATTTCAATTCAAAAGCCTTTTCTACAACACTTTCAATCTGTTGCTTTTTTTATAAGCTGCTGATCTCTTTTTATATTTTTTGCAATCTTTCAATATATTTTGCAGTACTCTACTTTTATACATTCTCTTCCTAATGTCCTTATATTCTTCCAGCTTCCTTTCAGCATGGATTGTTTTCCCATAACATGATTTTCTATTAATGTGTCCCTTTTTTTTTCTCCTTCAGATTGCTTGTAGAACTTTCCTTTCTCTTTTCCACATTTTGAAAAAATCTTTACATTCTTTCAAAATGTTTTAACAAGTTCTTTAGTTCTCTTAGCAGAAGTATTTTTCTTCACTCTATCATTTTGAATTTCCTTTAATTTCTGCTTTTCTCTTTCCTTTAAATAGTACCGTTTTTTTCTTGTCTTTTCTTTTGATCTTTTCTTCCCATACACAATCTTTCTTAGTAATAAT
Organism: Triturus cristatus; assembly: GCF_964204655.1. NCBI lineage: Eukaryota > Metazoa > Chordata > Amphibia > Caudata > Salamandridae > Triturus > Triturus cristatus. The sequence goes on from NC_140585.1 coordinate 773,233,646, forward strand.
GTTAAATATCTGAAGAAAAAGAAAAGTTTCAATAGTTTCTAAAAATAATGTTATACTTTTAAAATAATTATATACAAATGTTCTCATCTATAAATAAACAAATCACTTAATTTGTATTCCAACTGTCTCCATATTTAGAATATTATACTTTACATATTATCAAACCTATAATATAGCCTTACAGCCCACCGTAGCGGGCTATACCGGCTATTAACCCTTTCACTGCTAGACATCCCCACCCCCATGCTAAGACTTTTTTTGGCTATTTGGGGGAGTTCGCGCTAATGCCCCTGTAACCTTTTGACCACATAAGGTATCCACACCAAATTTGCGTCCCTTTTTTTACAACATAATGGTACCCAGGATTGGTGGATTCCCTGGAGAGGACCCAGAAATTAGATAAAATACAGCTAAATTAGTTTTTTTGGGGGGAAAAATGGGAAAAAAGTGCTGCAAATGAAAGCATCTGTTTTTCCCCTGCAAATAGTATAAACAAAGGGTTTTGGGGCTATAATCACAGTTTTCCCAGCTTTCAGGGACTGACAGATGTTTGTCAGAAAACCAACATTTATTACAAAGTTTTGGCATTTTACTGGGACATAGCCTATGTTTGCTCCTTTGTGCTTTCAACCTTCTTCCAGTTAATGGTAGAAATGTGTAAGAAAGCAACAATGGACCCTGAAAAGCTATACATTTTAGAAAAGTAGACAAAATTCTGAATTCTGCAAGGGGTCATTTGTATCGATCCTTCAATGTTTCTTTATAGAAACTAACAGTTGAATATAGGAAAAATTGAAAATTAGTTGAAAAAAACAGCCAATTGTGCCAACGTTTTCACCTGTAACTTCTTCTAATTATGACAGATGTTTAAAAGCTTTACATCCGCTGCACCTTTCTGGTTGTAGGGATATATAGGACTTGTAGGTTCACCAAGAACCCAACAAACCCAGAGCCAATAACTGAGCAGCATCTTGCAATGGTTTTGTATTACGTACAAGGTAAATAGAAAATAATTTGGGACAATATATATAGTGAAAAATCGGGATGAAAGACACCTATGTATTTCTGAAATTGGAACAAAATATAGAATTTAGAAACAGTAGGTATTTGCACTTTTCCGAAATTGTGAGTACCCATACTAGCATGAGAATTATAGGAAATTTTTCAAAGTGATTTCTTTATTACACATTGTCTTTCATTTGGATGGAAAAAATGCATCAAAAGTCAATAAATAATAACAGTTGCTCTACAAGTCTGTGTTACCCTAAGTCTCCTGATAAAAATGGTACCTCCCTTTGTTTGGGTAGGCCTAGTGCCGGCGATAGGAAACGGCTCAAAACGCAACATAGACATACTTCATTTTTACTGTGAAAACTGACCCTTTTTATGCAAAGTGCCTAGCTGTAGATTTTGCACCCTAGATCTGCCAGCACCTAGGGAAACGTAGCAAACCTATACATTTTTTAAAACGAGACCCCAGAGGAAACCATGATGGGGTGATTTGTCTGGCTCTCATCAGGTTCTGTTACCAAGAATCCCTTGCAAACGTAAAACTTTGTTAAAAAAACACATTTTCCTCATATTTCTGTGGTGGAAAGTTCTGGAATCTGCATGGATCCATAAAATTCCACTCACCCCGCATTCCCCATTGTCTTCCACGAACAATGGCACCTCACTTGTGTGGGTAGGCCTAGTGCCCGTGACAGGAAACGGCCCAAAACGCAATGTGGACACATCACATTTTCACAGTGAAAACTGACCTTTTTTTTGCAAAGTGCCTAGCTGTTGATTTTGAACCGTAGCTCTACAGGCACTTAGGGAAACCTAGCAAACCTATACATTTTTTAAAACTAGACACCCAGGGAAATCAACTATGGGGTGACTTGTCTGGCTCCCACCAAGTTCTGTTGCCCAGAATCCCTTGCAAACCTCAAACTTTGTAAAAAAAAGACACATTTTCCTCATATTTCTGTGGTGGAAAGTTCTGGAATCTGTGTGGATCCAAAAAATTCCACACTCCCGCTTTCCCCAAGGTCTTCCGAGAAAAATGGTACCTCAGTTGTGTGGGTAGGCCTATTGCCCGCGACAGGAAACAGCCCAAAACGCATTGTGGACACACTACATTTTTCACAGTGAAAACTGACCCTTTTATTGCAAAGTGCCTAGCTGTAGATTTTGAACCTTAGCTCTGCCGGCACCTAGGGAAAGCTAGCAAACCTATTCATTTTTTAAAGCTAGACACCAAGTGGAATCCAGGATGGGGTGACTTGTCTGGCTCTCACCAGGTTCTGTTACCCAGAATCCCTTGCAAACCTCAGAGGTTGTAAAAAAGGCACATTTTCCTCACATTTCTTTGGTGGAAAGTTCTTGATTCTGCGTAGATACAAAAAATTCCACCCACTCTGCATTCCCCGAAGTCTTCTGACAAAAATGGTACCTCACTTGTGGGGGTAGGCCTAGTTCCCGCAACAGGAAACAGCCCAAAAAGCAACATAGACACAATACATTTTCACAGTGAAAAATGACCCTTTTTATGCAAAGTGTCTAGCAGTAGATTTTGAACTCTAGCTTTGCTGGCACATAGGGAAACCTAGAAAAAGAAACTCAGGGTAATCCAGGATGGGGTTACTTGTCCTGCTCTCACAATTTTCCTCAAATTTCTGTGGTGGAAAATTCTGAAATCTGTGTGAGATCTATGTGTTTTGATTTGTTCTGCATTCCGTCCATCAATTGTGTGTGTTTTGCTTTATCGCCCTAAGTGCGCCAGGTATGCCCAGACATGGGTCCTGGGCTCATTGTGCCACTGGAATCGAGCTATACTGGCTGAAGAGGGGTGAAACCCCGAAACCGGTCCTAGGATGCTTGTTTCCGGTCCAGGGAGGACCTGGCTTGGCAGTTCAGGCTGGACTGTTCCAATGAGGCACAGGGTCAAGACTGATTTGCAGATGGCCAGGTCTAAACTGGGGTGGCATGGTGAGCAAAAGAATGATGGATTTAACCCAGATCTCTTGACTGGGGGTGAATGTTTTGATTTGTTCTGCATTCCGTCCATCAATTGTGTGTCTTTTGCTTTATCACCCTAAGTGCGCCAGGTATGCCCAGACGTGGGTCCTGGGCTCATTGTGCCACTGGAATCAAGCTATCCTGGCTGAAGAGGGGTGAAACCCCGAAACCGGTCCTAGGATGCTTGTGTCCGGTCCTGGGAGGACCTGGCTTGGCAGTTCTGGCTGAACTGTTCCCATGAGGCACAGGGTCAAGACTGATTTGCATATGGCCAGGTCCAAACTGGGGTGGCATGGTGAGCAAAAGAATGATGGATTTAACCCAGATCTCTTGACTGGGGGGTGAATGTTTTGATTTGTTCTGCATTCCGTCTATCAATTGTGTGTCTTTTGATCCACAAAATTCTACCCAGCCCCCACTCCCCATAGTCTTCCGAGAAAAATGGTACCTCTCTCGCATGGGTGTGTCAAGTACCCGTGGCAGCAAAGGGCCAAAACGTATTGAGGAGACATCAAAATTAACTATCACAAAACACCTGGTTTTGCAAGGGGGTCACGTGGGTGTTTGGACCTGGCCATCGGCGGCCCCCTTTGGGAACCTACCAAACCCACACATTTCTGAAAACTAGACACCCGGCGGAGTCCAGCAAGGTATAGCTTGCGTGGACACCCCATCATTTTCCTACCCAGAATCCCATGCCAACCTCAAATTTAGCTGAAAAAATACATTTTTCTTAAATTTCTGTGGGAAAGTTCTGGAATCTCCACGGATCCATAAATTCGCTTATCACCCAGCGTTTCAGCCAGGTCTCCCAATAAAAATGGTACCTCACTCACGTGGGTGGGTTAAGTACCCGTGACAGGCAAGGGCCCAAAACGTATAGAGGAGACATCAAAGTTACCTATCACAAAACAACCTGGTTTTGCAAGGGGGGGTTACCTGGGTTTTTGGCCCCGGGCTTGGCGGCCACCTTGGGAGACTACCAAACCCACACATTTCTGAAAACTAGACACCGGGGGAGTCCAGTGAGGTATGGCTTGCATTTATCTCCCATGTTTTCCTACCCAGAATCCCCTGCAAACCTCACATTTAGCTAAAAAAAAAACAAAATTCCACATATTTTTGCGTGGAATAGCCGTGCCATCACAAATGTTCTCCCCCACAGCGTTCCTCCTCAGTCTCCCGAGCAAAATGATACCTCACTTGTGTAGGTGGGGCAAGGGCCTGTGACTAGGAAGAGCCAAAACTATAGGGATTAAGGGTATAGCACCGAGAATTCCAAGCGCTACATTTTTTAAAAATAGGTTTTTAGCCAATTCTGCATTGGACACCAACACAAGTGAGGTATCAATTTATAAGACACACCTAGATGTTTCGGCATACTTCAAGTGAACCTTTCCACAGACTCACACAAAGTAGCATAATCACTAATCCTTCTGCCAACATATCCTAAACCTCACTTTTCTGCTATAGCTTCACCATTTTGCGACTTCTCAGGGTGTTGGGCCTAGCAAATAGTAACCAGAAACCCTTTGCATGTTTATGCTGTAGGTCTCACTATATTCCTGAAAGCATACAGGCAAAAGTCTGTATCTTTTGCTAGTGACACCATATATAAAGGAAGCACACAAATAGATTTATACCTGTGTTTTATACGTCTAGCATCTTCAGAATCATAACATGTATCACAATACATGTGCAAGTAGAGACATGCTTCAGTCACAAGACCATGAAGACCTTAAAACTTCACAGACTGTAATTCACATTTCAAACACACACCTAGATTTATGCGGCATACTTCAAGTGATCCTTTCCACAGACTCACACAAAGTAGACTAATCACTAATCCTTCTGCCAACATGTCTTAAACCTCATATTTGTGCTGCAACTTCACCATCCTGCAACTACTTAGGGTGTTGGGCCTACCGAAATATAAAACAGCAACCCTTCACATGGCTCTGCTGTAGGTCTCACTATATTCCTGAAAGCATACATGCATATGTCTGTACCTTTTGCTGGTGACAAGATATATAAAAGAAGCATACAAATAGATGTATACTTGTGTTTTATACGTCTAGCATCTTCAGATACATAACACATGTGCGAATACATATGCAAGTAGAGATATACTTCAGTCACAAGAGCATCCAGATCTTAAAACTTGACAGTTTGCACTTCACATTTCAAGCATAAACTGATATTTACCTTTCCACAGACTCATATAGCTGTGTTTAACACATCTTGCATCTTCAGATGCATTACACATATCAGAATATATCTCCAAGTAGAGAGTGTCCTAATCACAACACTATGCAGACCAGACAACTTCACAGAACACATTTCCCATTTCAAGAAAACTTTCAAAATGATATGGCGTATTTCAACTGTACCTCTCTAGACACTTTTACAAAATAGCCTAATCACTAATACCTCATGTCAACATGTTTTAAACATCACGTTTGTGCTGCAGCTTCACCATTCTACTAGTACTTACACTGTTGAACCCAGCCACATACAAAGCAACAACACATCTTTGTCATATATTTTGCATCTGCTAATGTATAAGACATATGAGAATACATATGCAAGTACATACATACCTCAGTTACAATTCCATGCACAACTTAAAACTTGACAGACTGCACTTCCATGGAATGAATGCAACACCTACAAGTATGTGGTGTGCTTCAATTGTACATTTCCACAACCTAATCCAAATTACCATAATCGCTAATCCATCTTTCAATATACACATATTACTATACACAATCTATTCCAATCATCATTTAAGTTCAATAAAACAAGGTACAATACACATCTCTACATTTAATGGAATATTTCAAACATCACATTTCTTAAATAATTGTTTAAGTTTAAAATAAAGCTAATACATAATACATCTCACAAATTTGTAACTCACCTTCCACATAGTACTGTAGACTATGAAATGTCAGAAACTCATAAAATATTTTCATATGCACACAATAAATGTAACACCCCACTCTCAGCAAGGTAAAACCAGTAATGGCAAACTTTCCCTCTCTTTCTCCACAAAAATAAATGTAAGTAACAAATCACTATCCTTTCTACATTTCTATTGGTTAAGACAGACTTAAGTTAGGATTTTGTCTTAAGTTTGTCTTAAGACAAACTTAAGACAAACTTAAGACAGACTTAAGTTAGGATTTTGTCTTAAGTTTGTCTTAAGACAAACTTAAGACAGACTTAAGACAGACTTAAGACAGACTTAAGTTAGGATTTTGTCTTAAGTTTGTCTTAAGTCTGTCTTAAGTCTGTCTTAAGTTTGTCTTAAGTCTGTCTTAAGTCTGTCTTAAGTGTGTCTTAAGTCTGTCTTAAGTCTGTCTTAAGTCTGTCTTAAGTTTGTCTTAAGACAAACTTTAGACAAAATCCTAACTTCTGTGAATACCAAAAGTAGTAAGTTTAGGATTTTGTCTTAAGTTAGTTCTGTGAATCGGCCCCTTGGTCCAGAAAGCGCGGTTTTGTAGAAATAGTGTAAATACATTCAGTAGTTTTTGAGATATTAAAGGAAAAAAATATATATTTATCTGGTCGGTGCCTAACTCCCGAGCATGAGCTTGCCTCTGATTGGCTGCTAACACTTCAAACCGGGAACTGTTAGCAGCCATCTTGTGCCTCGCATCGAGTGAAAATATAAAAGAAAGGTTCCGGGGGCAATTTAATATAGCGGAGCTCTGTGTAATGATGATTTGGACTCAGTGAAGGTTTAAGACTCATTAACAATAGTTCTGACTCTGTGAGTCGAGCAGGCGGGCCGCAGCTGTCTCTCTGCGAGCCTGGGTATGAACTGATTATAAGTCACACTATATGAGCATTGAAAAGCCATTTTGTGATTCACTCCGTCAGCTGGCATTTGTCCGAGACATTTCTGAAAACATATCAGAGCTCTTTCTGTGAGAGATACCCCTTTCACGCTGAATCTCCCCACATTAGCAGGTAACGCACCCTCTTCCCACATCACCAGCATAGCCCCAACAAGCTTCTTAGGCCCGAAAGTGTCCCTCTATGAACTATTAATAAAAAGATGCTTGTGAGGATGGAGAAATACGAATCTTAGTCATGTATAGATTTAAATATAAAATATTTTATTAAAACAAAACAACAAATAAAACTATGTACAGCCGTGGCATGTCATCGCTGGTCCATTTGTGATTCACAGCCTGCAAGACAAAAAGAAAGATAAGATGTTGCATCATGCGTCCAGCAAAGGAGATAGAGAGAGAGAAAGAGTGAGAGAGAGGAAGAGAGAGAGAGGAAAACAGAGAAAGAATGAGAGAGAGGAAGACAGAGAAAGAGAGATAGAGTAAGAGAGAGAAAGAGTAAGATACAAGGAAGAGAGAAAGAGAAACAGTGTGAGAGAGAGGAAGACAGAGAGAAAGAGTGAGCGAGAGGAAGAGAGGAAGAGAGAGAGAAAAAGTGAGAAAGAGAAAGAGAGAAAGAGTGAGCTACAAGGAAGAGAGAAAAAGTGTGAGAGAGAGGAAGACAGAGAAAGAGAGAGAAAGGGATAAAGAGTTATGAGGAAGAGAGAAAGGGAGATTCAGTGTGAGAGAGAGGAAGAGAGAGAGAGAGGAAGAGTGAGAGGGGAAGAGACAAAGAGTGAGAGAGAGGAAGCCAGACAAAGAGCGAAAGAGTGAGACAGATAGGAAGACAACGAGAGAAATATTGTGAGAGGGAGGAAGAGAGAGAGAGGAAGACAGAAGCAGTGTGAGAGAGAAGAAGAGAGAGAGATAAAGAGAGAGAAAGGAAGAGAGAGAGAGAAAGTGAGAGAGGGAGAGAGGGAAAGAATGAGAAAGAGGAAGAGAGAAAGAAAGAATGAGAGAGAGAGGAAGAGACAGAGAAAGAGAGAAAGTGTGAGAGAGAGAAAGGAAGAGATGGAGAGGGAGTGTTGACAGTGGAGTTTGCAGCTCACATTTGTGTCACTGGTGTGTCTCCAACCATGTGCCGGGACATAGTGCACCCTCAATTTTAGTGATCTGAAAGATAATATAGATTTAGTTAATGCAGAGCACATACAATTGCACATGCGTAATTCTCTGTTTCAAGGACGAAAGAAACAGTAAGAGAGAGATAGAAAGAGTGAGAGTGAGGAAGAGAGAGAGAGAAAGTGAGAGGGGAAGAGAGAAAGAGTGAGAGAGAGGTAGACAGACAAAGAGTGAGAGAGAAGAGGAGAAAGAGTGAGAGAAAAAGAGAGAAAGAGTAAAATACAAGGGAAATAGAAATAGAGAAACAGTGTGAGAAAGAGGAAGAGAGAGAGATAAAGAGTGAGAGAGAGGGAGAGAGAGAGAGAAAGAGTGAGAGAGAGGAAGAGAGAAAGAAGGAATAAGAGAAGCCACTCCCACCACCCAGAGGTGACTGCCCGCTGCTGCGGAAAGCAGTCTCTCTGTTCACCTTCCGCCACTGGCGTGTGTGTAAGAGGGTCCATCACATGCCAAAAGAACTTGGTTATGTGTTGAGGATGGCCACGTATCATCGAAGATTTTTCGCGCGTTCAGCTTTGGTGGTGTTGGGAGGGTGATAAACGTTGATTCGTGATTCACAGCCTGTTAGATAAAAAGCAAGATAAGATTGTGCGTCATGCGTCTATCAAAAGAGAGAGGAAGAGAGAGAGAAATAAATAAATAGTGAGCAGAAGACAGAGAGAAACAGATAAACAGTGAGAGTGAGAGAGAGAGAGAAAAAGAAAGTGAGAAGATAGCGAGAAAGAGTGAGAAAGACAAAGAGAGAGAGAGAAACAGTGAGAGAGAGGAAGAAAGAGAAAGAGTGTGAGAAAGAGGAACAGAGAAACAGAGGAAGGGTGAGAGAGAGAGACAGAGAAAGAGAGAGAGAGAAAGAGACAAACAGTGTAAGAGGAAGAGGGAGATAGAAAGAGTGTGAGGAAGAGAAAGGAAGAGATGAGGAGGGACACTGAGTGCCCACACTGTGTACAAAACCATCACAGCTTATCTTTCAGCCACCGCTCTGTCTCTAAGCACGTGCCACGACCTAGTGGAACTCTCAAGCTCCCACATCTGATAATACAGAATTAGTAATGGCAGAGCAGCATTGGATTAGGATTCAAAATCATCCCGGGCACGCAAAAAAAAAGTGGCCCATATTTGCATATTGCCTTTCCTCAAAATACTGCTTCGGCAAAATTTTATTTAAAAAAGGGGAGGTGGGGGAGATACAAAAAAATGCACGAATTTGTTTACACTGGTGACCTAAAAACAAGTGAGGCCACTTCTGCTCAGGCCCCCTGCCCTGCTAGGTATGCATACATTAATGGGCGGCCCTGAGAGAGAAAGAAAGTGACACCTCTGCCTGTTGCTAAATGTGAGGTAATGACGCCCATCTGCCTCCAGAAAGGTCATTCAGACACCCACTGGGCCGCTGGTTGTATCCAAACAACAGCAACACCGCCCAAATCTGCCCCACAGACTGCTCTAAAAAGCAGCCCACAGTTGAAACTCAGCACCAGCTCCTCCAGCATTGCACCAGTGCCTGCGTTACCAATCCAACGCTGTGGCAGAGTATATACGAGTGTGTACGCCTAAATTGCTCTGCCGTCTTTCTGCATTCAAGCTGCTGTACCCCATCCACTCCCGCCGCCCAGAGGTATCTGGCTGACGCTGCACACCAAGGCCTCACTGTTCACCTTTTCGCGGTCACAGCACCCTCCACATCATGCAGCTCCATTCTGCAAGCTTATAGGTCTCACATTTGGAATCGAGTCTTGATATTGCCATGGCAGAGGACATACTAGTGATTCTATCATCATCGTAGGTTGTACACCAGCTCAGTACTTGCGGTGCTACTAACTCAGTGAGAGGTGAGGCCACGCATGTTTGTGGTAGGCCCTTGCTGTTGGGCTCAGGCTTACACTGCGGTGCAGCAGAGCACACAAAACATCAACTGTCCGGATCACCGGGACAGGCCATCACCGTGGCGGTGTGACTGTGCCGGCCGCAGTGCATGCGTTGTGAACAATTCTAAAATGGCGTAGAGCACATGCGCCCGGTCTTTTTTATTAGTAGGGTCACGTGTCCTGTGACGCCTGTGCTGGATGGGTGTGGTGTGGGTGTATACCAGCTGTGAGAGAGTGGCTGTGGCAATGGGTGTCCGTGTTGAAGTGCTACCGTCACCCGGGTTGCAAAAGCCAAAGTGTCACTCTGTGAGACAAGTTCAACAATATGGTCAACATGGAAGGTACGGGGAATTAATGACCCTATATTCATCAATAGTTCCACACAAGAAAGATGGTGGACATGAGACATCTGTGTGGATATGAATGTTTATTGCACATTCAGTGGAGTGTTGCAGCTGTAGCAATACAGGGCCATGGAAAGTTGAAGTTTCAGTTTTTGGCACATGGAGGGCAGCCAATTAGAGACAAGCTTGTTGTCGGAGTTAGGCTGCGCCAACATATGTACTTATACAATCACTGCGATGATCCTCACGCACTTATAAATTCACTATACACTCTGCTTGCAGTACTCTAATGATGCAGTCTCTGCGTACGTACATGTACAATGACCGAGACATAACTAAAGTTTTCCCCACTGTCAAAGGTAAGATGGTTGCATACGCTGTCCAGAGCACTATGTAATGTGGTAGGGCCTAGGGGCAGCATGTTGCATACATAATGAACACACAGACACAAATAGATAGTGGAACTGGGTACGGGCACGTGCACGTGCACGAGACTCCTTTTTAAACCAGGGTCACATGTCCAGTGATGACTGTGGTGGATGCGTGTGGGGTGATTGGAAGCCAACCCTCCGGGAATGGTTGGTGCTGGCAACAAGTACAACAGTAATCATTGGATTAGACAAAGAGATTCAATCATATAGGGTCAATGATGTGTGCTGCACTAAGGTACGGGTACCAGATATTAAATCATGCAGAAAAGGGTTCATGACTTGTGATACACTGAGGTAGGACAGCAGATGTGAAATTATACCCAAAATATTGTATCAGAAAGGGTGCATGAGTTGTGCTGCACCGAGATAGGGGCATCAGAAGCATTTAGCGTCTGTGCAACCAGCGATGATGCGTGGTGCGGGTGAGCCACAGAATCGCAACTCGATGTGAATTGTGAGTCCTGCTATCACTAGTGTACATCGAAGGCAGTAGTCAGCACAGACATCGAGGAATGTTTTTAGTCACATCCTCTTGACAAAGTTCGAGGACATAGAGTACAATTCTCTCTAATAAATAAATCATGTTTCAATTTAAATTGAAACATGATTTATTTATTAGAGAGAATTGTACTCTATGTCCTCAAACTTTTTCAAGAGGACTGCTGACTGCAGTGAAGGTGTATGGAACGAAAGATGAAACATTTATGGAATACACTGAGGAAATCTTGGTTGTTCTGAGTACAGTAGTAAAGTACGGTATTCTGAAGCTATAATCTGAACTGGTTGTTCATCATATCGTCTACCTTTTTCAATAGGGAAGAGCTGTGGAAAACAACGAGCTTCTAAATTTGTTTCCCACACACTCATGGGAGTTCGTTTTGCTTTTTTCATCTGTAACAATTCAATAGTATGTCCTATCAGTTCTTTTTAATGTAGAGAATGTATAGTATAATGTTCATAAATGTCTTCTTTTCTTGACTTATCCACTTAAAATATGTGTTTCATCTTCTAAAGTCATTTCTTCTCCTTCTACATTTAAACGTTTTTAGTAAATATTGTTTTGCACCAGATATAATGTAGCCTTTTGGACTTTCGTGACATGTACTAACTCTTGCCATATTTTCCGACTCTTTGTGGGTACACCATTAACAAGAATGACTACAGGTTCAGTATCGTCTCTTTCTACACTAACAGTTTCAAAATTTTTCTTATATTCTAAAGGTAAATACACAACTCTTCCTTTTAAACCCCTTTATAGATTGGTTGAAGGCAGCTTACCTGTTTTAGGCTGCATACGAATTATAGCCTAAAAAGTGTGAACAGATTGTATAAGGATGGCCTTATATGTATTTAAATCTGTAAGTTTAGGAGGTATAGCAACTAATTCTAAGTCATTATGGACAGCTCTAGCTGGCATTTTGTTTTCTTCTAATTTATTGTAACAATATTTACAAATACATTGTACAGTACCTAACTCAAAACGACCTTCCACAAACAGATAAGCAGCACATTTTTCCATTTGTGAACTATCTCTAGCAATTTCAGGTGCAATAGTTTTTTCTTGATTAATCTCTTCATTCAACATTTGGAGATAATTTGGAAAAATTGTACATTCAATGCTATCTTTACATGCAGCTAAAGAATCTTCATAGCAGTCAAAATCTCCAAGTAATTCCATTTCAGTCCGCCAAGGTTTGAAGAGTTGCAGAAGAGCTAAATAGAAAAACTCTCTCTTATTTGGAGGATCACAATTTAATTTCCTGTGATTAATCAAATTTCCTTTGGCATGCTTTACCAAACATCCATCAGATCCAATTACAGCATATTTTCCTTCATTTATTTTTTCTGTAACTTTTTTTTAAAACTATGATGTTGCAGTATTTCATATAGACAGATGTTTTCCAGGTATGGACTTTTATTTGGATAGTATGCGAGAAACAGCAATTGAGTTATCTGCAACATTTGTATGTCCATATTTGCGTTCCACATCTTCAAAATCACCAATTGCAATCATTATTGTACTTCGATTCTTCTGTTATTTTTATATTATAAGTATTTTTGGGTGATTTTCGAGTGATAGTATGCCTCACTTGTGACATAAAACTGTTCACTCTTCCTTGCGATGACTTATGGTGCACTGAGTTAGTAGTACCTTTGGCGCTCAGCGTGTATGTACCCTGCGATGATGCATTGTCCGGGAGGGCCGCACTCGGACCAATGTCTTTTATCTATTGAATTCTGCCTCAGTAAGGCCACGTGATGATGACTTATGGTGCACTGAGTTACCTTTGGTGCTCAGGGTGTACGTAACCTGAGATGATGTGTGGTCCGGGGGGCCGCACTCAGAGCAATGTCTTTTGTTTATTGAATTCTGCCTCAGTACGGCCATGTGGCGATGACTTACGGTGCACTGAGTTAGTAGTACCTTTGGCACTGAGGGTGTACGTACCCTGCGATGATGCGTGGTCCGGGGTCCGCAGTCAGACCAATGTCTTTTGTCTATTGAATTCTGCCTCAATAAGGCTATATGGGGATGACTTATGGTGCACTGAGTTAGTAGTACCTTAGGCACTGAGCTTGTACGTACCCTGCGATGATGCGTGGTCTGGGGGGCCGCACAAGGAACAATGTCTTTTGTCTATTGAGTTCTGCCTCAGTAAGGCCACGTGGCGATTACTTTTGGTGCGCTGAGTTAGTAGTACCTTTGGCACTGAGCGCGTACATACCCTGTAATGATGCGTTGTCCGCGGGGGCCGCACTGGGAGCAATGTCTTTTGTCTATTGAATTCTGCCTCAATAAGGCCACGTGGTGATGACTTATGGTGCACTGAGTTAGTAGTACCTTTGGCGCTCAGCGTGTACGTACCCTGCGATGATGCGTTGTCTGGGAGGGCCGCACTCGGACCAATGTCTTTTGTCTATTGAATTCTGCCTCAGTAAGGCCACGTGGTGATGACTTACGGTGCACTGAGTTAGTAGTACCTTTGGTGCTCAGCGTGTACGTAACCTGCGATGATGTGTGATTTAGGGGGGCCGCACTCAGAGCAATGTCTTTTGTCTATTGAATTCTGCCTCAGTAAGGCCACGTGGCGATGACTTACGGTGCACTGAGTTATTAGTACATTTGGCACTGAGGGTGGACATACCCTGCGATGATGCGTGGTCCTGGGGGGCCACACTCGGGCCAATGACTTTTGTCTATTGAATTCTGCCTCAATAAAGCCACGTGGTGATGACTTATGGTGCTCTGAGTTAGTAGTACCTTTGGCACTGAGCGTGTACATACCCTGCGATGATGCGTGGTCCGGGGGGGCCGCACAATGAGTAATGTCATTTGTCTATTGAATTCTGCCTCAGTAAGGCCAAGTGGCGATGACTTATGGTGGGCAGAGTCAGTAGTACCTTTGGCACTAAGCGTGTACATACCCTGCGATGATGCGTGGTCTGGGGGGGCGCACTCGGAGCAATGTCTTTTGTCTATTGAATTCTGCCTCAAGAAGGCCATGTGGTGATGACTTATGGTGCACTGAGTTAGTAGTACCTTTGGCACTGAGCGTGTACACCCCCTGCGATGATGCGTGGTCTGGGGGGCCCACACTCTGAGCAATGTCTTTTGTCTATTGAATTCTGCCTCAGTAAGGCCACGTGGCGATGACTTATGGTGCACTGAGTTAGTAGTACCTTTGGCACTGAGCTTGTATGTACCCTGCGATGATGCGTGGTCCGGGGGGGCCGCACTCGGACCAATGTCTTTTGTCTATTGAATTCTGCTTTAATAATGCCACATGGTGATGAATTTTGGTGCACTGAGTTAGTGGCACCTGAAGCACTCAGCGTGTGCGCACCTTGCGATGATGCGTGGTCCGAGATGGCCACACTAGGAGCAATGTATCTTGCGTACTGGACTGTGTCATCTGCAATCGCTACTCCATCTGAATTGTGATGTCTGCTGCCGCAGTGTAGATCGAAGGCAGTAGTCTGTACAGACATAAGTCTGCGGTGCTGTGCCGCTGGGTTCGCAGGGGGCCTGTGTCGAGGAGACCCGCGGTCATGGTGGCAGCTACATGGCAGGGTGAGGCCCGCTGCTCTGGCAGACTCGTTGGTCTTCACAGTTCACAAGTAAACCACGCCCAGAGCCCGGCTTATTTATTCATACTCCTACGCTGGAGTGGCGTACATTGGACCAGCCCACTGCACTTCCGCTTCCAGGGGAGGCAACACAGCTACATGTACGAGATCTTCCCCACTGCCTGAGGTAAAATAGTTGTGTCTCTTGTGCACCTCAGTACAAGCACCAGCAGTATATATACAGATAGAGAGGTTTATGATCTGTATAGTGAGGTCTGTCCAGCACAACACCGCTACACTTGGTATTGTGTGCATTATTAATATTGATCGATGAGTTGCGTCTTTCACACATATTTGCTTGCCATATCTGCCAACATTCAAGTATTGTGTGGCTAAGGGACCATGGCGTTTTCGGAAGGTCCGCTGTCCTGTTCTGCGCTTCCACGGTGGTAGTAGGGAGGGGGGTGGTCTGGGGGGGACGTCCTGAGGCTGGTGGCAGTGAGTGTTGTGGCCTTCATGAGTGTTTGAGATGCGTGATCAGTAACTCTATGACATATGTTGCACTTCAGATGTGATTCTGGGCTGTGATCCCTTTCACATTGTAGGTAGTCATCCTGGTTTACACCAGTAAAATGCAGATGTTAGTTACCTATTGCAAACGTGGCTTATTCCCTGTTTTGGATTGCACCCCAGATTTGGCTGCTCATTCAAAATATTGGGAACTGGTGCTTTTGTGTTAATTTTTGCACAGGGACGTCTACTTTGTATATTATTACTGTTAGCTGTTGTTCTCATTTGTGACAATTTTTTTTGTGGAAGCTATTGCTGGAAAACTGGGGATATTTGCTGTTTTCACTAGGTTGACAATGAAGTCATAATATAAATCACTGAAAAAATTATAGGTTTAAAGAAGAAAATAATTAGAAATTAGCATTTAAAAAACCTTTGAAATTCACTGAAAAAACTATAGGTTTCAGGGACGTCATATTTATAAATTAGCATTTAAAAAACCTTTGAAATTCACTGAAAAAAACATAGGTTTCAGGGACGTTAGAGTTACAAATTAGCATTTAAAAAACCTTTGAAATTCACTGAAAAAGCCATAGGTTTCAGGGACGTTATAGTTAGTTGGAGATTTCACTCATACAAAACCATAGAAATTCCATCGTTACATTTAGTTCAGCTAACTATAACTCGTGCTCCCACAATGCACTGCTGATGATATCGCATATTACATCATTCATGACATGGTCAGTGACATCACTGATAACATCACTGATGACATCTCAAATGACATCACTGATGACATCACTGATGACATCATCCAGTGAATGTGTTTTTCTTTCAAATTTAAATATGTATTATATAAATACCAAGCTGTATTGAAGAATGAGTGGATGTATAAGTGTCTGGATGGAGGATTTAGTAGGTGTGTGACTCACTGTTTAAGTGAGTGATTAAATGTGTCTTACTGAATGCATGAGTTGCTGCATACTGAATGTACCAGATGAGGGGCAGGGGAGCAATGGTGTGGAGATAACAGTGGCCGCCTCTCCTCCCAAACAACACGACTTTAAAATAAGTTACAGCTTGTAGGCACCCATTTAATATCATTCATCTGAAACATATTCACATTTTTCCCTCTATGATGACATAAGACACCTTATCTCATAATGTACCTGCTGCAGAGAGGAATTTAGATCTGGCATGCACGTCATAGGGCCAGCTGCAGGTAGGCAGGCTCCTGCCCACCTACACACATACTGTTGTGCAGCACCTCATGCTTTGACGCAGGTACTCGTTCACTGCACTGCACTATGATGGGAATTTAAGTGCTTCACTGCCCTTGTCAGCTTTACATAACACACTTTATAAATTCAACAGTAAATGTTGGCTCAGGCTTTGTTTGGTCAAAACAGGGCATGCACGCATCACTGCTGGGTGACCACACATGGCATGTACAGTATTAACTACTCCAAAAGCACTGCTATGAAATAGCCCACAGAAAAGATATAGCACTTGAAGCCCCATTACAACATATAAAAAGTTATTAATGTCATTGAATCCTCCATGAAATTAATTACAACCTATCTTGTTACAATGACTTGGGGCTAGCAAACAAGATAAGGTGTCACAGACACGCATTCTGGTTTGTGGCACTGCCATTGAAAAAGAGAACAGCCCTCCTTGAGCCCCTCCAGCACACTACAAGATGTATCTTCACAATGGGGGTTTCCACAGCCTACCAATAAATGGCTGCTGCAGCCTGTGAGCCCAGACACTCATCAAAACCCACCAGGCGTTTTCATGCAAATCAGGATGCCACAACCACAAAGCAGAAAACTATCCTTTTAGGGCCCGTTTTCATGATGCAGGCATTACTCTACCCCGTAGTCTCTCCCAAGCGCTTTACAAAAATTAAAGAGAAATTATATAAATTGAATATTCACCCCCGACCTCCACTCCCTCACACACAGAACTCACCTTCAGGAAAAAACCAAGGGGCATATTTACAAGAACTGCCGCCAACTAGCGTTAGTGTTAGTTAGCAACAGTTTTCTTAATTTGGTCTATCACCAAAAGCTATTTCCCTGTTACCGATGTGTTTATAATACGTTTCTACGTGGCCATAGTAACAGCTAGCTGCGGCAAAAACTGCTGCTAACATTAGCGTCAAGGCGAGAAAAATTTTGAGACTAGTGAGAGAAAAGTGATGAAAGGCCCATCAGCGGCAAAAAAACTCACATTAGTCATGTTCACCTCCAATGAAAAGTAGGAAATGAAACCAATGGAATGCAGAACGGAGCAGCCAGGGCCAAGTGCACCATAGATCAACAACCCCCCAACAGACAGGATGTCCAGCCAGAGTCCCAGGGGAAGAGGAAATGCAGAGTCCGGACAACAGTTATGAAACGAGGCGCATCGCTGGGAAAAACCAGAGATGCATCACTTTTCATAGCGCCTTCCTTGCAATACCATGGCAGCCAAAACCTTGAAAGTGGGTACAGTCCCCAAGGCCCAGGAGCCTTGCTGAGCCTGTGTCTGTGACCTGGAGTGGGAAGCAGAGGTGCAGTAGAGTTGCTGGGCCGTGGCGGTAGACATTGAGGCGTCAGCGATTGCCCTTACCTGGTGGTGAAGTCTGGCAGGTCACTTGGAGACACATTGCTGACCTGTGTGAGAAGAGCACCTGGCACCCTTTGGAGCTGTGAAGAGTAGAGGAGCTCCTGAGCACCAACGTAGGGAAGTCTGCATCTCATACCAGGCACCACCACTACACTGGGGTGCAAGGAGGAGATTACCAATGGTGGGCCGTGCCTCTCTGCATCACAGGCCAGAGGATGCTGCGCTGGTGGGACACTGTAGGGGTTGAGACCCCTGAGCTGCACCAAACTTGTGTGGTGGGAGCACTGCAACTTCATGCCTAAGGGGGCCCTGTTGCATCACCTGCATAGGGAGGTTCCCCAGTGGACTTGGTGGTGACTGCTGTACCAAGGCTTGTGAAAAACCGCCTGGTAGAGGCTCACAGATTTAGAGATAGTGCAGTGCATTGAGCCCCGGTGTCAATGTGCAGGTGAGGAGAAGATGGGACGTGTAGCAGAGGAGGACCGAGGGCGAGTCGAGCCCAGGCTTAGCTCCTATGGCTGACGCATACCGTGCCAGGAGCAATACCTGTACTGCAGCTGATCTAAATCACCAAGGGCACCGCACAAGACTGGTGGGGGACTCCACTAACTGGCTCAAGTCGTTGAGATTGGCCATTATTGGCAGTGGGTGCCAGGGGCACTGTGGCTGGTTCTGGCCCAGGCTCTTGGGTTTGCAGCTTGATCCGCTGAGACTCTCACGGAAACTAGGGCACACAGAATCTGGTCACCACTGTTAGATCGGAAGAGGCAACCGGCTGGTGCTGCCTTTCCTTCCCCTTGTCAGTTTGCTTTTGGGTGGATGGATGACTAACCCTCAGTGGACTTCCACTTCCCACACCGCTGCACAATCTGGTTGCTGGTGCTGATGTCCCCAGCTGCTGCTGCTGGTTCCTCTGACCTGGTGGTCAGAAGTTCATTTCCCTTCTCCATCCACAGGCTCCTGCCTGCAACTCATCCCTGGTGGTCCAGTGATAGAGCGTCACTGCTCTGCAGCATGACTGTCCTTCTACCCTGCAACTCTCTTGTCTCTTTCATCACTTCTCTTGCTTCTTTCAGGACCTCTGTTGCTTCTTTCTGCACCCCTCTTGCCTCTTTCTGCACCCCTCTTCTGTCTTTCTGTACCTCTCTTGCCTCTTTCTGCACCCCTGTTCCCTCTTTCTGCACCTCTGTTGCCTCTGTGTGTACCTCTCCTGCTATTTTTGTACTTCTCTTGCTTCTTTTCCATACCTGTCTTGCTTCTTTCTGCTATCCTCTTGCCTCTTTCTGTTCCCCTGTTCCCTCTTTCTGCATGTCTCTTCGCTCTTTCTGTACATCTCTTCCTTCTTTCTGCACCCCTCTTGCCTCTCTCTGAACCTCACTTGCCTTTCTGTACCTGTCTTGCCTCTTTCTGTTCTTCTCTTGCCTCTTTCTGCACCTGTGTTGCTTCTTTCTGCACCCCTGTTACCTCTGTGTGTACCTCTCCTGCTATTTTTGCACCTCTCTTGCCTCTTTCTGTACTTTTCTTGCCTCTTTCTGAACCTCTGTTGCTTCTTTCTGTACACCTCTTGCCTATTTCTGCACCCCTCTTGCCTCTCTCTGCACCCTTCTTCCATCTTTCTGTACCTCTCTTGCATCTTTCTGCACCCCTGTTCCCTCTTTCAGCACCTCTCCTTCCTGGTTCTGCACATCTGTTGGTTCTTTCTGCACTCCTCTTGCCTCTTACTCCACCTGTGTTGCTTCTTTCTGCACTCCTGTCCCTTCTTTCTGCACCTCTCCTGCCTATTTCTACACCTCTCTGGCCTCTTTCTGTACTTCTCTTGCCTCTTTCTGCACCTCTGTTGCTTTTTTCTGAACCCCTCTTGCTTCTTTCTGTACCCATGTTCCCTCTTTCTGCATGTCTCTTCCCTCTTTCTGTACTTCTCTTCCCTCTTTCTGCATCCCACTTGCCTCTTTCTGTACCTCACTTGCCTCTTTCTGCCCCTCTCCTTCCTCTTTCTGTAACTCTATTGCCTCTTTCTGCACCTCACTTGCCTCTTTCTGCACCTCTCTTGCCTCTTTCTGCACCTGTCTTTCCTATTTCTGCATCTCACTTGCCTTTTTCTGCACTTCTCTTCCTTTTTTCTGCACCTTTCTTGTTTATTTCTGCAACTCTTTTGTCTCTTTCATCACTTCTCTTGCTTCTTTCTGCACCCCTGCTCCCTCTTTCTGCACCCGTCTTGCCTCTTTCTGCACCTCACTTGCCTCTTTCAGCACTACTCTTGCCTCTTTCTGCACCTGTCTTGCCTGTTTCTGTAAATTTGATACTTGTATAGCGCACTACTCACCCGCAAGGGTCTCAGGGCGCTTGTACGAATATCGCTGTGGAACCCATCCTGGCTTTCCCTTTGAGGCGTCCACTCCTTGGCACCCCCAAGGTGGAGGCCAGGCATCCTTAGCGTTGTGGGGGCCGTTGTGGAGATTAAGCAAGCTATTGCCCAGAGTTGCAGAGTGGGACTCCATGATTGGAATAGGCACCGAGGCGAGAATTATCAGGTCCGTGGAATTTTTGAGCCCAAGACCCGCCGAGGCGGGGAATTGAACTCTGGTCCCGTGCTAGACCTCTGCATCAGGGTATGCCACTCTAATCATTGAGCCACACTTGCCTCTTTCCACACCTCTCTTCCTTTTTTCTGCACCTTTCTTGTTTCTTTCTGCAACTCTCTTGTCTATTCCATCACTTCTCTTACTTCTTTCTGCACCCCTGTTGCTTTTTTCAGTAGTTTTCATGCCTGTTTCTGTACTTCGTTTGCCTATTTTGGCAACTCACTTGTCTCTTTCATCACTTCTCTTGCTCCTTTCAGTACCTGTTGCTTCTTTCTGCACCCCTTGCCTCTTTCAGCACCCCTTTTCAGTATTTCTGTACCTCTCTTGCCTCCTCCTGCACCCCTGTTCCCTCTTTCTGCAATTCTCTTGCCTCTTTCTGCACCTGCCTTGCTTCTTTCTGCACTTCTCTTGCCTCTTTCTACACCTGTATTGTTTCATTCTGCATCCCTGTTCCCTCTTTCTGTACCTCTCCTGCCTATTTCTGCACTTCTCTTGCCTCTTTCTGTACTTCTCTTGCCTCTTTCTGCACCTTTTTTGCTTCTTTTTGCACCCCTCTTCCTGTACCCCTGCTCCCTCTTTCTGCATGTCTCTCCCCTCTTTCTGTACTTCTCTTCCCTCTTTCTACACCCCTCTTGCCTCTTTCTGTGCCTCTCTTGCTTCTTTCTGCACCTCTCTTGCCTCTTTCTGCACCTTTCTTGTTTCTTTCTGTAACTCTCTTGTCTGTTTCATCACTTCTCTTGCTTCTTTCAGCAGTTCTCTTGCCTCTTCCTGCACTTCTTTTGCCTATTTCTGCAACACACTTGTCTCTTTCATCACTTCTCTTGCCTCCTTCAGGACCTCTGTCGCTTTTTTCTACACCCATCTTTCCTCTTTCTGCACCCCTATTCCATCTTTCTGTACCTCTCTTGCCTCTTTCTGCACCAGTTCTCTCTTTCTGCACATCTCCTGCCTGTTGCTGCACCTCTCTTGCCTCTTTCTGCACCTGCTTTGCTTCTTCCTGCACTCCTCCTGCCTCTTTCTGTACCCCAGTTCCCTCTTTCAGCACCCCTCTTGCCTCTTTCTGTGCCTCCCTTGCCTCTTTCTGTACCTGTCTCTCTTGTCTGTTTCACCACTTCACTTGCTTCTTTCTGCACCTCTGTTACTTTTTCTGCACCTGTGTTGCTTTTTTCTGCACCCCTGTTCCCTGTTTCTGCACCTCTCCTGTCTATTTCTTCACCTCTCTTGCCCCTTTCTGTACTTTTCTTGCCTCTTTCTGCACCTCTGTTGCTTCTTTCTGCACTCTCTTGCTTCTTTCTGCACCCATTGTGAGAAGTTGGCCTGGTATATGCTATTCACTAGTTAAAGCGGACACCTTGCACCAGTACAATTCAGCTCTTATGGTAGATAGGTTTAAGACAACCTTTTAAAGAAAGCTATCCTAGTGGTAGCTGTGGAGAGCAGCCTTCAGGCTAAGTCTTTAGAGGAATGTAAAGCAGCTTGTTTTACCTTATAATCTCTTGAATTACTAAATGAAAGGACACCACACAGGTATATATATCAAATATATATGTATTTATTACTAGACACACTCTACTTATCTCTTTATGAGATTAGAAGTCAGGAACATATGCACAAATCACCGTTTCACAATAAATTAAGCACAAATATGGCTGGGGCCCTAGGGATGTACCAGACCATATACTAAAAAAGAGACTTAGGAACAACGACTTGAGAGGGGACAAGGCCTAGGGCCTGCAGAAGCGCTGGGACCTCACTAATCCACCCAGGGCAGGTAAGTAAAGGACCCCCGGAAGACGCATGCAGTGTGAGAACACAGCCACAGATCCCTATTGACTTCAATGGAGCAAGTCGCGGTTGGAAATTTAAAGTTTTAGGATACTTTGGGAGAGTCTACAAGCAAGTCACTTACAGGGTAAGTAGTACTAGAGCCAACACACATGAGAGCACCGTAGTGCTGGAGTAACCTCACCAAGGGAAGCCGGGTGCATAGGTGTCTTTTGGTGTCGGTTTATGGCGTCGTTTTCAAAGGGAGCCAAAGAAGACTTGCTGCTTGTGAAGACAGGAGAAGTGTCCGGTGGAATCCAAGGCTGGATTCAGAAGAAGGAAGACCTGAAAGCAGAGGGGACAGTGTTCAAAGTCACTTGGCAGTGACCCGGGGCAAGGAAGCTGGATGCCCACAGTCGTCAGGTGATTTCAGGTGATCACAGGTGTCTTGAGTGTTCAGCCACGAGGTCCAGGAGGTGTCGACAACAACCAAATGCTGGATTCGGACTGTGTCCCACAAAGTCTGCCGCTTACTGCTGTGTCGGTGACCAGATTGGAGCCAACAAGTCTTGGTAACAGCAAGTTTCGTTGAATTTGTAAAAAGTCAGCAGTGCAGACCAGCAAGGTCTGAGGGACTCACCCAGCAAGGTTAAGTCAGGGCAGGCCTGGAGCAACCAGGGGAGATCTTTGGATTTGTAGAAAAGTCTTCAGGGGACCCACAAGCCAACCGGCAACGGATCGCGAAGACACCTCAGGAGGATTCACTCAACAGGGGCCCACGGTCACTTGGGATGGGGTAGGCCTCTGATCTTCGGTGGAAATCCTGCTGGAGGCTTGGACAATACGTGGCCCAAAGCACAAGTTCGTAGAACATCGAGAAGGGGTTGCACTTGAAAATAGTGCACGGTACCCAGGGATTGCGGTTCCTCATCACTCGTGGGGTCCACTTGCCTCAGCCTCACTGGGGACTCACAATGGCCTTGGAGACGTCAGGAAATCCTCTTCCTAGGATGCAGGGACTTTGAACTCCGGCGGGAGGGGGAAAGTTTGCTATCATTAATGCAAAGTTTTAGTGCCTGTCAAGCAGGGGAGTCAGTCCTTGACTCCAAGGGAGATTCTTCAGTCTTCCAGAGGTAGTGGAATGTTGAAGGTCCAGGATTCTTCTTCAGAGCGTCGTCCAGGGATATCTAGTTTGCAATGGCAAGGGTTCCCTAACTTATACTAGAAGGAAGGGAGGGACTAGCTCTATGACCCCACCTATGTGAGGGTCAGGGGACTGGGTAGCTACACCCATTTCCCTTTGTCCAGTTTCACACCAGAGCAGGGGCAGGTAGCCCCTGAGCCGGTTTGAACTGTTGTATGCACAGAGGAGCCTACTGCTCCCCAGTGCAGGACTTCAAAGCACTCTAGCAGTGCCCCCACCCAGCCCCAATACACTAAATCCTGTCTGGGAGGTGACAACACCTCCCTGTGACAGGATGGCTATTGTTGGGCCTCCTCCACTGAGAGTTACGGTCATCAGCAGGAGGGCAGCCCAGTGTCTGTGACTGGTGGCATCCATTTTGTGATGCCAGGGCTCTTCAGGATTCTGCCGTGTTTCCACAGTGGGTACATGTCTATCCCTCTAGAATGGTGCGATCATACTCCCACACCAGTTACTGGTGTGGGGGTATGATTCCAAAGCGTTTGACACCAAACATGACATGTTTTGATGCAGCCATCCCAGAGTTAGCATTTACCGCGAGGTTATAATGCACTTAAGAGTATATGGTTTGACTGCATCCACAAACAGCAACAGAGAATAGACTCTGAGAGCTGCAGAGGGGTCCTGCTCAGGCAGAGGCACCCCCTCACATGGAAACCAAGCACCCTGCCCTCATAATGCATGGTTCAACCCCTGGTAGGCCTGTGAAGTACCTATGCCCTTGGTACCTAAGGTACCATATACTAGGGACTCATAAGGAACCACAGTATCTAATCACTAGTGCACCTAATATGCCCTCCATGTCATTTAGGGGAGTAAGCAGATAGGCTGGGGTCCTGAATAGCAGGATCCCAGCCAGACTAGTCAAAAACCATCAACACACCAGGAAAAAAGTTGGGGCAACCATGTAGTCAGATTCCACCTTCCTACAACAATGTTCCCTCTTTCTGCACGTCTCTTCCCTCTTTTTGCACTTCTCTTACCTCTTTCTGCATCCCTCTTGCCTCTTTCTGCACCTCACTTGCCTCTTTCTGCCTCTCTCCTTCCTCTTTCTGTAACTCTTTTGACTCTTTCTGCACCTCATCTGCCTCTTTCTGCACCTCTCTTGCTTCTTTCTGCACCTGTCTTGCCTCTTTCTGCATCTCACTTGCCTCTTTCTGCACTTCTATTCCTTTTTTCTGCACCTTTCTAGTTTCTTTCTGCAATTCACTTGTCTATTTCATCACTTCCCTTGCTTCTTTCTGCACCTCAGTTGCTTTTTCAGAACTTCTCTTGCCTCTTTCTGCACTTCTTTTGCCTCTTTCCGCAACTCTATTGTCTCTTTCATCACTTCTCTTGCTTCTTTCTGTACTCCTTTTGCCTCTTTCTGCACCAGAGTCACTTCTTTCTGCACCCCTGTTCCCTCTTTCTGCACCTCACTTGCCTCTTTCTGCACATCACTTGCCTCTTTTAGCACTACTCTTGCCTCTTTGTGCCCCCTTCTTGTATCCCTGTTCCCTCTTTCTGCACATCTCTTTCCTTTTTCTGCACTTTTCTTCCCTCTTTCTGTGTCCTTCTTGTCCTTTCTGTGCCTCACTTGCCTATTTCTACACCTCTCTTGCCTCTTTCTGCACCTGTCTTGCCTCTTTCTGCATCTTACTTGCCTCTTTCTGCACTTCTCTTGCTTTTTTTCTGCACTTTTTTGTTTCTTTCAGCACTGCTCGTTCCTCTTTCTGCATTTCTTTTGTCTATTTCTGCAACTCTCTTGTCTCTTTCATCACTTTTCTTGTTTCTTTCTGCACCCCTTTTGCCTCTTTCTGCACCCTTCTTCCTTCTTTTATGCACCTCTCTTGCCTCTTTCTGTACCCCTGTTCCATCTTTCTGCACCTCCCTTTCCTGTTTCTGTACCTCTCTTGCCTCTTTCTGCACCTCTCTTGCATCTTTCTGCAACTCTGTTGGATCTTTCTGCACTTCTCTTGCCTCTTTCTGTAACCCTCTTGCTTCTTTCTGTACCTCTGGTGGTGTTTTTTGCACTTCTCTTGTTTCTTTCTACACATTGCCTGTTTTTTTCTGCACCCCTTTTGCCTCTTTCGGAACCCCTGTTCCCTCTTTCTGCAACTCTCTTGCATGTTTCTGCACCCCTGTTCCCTCTTTCTGCACCTCTCTTGCCTTTTCTGCACCCCTGTTCCCTCTTTCTGTACCTCTCGTGCCTCTTTCTGCACCCCTGTTTCCTCTTTCTGCACCTCTCTTGCCTCTTTCTGCACCCCTGTTCCCTCTTTCTGCACCTCCCTTGTCTCTTTCTGCACTTCTCTTAGCTCTTTTTACACCTCTGTTGCTTCTTTCTGTACCCCTCTTGCTTCTTACTGTACCCCCTCCCCTCTTTCTACATGTCTCTTCTCGCTTTCTACTCTTCTATCCCCAATTTCTGCACCTCCCTTGCCTCTTTCTGCACTTCTCTTGGCACTTTCTGCACCGCTGTTGCTTCTCTCTGTACCCCTCTTGCTGCTTACTGTATCCCCTCCCTTCTTTCTACATGTCTCTTCTCTCTTTCTACTCTTCTCTCCCCTATTTCTGCACTTCTCTTCCCTCTTTCTGCACCCCTCTTACCTCTGTCTGCACCTCACTTGCCACTTTCTGCACCTCTCAGGCCTCTTTCTGCACCTGACTTGCCTCTTTCTGCACTTCTCTTCCTTTTTTCTGCACCTTTCTTGTTTCTTGCAACCCTCTTGTCTGTTTCATCTCTTCTCTTGCTTCTTTCTGCACCTCTGTAGCTTCTTTCAGCACGTCTCTTGCCTCTTTCTGCACTTATTTTACCGGTGTCTGTAACTCTCTTGACTCTTTCCTCACTTCTCTTCCTTCTTCCTGCACCTCTGTTGTTTCTTTCTGCACCACTCTTACCTCTTTCTACACCCCTCTTTGCTCTTTCTGCACCTCTCTTGCCTCTTTCTACACCCCTCTTCCCTTTTTCTGCACCTCTGTTGCTTCTTTCTGCACTTCTATTGTTTTTATAAGGTAAACAGTGGTTCCGTTGGGTGAAAGAATTACTTTACACATTAGGCATAGTTAAGCGTTATTCAGATAATATGAGATATTCTACTGTAAGCAACACACAAAACAGTTCATATGCAAATAAAATTCTTTATATATAAATTACGTCATTCATATATATATGCATCAATATTTTATGGAAGGCCGTCAAGCAATAGCATAATAATAAAGGTGACACAGTGAAAAGTAAGTGCTCAGTGACAATGTGTGTGATATGTACAATAATTTAAAATCTAGAAAATTTGAAAAAGGCCAGCGGATTAAATAGTTATAGTAAAGCTGCGTGATGGAAGAGTTCCTTTTGGCGCAGGTTCTATGTACTGGTCCACATAATAGTCGACGTTTCAACCCTTGTGCTGCGCTAATGTAAGGTCAGTACGGGTCTTCATCAGGACCAAAGGCAAACAGTGACGGCCTGTGGGTAGGGAGAAGACATAATCAGATGTGTTGCTTCAAAACAAAAAGGACCTATGGGCTATAGGTGGCGGGCAACTCACCTTGTTGCGATTGAAATTCAAAAAAGGGCCCTTTGTGGAGATGCCGATCCAGTAAGATCAGGAAGACTTCAAACGGATGATTACGTTGTGGGGGCCTACAAGTAATTCAAGTGGCAGATTAATATCTAGCTGCGGTGCTTTTGGATGAAAATATAGTGAAGAAGCGGCAAAAGTGCTCACCTCAGAGGTATATCCAATGAACCACAAGTCAGGTATCAGTCGGTGCTTGTCAAAGATATCTATAAGTAATGCAGTACATTAGAATAGATGCGAAAAGTAATCGCTGCTTTAGAACTGAAAAGAAACTAGGACGGGCTCACCTCTTTCAATCTGGGATGCCGTCTCTATTCACGGCGCTGCTAATTTGGTCACTCGGGCGGCAGGCAATGTTTTCTCTGCTCGTCTGGAGCGACAAAAACTGTGGGGAATCGTGCGTGATTTAGAAGATTGGCGCGCAAGGTTCATTTAATGATTCGATAAATCAAGGATCAAGGACGCTGATTAAGTGTCAAGCGATTACCTCACTAAGACGGCAGGCAAAGAGTCCGGGCTCGTCTGTGGTATGCGGCAGCAGAACTTTGAATGAGTCAGCACGGGTAGATAAAAACAGCGTGCGCGTGTACGTTGCACGTTGCTGGTAACCTAGCAACAGGTAATCATGACGCCAGATTGCTCGGGGTTCCGTCACGTGTTGCCATGGTAACGGTGTAACATCAGGGTGAGTGACGCGGTGCGAATCATGCACTGCTGTCAAGGTCAGTGTTAGGTAAATTAACACAGATATTTAATACTGTGTTAAGAATGGGTGCAAAAACGCACTAACAACGTGTGAAAAATGCGCGTTGCAGATCTTTTTATAAGGAACAATCCTTTTACAGTATAATTGCTGTATGCGAGTGAGGAATTACAGATATCCAAGAACAAAGCTTCATTCGATGTACCACATGTTATACATACATATTATACAGATCAGCATAGTCAAGACAAAATGCATGTTAGGTATTATTGGCTGAGTTGAAATAAACATTGTACTTGAAATGGCATGCTCTATTTTTCAAGCCGTTTAAAATACTCAAATTGTGCCGTTATATACTAAAACACAATAGGGCCAAACATTTGAGCATTAAGAACAGTTTAAATTTCTCAAAATGTGCTGTTGCATAATAAGGCCAAAAATTTGAGCATTTACCAAGCACACATGTTGGAAACGTATGTGCGGGAGGTTGTAGGAAACTCGCAAGGCAACATGGTGCACGTGTAAGGACTTAAGGGGCATCAGAGGCAGATTAGAGTAAACCCATTTGTTTCGAGATCTCCTCCATCTCGTTCAGCCCGTGGTGGACTGAATTAAGCAGATGGATCCATCTACATTCCTTATAATTCAAGTTCTTTGCAGTTGACCCTCCTAGTGAGGTTGTTGGGAGAGTGTTGGTGCGATGTGTAATGTTCAACCATGGGAGCCCCATGCACATTACATCTTATTTAAGGGTGGGCGTAGTTCGCGAAGTAGCACTTCGCGAAGCTACGCAAAGTGAAGTTCGCACTACGCGAGCTACGCGTAGCACTTCGCGAACTGCGAAGTAACATGTTCGCACTGTGCAAGATGTTGTTTTCAATGATTGCACAGTGCGGACAAGCAACCGGCACTGTGCAATCATTGAAAATGGCATCTTGCACAGTGCGAGCTGTAGTTTTCTGCTGCTCGAGTAGATTTTTACTCGAGCTGCAGCTTTCTCAACGCGAACTGGTAGTTTCTCATCGCGAGCGGTCGCGAGCATACGCGACCCCTCGCAATGAGAAACCTGACCTTCTCGCGTTGGGAATCTCGCCGGGAGGTTTATTTTCCATGCTCGCGATCGCGAACAAGGAAAAAGTCTCGCCAGGATGTCATTTTGCTTGCTCGCGGTCGCCAACTTGACGTTGAGGACCGCGAGCAAGCAAAAAATGACCGCAGCACTACGCAACACTACGCTACGCGTGTTCGCACTGTGCTACGTGCAGTTCGCTTAGCGCGAAGTAGCGCGAACTTCGCAAACTACGCGAGCGTAGCGTAGTGCTTCGCCCAGGCCTAATCTTATTCTACTTATGTGTTGTAGAATTCTGACCTTTGCTTTTTGAGTCGTTTGTCCAAATGAGGAAATATGAATTTTTATGATCAATTGTGTCCCCTATCTTAGACCCCAACGGCTCCATGTACATGCTACAAGTACATGTATGTTCCCTCCACTTCCAGCTATGAAGACGCAAATACATTTGTGTCCAACGTTAACATGTCCTCTTTCAGATCCACCATGAATGGGTCGAATATTCCGTTCCTAAGTATGCCTTGCCACCGTCTTTATATGGTGCACCTTTCACGTTTTTCAGCTATGGCAAGTTAGGCCCTGAATTCTGCCATCGAGCCTTTTCCTGCCTTCTGCCTCTGAATGCTCCAGCCTGGACCTGTATCTGTATCCATGACCTTTGTCTTACTCCCTGCGCGGCTAACGGTGCCCGGCTCGGCCTGTTGCCTGCCAAGACTGTATTTAGCCTTCAAGTTATCTGCTCTGCTCCTCGAAAAATACATTCCTGTCTAGTAGTTTAGGTAAACATCCTTCCAGCTGCAGAGCAAAGGGCCCGGCCTCACTGTCTCCGTGCAAGTAATTCATAGCTCCTGTTACCATGGCAGGCCCATGCCCCCTCGCATCTCATGTAGACACGTAGACGCTTATACACGCACTAGCAGTCAGTATAGGATAGCCTCTGCCTGAGAGACCTTTCCTTCCAGATAATACAGTTCCTTAAACACAAGATATTAGATACGATTTGGGATTAGGTTGTTCTGACATCCCAGACTTCTGTCTCCTCATGTAGGGCTAAATGTCAAATCCCCTTCACCCTCCAGTTATACGTCATTCACACGTCATGCTACTGTGCGCGCATCTCTGCCATGTATTTCTGCTGACATTGCAGGATTCTCTTATGGATCCACCCACCTGTGACATCCTCATAATGACGTTTCTAGTACACGCCCTTATGCACGCCTATTGTAACGCCTTTTTCATTACGTATGTGTATTCTTATCTCTCCTCTCAGCTGTTACGCCTTCTGTATCTGCCTTTACTGTAATGCATTGACTATATATATGATAACCTGTCAATAAAGCATGCTCAATCCCTTCCCGAACCTTCGTGGTGACGGAATCCGATTGCCTGGTTCGAACCAATTCCTTTATAAGGAATAAATCCCCTTTTAAAACCTCTAATATCACGGATTCTGCCTCTTATTTATTCTGAGTTATCCTTATTGAACTTTACCGCATAAATTAAGTACAGGTAATTAAAATTTACCACATAATTGGCGCCCGAATAGGGACTCCTCCCCCACCCCACGCGCCGGAGGTGCGTTGCAGACCCGGTCTCCTGCCACAGCCGGACGGACAACTACGCGTACCCGCAGGATTTCCTGTACCTCCCTCAGGCCAACGGAGGTGACTGAGGCTGCGATCAACACCCAGACGAGGCGGTGAGGAGTGCGGAGGATCCCGACCAGAGCCTAGCTGAGAGAGCAAGATCCGAGGTATACAGAGGCCCACCAGGTTCCGAAGTTCCGAAGTACCTACGTCACAAGTCGAGTCGAGTCCAGTCCGGTCCAGTCCAGTTCCGAGTTTCCGAGGCCTTCTGTTCCGTTCCGTGCTTCCCGGTGAGTACTGTTGCTGGGGACGCATCTAGACGTGCGCATTAGTTTGTGCCGGTCAAGACGAGTTTGGGTACACAGACCCGGTCTGCACTGTTTTAGCGGTGTATCTGTACTGTTTAGCAGTACATCCGGTATTATGCAGTTAGCTAGTTTTATTCTAATTATCGTTGTTCGTTTTAAAATGTTTTAATATGTTTTAAATGTCGTGGTATGAGTGATTGTTCGATCTTCATTACTGTGTTTATTGTATTAATTGTGTTCAAGTCTGAGTAAGAATCAAGTAGCAAGGTTTAAGATGCCGTTGTTCTCAAAATTAAGACAGATAAAAATTAGAAAAGGGATACTCGAGGAAGCCATTCCCATTCCACCTAGGGACACTCCAGGGTACTTTATGTACCATAAACATGGCCTAGATGCCGTATTATATCTCGCTTTGTGGGTGGACTACACCAAGGATTTAGCAGAGAATCAGAGATGGCCCGCTGCTGGGACATGGGATGCAGATTGCATCATGCGAGTAGAAGAAGCATTATGGAAAAAGAAAGCCAGACAGTCACAGAAAGATGCCATTGAATTATGGCGTAAAGAATCGCATAGACGCACAGAGAAAGTGCTCAGAAAGGAAGAGAAAAGTAGGGAGGATTCAGACAAAGCCCGAGAAAACGTATTAGTTGAGGAAGGTATCCGAGTAAAAGCAGAACAAGTAGACAGACAACGAAACACTCTTATGAATGGTATGTATCCTCTTCTGGCCGAGGGTTTACCTAAGGCCACCCTGGAAGTACCAAAAGATCTGCCATCTCCATTACTTCCGACTAAATTGCACCACAAGACCGCAAAGGACATTTTCCTTTCTTCCTATTTAGACGATGCAGCCCCCGAATATGCTAATGTTCCGCCGCCACGCACACCACCTGCTAACGGCACTCGACCCCGAGATAATCTGCCCCCACTTCTGCAGCAACATACTCCCCCTTCCGTTCCAAACCTTCCGCCTGTTCCTCCTCTCCTTCCTGCACCTATTCTCCCTACCTTACACCCAACAAATCCTTTTGGACCTGGCACCTCAGGAGGTGCGACAGGAGGTTTTCATACGCCACCACCAACACATCGATTGACTTATAGGGATTTAGCACACCAACGTACACCTCAAACAGCGAATTACGACATACTTAAAGAGCCTCTAACAGACTGTAGATATGATCCAGTACCCGGTAAAGACGACAGAATGATGCTATCATCAGTACGTCTACGACGAGTTGCGAACTATTTAATGATACTACCAGGAATGGTTGATCATCTAGACAAAATATATCACTTTGTCCAAACAGGGCAAGGTCCTGAAAGTATTGGCGAGGCCATGGCATACCAGAAAGTGGACACGCAAAAACTGTTGTTACGCTTCTTCATAAACTGCCTGATAAGAAACAGAGATAGGCCTAGTGTAGACCCGGAAGAAATGAAAGCACTTAACAAATGGGGTCAGAATATAGCAGACGGAAAACATGATAAACAGAATAGTATAAAAAATATGTATCGAAGGATCCGAAAAACAGTAGAACAAATACGTGAAAGAGAACAGCCTGAAAGAGAAATAGATGCAGATAATACAGAATCCTCGGAGGAGGAGGAACAACAAGAAACAACAACAGGACAATTACAATTACCAGCTAGAGAAATGATAGCTTATGTAGGTAAGGGAAGATCTTTTAATAATTCAATGCGTCCGATACGTCCAGAAAATAAGAGAATTTTTCAAGCAGCCATGTCAAATCCAAAGACCCCTGAACACTTATTTCAGGCTACTGATAAAATACTTCAAGAACGAATGGGGTACCATGTACTCGATTCTATGGATGAACAAGAATTAGCCAGGTCAGCAGTACAATGGGCTGACAGTTCTGATAAATATAGTGATGATGCGCTAGCACACACGTTTTTGAATCTTTCACCAGACGAACAGCGTTTAGCTGGTATGTACATGATACAACACCTCCTTATATTGTATAAAAGCCAACACTCCGATCCTGGTCCCCTACCTGATATACTGATAGAACTACTCATGAAGAAATGGAGAGGTCTAGGTACCGATCTAATTAAAGTAATTCTAGAACATCGGCACAGATACAGTGCCTTCCTGTGTCCACAGCTTGATCCAGCTCCCTCCATGGAAAGAAAAATGTATTACCTAGACAGACAGAATCCCTTACGCGAAGTGCACCCAGTTAGAAATGATGATAATACTTTTAGACGCGTGTTTGTGTACACGCCCATAACTAAAATAGAACTATTGGAAATGAAAAAATTAGTGCCCAGCCATGACAGAGATCCAGCAGGTTTTCACCGTGAAATAAAAGACATGTTACTCATGGGTGATTATACCTATCCTGACATTATGAAAATATTAAAAGTATTATTACCTGCCGGTATTTACGAGAAACTCAAAGAAAAAGAATGGGAGGTGGGAGAGCAAAAGATTGATTGGACTGCATTAGAAAACGAAGAAAATACCCGAACTCCAGGCCTAGGGCTTGGGGACAAAACTAAAGCGTTACCAGGATTGTTAGTACAAGTATTGCCACGTTTATTAACTACGAAAAAGGAAGACTGGGGTGCAATCTCAGCCTGCAAACAGAAACCCGATGAAGACACTAGTGATTTTTATTCCCGATTTTAAAAATGTTTTGGTGTTAATAGCGGTCTGAAAGCAAGTAGCGATTCATATCCACATCTTTTTGTAACAAAATTAGTCGAGAATTCACTGCCCCAGGTTAAGAACAGAGTATTGAAAGTTGAGAGCTCTTGGCAAGCTAATACCCCTTCACAAATGTTACAAATGTTACAGTACCACCAGAATAGAATCAGAGAAGAACATGAACACGAACAAAGACGTATGAAAGACACGAAAATGAAAATGCTCGTCGCCCAGTCAGTTCCAGCTGACGGTCATAAAAAGGGTGCGACACAGTCCAGTAATTCCTCGGCTCCTGTTAAAGGGACATGCAACTATTGTAAACAGCAAGGTCATTATATAAACGATTGTGCAGTTCTGAAACACAATATCTCTACGGGTAAAACCAAGGAGAGACCGCGTCCACCTAGACAGGATCAGATCCAGCCACAAGTACCTCAGAATGTACAGCCTATGCAAGCTTCACAACAGACCGTAGCAGTACCACATCCACAGCCTAGTGTCGCAACACAAAACACGAAACAACAGATGTACCAGTATGCACAAAATGACTATCCCGATTATCAGCGATACACATGAAGCAGCCTAGAGAGGGAGGTTGGCTTGCCTCTTATTGAGGTTCCTGTAGATCAAGAGGGTCCTTATGTACATAGTCAAGTATTAGGGAAAGACAGAAAGTTTTTAATTGATACAGGGGCAAGCAGAACAACTATAAGTCACGACGAGGTTCCAGGGGCACCCCTCTCAGGCTCACAGAATGTTTCCCTTGGATTTTCAGGAAAGCCTATTGTTAACGAAGTATCGCAACCTCTTCCTCTTGCAGTTGGTCCATTGACACGGACTACAGATTTATTGCTCACAAAATCATGCCCAGAAAACTTGTTAGGTATAAAGACACTGAAAGCTCTAGGAGCTGTAATATGTTGTTCCCCGGAAGGGGTACGACTATTTTTGCGTGACTTTAAAGGTCACTACGTATTTAGAGACATGGATCACCGGTTACAGAATGTCCCTGCACATTTATGGGCACAAGGCCCCACTGATGTAGGTTGTATGCACATTACACCATATCGAGTCACACTCAAAGCAGGAGTGGTATTACCCCGAATTCGACAATACAAGTTACCTCCAGATGCTGTAGTGGCTTTGCTGCAAATCATTGACGAGCTCATTGCACAAGGAGTGGTTGTGGAAACCGACTCCAATGTATGTAATTCTCCTATCATTCCAATTCTTAAACGTACTGATCCAAATGCACCCCCAGTTTATCGATTAATTATTGATCTGCGCGAATTGAATAAATGTATTGTACCACAGTATCCCGTGGTTCCAGATATCTCTTCATTATTGACAGCTATTGATTCAGAAGCAACGTTCTTTACTGTAATTGACCTCAAGAACGCCTTCTTTAGCATCCCAATCGATCCGGAAAGCCAATATTTGTTCGGATTCTGTTTAAATGGATGAAGCTTCAAATTTGCACGCGCGCCTCAAGGATTCACAGAAAGCCCCAGCATCTGACACAAGCCTGTATTCAAGCCAAAAATAAGAGAGTTAACATATACACAGATTCACGTTATGCATTCGGAGTTGTACACGACTTCGGAGTCCTCTGGCGAGAGAGAGGTTATTTAACTTCTCACGGTGCCAACATTCAACACGGTCCCCTCATTCAAGCTCTGTTAGATGCAATACATCTGCCTACTGCGATATCTATCATGAAGTGTAAGGCCCATACTAAAGTTACCGACATCATTTCCCAGGGTAACGACCTGGCAGACCGAACAGCTAAGCAAACAGCGCAGAATCGGACTCATGCAACTGACTTGACAAAGACAATAGTTCCGACATCGACACACTGCATGACAGTTAGGGATCCCGCCCTTGATGTAATTGACATACAGACACATGCTACACCAGAGGAAATCAAGAAATGGACTGAACTAGGAGGGATCCAAACAGATCAGGGATGGATGACGAAGGGAAAATCTACATGGTTTCTCCCCGACTCCATGGTTCAGGTTATCATTAACACAATACATAGTCCAGCGCATCTAGGAGAGAAAGCTATGTTAGACAGTATTCAAAACATTTGGTTCAATAAACACTTACGAGCAGCAGCCAAACAGAGAGTGCGTACTTGCATGATTTGTTGTCAGTTCAACCCAGGTAAAAACATTCCTGTAGAGCAAGGTGGATTTCAACCTCCCGATCACCCTTTTGAAGTCCTCCAGATGGATTATATCCAGATGGAACGTTGTCGAGGATTCAAATATGTCCTCGTAGTTGTATGCGCACTTTCCCGATGGACAGAAGCATATCCAGTCCCGGATTACACTGCTCCGACCACTGCCAAGCAGCTGGTTCGTGAATTCTTCCCACGGTATGGTTTGCCCCGTATCGTGTACTCAGATAACGGTCAGCCGTTCTCATCCGAGCTAATGAAACACACTACACTCCTGTTAGGCTATCAGTGGAAATTCCACTGTGTCCGGCATCCCGAGGCAGCAGGTCTCGTGGAGCGTCATAACCAGACTCTGAAAATTCGACTTTCTAAAATCTGCAGAGAGAAAGGCGTCGACTGGATAGTAGCTTTACCAGTTGCGCTCTTTTACATGAGAATGATAGCACATTCTCGAACAGGGCTATCCCCGTACGAGGTGATCTTCGGTAGGCCATCAAATATGTGGGGGACGCCTATACCTCGTAAAATCACTGATGTTGATTGTAATATGCTGACAGATTACCTTGCTTCCTTGATGTCTGCACTACAATCTTGCCGTTCACAGGTAGCTGCAGCCTTTCCCGACAACACCGAGGTGAAGCCCCATGAAGTGGTTCCCGGTGACTACGTGTTTATAAGAAATTTCGACAGGAGGAGCCCGCTGGAGCCTCGCTGGCAAACGCCGAAATTAGTACTTCTGACCACGAGGACAGCAGTGAAGATTGAGGGTCGCAAGGGTTGGCTACATTCGAGCCATATCAAGAAATTTCCCGGACTGCCTTCTGATTTGAACTCTCAGCCCTGCCCTCCTCCACAGACTGACTCAAAACTCCCCCTGGTCGAGAGAACTGCTTCCCAGGAATATAAACTGAAACTAAGGTCTAGCAAGTCAGACAATTTAATTGTTTAAGTCCTCTCCTAGGTGAATTGGTTAAATTAGTTTCTGACATGTATCCTCTAGACCGAAATCGAGAGAGAGATAGACAGAAACAGCTCAAGAAACGTGCATATTGTAAATCACTTCGTAGTCACTGTATAGTGACATTATTGATTATGTTTTTTCTAAGTCTTCTGATTATTGCTGCAAGTATACTGTTGCACATATACTACCCTATTTTCAAGCGTGCACATTCTGCTTTCAATGTTACTGCCGAACACTCTTTTAGCGAATTACCTCCGCATGAGTTGCCCTACAGACTTGCGCTGCGCAACAACACATTCATTAGTATGTTACATCACTCCCATCAGACCAACAACGCTACAAATTGTTGGATATGTGGCCGACTCCCTCCCTATCAGAAATACAAGGGAGTTCTGCCCCTCTTTCCATATCCGTTCACACACAATGGTTCCTGTGGTGCATGGTTTAGTTTGATTAATTCTTTAGATTCAAATACCGTAGTTTACCAGGACAACTGGGTATGGGAAACCTGAACTTAGTTTTGCTTAAAGCCTGCTACCCTAACAAAGAGGGACTTCCCAAAAGGACAGGAACTGATCTAGAAAATGAAGTATATGGATTAGGTAACTTTACACTTAACCTCATGATTCTGAATGTTGAATCCGAAGCTGCACCAGTCTTGCCTGCTATGTCAGTATTACCAGTCAAAGGTGAATTATGTGCAAGAAAGAATGGTTCACTACACCTGGGTCATAGTAAATGTACTACTGTGATCGAATTCAGTGATCAAGGCAAGTCTACATTTAGAGCTTCCCGTCATTCCTACTTCATTTGTGGTCACACCGCATATATACGTTTACCTCTAGATTGGGATGGTACCTGTTACATTGCATTCCTTCTGCCACCTGTTTTCCTAGCCCCTCCTGATTATCATAGAAATACCCATCTAGTACACAATAGACCCCAGA
Organism: Triturus cristatus; assembly: GCF_964204655.1. Classification (NCBI taxonomy): domain Eukaryota; kingdom Metazoa; phylum Chordata; class Amphibia; order Caudata; family Salamandridae; genus Triturus; species Triturus cristatus. Next base: position 773,271,035 of record NC_140585.1, read on the forward strand.
GAGATCTCCCGATTGTCAACTACACTGAAACGGCATGGGAACAATACACAGACTTCAATAAAGGTCTCTTCCCCTACATAGGTGTTGTCTCTAATAGTAAACTGATACGTAAATTAACCAGAACCCTTGAAGCAGTAGTGAATGAAACTACCTCTGCCCTAGGCAACTTAACAGAGGAACAGTCTGCGATGCGGATTGTTGTTCTCCAAAATCGTCTTGTCCTTGACGTCATCCTGGCCGATAGGGGCGCAGCCTGTAGAGTCATCGGATCGAGTTGCTGTGTTTTCATTCCAGAAAACGCGCCATCAGTATATAAAGCCATAACTCGTCTTCATAAGATTGCAAGTCAGATACACCAGAATCCAGGCACCTGGACTTGGTCCGGTTGGTTCTGGAGTGTGTTGTCAGCCTGGGGATGGAAAGTCCTATCCTTCCTAGGTATTGCCCTTCTCATAGTATTCAGTTGCTGCCTATGTCTACAATGTGGGCCAGCGATTTGCGGCCTGTGTGCCACATCATGTATTCCACATTCAAGTTCTCATTCAAGATCCCGTAAGAAGAAAGAAGAGCAAATGATGTTACATGAACAGATTGATGGATTCATGAGGATCGATATATCATGAAGGGTCCGTAGGGGACAAGGAGGGAATGAGGAAATATGAATTTTTATGATCAATTGTGTCCCCTATCTTAGACCCCAACGGCTCCATGTACGTGCTACAAGTACATGTATGTTCCCTCCACTTCCAGCTATGAAGACGCAAATACATTTGTGTCCAACGTTAACATGTCCTCTTTCAGATCCACCATGAATGGGTCGAATATTCCGTTCCTAAGTATGCCTTGCCACCGTCTTTATATGGTGCACCTTTCACGTTTTTCAGCTATGGCAAGTTAGGCCCTGAATTCTGCCATCGAGCCTTTTCCTGCCTTCTGCCTCTGAATGCTCCAGCCTGGACCTGTGTCTGTATCCATGACCTTTGTCTTACTCCCTGCGCGGCTAACGGTGCCCGGCTCGGCCTGTTGCCTGCCAAGACTGTATTTAGCCTTCAAGTTATCTGCTCCGCTCCTCGAAAAATACATTCCTGTCTAGTAGTTTAGGTAAACATCCTTCCAGCTGCAGAGCAAAGGGCCCGGCCTCACTGTCTCCGTGCAAGTAATTCATAGCTCCTGTTACCATGGTAGGCCCATGCCGCCTCGCATCTCATGTAGACACGTAGACGCTTATACACGCACTAGCAGTCAGTATAGGATAGCCTCTGCCTGAGAGATCTTTCCTTCCAGATAATACAGTTCCTTAAACACAAGATATTAGATACGATTTGGGATTAGGTTGTTCTGACATCCCAGACTTCTGTCTCCTCATGTAGGGCTAAATGTCAAATCCCCTTCACCCTCCAGTTATACGTCATTCACACGTCATGCTACTGTGCGCGCATCTCTGCCATGTATTTCTGCTGACATTGCAGGATTCTCTTATGGATCCACCCACCTGTGACATCCTCATAATGACGTTTCTAGTACACGCCCTTATGCACGCCTATTGTAACGCCTTTTTCATTACGTATGTGTATTCTTATCTCTCCTCTCAGCTGTTACGCCTTCTGTATCTGCCTCTACTGTAATGCATTGACTATATATATGATAACCTGTCAATAAAGTATGCTCAATCCCTTCCCGAACCTTCGTGGTGACGGAATCCGATTGCCTGGTTCGAACCAATTCCTTTGTAAGGAATAAATCCCCTTTTAAAACCTCTAATATCACGGATTCTGCCTCTTATTTATTCTGAGTTATCCTTATTGAACTTTACCGCATAAATTAAGTACAGGTAATTCAAATTTACCACACAACATATATGAGGCCACAGGGATATTGGATGGCATATATAACATTCATGCTGTTGCAATTGGTAAACTGGGAAAGTTTGTATGTTCTACCAGTATACATGAATGTAGTTCCTTCATAGCATAAATCGCATGCCTTGCATTGCCCACATTTGTGGTGTCCAGATACAGGTGCAAGCCCCAGGAAATTCCTCAGGTCTGGTTGTTTAGGTGTGTCCAAGTATGCATTCACCACAGAATCCTTAATGTTTTTGCCTCTTTTGAAGGCAAAGGTGGGGTCCTGTGATATCTGTAGTTCACTAGCGACCAAGTTCCAATATTTCTTCACAACTTTCTTTATTTCATTGCTTTTGGTGTTAAATGTAGTCACACAGACTATTTTGTCTGTCTCCAATTGTTTTTGGTTAATCTCTAACAGTTGTTCCCGGGGGCAATACCATGCCCGTTTCTTTGCCCGTTTGAGTAGACCTGTAGGGTAACCTCTCTCTTTGAGTCTGGTCACTAGTATTTCAGATTCCCTGAAGTAGTCTGTCCTTCTTGTGCAGTTCCTCCTCAGTCTGAGGAATTGGCCATACGGGAGATTGTCTCGCAGGCTGCGTGGATGATGGGACTCATACTTTAGTAATGAGTTTCTTTCCATGGGTTTACGATACAGATCACAGTATAGTAGATCATCTTGTGAATGGAATGTTAAGTCCAAAAAATCAATGGCTTCATTGTTATATGTCATTGTGAACTGGATGTCGGTTGATCTCGTATTCAGCCAGGTAAAGAAATTATTGAGTTCAATGTTGTTCCCAGACCAGATCATTATCACGTCATCAATATAACGCTTCCATACTGAAATGGCATTCAAGTATGGGTTGTCCAGACTGTACAGATGTTCCTCTTCGTAGTGGTCCATGTATAGATTTGCTAGACTTGGGGCATATGTAGCACCCATGGCTACGCCTGTGCACTGGTAATAGAATTGTTTTTTGAAGATGAAATAATTCTTTTTCATAGCAATATCCAGTAGAGAGATCAAAAATTCGGTAGGAATCCAATGTGGTCTTGGTCTGGAGTCTAATGTGCTTCTGATAACATCCAATGCAGCGTCTTGGGGAATTGAAGTGTACAAGGAGGACACATCTAGTGTGACCAAAAGTTGAGTATGGGGATCAAATGCCTGACCTTCTAGTATTTGTATAACGTGCATCGTATCCCTTACAAACAATTTTTGTTTTTGGTATGAAGGGTTGTAAAAAATAGTCTATGAATTGATTGAGTGGTTCTAGGATCGAGCCACATCCCGAAACAATGGGTCTTCCAGGTGGTTTCTCCATTTGTTTGTGTATTTTAGGTAAAGTATAGATGGTAGGTATTCGAGGCTCTTTGCTGTTGAGGAATTCATATTCATGCTGGCTCAAAACTCCATAATCGCCCCGCATTCCCAAATAATATGTAGGAAGGTGCCCACAATACCACAGCCTCTCTTACATAAGCCCTCCTCAGAGAAACCCATATGAACCAGCCTGGGCCCCGTCACGTAGACCCTATGGAGTATTTTAAGCTGCACCAGCCGCAGGCGCGCGGGGATCGCGACCTCTTTGGGAGAAGAAACTGCATACTGCCAATCCTCATCATCTAGTTCGAGGCCATCCCTGGTCCATTGATCGCGCAACCCTAGAAGAAGATCCGCCCGAACATTAATTAATTTCTTATAAATGAGCGAGATTGTACTCTCTGGCATATGGCCATCCAGGATCCGGTCCTCTAACGGAGAGGACTCAGGCACCTTCTCCCCCTCTACAAGGACTGACCGCAAGGCGTGGCACACTTGAGCGTATCGGAAGAACTCCGTGCTCCCTAGCTCATATTCCTTCTGCAGCTCCTCGAATGACTTTACCCTACCCTTAACCAAAACGTCTCCAACCCTGGATATACCGATCAGGTCCCATTTCACAAACCCTTTTGTATGCCAGAGCTTTCCCAGAATATCGGAGTCAAACAGAGGGGTGGCAAGGGTAAGCTTACCCTTCCAGCCCAGTGAATCCGTCGCCACCTTCCATACATGCACGGCCACCCTGGTGGGCCCCGTAAGGGTTAAGTCTGACGACTTCGAGTACAACGCTCTGTGGTAATTACCCCCACGCAGCAACCATCGGTCCATGGCGTAGCCGGGGCTCAGCGCCGGACCATATACACCATGGTTAATCGCGCTCAACTGAGTGGCCCAATAATAACGTCGAATGTCTGGAAGCGCGATACCCCCGTCGTACCACGGAAGCATCAACTTAGCAATCGCTATGCGCGGGCGCCCTTCCCACAATAGCGCGCGCTGGTGGCTTTCGACCTCACGGAAATAACTGGCCGGGACCAAGTCAAGGGTATTCTGCAGGGCATAGAGGAGACGGGGAAGAGACATCATTTTAAACAGGGCGGCACGGCCAAGGAGGGAAAGCGGCAACCGCCGCCAGCCCGCCACGTCCCGTCGCAGGCGTGCCAAGGGAGGGAGCAAGTTCTTCTCGTATCTTAAAATGGGGTCGGTGGAAATATAGATCCCCAAATACAAAAAGCCCTGCCGGGCTATCTGGATCGAGCAGTTGCGCGGGACAGGCGGGACATCCCCACACAGGACATACAAGTATGACTTCCCCCAATTAATGACAAGACCAGAGTTCCTACCGAAAGAAGTCAAGACGTCGCAAACCACTATCAGAGATTTCTTAGGCGAGGTGAGGTATAGCAGAATATCGTCGGCGTAAAGTGAAATACGGTCTTCGTGGTCAGGCGACCAACGAATCCCACGTATATCCGGGTGCCATCGTATCCACGCCGCCAGCGGCTCAAGAGCAAGGGCGAACAACAATGGCGACAGGGGACAGCCCTGCCGGGTGCCTCTCCCGAGCTCGAACGGTGTCAACGCCCGCCCGTTCACCACGACGCTAGCAAGAGGCCCCTCATAGAGCAACCTCACCCAGCCTACAAATCCAGGCCCAAAGCCGAACTTGGGTAGCACAGCCCACAGGTATGCCCACTCCACCGTGTCGAAGGCCATCGTGGCATCGAGGGAGGCCACAATAGCCGGCTCTCGCATCGTGCCCGTCCTAGCAATCACTCCATGAAGGCGTCTAAGATTCAGTGCAGTGTTACGGTGCGGGATGAAGCCCGACTGATCCGGGTGGATCAAGTCGCCAAGCACCCGGACCAGGCGGTTAGCAAGGATCTTAGCAAGGATTTTCGGCTCGGCGTTGAGAAGTGATATCGGCCGATAGGAGCCACACTTGTCCCGGGGCTTACCGTCTTTATGTATTACCACAATCGTCGCCAGCCGTTGATCGAGCGGAACAAACCCATTCACCCGCGCCTCCACGAACATGGCGCGCAGGTGAGGAGCCAACTTATCCGGACGAAGCTTATACAGCTCAATCGGCAAACCATTTGGGCCCGAGGCCTTACCGGAGCGCAACGCACGGATAGCACACGCCACTTCGTCTACAGTTATATCTCCATCGAGGTCATCCCTATCAATGGCATAAAGGCAGGGCAGAGCGATATCACGCAGAAGGTCACACGAGTCCTCAGTCGGCCTATCTGAAACCGAGGTGTATGCCGTACGAAAATAGTCCGAGAAACACTGAACTATACCGTCGGGGTCAGTGACAACCTCTCCCCCATCCATCGACAACTCCGGCACTACTCGATTAAGCACGCTCTTTTTTATCCAACCACGCCAGCAATTTCCCGGCCTTATCACCAACATCGTACAATCGACCCTGCTGCTCCCTATTGAGGGTCTTGGCAGCGTTCGTCACCAGATCCATATATTCCAATTGCTTCAAGCTCAAATTATGCAGTGTGGCCGTTGCAACATCCTCTTCCAAGGCCACTTCTAAAGCCGCTATCTCGTCCTCTACTTGTGTCACCTCGGCGTCTCTCCGCCGCTTGGCGGCCACTACCAAGGAAAGGGCCTCCCCTCTCAATACAGTCTTAAAAGCTTCCCACAAGGACACCGCTGATTCAACTGAACCCTGATTATCTTGAAAATAGTGATCAACTGTCTTCAGCAACGCACTGCGCAGCTTGGGGTCACGAAAGTACCAGGGGTTAATGGGAGCCACCCTGCCCCCCACCACCCGGCCAATATCCAGACGGGCCCACACCGGCGAATGATCAGATATGCCCCGTGCCATGTGCCTAGCCTCAGATACCAATGAGGCGTGCGCAGCCAGAGTGAGCAAGTAATCAATCCGAGAGAGACTCCCGTGGGCCCCGGAATGAAAGGTATATTGTCTCTGAGTGGGGTGCCGTAGCCTCCAACAGTCTACCAGGCCAAAAGTATCTATAAAGTCAGGAAGCCACTTCTGAGCACCCCCGGTGTCCCTGGGCGGGTACCCATCGAGCATTCCAGATCCAACCGCATTGAAGTCTACTCCCACCACTAACATCCCTTCGGGGAGTTCCAACAAGGCCTTGCCCAGATCAGCAAACGTGGAGGCCTGCAGGGCAGGGGGGACATAAACAGAAACCAATACCAACGTTCTGCCCTCCCACCTCCCCGCCACAGCCACAAAGCGCCCCCTGTCATCAGTGATGGTGGAGTCAACCTCAAATGGTAGGGAAGCTCTAACAAGTATGCCCGCACCCCTGGAGCCCGAGGAGAACCCCGAGTGAGCAATGAATTTATAACCCTTTCTGTTAAGTGCATAACATGTATTCCCTATAAGGTGGGTCTCCTGCAGGAGGACCACATCTGGCGAGGTCCGTTTCAAGAATTGCAGGACTATCCCCCATTTAATACGATCCCCTAAGCCATTAACATTCCAGCTAATTATGTTTAAGCCCCTATCCCCCATCCCCAAACACAAAGAGACCTCCACCCCCCCCGGAGAACCACGATCGGACAATACTGACAACAATTGCTACGCCTTGCGAGAAAAAAACAACCCCCAACAACAACCCCAACAACCCGAATCCCCCCCTCCCTGCACCCCTGCGTCAGCTTACAAAGCCCCCCCAACTTGCAGTGTGCCTGTCGCCCTATCAAAAACAAATCTACAAAAAGTACCCCAAGGGAGGAAAGAGCTCCTATCTTCCTCCCGCCGCCCTCCCATTACTGCAGTAGGGTGCGAGTCACTGTCCGGGGCTGAGTCAAAACAGACCGACACCGGAGGTATCACTTCTGTCCATCCCGGTCGCCTTCCGCTCCATCCACGCGGTCCCGGCCGGGCTGTCGCCGAGGGAGCGCATCCAACCAGTCCCCTGCCATGTCCGGTGATTCGAAGAAGAAAGTCCGATCCTCATACACCACACGTAGCCTGGCGGGGAAAAGCATGGCATACTTCAGGTCCATCTCCCTAAGCCGCTGCTTCACCCCCAGGAAACTTTGCCTCTGTTTCTGCACCATCTGGGTGAAGTCAGGATAAAAGCTCACAGAGGCATTCTGAAAAGGCACCGGGCCTGTCACCCTCGATGCTTGCAGGATAGCGTCTCGATCCCGAAAATTAAAGATCCGGGCGACAATCGGCCGCGGGGGGGCTCCCACCTTAGGCCGTCCGCCAGGCACTCGGTGAGCCCGCTCAACCGCAAAAAACCTGCCGAGGCCCTTAGGCGCAAGATGATTCACCACCAAGTCCTCGACGAGTAAATCCACGGAGAGCTCCTCCGAAGTTTCCGGGACCCCAATAGGGCGCACATTATTGCGCCGGGCCCGACCTTCAAAGTCTTCGAGCCGGCGGGCGGAGAGGTCATTTGCAGTTAGTAACTTACGAACCTCAGCCTGGAGTTCCGAGACATCGTCCGCGAGGCCAGTAGTCTTGAGGTCCAGGGATTTGACCCGCTCATTGGTTTTGCCCAGGTCCGCGCGAATCAAGTTGACATCAACCAAAATCATGTCCACCTTGTGCCCCAGGGTCTCGAACTGTCGCCCAATCGAAGATTGCATCCCATCGATCGCCCCCTTGATATCCTGCAATGATAACTCCGAGGCTGGGGATGAATCGGCCTTCTGTGCTTCCAGTGACTGTCCCGATCCACCAGGCGACCCCTTCTGCTGGGCATAGCGATCCATATTGTTGGATTGGGTATAGCCTCCCCGCCTGGTAGTCTTAGACTTCGGCTTGTCTGCCTCCGATTTGGTCGACATATCGAACAGCAGGGCGGTCAGTCGCAAAAAGACGTCCCTCACTCAGCCAGAGGAAACAGGGTCAACTAGGACTTCAGCCGCCAGCCAGGGTCGAGCGGAGGTCTTCCAGACAACAGGGGATCGGCACGAAGCACTCCCATCCCAGAGCAAGCAAAGGGCGAGAAAGCGAAAGTGAAAGTGCAGCGGCACCCGTCCGCCAGTTCAATTAGTGGCCGGGCATCCTGCTAACGCAAGTCCCTGGCATCCTTCGGAGGTAGGCCGCAATCTTCCGCCATGCACAACTTCGGTCCCCGGTGGGCGATCTTAGCCCGGACAACGTCAATCGCCCCAGCTGTGACTCATCTGCAGGATTCCGTGCATGAAAATCAGGATTTAGGACAGGATGATTGCAGGAGGGCGCGAGGGTCGCGGGAGCTCAAGGCTCACGTGGCCATCTTGGTCAAGCGCTAGGCTCCTCCCCCCCAATTTGAGTATTTTAAACGGCTTGAAAAATAGAGCATGCTATTTCAAGTACAATGTTTATTTCAACTCAGCCAATAATACCTAACATGCATTTTGTCTTGACTATGCTGATCTGTATAATATGTATGTATAACATGTGGTACATCGAATGAAGCTTTGTTCTTGGATATCTGTAATTCCTCACTCGCATACAGCAATTATACTGTAAAAGGATTGTTCCTTATAAAAAGATCTTCAACGCGCATTTTTCACACGTTGTTAGTGCGTTTTTGCATCCATTCTTAACACAGTATCAAATATCCGTGTTAATTTACCTAACACTGACCTTGACAGCAGTGCATGATTCGCACCGCGTCACTCACCCTGATGTTACACCGTTACCATGGCAACACGTGACGGAGCCCCGAGCAATCTGGCATCATTATTACCTGTTGCTAGGTTACCAGCAACGTGCAACGTACACGCGCACGCTGTTTTTATCTACCCGCGCTGACTCATTCAAAGTTCTGCTGCGCATACCACAGACGAGCCTGGACTCTTTGCCTGCCGTCTTAGTTAGGTAATCGCTTGACACTTAATCAGCGTCCTTGATCCTTGATTTATCAAATCATTAAATGAACCTTGCGCGCCAATCTTCTAAATCACGCACGATTCCCCACAGTTTTCGTCGCTCCAGACGAGCAGAGAAAACATTGCCTGCCGCCCGAGTGACCAAATTAGCAGCGCCGTGAATAGAGACGGCATTCCAGATTGAAAGAGGTGAGCCCGTCCTAGTTTCTTTTCAGTTCTAAAGCAGCGATTACTTTTCGCATCTATTCTAATGTACTGCATTACTTATAGATATCTTTGACAAGCACCGACTGATACCTGACTTGTGGTTCATCGGATATACCTCTGAGGTGAGCACTTTTGCCGCTTCTTCACTATATTTTCATCCAAAAGCACCGCAGCTAGATATTAATCTGCCACTTGAATTACTTGTAGGCCCCCACAACGTAATCATCCGTTTGAAGTCCTTCCTGATCTTACTGGATCGGCATCTCCACAAAGGGCCCTTTTTTGAATTTCCATCGCAACAAGGTGAGTTGCCCGCCACCTATAGCCCATAGGTCCTTTTTGTTTTGAAGCAACACATCTGATTAAGTCTTCTCCCTACCCACAGGCTGTCACTGTTTGCCTTTTGTCCTGATGAAGACCCGTACTGACCTTACATTAGCACAGCACAAGGGTTGAAACGTCGACTATTATGTGGACCAGTACATAGAACCTGTGCCAAAAGGAACTCTTCCATCACGCAGCTTTATATAACTATTTAATCCGCTGGCCTTTTTCAAATTTTCTAGATTTTAAACTATTGTACATATCACACACATTTTCACTGAGCACTTACTTTTCACTGTGTCACCTTTATTATTACACTATTGCTTGACGGCCTTCCATAAAATATTGATGCATATATATATGAATGACGTAATTTATATATAAAGAATTTGATTTGCATATGAACTGTTTTGTGTGTTGCTTACAGTAGAATATCGCATATTATCTGAATAACGCTTGACTATGCCTAATGTGTAAAGTAATTCTTTCACCCAACGGAACCACTGTTTACCGTATAACTTACTGCCCAGGTTCTGAGGGATACTGGGTTACCCCATTATTTGTACAACTATAATCGGTGCAGGTATCTACCTGCGAGGGTTTTACTCTCATTTAATGTTTTTGGATTAATTTTCAATTTGTGTTTATTGTGTGTATTGTTGTAGTATGTCTGAAAGAGAAACCCTGTAATATAGTGAAGACTATATAGCCAAATTGATACATGACCAGGGTGCCTCAGGCTTTCTACTAGGTTCAGACAGAGTGTCAGCTGACACCAGTCTGAATGAAAAACTGGCTAAAATTGAAAGATTAGAGAAGAAGCTAATCAGAGCACGCCTTCACGGGCATGTATTGACAAAATACCTCCAGTCTAACATAATTCCCAAAGGCCTACAAGTATGTAATGAACCTGCTATATTCATAGATATCCCGAAATTCAGAGAAGGATTCAGTTACGTAGCGAATAACTGCTCTAGGCATTGGATGGTCCTTGGGGTGGAAACAGCATTAGAATACGTAAAGAAACTAACACAAGAAATAGCGGACCTTAAGAAGGAACTCATTGATGACACTTCCCTTACTAACGCTAGGGAGGCATTAGAAAGAGCTGAAAAGACACTCTCTGACTTTAATACCATCACTCTGAATAGGAAGCTAGATAAGTTATCTAAGGATATAAGAAACTACGACAAAAATATTACATATCCACATTTGTCTGACGACTATTACCAGCAAGACAGCCAGGGCTTCTTTAGCAATAGAAGTCGACAGTGCCCGAGAAGATTTTACACCTTCTCAAATTCCTCTGCAGGCAGTGCTTCAGATTCTGACTCTGACAGACCTTCTACTAACCCACAAACCAACCAGGGTTCACGTTTTTTAGGAGAGGGCTACCGCCAAACCAACAGGGGCGGAGGGAGAGCTCAGAACTGGGAGAGACCGTGAGGATGGAACAGGGGCAGGAACACTCAGCAAGCCACATCACGGGTTCGGTTCTACCAACCGGAAACACACGGGGAGATCTCTACACTGAGGCAAACTTACAGGTGGTAGAGACTCACACATCCATTGTCCAGTCCCATGACCACTCAGGGACCAGCTTGCAACCCATACCTCATCTACCTGAAACCAACATCATTGAAACAACGAATGAAAGGAATCAGAATGCCACTAATACATCTGATCCAATCATCAACCTATCAAGCCACACTATATCTCAGGCAGAAAGGGATGTGCTTTCCAAAGGACTTTCCTTTGTCCCCACAGTCATTCCTGACTCGTTCCAGATTAAAATTGAACTACAACGCTTCTTTCGCAAAATCAGATTGAAGTATTATTTCAGCAGGAATACCTACATCCCTGTGCCTGCTGCCACAGGTTTTAGACCTACTTCGACATTCACCCCAGGGGCTCACATGGTGAGTGAGAAAATACTTGCATATGAGAAAGTAGTACTCCAAGAAACCATGCAAATTGTGACAGAAAGGAAGTATATAAAATACAACATCAGCAAAGATGAAAAGTGTGCATTACGTTCCCTGAGTGATAACAAAACCATTGTCATCAAATTAGCTGACAAGGGTGGTGCTGTAGTACTACAAAATACAGACGATTATGTGGAGGAGCTTGAACGTCAACTCAGCATGGTGGACAGTTACCAACCAACCCCACGTGACCCTACGCCTCTTCTGAAATCCATGATAGAAAAGGTGACTAAAGGAGGTCTCTCTAAAGGATTCCTGAGCCAGCATGAATATGAATACCTCAACAGCAAAGAGCCTCGAATACCTACCATCTATACTTTACCTAAAATACACAAACGAATGGAGAAACCACCTGGAAGACCCATTGTTTCGGGATGTGGCTCGATCCTAGAACCACTCAATCAATTCATAGACTATTTTTTACAACCTTTCATACCAAAAACAAAATCGTTTGTAAGGGATACGATGCACGTTATACAAATACTAGAAGGTCAGGCATTTGATCCCCATACTCAACTTTTGGTCACACTAGATGTGTCCTCCTTGTACATTTCAATTCCCCAAGACGCTGCATTGGATGTTATCAGAAGCACATTAGACTCCAGACCAAGACCACATTGGATTCCTACCGAATTTTTGATCTCTCTACTGGATATTGCTATGAAAAAGAATTATTTCATCTTCAAAAAACAATTCTATTACCAGTGCACAGGCGTAGCCATGGGTGCTACATATGCCCCAAGTCTAGCAAATCTATACATGGACCACTACGAAGAGGAACATCTGTACAGTCTGGACAACCCATACTTGAATGCCATTTCAGTATGGAAGCGTTATATTGATGACGTGATAATGATCTGGTCTGGGAACAACATTGAACTCAATAATTTCTTTACCTGGCTGAATACGAGATCAACCGACATCCAGTTCCCAATGACATATAACAATGAAGCCATTGATTTTTTGGACTTAACATTCCATTCATAAGATGATCTACTATACTGTGATCTGTATCGTAAACCCATGGAAAGAAACTCATTACTAAAGTATGAGTCCGATCATCCACGCAGCCTGCGAGACAATCTCCCTTATGGCCAATTCCTCAGACTGAGGAGGAACTGCACAAGAAGGACAGACTACTTCAGGGAATCTGAAATACTAGTGACCAGACTCAAAGAGAGAGGTTACCCTACAGGTCTACTCAAACGGGCAAAGAAACGGGCATGGTATTGCCCCCGGGAACAACTGTTAGAGATTAACCAAAAACAATTGGAGACAGACAAAATAGTGTGTGTGACAACATTTAACACCAAAAGTAATGAAATAAAGAAAGTTGTGAAGAAATATTGGAACTTGGTCGCTAGTGAACTACAGATATCACAGGACCCCACCTTTGCCTTCAAAAGAGGCAAAAACATTAAGGATTCTGTGGTGAATGCATACTTGGACACACCTAAACAACCAGACCTGAGGAATCTCCTGGGGCTTGCACCTGTATCTGGACACCACAAATGTGGGCAATGCAAGGCATGCGATTTATGCTATGAAGGAACTACATTCATGTATACTGGTAGAACATACAAACTTTCCCAGTTTACCAATTGCAACAGCATGAATGTTATATATGCCATCCAATGTCCCTGTGGCCTCATATATGTTGGACAAACGACTCAAAAAGCAAAGGTCAGAATTCTACAACACATGAGTAGAATAAGATGCAATGTGCATGGGGCTCCCATGGTTGAACATTACACATCGCACCAACACTCTCCCAACAACCTCACTTGGTGGATTCTAGAAAAGATTACTCCCAACACTAGAGGAGGGTCAACTGCAAAGAACTTGAATTATAAGGAATGTAGATGGATCCATCTGCTTAATTCAGTCCACCACGGGCTGAACGAGATGGAGGAGATCTCGAAACAAATGGGTTTACTCTAATCTGCCTCTGATGCCCCTTAAGACCTTACACGTGCACCATGTTGCCTTGCGAGTTTCCTACAACCTCCCGCAAATAGGTTTCCAACATGTGTGCTTGGTAAATGCTCAAATGTTTGGCCTTATTATGCAACGGCACATTTTGAGAAATTTAAACTGTTCTTAATGCTCAAATGTTTGGCCCTATTGTGTTTTAGTATATAACGGCACAATTTGAGTATTTTTTAATTTTTTTTAAAAATTTTTTCCAAAAACCTTTATTCTTTTAAATCAGTGACACAGCTATTCAGCCGACAACCCGGAGGCACGGCAGCTTTAGAAACACAACACATGTGAGCGTCCACATTTCACTGACAGGAGAATCAAAGGTTCTGTTTTAAATAAACACAAACCCAAACCTAAACACAAGCAAGGCGATAAGTACTGAAAGCACAAAAAGGGTTCCCATCAGGGGGAGCGAGCCCCATTTCGTCCATCAGACACAGGTCTATAGGAAGGTAAAGGAGGGGAAGTCAGAGACTCAAAAAGACAAACCCATACCAGCAAGGAGTACAAAGCCGGAAAGAAAGCTAAGGGGAGAGCTGCTCCTCAGGCGGGTCCGGGTCTGGGGGCAGGCATATGCCCCCTCTGTACTGGTTCCATCGCGCCCATACAGAGTGCCATTTCTGAGGGCGCCCTCGAGCACAATACACTGTCTTCTCCCTGAACATGCTCCAGTCCATGTTTTCCATCCATGCTGTCAATGTAGGAGGCCTAGTAGAGTCCCACAGGCGAGCGATGTCGCACTTGGCTACCATGTTCCCTAGGGTCACCCACTGAGTCTGTGCCGCGTCATGGTCAGTAGGACCCCAAACATTCAGGAGACAACACCGCGCCTCCGGCTGCATGACGATGCCTGTCACCTCCCCCATCACATCGTGGATTCGCTTCCAAAACTCCATAATCGCCCCGCATTCCCAAATAATATGTAGGAAGGTGCCCACCATACCACAGCCTCTCTTACAGAAACCCATATGAACCAGCCTGGGCCCCGTCACGTAGACCCTATGGAGTATTTTAAGCTGCACCAGCCGCAGGCGCGCGGGGATCGCGACCTCTTTGGGAGAAGAAACTGCATACTGCCAATCCTCATCATCTAGTTCGAGGCCATCTCTGGTCCATTGATCGCGCAACCCTAGAAGAAGATCCGCCCGAACATTAATTAATTTCTTATAAATGAGCGAGATTGTACTCTCTGGCATATGGCCATCCAGGATCCGGTCCTCTAACGGAGAGGACTCAGGCACCTTCTCCCCCTCTACAAGGACTGACCGCAAGGCGTGGCACACTTGAGCGTATCGGAAGAACTCCGTGCTCCCTAGCTCATATTCCTTCTGCAGCTCCTCGAATGACTTTACCCTACCCTTTACCAAAACGTCTCCAACCCTGGATATACCGATCAGGTCCCATTTCTCAAACCCTTTTGTATGCCAGAGCTTTCCCAGAATATCGGAGTCAAACAGAGGGGTGGCAAGGGTAAGCTTACCCTTCCAGCCCAGTGAATCCGTCGCCACCTTCCATACATGCACGGCCACCCTGGTGGGCCCCGTAAGGGTTAAGTCCGACGACTTCGAGTACAACGCTCTGTGGTAATTACCCCCACGCAGCAACCATCGGTCCATGGCGTAGCCGGGGCTCAGCGCCGGACCATATACACCATGGTTAATCGCGCTCAACTGAGTGGCCCAATAATAACGTCGAATGTCTGGAAGCGCGATACCCCCGTCGTACCACGGCGCGTCAACTTAGCAATCGCTATGCACGGGCGCCCTTCCCACAATAGCGCGCGCTGGTGGCTTTCGACCTCACGGAAATAACTGGCCGGGACCAAGTCAAGGGTATTCTGCAGGGCATAGAGGAAACGGGGAAGAGACATCATTTTAAACAGGGCGGCACGGCCAAGGAGGGAAAGCGGCAACCGCCGCCAGCCCGCCACGTCCCGTCGCAGGCGTGCCAAGGGAGGGAGCAAGTTCTTCTTGTATCTTAAAATGGGGTCGGTGGAAATATAGATCCCCAAATACAAAAAGCCCTGCCGGGCTATCTGGATCGAGCAGTTGCGCGGGACAGGCGGGACATCCCCACACAGGACATACAAGTATGACTTCCCCCAATTAATGACAAGACCAGAGTTCCTACCGAAAGAAGTCAAGAAGTTGCAAACCACTATCAGAGATTTCTTAGGCGAGGTGAGGTATAGCAGAATATCGTCGGCGTAAAGTGAAATATGGTCTTCGTGGTCAGGCGACCAACGAATCCCACGTATATCCGGGTGCCATCGTATCCACGCCGCCAGCGGCTCAAGAGCAAGGGCGAACAATAACGGCGACAGGGGACAGCCCTGCCGGGTGCCTCTCCCGAGCTCGAACGGTGTCGATGCCCGCCCGTTCACCACGACGCTAGCAAGAGGCCCCTCATAGAGCTACCTCACCCAGCCTACAAATCCAGGCCCAAAGCCGAACTTGGCTCGCACAGCCCACAGGTATGCCCACTCCACCGTGTCGAAGGCCATCGTGGCATCGAGGGACGCCACAATAGCCGGCTCTCGCATCGTGCCCGTCCTAGCGATCACTCCATGAAGGCGTCTAAGATTCAGTGCAGTGTTACGGTGCGGGATGAAGCCCGACTGATCCGGGTGGATCAAGTCGCCAAGCACCCGGACCAGGCGGTTAGCAAGGATCTTAGCAAGGATTTTCGGCTCGGCGTTGAGAAGTGATATCGGCCGATAGGAGCCACACTTGTCCCGGGGCTTACCGTCTTTATGTATTACCACAATCGTCGCCAGCCGTTGATCGAGCGGAAGAAACCCATTCACCCATGCCTCCACGAACATGGCGCGCAGGTGAGGAGCCAACTTATCCGGACGAAGCTTATACAGCTCAATCGGCAAACCATTTGGGCCCGAGGCCTTACCGGAGCGCAACGCACGGATAGCACACGCCACTTCGTCTACAGTTATATCTCCATCGAGGTCATCCCTATCAATGGCAGAAAGGCAGGGCAGAGCGATATCACGCAGAAGGTCACACGAGTCCTCAGTCGGCCTATCCGAAACCGAGGTGTATATCGTACGAAAATAGTCCGAGAAACACTGAACTATACCGTCGGGGTCAGTGACAACCTCTCCCCCATCCATCGACAACTCCGGCACCACTCGATTAACACGCTCTTTTTTATCCAACCACGCCAGCAATTTCCCGGCCTTATCACCAACATCGTACAATCGACCCTGCTGCTCCCTATTGAGGGTCTTGGCAGCGTTCGTCACCAGATCCCTATATTCCAATTGCTTCAAGCTCAAATTATGCAGTGTGGCCGTTGCAACATCCTCTTCCAAGGCCACTTCTAAAGCCGCTATCTCATCCTCTACTTGTGTCACCTCGGCGTCTCTCCGCCGCTTGGCGGCCACTACCAAGGAAAGGGCCTCCCCTCTCAATACAGTCTTAAAAGCTTCCCACAAGGACACCGCTGATTCAACTGAACCCTGATTATCTTGAAAATAGTGATCAACTGTAGGGGTGGGCGGAATTTGCGTAATCGCGTTACGCAAATCTCCGCGAAACGGTAAAAAATCTCCGCGAACACGCAGAAATTCCGCGAACACGCGGAATTGCTTGTTCGCGATGCTTTTTTCCTGTTCACAATCGCTGTTTGCGTGCTCGGGGAGAAATATCTCACGAACACGCATTTTGAGAACGCGAACAAGCAAAAATTTCGCCAAGTCGCGGAAAGCGGAGTTTTGGGCAATTTCGCGTTCTCCGCAGAACGGGAAATTACCCAAATTCCGCAAATTCCGCGAACGGAACGGAATTTACCGCCCAGGCCTAATCAACTGTCTTCAGCAACGCACTGCGCAGCTTGGGGTCACGAAAGTACCAGGGGTTAATGGGAGCCACCCTGCCCCCCACCACCCGGCCAATATCCAGAAGGGCCCACACCGGCGAATGATCAGATATGCCCCGTGCCATGTGCCTAGCCTCAGATACCAATGAGGCGTGCGCAGCCAGAGTGAGCAAGTAATCAATCCGAGAGAGACTCCCGTGGGCCCCGGAATGAAAGGTATATTGTCTCTGAGTGGGGTGCCGTAGCCTCCAACAGTCTACCAGGCCAAAAGTATCTATAAAGTCAGGAAGCCACTTCTGAGCACCCCCGGTGTCCCTGGGCGGGTACCTATCGAGCATTCCAGATCCAACCGCATTGAAGTCTCCTCCCACCACTCACATCCCTTCGGGGAGTTCCAACAAGGCCTTGCCCAGATCAGCAAACGTGGAGGCCTGCAGGGCAGGGGGGACATAAACAGAAACCAATACCAACGTTCTGCCCCCCCACCTCCCCGCCACAGCCACAAAGCGCCCCCTGTCATCAGTGATGGTGGAGTCAACCTCAAATGGTAGGGAAGCTCTAACAAGTATGCCCGCACCCCTGGAGCCCGAGGAGAACCCCGAGTGAGCAATGAATTTATAACCCTTTCTGTTAAGTGCATAACATGTATTCCCTATAAGGTGGGTCTCCTGCAGGAGGACCACATCTGGCGAGGTCCGTTTCAAGAATTGCAGGACTATCCCCCGTTTAATACGATCCCCTAAGCCATTAACATTCCAGCTAATTATGTTTAAGCCCCTATCCCCATCCCCAAACACAAAGAGACCTCCACCCCCCCCGGAGAACCACGATCGGACAATACTGACAACAATTGCTACGCCTTGCGAGAAAAAAACAACCCCCAACAACAACCCCAACAACCCGAATCCCCCCCCTCCCTGCACCCCTGCGTCAGCTTACAAAGCCCCCCCAACTTGCACTGTGCCTGTCGCCCTATCAAAAACAAATCTACAAAAAGTACCCCAAGGGAGGAAAGAGCTCCTATCTTCCCCCCGCCGCCCTCCCATTACTGCAGTAGGGTGCGAGTCACTGTCCGGGGCTGAGTCAAAACAGACCGACACCGGAGGTATCACTTCTGTCCATCCCGGTCGCCTTCCGCTCCATCCACGCGGTCCCGACCGGGCTGTCGCCGAGGGAGCGCATCCAACCAGTCCCCTGCCATGTCCGGTGATTCGAAGAAGAAAGTCCGATCCTCATACACCACACGTAGCCTGGCGGGGAAAAGCATGGCATACTTCAGGTCCATCTCCCTAAGCCGCCGCTTCACCCCCAGGAAACTCTGCCTCTGTTTCTGCACCATCTGGGTGAAGTCAGGATAAAAGCTCACAGAGGCATTCTGAAAAGGCACCGGGCCTGTCACCCTCGATGCTTGCAGGATAGCGTCTCGATCCCGAAAATTAAAGATCAGGGCGACAATCGGCCGCGGGGGGGCTCCCACCTTAGGCCGTCCGCCAGGCACTCGGTGAGCCCGCTCAACTGCAAAAAACCTGCCGAGGCCCTTAGGCGCAAGATGATTCACCACCAAGTCCTCGACGAGTAAATCCACGGAGAGCTCCTCCGAAGTTTCCGGGACCCCAATAAGGCGCACATTATTGCGCCGGGCCCGACCTTCAAAGTCTTCAAGCCGGCGGGCGGAGAGGTCATTCGCAGTTCGTAACTTACGAACCTCAGCCTGGAGTTCCGAGACATCGTCAGCGAGGCCAGTAGTCTTGAGGTCCAGGGATTTGACCCGCTCATTGGTTTTGCCCAGGTCCGCGCGAATCAAGTTGACATCAACCAAAATCATGTCCACCTTGTGCGCCAGGGTCTCGAACTGTGGCCCAATTGAAGATTGCATCCCATCTATCGCCCCCTTGATATCCTGCAATGATAACTCCGAGGCTGGGGATGAATCGGCCTTCTGTGCTTCCAGCGACTGTCCCGATCCACCAGGCGGCCCCTTCTGCTGGGCATAGCGATCCATATTGTTGGATTGGGTATAGCCTCCCCGCCTGGTAGTCTTAGACTTCGGCTTGTCTGCCTCTGATTTGGTCGCCATCTCGAACAGCAGGGCGGTCAGTCGCAAAAAGACGTCCCTCACTCAGCCAGAGGAAACAGGGTCAACTAGGACTTCAGCAGCCAGCCAGGGTCGAGCGGAGGTCTTCCAGACAACAGGGGATCGGCACGAAGCACTCCCAACCCAGAGCAAGCAAAGGGCGAGAAAGCGAAAGTGAAAGTGCAGCGGCACCCGTCCGCCAGTTCACACCTCCCAAGGCCGCTGTTGTTCAATTAGTGGCCGGGCATCCTGCCAACGCAAGCCCCTGGCATCCTTCGGAGGTAGGCCGCAATCTTCCGCCATGCACAACTTCGGTCCCCGGTGGGCGATCTTAGCCCGGACAACGTCAATCGCCCCAGCTGTGACTCATCTGCAGGATTCCGTGCATGAAAATCAGGATTTAGGACAGGATGATTGCAGGAGGGCGCGAGGGTCGCGGGAGCTCAAGGCTCTCGCGGCCATCTTGGTCAAGCACTAGGCTCCTCCCCCCAATTTGAGTATTTTAAACGGCTTGAAAAATAGAGCATGCTATTTCAAGTACAATGTTTATTTCAACTCAGCCAATAATACCTAACATGCATTTTGTCTTGACTATGCTGATCTGTATAATATGTATGTATAACATGTGGTACATCGAATGAAGCTTTGTTCTTGGATATCTGTAATTCCTCACTCGCATACAGCAATTATACTGTAAAAGGATTATTCCTTATAAAAAGATCTGCAACGCGCATTTTTCACACGTTGTTAGTGCGTTTTTGCATCCATTCTTAACACAGTATCAAATATCCGTGTTAATTTACCTAACACTGACCTTGACAGCAGTGCATGATTCGCACCGCGTCACTCACCCTGATGTTACACCGTTACCATGGCAACACGTGACGGAACCCCGAGCAATCTGGCGTCATGATTACCTGTTGCTAGGTTACCAGCAACGTGCAACGTACACGCGCACGCTGTTTTTATCTACCCGCGCTGACTCATTCAAAGTTCTGCTGCCGCATACCACAGACGAGCCCGGACTCTTTGCCTGCCGTCTTAGTGAGGTAATCGCTTGACACTTAATCAGCGTCCTTGATCCTTGATTTATCGAATCATTAAATGAACCTTGTGCGCCAATCTTCTAAATCATGCACGATTCCCCACAGTTTTCGTCGCTCCAGACGAGCAGAGAAAACATTGCCTGCCGCCCAAGTGACCAAATTAGCAGCGCCATGAATAGAGACGGCATTCCAGATTGAAAGAGGTGAGCCCGTCCTAGTTTCTTTTCAGTTCTAAAGCAGCGATTACTTTTCGCATCTATTCTAATGTACTGCATTACTTATAGATATCTTTGACAAGCACCGACTGATACCTGACTTGTGGTTCATCGGATATACCTCTGAGGTGAGCACTTTTGCCGCTTCTTCACTATATTTTCATCCAAAAGCACCGCAGCTAGATATTAATCTGCCACTTGAATTACTTGTAGGCCCCCACAACGTAATCATCCTTTTGAAGTCCTTCCTGATCTTACTGGATCGGCATCTCCACAAAGGGCCCTTTTTTGAATTTCAATCGCAACAAGGTGAGTTGCCCGCCACCTATAGCCCATAGGTCCATTTTGTTTTGAAGCAACACATCTGATTAAGTCTTCTCCCTACCCACAGGCCGTCACTGTTTGCCTTTTGTCCTGATGAAGACCCGTACTGACCTTACATTAGCGCAGCACAAGGATTGAAACGTCGACTATTATGTGGACCAGTACATAGAACCTGCACCAAAAGGAACTCTTCCATCACGCAGCTTTACTATAACAATTTAATCCACTGGCCTTTTTTCAAATTTTCTAGATTTTAAACTATTGTACATATCACACACATTGTCACTGAGCACTTACTTTTCACTGTGTCACCTTTATTATTACACTATTGCTTGACGGCCTTCCATAAAATATTGATGCATATGTATATGAATGACGTAATTTATATATAAAGAATTTGATTTGCATATGAACTGTTTTGTGTGTTGCTTACAGTAGAATATCGCATATTATCTGAATAACGCTTGACTATGCCTAATGTGTAAAGTAATTCTTTCACCCAACGGAACCACTGTTTACCTCATAACTTACTGCCCAGGTTCTGAGGGATACTGGGTTACCCCATTATTTGTACAACTCCTATTGTTTTTATGCACCTTTCTTCCCCTTCCTGCACATGTTCTACCTATGTAGGCATATTTAGAAATTAGCATTTAAAAAACCTTAGAAATTCACTGAAAAAAACAGAGGCTTCAGGGACGTTATAGTTAGGAATTAGCAGATAGAAAACCTTTGAAATTCACTGAAAAAAACACAGGGTTCAGGGATGTTATTGTTAGTTGCATATTTCACTCGTATAAAACCAGAGAATTTCGGCCGTTATATTTAGTTGAGCTAACTATCACTCGCGCCCAAGCAATGCACTGCTGATGACGTCACGTCACATATTACATCACTCATGACATGGTCAGTGACATCACTGATGACATCACTGATGATATCTCAAAAGATGCTCCCGCTCTGTCATAGCAAACTGCAATATACCGGGGTGGGCAACACGGGACATTGCTGGAGCCCCCTCCCTTCATAATTAAAGCGATGAGGAGTTGGTGGGCCCCGAGGCCGGGGTGCTCAATGGACCCCCCATACCTAAAGTTTGCCCCAGGGAGGTAGTGATCCCAGGGCAGTTTTGGAAGGGGAAGGAGCACCCCCACACTTTTTTTAACACTATTTGATCCCAGGGTGGTTGCGGTCCCCAGGGCTTGGGGGCCCACTAGGTCCCCCGCTCATAATTCCAGAATACCCAGGGAGGTGGCAGTCCCTGGGGCAGCAGGTGGCAGAAGCCCCCCATGCATTTTTTTTAAGAAAAGCCCCAGGGAGGTGGCAGGCCCTGTGGCTGCAGGGGCCTCCACGGGCCCCTGTATAACAATCATACATTGGCCCCGGGACCTGGCCCACCCGGGGGCTTAAAAGCAACAAATCGCGGGTGACTGCGCTTTGTTTAAAAAAACAACGTTTCAGCAGGATCCTACATGAATCACGCCGAAAATATGATTATATATATATATATGTGGGACCCCTAACCAGGCCTAGGGGGTCAGGGGGTTTCTACCCTTCCCCTTTTCTTTTTTTCATCATTTTCTTCCCTTTTTGCTTGTGCCTCGGTTTTACCGAGTCACAAGATGGCTGCCAACACTTCTTGGTTTGAAGTGTTGACAGCCAATCAGAGACAAGCTTGTGATTGGGAGGGTTCGCACATCCACCGCAGTCTCCAGATATATAACTTTTTTTATTTATGAACTTCTCAGGAACTACTTAACAGGTTTACACCATTTAAAGAAAAGAGTGCACTCTGGACAAAGAGCTACCTCTCTGCCAAATTTGGTGTCATTCCGTGCAGCAGTTCGGGTTGTAGCCGCAACAAAATTTCCTATGGAAATTAACATAGAGAAAACTAATTTTGGACACCCCCTTTTATCTCAGCCCCAGCTGGACAAATCACACCAAAACTTTCAAGACAGGAGCTGACCGAAGCGCCCCATTAGTTTTGAAAATTTCGCGAAGATTCGTCAAACGGCGCCAAAGATATTGGCAAATCAAAAAATACTTATCCTATTGAAATTTGGTCCTCACTATATATATATATATATATATATATATATATATATATATATATATATATATTCACTTAAAAAACCATAGGTTTCACACATGTTATAGTTAGGTGGATATTTCACTCGTAAAAAACCAATGAAATTCCACCGTTATAATTTGTTCAGATAACTATAACTCGCGCGCCCGCAATCCTCTGCTCATGACGTCACATATTACATCACTCATGACATGGTCAGTGGCATCACTCTTGACATCACTGATGACATCATCCTTGTGATAGAGTGGCGGTCGCGCGAGTTATAGTTATCTGAACTAACTATAACGGTGGAATTTCATTGGTTTTTTACGAGTGAAATATGCACCTAACTATAACATGTGTGAAACCTATGGTTTTTTAAGTGAATTTGCAAGGTTTTTTAAATGCTAATTGCTAACTATAACGTGTGTGAAAGCTATGGTTTTTTCAGTGAATTTGTACGTTTTTTTAAATGCTAAGTTATGTATGTATTTTTATTTTTTTATATATTTATTCTTCAATAAACTACATATTACATTTTTTAAAAAATGTTCAATGGTTTTTCACCATGAGCGCACCGTGCGCGCACCCCCGCGATTTAAAAAAAAAAAATGTAAATGTTTTTTTCTGCCTTCGGGGTCCTTCAGGGACCCCCTGACAAAGGCTAGGGGGTCAGGAACTCTCTACCCTGCCCCCTTTTCACGTTCACCACCTTCCTTTTCCACTCTCGCACTGAAAACAAACAAAATGGCGGCCGACACTTCCTGATTTCGACCGATTCGAACGTTGACTGACATGTAACAACCAATCAGAATTACGCTCGCGCACGTTAGTGTGCACGCACTGTGCGCGCGGCTATAGATATGTGTGTGCTTTTAACTGCAATTTTCTCAGGAACTAATGAACAGATTGACTCCATATATGCAAAAGGCACATCCCTGACCTGAGGACTACCTCTCTGCCAAATTTCAAGTAACTCTGTTCAGCCGTTCGGGCTGTACCTTCGACTAAAGGTCCTATGGGAAAATGCATGAGGAAAACGCGTTTTGGGACGCCCTTTTTTTCTCGGCCCCCGCTTGACGAATCCCCCCGAGACTTTCAGGGTAGGAGCTGAGCGGAGCGCCCCATTAGTTTTGAAAATTTCGCGAAGATTCGTCAACCGGCGCCAAAGTTATTCAAAATAGAATTGTGAGATTTCCTATGGAAACACGGTCCTAACCTTAACTATCTACTGGCGACCGCCAGTAGATTATATATATATATATATATATATATATATATATATATATATATATATATATATATATATATATATATATATATTACCTACTGGCGGTCGCCAGTAGGTAGTTATAGTTAGGACCACGTTTCCATAGGAAATCCGCAACATTCTATTTTGAATAACTTTGGCGCCGGTCGACGAATCCTCGCGAATTTTTCAAAATAGGTGGGGCGCTACGCTCCGCTCCTACCCTGAAAGTCTCGGGGGGATTCGTCAAGCGGGGGCTGAGATAAAAGGGGGGTCCCAAAACGCGTTTTTCCCATGCATTTTTCCATAGGACCTTTAGACAGGGCTACAGCCCGAACGGCTGAACAGAATTACTAGAAATTTGGCAGAGAGGTAGTCCTCAGGTCAAGGAAGTGCCTTTTGTAGGTTTGGTGTAAATCTGTTCAGTAGATTCTGAGAAAATAGCCTTTAAATCAATATATATATCTGAGCCAGCTTACGGTGCGCTTACGGTACGCTTACCGTACGCGTACGGTGGCGTGCGCGAGCGCGATTCTGATTGGCTCTTAGATCTTAGTAAACATTCGAATCGGCCGAAACCAGGAAGCGGCGGCCGCCATTTTCTCTCTCGCACTGAGAGTGATTTTTAAAATATAAAGCCCAAAAACATGTAAAGGGGATGTTTAGACAGCTCCCACACACATAGCCATGTTGAGGGAGTCCCCAAAGATCCCCCAATGCCAAAAACAGAATTTTTATTTTTTCGGTAATTTCGCCGATTACGCTTACCGTACGCGTACGGTAAAAAATTAAAAAAAAATAAAAAATTATCCACACTCTCTCCACCCCGTGTGCAATTGGTGCCCGAAGTGCACCAATTGTGCATGGCTTATTACACCTGAGATAAACTAAAATATTTAAAAAAAAAATAAAAAAAATAAAAATAATCCACACTCTCTCCACCCCGTGTGCAAATGGTGCCCGAAGTGCACCATTTGTGCATGGCTTCTAAAATATACGAAAAATTAAAATATTACCTTTCAAAACGAAGTGCATCATATGTCCTCCATGTGCGCACGGTGTGCGAAGCGCATCGTGCGTACATGGCCCATCTAGCGTAACATGGGCACGCGGTGCGCGTAGCGCACCGCGTGCCCACAGTGCGTGCACGGCACTAACTGCGTAAAGTGGGCGCGCGGTGCGCGAAGCGCACCGTGCGCGCACGGAACGAACTGCGTTAAGTGGGCGCGCACGCCACGAATGGCGTAAAGTAACTTAGCATTTAAAAAACCGTACAAATTCACTGAAAAAACCATAGGTTTCACACACGTTATAGTTAGGAATTAGCATTTAAAAAACCTTGCAAATTCACTGAAAAAACCATAGGTTTCACACATGTTATAGTTAGCGGAAATTTTACTGATAAAAAACCAATGAAATTCCCCCGTTATAGTTAGTGCAGGCAACTATAACTCACGCGACCGCAATCTTCTGCTGATGACATATGTGTCTTTATGAAAAAAAAATATTTGTAATATATGTATAGCTAAAAATGTATGGAAGAAGACATGGGCAAATAAGTGTCTAAATACAGTATTAGCATCAGCAGAAGATTGCGTTCGCGTGAGTTATAGTTGCCTGCACTAACTATAACGGGGGAATTTCATTGGTTTTTTATCAGTAAAATTTTCGCTAACTATAACATGTGTGAAACCTATGGTTTTTTCAGTGAATATATATATATATATATATATATATATATATATATATATATATATATATATATATATATATATATATATCCAACTACCACTCCAAAAGCGCTTCTCGGCACCATGAACAGAGAGACGGACACCTTCTTCTTCGTAGAAAACTGCAGCCGCAGTATCGTCTTTATTATTCAAATCATAGATCAGTGCAATGAAACGGAACGACGCGTTTCGGCCAACTGTGTGGCCTTGCTCACATGAATGCGTTGCAAATAGGTAACATTTTTATACTCAATAGTAAGAAAGGGGAGGTGACATAACTTTCCTTGCTATTGGTTGACTACCCAATACACAATCATAGACATAGAAGAAATATGCATAAGTGTTACAAAAATCAAAAGGTGGTCATAGGCTTAGTACAGGAACCAAATTGTTAGCCACAATATAAATAAATGTGTTAACCAAAACGTAACCTCTATGAAATTCATGAATAATCAGTCTATTGTGATTTTTAAAGTCGGAAGAACAGAAAAAAATGCCGTAACTGAATAAAGGCATTGGGGAGCCACTGGTTTCGTATTATAGCAGGTACAAATACTGGGAGGCAACAGATAATAATCCACGACTAATGAAAAATTCATGTAATTCATAGGTAGCTCACTGAAAGCCAACCACAACAAAATATGCATTTTAAAATAGCAGGTCTAGTCTATGCTGTGAAATACGTAAGGTTCCATAGTAAAGAATTGATTTTAAATATAATTAATCTAATAAAGTGCAAAGTGTTAAAATAATCCTAAATCAAAAGTAGGGCGTGTATATGTGCCCATCCCCTATCCTGATAATGTGACCCGTATATGGGTATTGAATGAGACTGAGTGAGTTGATGAATTAATAGCAGAATCAACCCTAAAAATACAATCACGTTGTTTGAGATTATTGGAGTAAATACAACGAGGAAGTAACAACGAATACCTGGTGTGGACCCAGAATCTCAATCAATCCACAAAAACAAATAAACATAAGACTCGCTAAAAAATACAGTTCATTACCCTCAGACAAACTACATTCCTAGATCGGGAATATTAACAGTCACCTTTTTCCATTACGAAAAAATACTTAAAGATAGTAGAACAGATCTTCACACAAATTCAACCCTCTTGGAGCCTTGGAATCTAGTTCCATTATATATTTAGTTTCCAATTGTCTGAGTTGTTTTTCACGGTTGCCCCCCCGTTTGTTTATTGGAACATTGTCTATCACATAATATTGCAAGACATTGAGATTGTTACCATGTTCTGTCTTAATGTGACGGGCCACCGGGTAGGAAGGGTCGGAGTTAACTATGGCCCGTAAGTGCTGCAAGATGCGCACATAGACCTGTAACTTTGTGCTACCGACGTAGCGGAGGCCGCAAATACATTGCAGAATATATACCGCATGATCTGTCCGGCATGTAAAGTGTCCTCTGATGTTGATGGATTCGTCCGAGAACGGAGTGCAGTAGGATTTGGTATTAATCCCAAACTTGCATGCCCTACATGTGCTGCATTTAAAAAAAACCTTTTTGGGGGATAGCCAAATGTTCTTGCGATCTAGTTCCGGACTAGTTTTAACCAGATCATTTCTCATAGAATGTGCCCTGCGGTAGGTGAAATTAGGCTGTGTGGGCAGAAATTGAGAAAGCACCATGTCAGTTAGGACAATAGGCCATTGGGTTTTTATGATGGAACGAATAGTATTTGCCTGTCTGCTATATGTAGAAATAAAACGACAGATTGTTTTGTCTTGATTGACATTGCTGTTGTAATTGCAATTGTCAATGGGGGGATCCGAGATGTTGTTATTGTGTCTAGGTGTGGTAACTAGGAGAGTTTGTCTGTCTTTACTGTTGGCTTTATTAAGCGCTATTTTAAGTTTGTTAGCTTGGTACCCTCTCTGTAAAAACCTGATTTTTGCTGCTTCCTGAGCTATGCAAAGTTGTTCTTCATTACTACAGGCTCTACGTATTCTCAAAAACTCCCCGTAGGGGAGACTGGATATGGTGTGCTGCGGGTGAAAGCTACTAGCGTGAAGTAGGGTGTTGCCTGCTGTGGGTTTCCTGTATAGGCAAGTCTGAATGGTGTTGTTTTGAATATAGACAGAAACATCCAAAAAATTAATAGATGTAGAATCAATATGGGAGGTAAAGTTAAGATTTAACTTGTTGCAATTGATAACTCTTACAAAATCTTCAGCTTGTTGTCTTGTACCATCCCAGATGATGAATATATCATCTATATATCTCCACATAGTGATGATATGTTGAACACATAAATTCCTGTGTTCGCCCATGAGGACATGCTCCTCCCACCAGCCTACATGTAAACATGCGTAGCTGGGAGAGAAGCATGCCCCCATAGCTACTCCTTGTTTTTGTCTGAATATAAGCCCATCAAACATGAACAGGTTATTATGTAAACACCAATGTATCATTTTTAGAAGGATTTCATTGTGTCTATACATGGAAATATTGCGTTTCTTCAAGAAATAATCTACAGCAAACAGTCCATCATGATGCCTGATGCTAGTATAGAGAGATGAGATGTCTAAGGTCATCAACAAATAATTCCCCGACCATTGAATGGAATTAAGTTTGGATAAAAAGTCCTTAGTATCTCTAAGATATGTGGGCAAACCAGTAACATGTTCTTGAAGATAAAAATCCACATAGCGAGAAGTGTTCTCAAAGATACTGTTGTTAGCTGAAATGATAGGCCGGCCTGGCACGGGATCCACCTGCTTGTGTATTTTCGGTATTAGGTAGAAGGTAGGTAAAACCGGAAACTCTTTATTCAGAAAGTTCATTTCATCTTTTGAGATTAGACCTTCTCTTTTCCAACTACTTAGATCATCTTTGTAGTCTTTAATGATTTTTCTAAAAATGGCTGCATTGGAACGTTCATAGCACTCCAAATCGTTGATGTGTCTATATGCCTCTTCTCTATATTGTTGTTTGCCCCACAGGACGATATTGCCTCCTTTATCTGCATTGTTGATGACCACTGACGAATTAGATTTTAATTTTTCCATGAGTTGGAAGTAACTTTGGGTTTTTTTGGAATAAACTTTAAATTTTGTTTTCTTGGTTTTCACATAAAGTTTTTTTAGTTCGTCAGTGATGCGATCATGGAAGATATCTAGCGCGTCACGAGGCATGATTGGAACAAAGGTGGAAGGTGCTCTGAACGGACTGTTCCCAGGAGCCGCTAAATTAAGACCTTCGACATCAGCGATTTCTTGAGTATTTTGTGGAACTTGTGAGTTATCTGTAGACTCATGTAACAAGGAGTGAAGTGTTGACAAAGTGGGGAGTTCTTGGATGGTAAGAACTGATTGAATAGTTTCAGTTGTTTTGTGTGGATCAGTTTTTCCATGGTTTTTGATAGTATAGAATTTAGACAGTTTTAGTTTGCGTATGAACTTATATACGTCAACTCTTGTTTCAACATAGTTAAAGTTGCTCTCGGGACAGTAACTTAAGAGCAGTTGTTTTTCAGCTAGGTTGAGTTGGATGTCAGTGAGATTAACAATGGTTTTGTCTAGCTCTTCAGGTGTTAATGCCAGTTTTTCCTTCTCCTCTGCTGCCCTCTGCCTCTTGCGTTTGTTGCTTTTGCGCCTTTCTCGCCTTCGCTGATTTCTGTTGTTCCGTTTGGCTGATTGGGATTTCTCGGTCGTAAGGACATTTTCCGCTGTTCCCTGATAAAATCCATTTCCTCAGCTAGAGATAAGGGCCCCAGATTACTTGTGTTGTTGCCGTCCGGAACGCCACTTCGTTCAGAGTCCGTGTCACTGGGAATACTGCTAATATCAGAAGTTGACGACAAGGGGGTATGTGAGGTACTGGCAATGTTGTAGTTAGGTCCTGGTTCTTGTGTTGCCCCCTTTCGTTTTTGTTTCTTGATGTAGTCGTACTTTTTGGCAAAAGTGAACACTTGGCCCTGTTCGTAATCGTTTTTATCTCTAGTGAATTTATACGCTTTTCTGGTTTTGATGATTGCTTCTTGTTTGTTTAAACGGGCAGACATATCTGTGATACTTTTATCAATGAAATCTTGGTTGCTTGACATCTTGAGTTTTTCTATTTCTTGTTGAATCCTTGTAATCTCGCTGATATTGACATCCCTATCGATCTTGGCGTATTTTACTAGTAGGCAAACTAGGCGCATTGACGCTTCTAAATTACTATCAGCCCATTCCTTTAGAAGCAATGGATTAGGGTTTTCAAAGCTAGGTGCTAGCATAATTCTGAGTCCCCTTGGCACTCGTCCGACCTCGTGGTATTTTTCCAAAGATTTAATCTCCCACCATTTAGTAAGCTCGCTTCGTTTGTGTTTCTCCAAAGTTTTTAGTAGGTTTTTCAGGTCGGATACCTGTGAAATCTCTACTGGCGGCTGATTGCTATTGGCGGTGGTTTTGGGTTGATTGCTAAAGAGTTCATCAGCTGCTCGCTCTCTTTCTTGCAACGCTTCATCCGACATTGCACTGAGTCTATAGAGCTATGATTGATAAACAACAGTCGGGAAAATCAATGAAAATGGTATTTCCCGTGGCTCTGCAGTTAGCATGTACCTCCCCTCCTGCAATATGTGGCTAACAATACATTCTCGACTTACTGTAACTGAACAGAAGCTTCATACGCGTCCTCCGACACGAAGTGAAATCCGTCACGGTCTCAAGCGAGAAAGGCGAAAACGCCGTTCAAAGCCAACGTGCAGGGGGCTGTCCTTCAAAAAGCTTCCGTAGAGCTGCCAATCCAAAGGCCTGAAACAAGAACAGCCGACTTGTGGGGAGGGGTCCGTCTTTAGGAAAATCAAGCCAATTTTCCGCGGGTAAATCCAACTACCACTCCAAAAGCGCTTCTCGGCACCATGAACAGAGAGACGGACACCTTCTTCTTCGTAGAAAACTGCAGCCGCAGTATCGTCTTTATTATTCAAATCATAGATCAGTGCAATGAAACGGAACGACGCGTTTCGGCCAACTGTGTGGCCTTGCTCACATGAATGCGTTGCAAATAGGTAACATTTTTATACTCAATAGTAAGAAAGGGGAGGTGACATAACTTTCCTTGCTATTGGTTGACTACCCAATACACAATCATAGACATAGAAGAAATATGCATAAGTGTTACAAAAATCAAAAGGTGGTCATAGGCTTAGTACAGGAACCAAATTGTTAGCCACAATATAAATAAATGTGTTAACCAAAACGTAACCTCTATGAAATTCATGAATAATCAGTCTATTGTGATTTTTAAAGTCGGAAGAACAGAAAAAAATGCCGTAACTGAATAAAGGCATTGGGGAGCCACTGGTTTCGTATTATAGCATTATATATATTCACTGAAAAAACCATAGGTTTCACACATGTTATAGTTAGCTGGAAATTTTACTGATAAAAAACCAATGAAATTCCCCCGTTATAGTTACTGTAGGCAACTATAACTCACGCGACCGTAATCCTCTGCTGATGCTAATACTGTATTTAGACACTTATTTGCCCATGTCTTCTTCCATTAAATTTTAGCTATACATATATTACAAATTATTTTTTTTCATAAAAACACATATGTCATCAGCAGAGGATTACGGTCGCGTGAGTTATAGTTGCCTACAGTAACTATAACGGGGGAATTTCATTGGTTTTTTATCAGTAAAATTTCCAGCTAACTATAACATGTGTGAAACCTATGGTTTTTTCAGTGAATTAGCAAGGTTTTTTAAATGCTAATTCCTAACTATAACGTGTGTGAAACCTATGGTTTTTTCAGTGAATTTGTACGGTTTTTTAAATGCTAAGTTACTTTACGCCATTCGTGGCGTGCGCACCCACTTAACGCAGTTCGTTCCGTGCGCGCACCGTGCGCGCACAGTGAGCACGCGGTGCGCGAAGCCCACTTTATGCAGTTAGTGCCGTACACGCAAGGTGGGCACGCAGTGCGCTACGCGCACCGCGTGCCCACGTTACGCACCGTGCGCACATGGAGGACATATTATGCGCTTCCTTGTGATAGGTAATCTGTTAAATTTAATTTGTAAGTGATGACAATAATATGCCATGCACAGAGAGTGTGTTTTTTTTTTTTTTTTTTTTTTTATATTTTTTAGCGTAAGCGCACGGTACGCGTACTGTAAGCGTAATCGGCGAAATTTTCAAAAAATAAAAATTTACCGTTTTTGGCCTTGGGGGATCTTTGAGGACTCAACTAACATGGCTATGTGCATGGGCGCTGTCTAAACAGCCCCTTTATATGTTTTTTGCCTTTGTTTACAGCCCCTCCCTCACAGTGCGGGAGAGAAAATGGCGGCCGCCGCTTCCTGGTTTCGACCGATTCGAATGTTTACTTAGATGTAACAGCCAATCAGAATCGCGCTCGCGCACGTCACCGTACGCGTACGGTAAGCGCACCGTAAGCGCACCGTAAGCTGGCTCAGATATATATATTGATTTAAAGGCTATTTTCTCAGAATCTACTGAACAGATTTACACCAAACCAACAAAAGGCACTTCCTTGACCTGAGGACTACCTCTCTGCCAAATTTCAAGTAATTCTGTTCAGCCGTTCGGGCAGTAGCTGTGTCTAAAGGTCCTATGGAAAAATGCATGGGAAAAACGCGTTTTGGGACCCCCCTTTTATCTCAGCCCCCGCTTGACGAATCCCCCTGAGACTTTCAGGGTAGGAGCGGAGCGTAGCGCCCCACCTATTTTGAATAATTTGCGAGGATTCGTCAACCGGCGCCAAAGTTATTCAAAATAGAATGTTGAGGATTTCCTATGGAAACGTGGTCCTAACTATAACTACCTACTGGCGACCGCCAGTAGGTAATATATATATATATATATTCACTGAAAAAAACATAGGTTTCACACACGTTATAATTAGGAATTAGCATTTAAAAAACCTTGCAAATTCACTTAAAAAACCATTGGTTTCACACATGTTATATAGTTATCTGGACATCACTCGTGAAATACCATTGAAATTCCCCCGTTATAGTTAGTGCAGGCAACTATAACTCACGCGACCGCAATCCTCTGCTGATGACGTCAGATATTTCATCACTGTATTTAGACACCTATTTACCCATGTCTTCTTCCATTAATCTTTAGCTATACATATATTACAAATATTTTTTTTTCAGAAAGACACATATGTCATCAGTGATGTAATATCTGACGTCATCAGCAGAGGATTGCGGTCGCGTGAGTTATAGTTGCCTGCACTAACTATAACGGGGGAATTTCAATGGTTTTTCACGAGTGAAATGTCCAGATAACTATAACATGTGTGAAACCTATGGTTTTTTAAGTGAATATATATATATATATATATTCACTGAAAAAAACCATAGGTTTCACACATGTTATAGTTAGCTGGACATTTTACTGATAAAAAAACAATGAAAATCCCCCGTTATAGTTAGTGCAGGCAACTATAACTCACGCGACCGCAATTCTCTGCTGATGCTAATACTGTATTTAGACACTTATTTGCCCATGTCTTCTTCCATTAAATTTTAGCTATACATATATTACAAATATTTTTTTTTCATAAAGACACATATGTCATGAGCTGAGGATTGCGGTCGCGTGAGTTATAGTTGCCTGCACTAACTATAACGGGGGAATTTCATCAGTAAATATATCAGTAAAATGTCCAGCTAACTATAACATGTGTGAAATCTATGGTTTTTTCGGTGAATTTGCAAGGATTTTTAAATGCTAATTCCTAACTATAACATATGTGAAACCTATGGTTTTTTCAGTGAATTTGTACAGTTTTTTAAATGCTAAGTTACTTTACGCCATTCGTGGCGTGCGCGCCCAGTTAACGCAGTTCGTTCCGTGCGCGCACGGTGCGCTTCGCGCACCGTGCGCGCACAGTGAGCACACGGTGCGCTTCGCGCACCGCGCGCCCACTTTACGCAGTTAGTGCCGTGCACGCACGGTGGTCACGCGGTGCGCTGCATGCACCGCGTGCCCACGTTACGCTAGATGGACCATGTACGCACGATGCGCTTCGTGCACCGTGCGCACATGGAGGACATATTATGCGCTTCGTTTTGAAAGGTAATCTTTTAAATGTTCAGTAATGACCTGTTGCTATGGTAGCAGGCAGAAGTCATGTTGGGGAAATGGATCATTTGGAAAGGGTTGAAATTTGCAACCAATAGAAATGTGTGATTCGATTTAAAAAAATGTGGGAAACACTGTGATTTGATGTTAACATGTATATGTGTGAAAAAAGAGAGGGAAACATTGCCATTTACTGGTTCTGCTGAGAGGTGTACAGTTCAGAGATTCTGGCTCTGATAATCTGCTGTGTGAGTGGCACATTTCTTTCTGAACTAACTACTTTTAAAAGGTGAGTTATGAATTTGAGAGGGGATGTATGTGGTGTAGTTGGATATAAATAATAGAAATGTGATTCTTCTTTTAAAATTGTGCTTTACATTTTATGTTAAGGAAGATATTTAACTGTCTTGAACATGTCAGATATTATGGAGTATGTCTTCATCATAAGTTAAGGTGTACTGGTATCATCCAGAAATACTGTTTTGTGCCTAGAATCACACCATGAGTCTGTCTGCACACAGGAATTCTTCTCAGAGATTTAATCTGTGTTGCTCTTGCTCTGTTAGCCTTGCACTCGCAGGAAAGGGGCAGCTTGTTTTCTTGAACTGTGATGGTTAGCATTTACCAGAAATCACTTTCTCACATATGAGAGGCAAATGCTAACACATTTGAAATTAGCATGGTACATTTTCCTTCCCGCAATGGGTGAGGTAATTTTTACATGTTCAAAACTCCAATTAACCTTTACTACACATGTATTCTTACATACATCTCTGCAGTCTTCATGCAGTTGTGCAAGCGTCCATGCAGATCTGTGTTGCACCTGACAATACACGGTCTCCAGAAGCACGCTCTTAGCACACAGACAGGTGCTTCTCCTGCACTCTCATGCTTACTATTCAGCTCTGTGTGGTATTTCAGATAGCAGTGTGTAATGCTAACACATTCAACGTCACCAAGGCTCATTTCCTTTGCTCTACTCTAATCACTCACCCTGTAACACATGCTGATGGTCTCAAGTAGCTGTTAGGACATGTGCTCTTTTCTGCCTCTCTAAAATATAAGGAAAACGTGTCAGGCTGCCATAGTAATTATCACTTACTCTTCCACAGTAGTAAATGTGCTTTGAAATTGCCAAACCAAAATCGTTTTTTCCCTAGAATCACACCATGAGTCTGTGTGCACACAGGAATTGATGTTAGAGATTTAATTTGTGTTGGTCTGGTTCTGTAACACTTGCAGTTGTAGGAAAGGGACAGGTCATATGATAGGATTTGAAAAGCTAAAAAAAAAATCGTAATGTATTAAAATTACATAAAGGTATTTTTTTTTAGTTTCTTTCAGGTATTGCTGAACAACAGTCAAATTAATTAAAGATGCCTATAAAGTCAAAAAGAGAAAAGAACAGCCACAACATCTATTTTTGAAGAAAACTGGACCAAAAAAAATAGTTGAAGATCATCATGTTGGAAAAAAGAAAAAGTCTTCTGGTAAGCAGACTAGGGATTTTAAAAAAAATATCTTCAAACAAAGAAAAAATTTTAAAAATATATCCACTGCAAATAGTGTTTCAAGTACAAAACAACAACAGAGTCGACAGAAAATACTAAAAGCCAATGTAGAATCAGAAGTAAGAAAGAGTGACTTAACACGAAAAATAGATTTTAAAAACATTAGTCGAAAAATGTTTCAGAGCAGAGTGATGTTAAATTTGCTAAAGGATGTGAAAAAATATAAGAAGAAAAACAAATTTTATTAAAAAAAAAAGAAATATATTGAAACAATTGTTGCTAAGGCTTTGGAAATAACATGAAAACTATTCATTTTAATTTTGAACAGGATGCGTAGATTAGAAAAACTAGTCAAAGCAATGAAGTCACAAAGCAAAAGGAAAAGAGTAGTGAAAAAAAATAACTTTTGTAAAGTGTTCTTAGGAGAATGGAAGCATAGTTCAAGTACTGAACCATTTTTTAATGAAGAGAGTTATCTTCAAAGTAATAGTTTGTTGCATGCAGTTGACACCAATGGTCGAGCTTATGAAGTTAAAGATGGTTGTGTAATGGAAAAGGAGAAAATGGTTCCAAGAAATGAGGAAGAAGTGTTAGCTGATGAGGTTATGGGGAGACGTCCTAAAGCCCCAGTGTACACTTGGAATTGTTGTAGTATTTGCACTGTGCGACAGGAATCTATTGATAAATTACGTGACTTCCTAAGAGAATATAGTAAAAAGAGTGTTAAACAGAAGATTAAGGTGCTTCAAAGACTAGACCCATGCAGAGTGAGAGAGAATACTGGTTTGCAAGGACATTCTCTGGCTTGTCTATCTAGGAAAGTTTGCCAAAGTGTTTTTCACCATTTTAGGATGCTGGCTGTTCATCATACTGAAATGAGAAAGTTTGTGAGAACATTGTATTTTGCTAAAAGTCCAGCACTAAAGTTAAATGAGTTGAATAGTGCTCTGTTCTGTGGATCTGTATCAGATGTAATGAAGGTTACTGATGATATTCAGTTGTGTTACTTTGGTCCAGAGCAAGAAAGTGCAGGAAATGACAGTTATTGAGGAAAATGTGGAAGAGAATGTAGAACTCACTGTTAGTAAAAATTTTGAAGATGAAATGACAAAATTTGCTATCATCTCTAATGAAAGACCAAAAGACTTGTATTTGTTGCCGGAGAAGCCATTATAAAATTCAATCAAGGAATGTTGATCTCTATAAAAAAAGTGAAAATGAAGATAATTATAAGTGGAAGGATTTTGCAACATATATATTTCTTGAAAATTGTTTTGATTTGGGTGAAGATCAGCGTATTTGTAAATACTGTTATAACAAGTTAGAAGAAAATATAATGCCAGCTAGGGCTGTACATAATAATTTAGAATTGGTTGATATTCCTGCAGAACTTTCTGATTTAAATACGTCTGAGTCTATACTCATTCAATGTGTCCATCCGTTTCAGACCATAGTGCGTATGGAGCCCAAAACGGGTAAATTACCTCCTTCGGATTTACAAAGAGGTTTAAAAGGAAGAGTTGTCTATTTGCCATTGGATTTGAAAAAAAATATGGAAACAATTGATGCAGATAGATTGGAAACTGAACCATTAGTTATTCTGGTTAATGGAGTACCAACAAAGAATAAGAACATTTGGCAGGAGCTGGTAGATGTACGAAAAGTACAAAGAGCAAATTTATATTTGAAAAGAAATAATAAATGGTATGAAACTATTTATATGGATGAAGATGAAGACGTTTTACTAGCAGACTCAGGAATACCAGCTGGGCAAATTGAAAAAGTGGATAAGTCAAAAGAAGAAGAAAATTATGAACATTTCAGCATACATCCTCTTCATTCTAAAGAAGTTATGGGAAACACTATTGATCTGTTTCAGATAAAAAAAAGCACAAGGAACTCCCGTGAGTGTATGGGAGGAGAGCTTGGAAGCTCGTTGTTTTCCCCAGCTGTTTCCTACAGGAAAAGGTGGACGATATGATGAACGTCCAGTACAGATTCCTGCTTCTGAGTTTCGGACTATAAGGTTATATGCAGAAGATCCAAGATTTCATCAAAGTATTCCGTATTTGTTCCATCTTTTATTTGAAAGTGACTTGTCTGCACTATCTTATACAGTAAATCACATTTTAAAAACTGGAGTACATCTACATAATGTGTCTGCAAAGGATTTTATGAACAAAGTGCAACAGCGAGATGATCATTTGGAATCTCAATTGATAAATTTGATGGCTTGTCAGCGAGCAACTAATGAATATTGGTACCGACGCCATGGAGAATTGAAATGTATGTTACGGAATTTAGGAACTCCTACATGGTTCCTTACCCTAAGCTGTGCTGAGTACGCTTGGGATGATTTACTGGATTTTCTTCGAGAGGCAAATTCAAATATTGAAAACATTCAATACAAGACAGCAGGAGAATTGTGCTCATTGGATCCGGTTAATGTTTGCAGATATTTCAATCATAGATTTGAGGCTATGATGTCCTTCATCTGCAATAAAAAAAATCCACCTCTTGGAGAAGTTGTGGATTTCTTTTGGAGAAAAGAGTACCAAGCAAGAGGTGCTCCTCATATTCACATGCTGTTGTGGATCAAGGATGCCCCAAAATTTGGAACAGATTTTGATGATGCAGTTTTATCTTTCTTTGAAGAATATGCAACATGTGCTATATCTAAAAGCACAGAAGAAAAAAACTTAAAAGAGCAAGTTTTACGTTTCCAAAGTCATCGGTGTGGAAAAACTGTCGACGAAAGTACAAGAGTAAAGATAATTCTACACAAAATGTCGATTTGGATTTCCACAACCAGTTCTTTCAAAAGGAAGAGTAAACAGTTTTATGTCAGCTGTGCGACATACTATTACAAGAAATTCGCCTAAGAATACCTACAACCTAAGAAGAAAAGAAGAGTCAAAATATATAAATGACTACAACCCAGTCATTTTATCCATGTGGAATGCTAACATGGATATACAGTATGTAGCTGACATTTCTATTGCTGTTGCTCGGTATGCCACATCACTAAATCTGAGAAAACAGAATTGAAAGAAATGTGGGAAGAGATTTCTCACGAGAAGACTGTCAGTAAAGAGCTATACAGTTTCAGTTTAAAGATGTTATCGCATCGAGAAATTGGATCCTACGAATGCTCAGATAGGTTATCATCTGCAAGTCTGTACTCCAAATCCAGAAGAATAATTTGGGTAAGTTTAGGCCTTGCAGGAATGAGAAATCGGGTACTGAAATCTGTTCGAGAAATTGAATATTTAGCAGAGTACGAACCTGAAAGTACAGACATTTTAAGAACAAACATGTTGGACACATATTACCCACAAAGAAGTCATCATCTTGAGAACATGTGTCTATATGAAGTGCTGCAGAACTACATTTATAAACGGAATACCACAGAAGACATCAACAATGGAAAATATAAAGTCACTGGTGAGGAAGAATGTTTGGTAAAAACAAACAAAAGGAAGTTTGATTAATCACCGGAAGCTGAGTTGCGACACTACTGACAAAAAGGAATTTTACTACTTGGCACATTTACAGCTGTTTAAACCATGGCGTTCAGAGGACGAACTACTTGGAGATTTTCAGAGCTATGAAGATTCCTTTAATGCTTGCAAAGATATCATAGACTGCAGTACTTTCTCAACTTATGTTCAAATGTTAAATGAAGAAATTGAACAAGAAGCAACAATTGCAGCTGAAGTAGCTAGAGACAGTTCTCAAGACAGTCAAAGTTCTGGGACGTTCAGTCAAGATCCTCTAGGACAACCAATCGTAGAAAATGAAGCTGCAATAGCCATGACTGAAGTAGAAACAGCTATGAATCAAGCTCAGGAAGATTTAATAAACTGACCAAATATGGAACAACAACTGAATGATGAACAACAACAAATTTATGAGGAAGTCAGAAAAAAAATTGATCACGGATTACTACATGAAAATAAAGAGTGCTCATGCACATCGTTTGAACCAATCAGAATGTATGTGAGTGGACAAGCCGGAACTGGAAAAAGTTTCTTGATTAAAGTAATTAGAAGCTATCTACAGCAAAAAACAGATTCAACTTTGTCTTGTGTTGTTACTGCTCCAACTGGGTTAGCAGCATATAACATAAAAGGAATTACCCTCCATCGTTTGCTAATGTTACCAGTAGAGCACGAGAACAAAATACAATACCACAAGCTAACAGGAGAAGCATATTTTGAAGTTGCAAGAGTATTGAAAAAAATGAAAGTTATCATCATTGATGAGGTAAGCATGGTATCAAACTTAATGCTTGCCTTTGTGCATTTAAGAATGCAGCAAATTCTAAAGACAAACTATGACGTGCTATTTGGAGGAAAACATGTTATAGTTTTTGGGGATCTTCTGCAGCTCACTTGGAGATTTTCAGAGCTATGAAGATTCCTTTAATGCTTGCAAAGATATCATAGACTGCAGTACTTTCTCAACTTATGTTCAAATGTTAAATGAAGAAATTGAACAAGAAGCAACAATTGCAGCTGAAGTAGCTAGAGACAGTTCTCAAGACAGTCAAAGTTCTGGGACGTTCAGTCAAGATCCTCTAGGACAACCAATCGTAGAAAATGAAGCTGCAATAGCCATGACTGAAGTAGAAACAGCTATGAATCAAGCTCAGGAAGATTTAATAAACTGACCAAATATGGAACAACAACTGAATGATGAACAACAACAAATTTATGAGGAAGTCAGAAAAAAAATTGATCACGGATTACTACATGAAAATAAAGAGTGCTCATGCACATCGTTTGAACCAATCAGAATGTATGTGAGTGGACAAGCCGGAACTGGAAAAAGTTTCTTGATTAAAGTAATTAGAAGCTATCTACAGCAAAAAACAGATTCAACTTTGTCTTGTGTTGTTACTGCTCCAACTGGGTTAGCAGCATATAACATAAAAGGAATTACCCTCCATCGTTTGCTAATGTTACCAGTAGAGCACGAGAACAAAATACAATACCACAAGCTAACAGGAGAAGCATATTTTGAAGTTGCAAGAGTATTGAAAAAAATGAAAGTTATCATCATTGATGAGGTAAGCATGGTATCAAACTTAATGCTTGCCTTTGTGCATTTAAGAATGCAGCAAATTCTAAAGACAAACTATGACGTGCTATTTGGAGGAAAACATGTTATAGTTTTTGGGGATCTTCTGCAGCTCACTCCAGTTAAAGGACAACCAGTATTTCAAACCCTTACACATGAAGACACGAAAAAGTCATTAGGAAGTATAGGTAATGTGAATATTTGGACATACTTTGAGTATAAAGAACTTATTACCAATATGCGGCAAGCCAATGATGAGGATTATGCAAGTATTCTCAAAGATATCAGAATTGGACTACTCACAGAACATGGCAGAAAAGCTTTACAGAGTCGATTGCTATGTAATGTGTTTCCAACAGAACAAATAGTTCCAGAGAAAATATACAAGAACATTGCTGAAAAAATTACTGTAATCTTCTTAATGCCAACACTACATGAATGCTCTATATTCAATCAAGAACTTTTGAAATTGGAAAATGAAGAGATTGTCAAACTGGAAGCTGTGGATAAAATACAACATGAAGGAATAACTATTATATTGACAAACAAATTGACAAGTAAATTGGATTCTCTAGAGAAAAACATCTCGAAAACAGCTGGTTTAGAACAGAATCTTTATGTATGTATGAACTGTCGAGTAATTTTAGGACGTAATTTGGATGTAGAGAAAGGTTTAGTGAACGGAGCTATGGGTAAAGTTGTGGGTTTTGCTAATTACCAGAAAAAAGTTGGAATTTAATTTTTAAAAATAAAATTTGATCAGATTGAAGAGGTTAAAGACATTTGTTGTTGTTCAGTTCGTTTCTTGCTTGTGAAAGACTTATATGTACGTAGGAAGCAGTTTCCGTTTTCTCTATCATATGCTGTAACTATTCACAAATCTCAAGGATTAACTGTAGATAGTGCATTTGTAAACATTGGATCTACTGTGTTTAAAGAAGGTATGGCATATGTTGCTTTGTCACGCGTGAAAAAAATATCTGGTTTATTCATGATAGACTTTGATGACTCAAAAGTTAGTGCTGATGCAAACTGTGTAAAGGAGTATAATAGATTAAGAAGAAGCTATGCTCCTCATTTAGGTCAGTATCCTGTGTTTGAAAAACGTGTTGTTTGTCGGAAAAGGAGATTTGAGAATATCTGTGATGAGGATGTACAGAAGAGAAAACAAAAAGAGAGTGATGTGACTGCAAGCAAAAAGAAAAAGGACAGTGTTGAAGAGGTTGTTGGTTGTCATTTTGAAAATAGCTCTGGTGTCAACTGCTACGCCAATGTAGTGCTGAATGTTGTATTTTATCTTCAAATTTTGCAAGCGCAGATAATACTAAATCATGAAAAAAGATTCTGTTCTCTGCTGAGTCTCCTTTATGAGAAGCTGAGTAATGATAAAACTAAAATAGAAAGTGCTTCTGATGTTAGAAATCTTATAGATGAATGTTCTGGATGTACACAGTTTACACAAGATGTCCAGCAAGATGCACAGGAATTCTTGATGTATATGCTTATGGTACTGGAAGATGAAGGGGTAGAAATAGAAAATATATTAGGTGTCTCATATAAATGGGAACATTGTTGTGAAAACTGTATGAACACATGCAGCAGTAATGTTGATTCTGAAAGGTTCATATATTTAACAATACCAGAGAGTAAATCAGTGAGTTTTAGTAAATTAGTTAAAGATGCTAATCACAACATGGAATGTTCTCAATGTAAATCAGACATGTTATCAACGTTATTTTTAAATAAATATGGACAGTATGTAATTTTAATGATGCAACGTTGTAGAGCAGATGGAACTAAAATGGAAACTTTACTAAAGAAGTTTGTAGGAAATCAATTATCGATATCAGGTAAAACTTTTGTTGCAGTTGCAATTATTTTTCATGATGGACCTTCTATAACTTCTGGTCATTACACAGTTTATCTTAAATGTGAAAAAGGATGGACACTGTGTAATGATTCTCAAATGATTTTCAAGCAACGTTTGCCTTATGATTTACCAAATTGTTACTTAATTTTTCTAAAACCAAAATTTTAGATACAAATTCCAGCATCTGAAGAGCAATTATTTCAATTTTATAGGATTAACATTGGATATTTCACTTACAAAGGATTTTAAAATTACCATTTGGCCTCATGGAAAGGTAAAGGTAACAATTGTGGACTTGTTTGACAGATATTATTTTGGTGTACGTGCTTAAGCAGCAAGATTTACAGACGTTATTTATTGCAAATAGTTATTGTTCTTAGAAGGTATTTTTAATATGTTTGTGACATTTTTATCAAGGTCTGTTTTAGTGAGAAGAGATTCAGGGCTTTTTTAAAACAATCTTTCAGATTGTTTTTTTTTTTTGCCCGCTGTTAAATGATGAAAACAATTGATATCACTATTTTCAGTAAAATTCAATACATTCTGAAAACAGCAAAAAAAGGGCAAAAAATTGCTTTGTTAAATATGAAAAAACATGTACTGTTTAAGAAAATGTATTGTTGAATATTAATACTTTTTTTCTGTTTTTCAGATCATGAAAGAAAATTTAGGAAATGTAATCCATTTTACTAGCAATTTAAAAAAAACATTTAAAAATGTGTTTAAATTTAAAACAAAGGTGGAGAACATGGAAAGGGGGCATGGTAGAGACTTCCTGACCGCCTAGTCTTTGTCAGGGAGTCC
Source organism: Triturus cristatus (assembly GCF_964204655.1). Classification (NCBI taxonomy): domain Eukaryota; kingdom Metazoa; phylum Chordata; class Amphibia; order Caudata; family Salamandridae; genus Triturus; species Triturus cristatus. The sequence continues at coordinate 773,314,426 of NC_140585.1, forward strand.
CTGAAGGATCACAAAGGGTGAAAAAAACGATTAATTTAAAAAAAAAAAAAGTGCGCGCACGGTAAAAAAAAAAACGAAAAATAGATTTTAAAAACAAGTTTTTGTGTTTAGATTTTAGGTGGCTCTAAAAAGAGCCCTTGTGTTAATGAAGGGACAGAGGAACAGAAAAACAAAAAAATGAAAATAACTATGGCCGGGTGCATGAGTGCTGCTCTAACTTTCTCTCAATGAGATCAATACTGGTTTCACCAAGAGAAATAAGAGTATGACAGTCAACGCACCGTGTATACAGCCTCCAAAAAGCAGGGCGTATATCCAGAGGTAAAGAAGTAGGTGAAGGCGCCACCGCAGAGGAAGTACTCGGCTGAGCTGCCAATGATGTGCTCGGCTGAGCTGCTGCGGATGTGCTCGGCTGAGCTGCTTGTGAGTTTTCACTAGCAGCTCGAGCAAAAGCCACAGGATGTTGTCCTTCAACGTGCCTTAACATTGTGTGAATACTAAAAGAGTATTTCTTATTAGCATTTCCACGTGATAAGGTCCGCTGGCAAATAATGCAGGTGACTTTGGGAGCATTTACCTTCTTCTGCCCCTCTGGAAAAGTGAAAAACTGCCATATGAATGAGTCTTTCTGCTTCCTCTGCCTCTGTGGCACAAGAGTCTCCTGATCACTACTAGAAGATGGCTGCTGCTCTGCCATTGTATCTCAAAAACAGATCAGCTCCTTCTCCCAGAGAATCAGAAGTAATAATGAGGAGAGTGGGTGTGGTATTGGAAGAATCTGGAACTGAAACTAATAGGAACCAATGAAAAGTGTTGTTTACTAATCACATGACTTGCCTGGGTGTGGTGTTGGAAGAATCTGGAAGAGGTAGTACTATGAACCAATGAAAAGTGTTCTTTATTAATCACATGACTTGCCTGGGTGTGGTGTTGGAAGAATCTGGAAGTGAAAGTACTATGAACCAATAAAAAGTGTTCTTTCTTAATCACATGACTTACCGTGCGTGCACCGTGCGCGCACGGCGCATGCACGGAGCACTTGCGCATGCGCGAACGCACTACGCGCGCATGCGCGAACTTAGCGAGCGTAGTACGCGCGCATGCGCAAACGTTCCGTGCATGCGTGAACTTAGCGCGCATAGTACGCACGCATGCGTAAATGTAGCGCGCGGACCACGCACGACGTACGCATGTGCACACGAACAACGTACGCATGCGTACGTAGTGTGCGCACCAAACGCGTACGAAGCACCCACGGATGCACGAACATACCGCACAGAGTACACGCGGCGTACGTATGCATACGCGGAGAACGTACGCATGAGTACAAGAACAACATACGCATGCGTACGTAGTGCGCGCACCGAGCGCGTACGAAGCACGCGCGCATGCGCGAACGTACCGTGCGGAGTACGCACGACGTACACATGCGTACGTTGAGAATGTACGTACGCGCACACCACCGAGCGTGTACGATGACGTAGCAATCACCGTGCGCGCACCGAGTGTGCACGGTAAAAACCTATAAAAAAAAAAAATTAAAGTGTTTTTAAGTTAATAGAAGTCATTTGAGATGTCATCAGTGATGTAATATATGATGTCATCAGCAGTGGATTGCGGGCGCGCGAGTTATAGTTACCTGAACTAACTATAACGGTGGAATTTCAATGGTTTTGTACGAGTGAAATTTCCAGCTAACTATAACGTGTGTGAAACCTATGGTTTTTTCAGTGAATTTGCAAGGTTTTTTAAATGCTAATTCCTAACTATAACGTTTGTGAAACCTATGGTTTTTTCAGTGAATATATATATATATATATATATATATATTTTGTTATAGCTAAGGTCAGTAGAGCTAGGGATCTTTTTTATTTTTGCTCCTTAGTAACTTTACACCCGTTTGGCCAATGTCTGCAAAACTTTGCAGACCTGTTGCACTTGTTTTATTGTCGTAGGACTAAATGTTTTGCAGAGTTTGGTCAAGGTGATGCAAAAAAAGGGTTGTCCCAAAATGGGCTTGAAATACAATGCATTTTACAAAGACTATTGGATTTTGTCTAGCACCAAAACGGGCAGTTAGGGTTTGCTGAAATTTTGCAGCATTAGATATTAGGGTGCACATATGATTCTTTTGGATATAGCAGGTAGGTAGAGATAGTATTTTTTACGTTACAAGGTTTTTCGATATAGTGATAGCTTGTAGCACAGTACTACTAAAAAGCAAGGAAGCTAAAAAAACACACTAGACTGCATATGTCAATTTTTAGATTTACTAAATGAACAACTGAAAGACCCATTTGTGGTCACACACAAATGGAAACCTCTAAGCAAATACATAACGAACACAATACATCTAAAACAACATACATTTTATTTGCATGCACTCTGGCTCCAAAAATAAAACTGTGTCCAACAAGCCAAACAAAATCCTTCTTCCCAATGTGCTTCTGTGCAACAAAATACAAACGTGACCTAGCAGTGAGCTACCCAAAATACTGTATGGACTACATGATAATTTGTGATTAGGAAAAAAAAAGAAATCTTAATTTTTATATAAACAATGATTTGCTTTCATTCACTTTGAGCTTCATATGCAACACAGTCTTACTTAAAGTAGCAAGGAAGCCCAAAAAATAAACTAAAAAGCATATGTAAAGTTTCACAATTACTACACGAACAACTAAAACACACATTTATGGTCACATGATTATGCGAGTCAATAAACAAAATACATACCAAATGCAATAGATAGAAAGAAAGAAATCCCATTAAATCTGTTTGCCACTCTGTAGTTATAGTTAGTATTTTCAAAGATAGAAAATCCTTGATATTGGCTCCTTAATAACTGTCCATCCTTTTGACAAATCACAATAAAACTTTCCAGGTCTATAGCATTTTCTACATTATCAAATGATTTAAATATTTGTGGTGAATCATTAAGGGGGTGCAAATATAAAAAAAAACTGTGCCCCAAAACAAGTTTTTCCACTAATACGTTTTTCATGGACTATTGTAGCTGACGTAGCTCAAAAATGGCTGAATGAATTTACATGAAATTTAGCAGGATTATACATTATGGTGCAGAGATAATGCTTTTGGCTACTGCTGTTAAGTAGGGTAAGTATACTTTAAGTTATAAGGCATTTTAACTTAGTGATATCTGTCGCAGCAGTACTATGTGGAATTTCACAAAAGTTTTGAAATACATCACCATAAATATATTTACAAATATATTAAAAAAATAGAAATACATTTCCCTACCTATTACCACTTTAATAAAGTGGTGATAGGTAGGGCCATACTACTTACCTTTATTTAAGGCCGTAACATTGAACATAGCCAAAATGTAGTGAAAAAAATATGGCTGCCGTTTCCTTCTCTAAAAACCTCCATTACCCAATTATATACTAGCTTGTCATCAGCATGTGCCATGGTATAGGTCAAAGTTACCAAGGTATACCATCGCCCAAAATATAACTAACGCCTAACTGTATTATTAGATTGCTGTACCCTTGTGTCACTCAGGGTGTCACATGGGCAATGCAATACTTAAGTCACATTTACAAGGAAATGCACAACCGCCATACGTGGCCCTGCCTTGATTGGCCACGCTATCCCTGTACACTCTACTGCCCATCTCTATACTCCACTTCATGCCCGTACACTCCAATGTAAAGCACTCTCTTCCACCATAAAACAAGAATATTCTATATTACACAGCACTCCACTCTACTGTACGAGACCCCACTACAATTTATGACAGTTTACTACCAACACTATGCCAGTACACTCCACTCCATGCCACTCTAATCTACAAACACAATACACTCCATTGTATTTCATTTCACACTATGCTATACCTCTCCACTAATTTCTACTCCACTGTACAAGACTTTACCTCATTCTATGCTACTATACAACAATCCACCCAACACAGCTCCACTATTTCACACACTACTATACAACTCCACTCTACAACACTCTACTACACTGTATGCCACTGTCTGACATTTTACTCCTCTATACCCCTTCACTCCACTGTACAACACTGTGCTCTACTGTGTGCCACTGTACAACACTCTTCTCCACTCTACTCCATAACACTATATGGCACTATACGCAAATCATTGTATGCCACTTCACCCTACTTTGCTCAACTTTACTCTGACACAATACTTCACTCTACTCCATTACTCCACTCACTGACCTACACTGTACAGCACTGTAGTGTACTGTACACCACTCTACTATACAAAACTCAACTAGAAGGTATGCCACTCTACTCTACTGCAGTCTACATCACCTTCTAATACTGTGCACCATCTCACTACACTCTACTGTACAACACAGTACTCCAATTTATGATACTTTACTCTGTGTGCTAAGCCACTCCACTCTACTTTACTGCACTCTGCGACCACTATGACACACCACTCCATTCTATGACACTTTACTCTGCTCTGGACTTTATCCAACTCCAGTGTACTCCACTCCACAATACTGCACTGTATTCCACTATATGCTACGGTTCTATTCTCCACTCTACCCATTCCAGTGTCCGACAGTCTCCTCCACTGTATGCAACTCCACTCTACAACACTCTTCACCACTCTATGCCCTTCCACTCTACACCACTATACTACACTGTATGACATTTAGAAACATGCAACTCAGTTTCTCTCCATGATACGCCTCTCCACTGTATGACACAGCACTCCATTCTGTGACACTCTCCTCCACTGTACTCTACGATACTCCACTGTATGCCACTACACTCCACAACACTCTGCTACTCTCTATGCCACTCTACAACACTCTACTCGATGACAGTTAACTCTGCCATGCTCCATTTCATGGCACTCCTGTCAATGACACTCCACTATTCAACACTCAGGTCCACTGTTTGACACACAACTACACAGTGGCGGCTCGCAGAGGGAGTGCTGTGGGGCAGTTGGGTAGGGGGGAGGGGCAGGGTGTGGGGATAGTGGAGTCGGACATACGACAGCCAGGAGTAAGGTAAGTAAATAAATAAATAAAACTATTTACCCTGCACTCGCTTAGGAGCAGTTAGTAGCTTTCCTAGTTCTTACGGAATTTTAAGTAAAGTTTATTCCCAATTATGGTTCCGGGTGGACCCGTTTAAGTTTCTATTTTTAAAAATGCAAGATTTGAGTGGACAGGAGAAATGATGGCTGCTTTTAATGCACTTAAGAAGATGATTGTGGAAGATTCTTGCCTCAAACCGTTTGTCCTTGGTAAGGGGTAATAGTTGATGCAATTAGTTGTTGTCTTGGTGGAGTACTAATACAACTTAACAGCGTGGATCGTGGATTATACTTCTCGTGCATTGCATGATGCTGAGAGAAATTACCCGGTTGTAGAGAGAGAGTTGTTGGCTTGAGTGTGGGAGCAGAGCATTTTAGAACCTTTTTATGGGGAATCGAGTTTACTTTAAAAACTAATCTCAAGCCATTGGTGCACAAAATGGCACTCGGCGGAGGGCATGGCATCAAGGTTGGCCAGATTAGCTTCCAAGTTGCAGAACTTTCATTACCACATTGAATACATTCCAGGGAAGTGTAATGTGCATGTTAACTGGATGTCCAGGCTTCCTCTACTGTGTGAGGAACAGATGAGCTGGGAGGGAGATGAATGTGAAGTGGTTTTCACTTTGCTTGATGTAACCCTATTTACGTTTGGAGTATCCTGTTATCCAGGAGACTAAATGGAAAAAGGAAATGGAGAAAGATTGGGAATTGGGCAAGGTGATACAATGCATTAAGAATTGTTAGCCAGAGGAAAGGAAGGTGTCTGGAGAATTGTTAGGATACTTTAAGGTATGTGAAGTGTTGGTGGTAGAAAACGATATTACCTGTCAGAGGGGATAAATGTGTACCTCCTTTCAACTTGAAGAAGGTTATATTGGACATTGTCTATGAAGGACATTTGGGTATGTCGTGCACTAGGAGGCAGGTCAGGGAGAGTTTTTGGTGGCTGGGGGCTGATTCATTTGTCGAACATCATGTTAGAATGAATAGAAGTTGTGCCTTAAGAGACAAAATTGCAAGGACTTTGTCATCTGATCCCAGGCAGGTTGAGTTTCCTATTGCTCCTTGGCGGAATTGGGGTTGGAACTCATTGGTCCTTTCTCTGTACTACCTAGGCAGGAAGCATTTGGTATTGTCATGGTTGATTATTTTTCTTAGTAGCGCGAGATTAAAATGGTAAGGAAAGTCACCTCAGAGAGTGCTGTAGGATTTATAGATTAGTCATTTTTTAGGAAAGGCATTTCCCAGGAAGTGTTGAAGGACAATGTTCTTCAGTTTGGGAGAGATTAGATGAGGAAGTATCATGAAAAATGTCATGTGGTACATAGACGTATTGCAATGTTTCATTAAGAGGCCAATGGTCAAGTGGAACGGTGTAATCACGTTGTCAAGGAAGGGATTCAGTTATCCGTAAAGGAGGGTTGAACTCGAGGAAACTTTACAGTCTATGCTATTGACTTACAGTACTTCTACTTTTGTGACTTCTGTGAGTCCATTTGAGTTACTTAGGGGACGTAAACCTAGTACAAGATTGGTCCCATAGTGGTTGAAGAATCAGAGGAAAGACACTGATGAGATTGCTGAAGTTGATTTGAAAGCTATCTGAGGCAGGGTTGAAGAATATGACACTAAAATAGGGGATGCATTAATGGGGAAAATGTGCTTGAAATAATCAGAGAGTGAAAGTTGGTGACATGGTGCATTTGAAGAAGGGGAAGATTAGCAATAAAGGGGCAGAGTGATGGTCAGATCCTCCTCGGGTTATCGAAGTATTTATTAGTGCTGTGCGAGTTGAAGGGGGCAGTGTATGGAACTTTGGACGGGTCTCCTTGTCCAAGGGGAAGGAGCGTTTTTCTGAGAAATGTCGGGACTATGTTTTCTGGATGTGGGAGAAGCTGAGTGTGTGCAGGATTCTTTTAATTCCAGAAGAGTGTGGTCTGATGTATGCATGGACTATTTGGGTGTGGCTAAGAGTGTTAGAGGGTGTAATCCTCCAGTGAGATTTCAAGATTATATATTAGCATGAGTAGGAGCAGTACAAGGAAGAATGTATTTTTTCAGATTGTTCCAAAAGGGGGGAGGTGTGTTACACGTGCAAGGTAGTGCACCCGGCGGTGTGCAAGAGCATAATGTGTGTTGTGCTCATGTCACACTCATGCTCACGTCTTTGAATAATGCGGGAGCTATTGACATTTGACGCATGAGCCTGACAGCTTCTCGCACTTGTTTCTCCGTGTTAGTTAAGACAAGCTGCATATTTGTGGGTGGCTCGTGGAACGTTGTATTCCAAACACGCCGGGGAGAGTGTGTATATATGGATTTTAATGTGTCAACAAAAAAAGACTTCGCTCTGAACTCCTGAATGGGTGCGACAACACTCTTCTTGTGGTTTGCATCCTCAATCTTGACACAAACTCGATTACAGTGTATGTCCGAGCTTCAATCAGATCAAGTCAGGGACCTACAGGTTAAATGGACCACAAATAGGTAGTTTCATTTTCATTTATGGTCATATTGAATTAATATTTTTTTCTTTGAAATTTGTATGTAAAATTCACGTGTAACATTTTCCATGAAAATATTGACTTAATAAAGGCCACCAGCTGTTTAAAAAATGTAATAACTTGTTACAAGCCTGCTGCTTACATATTTAAGAATAGTTAATGTTCTGGCAAAGCTAGCCTTTCTAGAAAACTATGGGGCAGATTTATGAGCCCCTTGCGCCACTTTTGCGTCACTTTTCCCATGTTAAAAGTGACGCAAAAGTGGCGCAAGGGGCTCATAAATCTGCCCCTATGTATATAAAGAAATTCATTATATAATTTGTTCCAAGTATTTCCACGTATCTGGTAAATGAAAAGTAGAAGAGTTAGAAATAGTTTATCTACTGTTACATATAAAGAAAGCTTGTGGACTAGTGATGGTGAAGCCTCCAGTGACATCAGATTTGATACATCACATGAGCTTTTGTGTTAGACAAGAGCAATTTAAGAGTATTTTGCATTATGGAAATCATGTTACGCACCATTAGAGTCAGTGTCGTTTTCAGCAAACACTTCATGCACATCATGAGCTCTAAGGATGGTATTTCTCAGCATGTCATGTTCATTTAACATCAGAATTGATTGTGTGCACAGAGCGACATTTTTACTTTATGCCACTGTGGGTTTAAAATGTGTCCCTGAATTTTTTCTGGCATCAGAAAATCTGTCTCGTTTCATGCAATGTAACGTTTACAATACAATGTTTCTGGACGTTCCTTCAATATTAGGGCTAACTTTTAAAAATAACTCTTCTAGAAGTATCATTCCACTCCTTCACAATCGTGAACGGTTCGGTTTATCCATAGTGTTCATATCAACAGTCAATACGTAGAACAATTCTAAATAATTAAAGTTGATTTCCTTTGTTCTGCGCACCATCATCCTTATTATAGAAAGTGCCCCGGGGGCGCAACACACGTTTGAGCCTGCTTTGTGCGCCCCCGGGGCATGTTGGTAGTAGACAAGGGGCCTCAGAGACTGTAATACTAAAAGTGCTGGCGCAAATATTGTGCCAGTGCTTTCTCAAGAGGGCATTCCCTCATTTGAATGGGGTTTTGGCCCCATGCAAATGACGGACTCTCTTTGCCTCTGCGCCCAAGCTGTATTGTAGACATGGGGGCAGAGGCAAAGAAGCTGTCAGGAGGTGCACTGACTGTGCGCTACCTTAAAGGTGGCGCAATGTCGGTGCGCCCCCGGATGGCAGCCCTCTGGAAGGGGTAAAGGAGGTCCAATGGACCTCCCAGACAACACCTTGCAGGCGGGTGCACCCACCTGCAAGGGGATCTCAAATTCATCTTTAAAGTGCAGACGGGTTGCCGCCTGCCCAGAGAAACACAGAGCAGCTTTTAAACAGCTGCTCTGTATTTCTCTTGATTGTGCTGCCCCCAGGGCAGTGCAGGCTCAAGGCTGCCCTGAGGGCAATGCATTCTACCTGATAGGGAGCACTTTTTTACAAATTGCGCCTGGCACAACAGCTTAAAGGTGTGCTATGGCGCAAACAGTAAAAGTGCTCTCTATCTATAATAGGGCCCCTGGGGCAGTAGTATACAAAGTGCTCCGAGGCCACAACAGGCTTTTGCACCCACTTTGCATACCCCCAGGGAACTTTGGTATTACAGAAGGGGCCACAGATGCTTGTGCGGCCCCTTCTGTAATACAGATAGCACTGGTGCACACATAGCACTAGCGCAATTATCAGAGTGCATTCACTCATTTGCATAGGGGCATGGCCCCACGCAAAGGAGGGTATATCTTTGCTTCTGCGTCTGCACCATATTATAGATGCTGGTGCAAAGACGCCATCAGGTGGTGCACTGAAGGTGCACCACAAAGATAAGTTGCACTTTTAGTGCCCCCCTGATGGCAGCCCTCTGGAGGGGGCGAAGGGGGTCCTATGGACCTTCCAAAGATCTGCTTGCAGGCGGATGCAGGCATTCACTGCACCATTGTACAAGGGGATCTCTCACCTCTCTTAAAAGTGCAGGTAGGTTACCACCTTTCACAGTAAAATATGGAGTGGCAACTCTATTTCACTTGAATGAGCTGTCCCCAGGGTAGCAGCAGCTCGCAGCTGCCCTGTGGTTAGCACATTTAGTCTAACATGGTGCATTCTCCTTGTTTGTGCAGAGTGTACCTTTTGAAAGATGCACCCACCTCAAACAAGGAAAATGCACCGCATTGTACAATATGGCTCCAGTACTAGAACAGAGAATGTTCAGCTCCACCATTGCCTTGTTTAAAAGTGTTAATGTTCTATTGCATGGTTTGCAAGTATCCTTGTTTTGCGCTGTGTTGGAAAATTCAGAACCTGCTTTCCGTGCAATCATTAATATATAAATGAATGATAGAAAACAAGTAAACCTAATCATTCTATACAATTAACAATGAGTGAACTATATATTTAAGAAGCTAGATGGACAGCTGTCATCAGATTGTTTTGTACTTAAGAATAATAAGTGACATCAAGCAGACATAAAAGCGAAACCCTGGGTTGGAAATTAAGAGCTGCTCTTGTAGACAGCTGGGCTGAGGGTACGTACAGGCCTCCAGTGCCCTCGGAAGAGCAGAGATAGGCCACTTACCCCAATCCTGGTGCTTCCCTCATGCTGGTTAACAGTATGAGAGCAGCATCAGGACTGGTTAAGGGAGTTGGCTGGGACCTGTGCTAGAGCCTGGTTGCAAGAAGAAGAGGACTTGAACAAGAAGGATGTGTTGTTGTACGACATTCAAAATAAGTGTTTTTCAAATTTATTTTATTTTATAGCACCTCACATGTAGAATGCATGTATGCACCCACCCACCAACCATTTGTCCGCCCACCGTTCGTGGAGTTGCCAGCCACCACTGGATTTATGGATGAGATGGATCCAAACCTCTCATTATTTGGATTTCTCGGGGAATATGGAGAAGACACTGCTGATAAAGTTAAAAACCCATTTCATGAATGCAGAATTTCCCCCAAAGTCACAGCAAAGATGCCTTATATGGATGACTGGAATCTGTTACAAAGCAATAGATGGGTGGGGCAGGCATGGGCAAAGGTGGCTTCTCTTGAGCGATACAAATACAGGATGTCCTTGAAGTCCTCTATTGGTACTGGGTCTGTCCAGGGCTACCACATCCACCTGGCAGTGGCAATGCTACACCTATACAGTCCGATTTTTAACAGGCTGTGAAGTTAATTGCTTTTTGTGGTCAGGTACTGCTCTTCTACTTTGCTTTTATGGTGACATATGGGTTGTAGGATACTATGTTCCCTTTTTTAAAGTTTGTTGGAGTTTAAGTTACATTTTAAGCCTCCAGTTGGATTATTTGCAATGTTCTATAGAGATCATGTTTGCTGTTTGTGTTGTCCTGAAGACAGAGTAGAGAGCAGTTTTTAAACATGTGTGTGCCCTGTTGTCACCACTTACCTGCTCCTCTCTTCCTCTGAGCTGTTAGGTGTGGTATACCTGTCTTACTCCTGACCCCCTCTCTATCCTCCTGTAGATCAAATTGCTCAGATACTGTCTCTTTACTTTCAAGGGGCAAGATTGAACACCCTCAACTTTTCAAGCTGCTTGAATGCATTTTTCTCCCTTCCCCTACCTTCCCTAACCCATTTATTTTTCTTGCGTGTCTCCCCTCACCATCTTCTTGCTCATCTCTCCTTCTACATGAGAGCTGAACACTCCATTTCTAGGGAGATCAGCAGCGAAAACAATGTGCCACATCATACCTCACCACAGTCCACTATCCATGATGCCCCTAAAAATTGACAGTATGGGGATTTCCATGAAACATAAAAGAGTGCTACAAAATCACTCAACATTTCACTCCTAAAGGAAATTAATTTTTCCGTAACTGAATCAGAGAAACTGAAAAGAGAGCAGGTTTTGAAAGGTTAACAGCAGCATAGGACACACCAATCCTTCATTTCCCCTTGTGGCAAAACACATCATGTCGCCTCCAAGCTCTGAGAGGTATCAATTTTCATCAAAAAGACTGCAAATAATATCTTGAGAAATGGACTGGTCATTTACCATTCTGTGTTTTAGTCAAGATCAACACCTAGGGCATCAATTTGGTCACTGTTTCCACCAATTACCCCAACAACATAGATCTCCTTTCTCTGCTACCCTATCAGGACTCCTCATCTTGTTTGGATGTGTGAGGATTATGTTTGGATGTGATTGGAATCTGGGCAAAGGACAGTATTACACACAGGAATGGCCCCACTGGATGGCACATGCTCACATATGGGCCATGTCCCAGAATCTCATACAGTCCGAATAACCCGGTTTGACTGTTATGTTCTAGAGGGAGGATCTCAAATCAATAATCACTACTGTTAGCACTGGATTTGTGCAATGTGTTGCCTATATTCAAGATATGGTGAATGAACATCACCAGTTAAAAGTTACTGGTGGAGATATCTGCCTCGTGGAATACATTGCATGACTGTTTGGAAACAAGGAGTGACTAGGTATCACCATAGCAGACATTATGAGCCAGCAGAAAAGGTGCATTGCAAGGTGAGGCGATGCAGAACTCAAAACCTAGGGATGACCTGACTGCCTTGAAGAACAAATAGGAAACCTGTCTGCCTCCTATATTAGGGCTCCTTCCCTGCAATGTCAAAGAAATTCAATCCATAGCAGAGGAAAAATGATCTTAATGTCATTTTTACATAAATCAGAAGCAAAAAAGGGAGGTACTCTAAAATTATTAATAGGGACAGGGTAAGTATAGACAGAAAACACACAAAAGTCCCTATATCGTTTTTAACTATAGTGTTATACACTAGAGTAATGACCGTAATGAACCCAAAAAACCAAATAGATATAAAAATACAGTTCATATACCAACAACAATTGGTCAGTGCAACACAAAGAGCGAATAACAACCATATTAAAATCAATATAGAATTTATTCAATAATATTATACAATAAAAAAGAATTCATAAAAGCAGTCCCTTTTGGGGTCAGCTGGTGCTGAGCAGATCTGATTGGTGAGCTAGGGGAGCGGCTACATAATCAGTTAACACAACACACAGAGGGTTGAGGCAAAAATCCTGCACCTATTACTTATAGTGGCCTGATAGTATTGCAATGGTGCTTGAAAAACCAGGAAGTGCACCCCTCTCCACTTCCTATTGGGTAAACCCAAATACAGTCAGAAACATGGAATGGAATTAGCACCCATCAGTTGGAAAATCTCATTAAAATTCATTGAAACATGGAATGTCCATGACAAGTAGTAGAAGAAGCAGGTCCACAAGTTGCTTGTGGTCGAAATAAATGTTCTTTATTCATATAATATATTCAAATGTTTAAAATCCAAAGATCATACAAATGATTCTTGTAGCCAACGCGTTTCGTCTCTGTCGAGACTTCTTCAGGGCTCGAAGTTCAATGTTTATCGATTCAATTATATTCCACTAGCAAAAGGAAAATTTCAATGACACAGATAAATATAGTGTCACAATAGTCATCTGAATTAGATGTTCATGAAGAAATAACAAGAATAGACAGGGTGGCCAGCAACGATCTAAAGCGTCCGTGCTCAAGGATAGTAAAAAGTGTGACCACATAATCAGGCTGGAGTGAACACACAGACTTCTATGAACTGAAATGTATTTTAAATCTGCTTTCATACCTGGTTTTATACCTCAGTTGTTTTGCACTCAAGTGGGATCTTTTTGTCCTTCTTTTACCAGCAACTTTTTGGTTTTACACCGGTGAGTGGTGCTGTGTCTTCGGGGCTCAGCTGCTTCTGAGCAGAGCTGATTGGTAGGCATGGGGGGAGTGGCTACATAATCATGTTGGAGTGGGTGCACTAGACGCATGCCTAAGGCAAGCCCTTCTGCGCCTGAATGGGACAAGGGGCCAGGACCCCTGGCCAAAACTGATGTACTATATGGAGGAGTTAAAGGAGCTGAGAGTGGAGGGAGCTATACATTTGTTATCTAGTGGGGTGGTGCTTAGGTTAAACGCAGATGGATTATTGACTTCTGGTGATGAGGTTGGTCAGTTTTATCCCAGGGAAGATAAACAGATAAGTGGACCTTGTCCTTTAGGATTGGGGTTTGGTGACAAGGGGAACGGGGCCAGAGAAGCTGGACTCTACCATTAAGAATGGGGGTTCAGGGAAGGGGTTAAGCGCAATGTTGTTGAGTACTCGCTCCCTCCATAAAAATAGTTTGGAATTTGTTTCCCTGCTGCAGGAGGAGGAGTTGGATATATTGGCTTTCATTGAAACATGGCTAGAGACAGGGTCGGAGCCTGTTTTATAGCAGCGGCTCTGCATCCGGGTAACCACATCCTTGCTCAAAATTGACACGGTGGAAAAAGAGGTGGAGGCTTGGCACTGATCATCTGGAAACATCTAGTTATAGAGACAGTGGCCGCCAAAAGTATAGATTGGGGCAGAGGTCCTGGAGGTCAAAGTCAAACATAAAGGCTAGTTGTGTGGTTATGGTGATAGTTTATCGCCCACCTCGGTCACCCCCCCCCTTTTAACCAGCTGTTTCTTGAGTTAATGAGTGATGTGTGCTCCAGATATACTCAGATTGTAGTGGTGGGGGACTTTAATCTTTGGTGGGATGTTGTCCCAAGGCTCCCCACTGTGGCTGGGTTTGATGAAGGGTGGAAATGTTAGGCATAGAGCACCTAGTTGAGCATCAGACCCATGAGAAAGACCAAACTTTAGATCTGATATGGGCCACTCAGCCGTTCGCTAGGTTAACCGGGATTGAACCCTGCATCTGGTCAGGTCATTACCAAATCAGGTTTACAATCCCCTTGCCAATTCAGCATGCTCGTTGGTCACCAGCGTGGCATACAGTTAGTAATTGGTCAAAAATAGATCAAACCAATTCAGCAGAGGACTTAATGGATGCAATACACCTGCCTAGCAATGCTGAGGATGTGGAACAGGAAAGTGTGTTGTTTGTTATTGGGATCCAGGATGCCATAGATAGGGTGGTTCCAGCCCATAGGGAAAGAGTAAGACATAGATTTATTTGTGCCCCCCTGGCAAACCCCCACACTTTGAGAGGGAAAGCAGAAGCTGCACCATTGTGAAAAGAAATGGCATAAGTACTATGAGCTGGAGGCTCGGAGGAGGTATAAAGCGTAGTTGAGGATCTATGGAAGAGCGATTGTGGCTACTAAAGAAGCCATTTATGGTACTAGGAGCACTGAAGCCCGTATTCCACAAAAGGAGACCTTCAAGGTTTTTAAAGAGTTAAGCTGAACTAAAGACCAGGCCTCGGTGTTAGATCTTGAGGACTGTAGTAGGATGCAAGACTTTTTATGAAGAAGATTAAGGATATCTTTAATGAAGTAGGGAACACCCCGTTATGTCGTTGCCCATTGGTAGTGGCTGATGTGCCTTTCGACCAGTGTTTGAAATTATCAGCACTCCCATAGTTGGATCTAGAGACCTTGACCTTGTCTCTGGCAGCTGCTAAATCAGGCTCGCTGGAAGACCTGTGAACCCAAGGAGTTTGAGGTGGTCTTTCCCGTTGTGGGGGTGAGTTTCTGTTCCTCCTGAATGCCTCACTGGTGTCAGGAAAAGTGTCTCTGAGATTTAAGAAAGGCATGGTTAAGCTGCTAAAATCTTGGTGGGGCATGTCAACAAGACCATTACAAAATATATAGAAGATCAGCAACTGCTCCATCCTAGCCAATTGGGTTTCTGGGCCATTCATAGTACTGAGTTGGTGAGGCACTCTGTACTGGATGATTGGCAGTAGATAAGAACAAGTCATCCGCGTTGGTCTTGCTGGACCTTATGGCAGTATTTGATACAGTGGACCATCGAGTGTCATGAATCGGCAAATGATGTGCGGGATCACAGGGTCTGCACTTTTGTGGAGTTCTTCATTCTTGAACAACCGTTGACAGAGGGTGCAAAAGAGTGATCATGTTTCCAGAGAAAGGGGGCTCTCTTGTGGGGTCCCTCAGGAATCCTTGCTGTCCCCATTGCTATTCAACATCTATTCATATCCTTTGATTGCAGTATTAGCACAGTTGGACTGCCAGCTGTTTAACTATACAGATGACACCCAGCTGGGCTTAAGGATTGAGAGTTCCATGCAAGCACAGTTGAACATGTAGAATATTATGTAGTTCACTTTGAACTGGATGACAGTGAACTCTTTGAAAGTGAATCCAGACAAGACCGAGGTTCTGGCTAGAACTATGAATGCGAATCCAAGGATAGACGGATTATGAGCCCGGGAGTTGGGTCCTGCCCCAGATTCTGTGCCAGTAGTAAAAAGTCTTGGTATCAAGCTGGACAACAATCTGCCGATGGCTAAGCAGGTGGTGGCAGTGTGCAGGAGCTGCACAGGTATCCTGAGGCAGCTCTGGAATTTGGCTCTAATTCTTTCTTTTACAACTATGTGAAAAGTGGTGGCTGCATTAATCATTTCATGTTTGTATTATGGCAATGCCTTGTACATCAGCCTTCCCAATAAATTGTTAGGTAAGCTCCAGGTGGTTATGAATGATGCAGTGAGACTACTGTTCAATTGCAATGCCTGCCATCAAACACAGGACCATTTTCAAAGGCTTGTGCACACAAGACGTTGCATGGCACAGTACCAGCCTATATTGAGGAATGGCTGAGGTACTCCATGCCTGGATGCTGCTTACGCTCCTCTGATGTGATCTTGATGAACTGCCAATGCTTTAATAAAAGAACTTTGGGTAGTCTGGCATTTTCAGTTTTAATACCACAGATCTGGAACGTCTGAGGAGAGAAACTGCTTTATTCCCTTTTTGGAAGACATTGAAAAAGTTCTAATTTGAACAAACTTTCACATTAAATATACGTTATCATTTTAATAATATAATTTGCAACATGTTATCATAACCCTTAGGTAGGCGCCAAGAGATTTGTGGTATTTGTGCACTCTAAAGTGTTATTAATATTAACATTATAACTCACTCGGACATCATCACATCTGCATTCAAAAACTATTTCTGTGATTTTTATATCTCTGATTTCCTTGATTTGAAATAATAAAAGCTTCCTTTAATGGTGTGTCTCTTCTTGTTTTGTGCACAGAAGCAAGGCCACTTTTGGAGTTCGAAATCATGAAGGAAGAAAACAAGGTCTTCTCAGAACTCTCTTATGGCAAAGCACTAGGTCAAGATGGTCTACAAGCGAGTTCGACATGAGAAACAAAACAGTGGTATCCCTGGTCTTATACGAGATGTTTAAGGAGGCTGAATTCTGGTGATAGCTTTATTGGTGGGCCAACTATAAAAAGTCACCCTAAGTTGTAATTGTGACCCATAGATGAGTTTTGTGATCAGACAGATGTTCATAAACCACTTGCAATTATTATCGACCATCTTATAGGAATTGAAAGATAGCCCCGGAAATTCTGTGGCAGAAATACTAGATGCAGAAAAGGCATCCGACCATGTGGAATAGGGATATCTCTTTCACATGTTTGAAAGGGCATGTATAAATAAGAATTTACAAGGAAAAGTAAAGTGATGTTATGATGATCCAACAGCGATAATAGACCATTGATGTTTCTTATCAGAAGATTTTCCTATATCCTTTTTTTCGACTACTCTTCCTTCTCTTGTGTAAACTCCTGACTGCGGCAATTAGGTAGTTAGTGGGCGCTAATGGGATAGACACACCATCAGGCAAATCCAAGTTAATGCTATATGTAGATGACATCATGCTAACCGTCAAAACACTGGGAACACCCCTTCTTAAAGTGAAAACCCCCTATGAATAATTATTTTCCTTTTCAGTTACAAATTTAACTGAGATAAAAGCTAAGTACGACCTCTCACTAAACACTACAAGAAAATGACTGTAGATTGGATCTGTTTTAAATGGTGGACATCATGCTTAATATACCATGAACTTCTGCTTAAGCGGGGTCCAGATAAAATGATCATGGACAATCTCCAAACATTTATGCACTAAACTTATAACAATTTCACACAAAGTGTGAATTATTTGCTGGTCATGCTACCCACCTGATCCCTGCTAAGGAGTTGAGATCTATAAACACGGGCTGAGGCGTTTATTATGTGTAGAAAGAAAACGGAGAATTCACTGGTCCAAGCCACTACGTGCAGAGGCTTGAGAGTTTATGATATGTTCTCATACCACTTGATGCACCAATTGTTCCAATTACTGACCCTGGCCCGAGATAGTTGTGATCCAAGCTGATGAGTTAGTGTATATGAACAGTCTTCCTGGCTATACCTCTTGGACTACAATAAAAAATGAGTCAGATACACATCCATCCGATGATCGACGTCATCCTGGCCACATGGAGTTTGGCACACAAATGACTCAGGGTCTGTAGTTGCATCCACTGCAGAACACCCATTTTGAATAATACAGGTTCAGTGATTCAGGGGACCATGTTTAGGTGTCTGGATGCATTACTAAACCCCCACAACGGGCAGGTATGACTTAAGAAAACATACTATTAAACAGTACACAAATGGGATTGGTCAAAGCCAAACTTCATAGAGTGAAACTGTCTCCGACTGACCTTTGTGGGAGGTATGGGTCACAGAACTGCAGCTCGTCTCATTTACGGTGATCATGTCAAGGCTGTTGTCATACTAGTGGGAGGTTTGGCAGTTCCTGCTAGCCACAAGTGACTGTCCCTTTCTACCATTGACAAAACTGGCACTGATTGATGATATTTCTGATGTAGATGTCATGAACGCCTATTAGTGCCTATGGACGGCCATACCACTATCTCTTACCAAGATTTGAACCCTCAGATATTTAAAAGCAGCTGCAACACAAACACTAGCACAATGGTTGTGTAGCTTGGTTCACATGAATACATAATAGAAAGACTGAGGGACCAGAGGGTGAAAATTGGTCATGTGTGGGGTCCCATCTTGAACTCTTGCTATAATTTATTCAGAAATGTATGTCCTGTTCTACCATTTCTCCACCACCAGAGAGTATCATCAGGTATTGTGACAAAACACTGATGGGTCAGGTGTTATCTGCTGCTGGAATACTGTGGTTGACTAGGCAAGGATAAAAAATGTCCTTGATGCTTTGTTGTCCTTGAAGCATATGCTGCCATGCACAATGTTCAGACAAACATAGTCAAATATTGTGGGCCATTAAAGGCCCGGGTCAATGTCCCCTCTTTATACCCTCTGTCAACTCTTTCGCCTCCTCCTTCCCACTGACATCATAGCTTTTACATTCAGCCTCTGAAGGTATCTAATGCTCCTCTTATTACCTGCTTCCAGCAGTGCTGCTTGCAACAAATACACTTTCAGAGTAGTTTCTCAACCTTCTATGCTTCTCAGCCTTTTGTTTTCCATCTACAAACCTGTATTGTATCAGGATGAAATGATTCATATCAAGATTGCATAGAGCACATTTTCACAGGCTAGCTTTTCTCTAATTTATAGACAATGTGTTGGTGGTGAGTATACTGTTGTGCATGTTTGCGCATTCTGGTTATGTAAACACCAGTAAATAAATGTAGAAACAAACACTGGCAAAGCCATTGGGTCTGACTTTAATGTAGCAAAAACTGCACACACAGGCATATACTAATGCTGGTTGCATGCATTGTATGCACAAATGTTGGCTATCACGTTTAAGCCTGCCTTACTGGCTTTCCAAATGCTGGCAAAAATTATCGAAAAGTATCACTTTATGTGTAGAACACATATATGAAATTATATAATTTGAGGAATTTCCAGCCACATGTAAGATAACGAGACCCCTATATTGCGCAACCATTTGGGTATAGGTTTAGTAGAGTCGCAAGTACATAGTGCTTGTCAAATAATATGTAACATGACTGGTTGTACGAAGGGGTTGATGCGTCTTTATCAGGCAATAAGAAGTGATATGATAACGCCTCTTGTTGGTCTAAGAGAAACATAGGTGGAGGATTTGGCACATCCAATACCAGAGTTGGAATGGTCTAAAATTCTTCGAAATTTATACATTGTATCTAGAAATGTTAAATATTTTCTACTTGCACAGAGGGTATCTAACAAGGGAAAAAAATGCTTGAATATATCAGACAAATGTGGCATGCGCGAGATATGGTGACCATGGTGCAAAATGTTCCACATGGTATGGTCATGCGCATGATTAGTAGAATATTGGAGGGAAGTAATATTCTCTATAAATGAGGCAACAAATATATACATTTAGTGTACTTCTATGGTCTGTCTGCTGGGGGGATTTCCAAAACATACAAAGTGTAAAAATACTAAAGGATTTATAGTTTATCTTTGGTGCTTGCAAGACGTGAAATAACTAAGAACTGGAAGGCACCCAGGGCCCCTTGGGTAGCAAAATGGAAAATAGAGTTGGTTCCTTGGGCGGGTTACAAGAGTTCAGTATTTTATAGTGATATGAGGAAAGGAAATGGGTAAAAATGTATTCTATACATACTGTAATGGGGATTGGACCTAAGGGTGGGTGGTGGTAGTGAGGGTTGGTTGTTTAATATTGCTATGTATGTCTTTTTATATATGCTAATAAAAATGTGTTTACACAAAAATAAATAAGAAATAAAACAGAATGTGACAGTTGAGTTTATTTTTCAGAATTAAATTAAACTCTTGTGCATTCTAATGGAACCACTTCCAGGAATGGTGAAAGATACATTGTCAGCTGATGGCATGAGGTCAGTGAGAAATACTCTTCTGGAGCCAAAGCCCACTCAATGCAAATTTAAAGAATTGCTAAAAATGTGGCATCAAGACAGCTGCACTGTTAAGCCAGACATAATAAGGGAAGTTTTCTTTACATGAATCATTACAAAAATTTTAGAATAGTTATGCATTAATATTTGATGAATTTTGTCGTTCACCGGCATTCTATTTTGGGGGTGATTTAAAATGTGTTTTTAGTGGATTTAATGTTATTTTTGCATTGAGAGGCAAGCGCTTCATTCCATGCCTATTCTTGCAGTAAAAGAGACCGAAACAATGATTCCACATTTATCTCTAAATTAGCAGTAATCTTATGAAAACTGTTTGTGTTAACACTTTTACAGAATTGTGGTATAACAGCTAAACATCTGAAATTGTGTAAATGACACCATTAGTGGGGCACTGCTCATTCTTTCAAATAGCAATGCAGCAAAGTTATACTGTACATAAACAGGAGAAGGTAACCATGAAAGTTCTTCCACTGATGCCCTAAATAACAGTTTAAATCTGTAAGGTTTTCTGTGTTGCTCGATGAAACTAAGGGCCTTCTATAAACGTCCCTGATATCACTTGGTAACTCCTCCCAAAAGTTCCTGATATTAGGGGCTTTCTTTACTGTGGGGAGGTAGATGTGATGATAGAAATTACAGTGCTTATAAATGGAACTCTGAAGGTCACCTTACAAATTATGAATTTCTTGAAAATCTGTCATTTGATTCACAGTTCTTCCTAGCATTTCACCTTTAGGCTTCACCTGCTTTCAGCAGGCAATGTCTCTGAGTAAGCATTAAGGAAAGATAAGGGATTGTGGGTGTTCAGGGAAGGGTAACATTAAGGGCAATAAGGGGCTTTTGGGGTTTAGGGAAAGGTAGTGTTAGGGAGTAGTAATGAGCTTTTAGTGTTCAGAGATGGTTACCATTAACGGGTAGCAAGGGACCTGCAGGTTTTGGGAATGGGTAGTGTGACAACGTCATCCTTTTTGCCCTGCTCACCCCAATTTTTTGATCGAAACGGGTAGAAAATGAATCTCTGATTGTGCCCTGGGCTCTGCCGACCAAACCCAGTGTCAGTGCTCTGTATAAAAGGTATATGGTAATTAGGTGTAATTACAATTAGTATGATATCCTACCTGCAAGTCCCTAGTATATGATGGGGCATGTAAGTTTAGCGGTCCAGCAGATTTAATGCACTTAATTATGCACTGTTATGTTGACTGCTGTTGTCATTTTAAGGCATCCTTGCTTTGCAGGCTGCTTTTAAAAGTAAATTATGTCCAAATTCGACTTTGGAATTAAAGGTCTCGCTCCTGGGGTGGTCAGAGCTGGGGGCAGCTGATCTCATTGCTGCTGAATTGGTGAACTCCACTACCAATTTTGCTGAAACTTTGTAATGGTAATAACGGATGGTCCAACTCTACCATTAAAACTGCAATCCCAATGTATCTTGGGAAATGAAATTCAGTTAATCGATGGATTGGGAACTGGTAGGGAGGACGCAGTTTTGCATAAAAATACGGCCATCCAGAGAGACTACAACAATCCTAATTGTAGAGAGGAGGATGTTGTTGATAAGTTTTTCTCTCTTTCTGATCATTCCTACTCTTCAGAAGATGAAAGTCAGGGCAAAGACTGGGCTGGCAAAGGGAGTGACACGAGTAGTCTACACTGGGAAGAAGAGTCGGATAGATCTTTGTCTAATCCTGGAACGATTAAATTGGAGGATGAGCTAAACAC